>NC_085047.1:76329560-76932685 GCF_963662255.1 Cinclus cinclus
TTAGAGAGAGCTTAAAAACAGGCATATGAAGGTCCATTTGTGCTATACTCCGTGTCAACTATGAAAGTTGCACATAGAAATCAGAGCTACCAGAATTCAGGAAGGAGATAGGAAAAATGTGGCAAAGAAGTATTGCTTCTCAAGTCTTCCCCGTTTGCCTTCCTTTAGCTCTCATTCTACACCAACCACTGAGAGGTAAAAATGAGCATATGCTGCCTGGACTCCCAGGGTGTAATCTGTCTTGTCTGTCTGAGTGCTGGTAGAAAGGAGCAGCCATGGTTCTCTGTTCGGGCAGCCCCACTAGGTGCTGGTGAGGGCTGACAAAGCTGGTTAGTGTAACACCACAGTCACCACCGAGCTGGTGTTAAATGTGATGCCACTGTGGAGTGCAGTTTCTGCTGGCCAGGCTGTCACGGGTAAAATAAACACAGATCACAAAGACACAAACCCCATTAGATTATCCATACTGCAGTGGCTCTTGCTTGTTTTGCTGTATATGGACATTCAGGTGTTGTTTCTGAAAACTTTGAACTTGAAGCACTGCATAGCACCTATATTATTGAAATACTTCAGTTTCCCTAAATACCTTGAAACTCTAAATTTCACTGATCCTCCATAATTTTTTTTTAGTGGATTATTTTCCTGAATATTTCGGATACAAGTCCCACTTATTCACATCTTAAGATTTTTATATAAACAGGAATCTTTATTTTCAACTGTCCCATCTTTTCAAAGTTATACTGAAATGGTTTTGCTTAATGTGTTTATTGTATATGCATCACATATTTACTCTGGGATACACATATATTAGTTTGTAAGCTTTCTCAGATACAAAAGTATATAATTTTCTTCTAGATGTAATCTGCGTGCTTTATGTATGCAGAATGACACAGCACTAAAAAGTCAAGTGTTTCAGCAGTGCACAAGTCAGTTACCTGTCATTAGCAGCAGATATTGGAAGGACAAAGCATGGAGCAGGAGATGAACTGGCAAAGGGTGATGGGGAGTGGGACAGAGAGAGAGGACCAAAAATACTGTGTCCGAGCTGTCCGCTCAATTGCAGTCATGTAAAGAACAGTATATAGCTTACAGGAACAATCTGAGAGAGGTAATGATGCAGCTTCTGTGGAAGAGTCTTCACACTGGTGGAGAGACAGAAGGTGGACCCCATTACTGCTTGAAGTCTGCTTTGAATCTTTACCAAGACTTAATAAAAAGAAAACCAAACCTTAAGACCTGAAATATATCTTCTTTAATATATGGCAGGTTCTTAATTTAACATTCCTGGCTGAAATTATTTACTTTAAATTGATCCTTCTTTTGTGTTATTATTATGGGAGCATCCAGAAGCCATTTACTCTTCCTGAGTTAGGAAATCAACTCACAGCTAAAAGGCTGTCCTTGCTCTTGAAGAGCTGACTTCATAGTGAAAACATGAGACATATGTAAAAAAGGAAGGAGGTGAAAAATAACTCATTTCAGCAATGAGGATGTTTTCAGTCAAAGAAATCTCAGCAAGATCATGTCCAGGAAAAGACAATAGCAGGTACTTATTGAATGCTAACATCAGTGAGTGGGTACAATGTATGTGAATTAATTTTTACCCTGATAAGAGCAACTGGTTTGCACAGGTGCTAAAACTGTGCTGAGGAAATCAATTCTGTTGTTATCTCCTTTTTCCTTCTTCTGACTTTGAAACAGTTTCACAGGGATATGTGGCTTAAGGAAGGCATCAGTTTATACAAGCTTGTTGTATAAAAGTTGAACCAAAGTTTGGTAGGTGGGAGATGAGGCGATTTGTGCTTGATGTGAACTAGTTTTTGGAGCATGTAAAATCTCTTAAGGGGAAAAATGCAAGAAGCTTTCAAAGCATAGCAAGAAATGAATGCATGTGAGGGTATGCAGACCAGGAAGTCTACTGTAGCTATTGAGACTAAGCAATTATAGACAATCTGGGTTGTTCAATTTTCAAAAGCTGGAAAAAATTCTTAAAGAAAACACCTAGTTTCAATCACTATAAAGCAAGAAGCAAGATTTGGAGATGAAATATGTATTTCATGTCAACAAAATACTATGCAAGTTTAGTTTTGAATTACAGTAAAATCAGGTATTTTGAAAGATTTCATTTGAAAGAATGAGTGAATGCAAAAGATTATTTTCAGCTGAAAACCTGAACATATTGCAATTTAAAATGAAGAAACAAATTATTATCAGATCTTTTCCAATGGTATATTTTGTAGTGCAGTTAAGTTCTGTAAATTTATGAAATAAATCAGCACTGCATTTTTAATTTTTTCAAGTTTCTGATGTTCACACTTGGTCAGCTTTACAATAAAATCTGAAACACTCCCATGAAAGCAGTGGGGTTTTTTCAGTATCTACTGTTGTATGTATCTCCATAACTTTCCAGGCACTTCTACAAGTAAATAGCAAATTAATTTAATCTCTCATTAAATAATTTGCAGGGGGAATCTTGTCTCACCTTCTGGAGTGCATAATGAAGTTTCAGGACAGGCCATGAGCTGAAGATGCTTTTAGGCTATGAGGAATGGATCCCAGAGCCTCAGACATCTCAGGATCATTTTTGAACACTACCCAAACCCAGCTAGCTGGGATCTGCTGCCTAGTGAGCTACAGCTAGTGGAGAGCTACAGCTTTGAAATTATTCTGCTTCTTAATTCAATGCCCAGAGACATCCTTTTCCTACGTGTAGTCGATATTTGGAATTCAGCTTTCTGTTTTCATACCAAAGCATATATGATACGACACTTTAAAAGGCCACTGTGTACCTGCAAGCATAATGGTATTCAGTTTCTAAAAGTTGTGATTTATTTATTCACACATTGAATTTTAAGTCTAAATAAAGGTACAGAGGCTGAACCATTCTAATCTAACTGTATATTAATGAGAAGTTAAATATCAAGTGCACACTAAGGAAATTTAAATAAAGAATTTATACAGCTTAAATTAGAAATTACCCTACAACAGGCTTTTCTACCCCCCACGTTTATAGCATCACCCTCCTTGATTAAGTATGGGCATATCTTTAATACTTTTAGCAGTTTCAGTTTCATATAATCTCCATACAGATGGGATCACTGGATCAGAACCTGTCTGCATACCCTTGTACAACAGCTTCTTTTTATGCCAAAACAAAACATAATAAAAACAAGAGAGATTTTGGAAAATGAAGGAAAACTAGAAAGAAGTTTCCAAATTTCTCATGAAGAGTGCTCTTTATGGAGGGAAGGAAGGTACTGCTGGTCTCGGGAATCTGAGTATGCCTGAATTCTCTTTTTCTTTAATTTTACACAGTTATTTGAAAAGAAAGAAATATAACTGTTTGTTCAAAGTAACAATCAACCAGTTCCAACAACAGAGTCAGTGAGACAGTACTATAATTGCCTGGATAATATCATGCTCAACTGTTCAAAGGGAACCCTAAAAGCATAGTGATTTATTTGGATTTTCTGGTCTCTTAAATTCCTCCATTTTCTTCCTTAATGTGACTGGCTTTTTGAACTGCTTTCTTTCATATGCATGGAAATGCACGTCTACGTAAAGCTGTAGAAATCCTTGTTCTGTTCTTAGCCCAAGGATAAGCTTGTGCTGGGCCTAAAGTATATGCGGGCTTAATGCCAGGACTTTGCGTGGGGATCAACTGCATTTTCAGCTAAGGCATTAAATAAAATGCAACAAGCCAGAGAAATGTTTTGCCCACCATTTACAAAAAAAAAAAAAGCCCTTTGAAATGAAACTCCTTATCCTCACCTTCACCTGGACTACGATTGAATTTATGTAGCTGTGTTGCTGAGAGATGCTTTTCTCAGGCGTGTTCTGGTTTTCTACTTACACATCAGTAATTTGCTTGCTGAAACTTTATCACTGTTGTAGTGCTGTGCCTAGGAGGAAATGGTTTTGTTCATCTCTTTCCAGAGAGGTTCATGGAAGAAGAGTGACACAGAAGAGGAAGGGAAGTTCAGGGGTGAGAAAACGACAGATGAGACCTGACTATAATTTCATGATGGCCTTAATCCCATGAAAGGATGGGTAAATGTTGAAACCTGAAGGCCACCTCAGCAAAGGTCTCTCACTGAGCAATCCACAGGGCTTTATTGCCCTTGCTGCCTAGGGATTTGTTTGTTTTAAGTGTCAGGTTCTGGTGAATTGTCTAAAGGTATGAACAGGAGTAGGCAGCTGTTGCCTGAGGATTGTTTAGCAGCAGGGAGTTGTAGTTGTTATGGAATATTATCTAGGACATAAATCTGCCCCCCTCCTGGCACCTGCTTTTCCTCTTCAACTCAGAAGAGACTGCAGAATGCAAGTATCTGTAATTAGGCCTTCAAATGCACAGCTTGAAAGGAAACTATCTTAGCACAGCATAAAGACAATAGCACTTCCCTGATTTGACTAAAATTTCTAAATGTCTTAATCTCCTTAATTTGCATCTCTAATGACAATTTTTTGCAAATTCCCTAAACAGAAATTGTATTAATATGCAGGCTGACACTGCCCTTATTGATACTCTTTATTGTATTTATTTATTTATTGCTATTTTAAGCATAGCCAAGAAAGCTATAATCCATATTTAATTTTGAAATAGCAGTGATGTGAGAGTCCTTTTATGTAATCTCTGGAATAAAAACATATTCAATATTGGGGGGGAAAGGACAGAATCAGTGACCATTTACAGGGATGATCTGTGCATCCCCAGTGCAGAGGTGTAGTTGTGCAAAACAACGTATCCCTGGAAAGGGAATTTGCAGTTCTCAAATGAAGACTCAGGTAATAATGTTGCTTGTGAGTTTGTGCAGTGATGTTAATTTTACCTAAGGAGATAAATATTGAACTTTCATTTTAACTGTTGCATCATTACTAGACCTACAGGCAGTAAGATAATTTTCTGTTAGCTAAAGGCTGCATAGATAAAAGGGAAAAATAAGTCATCTTGTAACAAGTAAATTTTAGATCAAAATATTAGAAGTAATTTAAAATAACAAACTTCCAATGAAAAGGGAAAAAATAAAAATATTTTTGCTTGCAAAGATTTATAAGATACTTCCTGAAGTTACTCTTGTTTGAGCCAATGACCTCTGTTTTTCTTGTCTAAAACTTTTGGAGAGTTTTTGAAAATTATATTTATCATCTCATTTTGCTACTCAGACCTGATATTGTCCCTACTTGAAATTTTCTTCATTAATGTGACAATCATGTTTAGTCTGGTTATAGTTAAATTCCTATTGTTCAAAACTTGTAGATGCTGAAGCTTAGGGTCAACCACAAGGCTACCTTACTGTGGTGGTCATGCATACCATCACTCAAATTTAAACCAACTAAACTGGCTTAGCTTGTAAAATCAGCAAAAATGCTCTGTGGCTCCTTCAGGTAAAAGAAAGGGGTGGAAGAGATAAAGAGACAGTGGTGAAAATTGAGTGGTTTGTCCATGTAACATGGCAAACTCTTGGAGATGAGAACAAAACGCGTTAAGGGAGTAACAAAATCAGGAGATCGAAATTTTGAGAAGGCGGGTTGTCAATAAGTAGGTGCTTATGTTTAGCTGTGAGGTAGAAACATCAAAGTGCTAATGCAGATTTCAAGCTCCTAGGAAAGGGCCAGACAATGCTCCCACTAATGCCTTAGCACTTGGTCTGTTTAAAAGACTTCATTAGACTACCCAGAAAAACAGCACACTATCAAATTCTCTGATAGACCATCTGCAAACAAGTGCAGCTAGTTCTGCAACAGCTAAAAGGATTCTTCTCAGCTTCTGTTTGCAAAACATGAGTGAGTTAATGGAGTATCACATTCACATGGTGCAGGGGCATTGACCTGGAGTCTCTTCAGGAAACAGATCTAGTTTTTATGTAGATGCACTGTGCTTTACAATGGGAACGGCCTACATTTTCTAATAAAATAATAGTGTTATTTGTTATATTGTTATAGTGTTATAACATTTGTTATGACAAATAATATTTGGTATGCTATATGTTACAATGCTGTTCCTTCTTGGAGGACAGGTATCTTTCAAATAAGTCTCATTTCTCTTTGCTTGCCAACTTATGTACCAAGTAAACCAGGGCCAGGGCAGCTCAAATAATGATGCCAGTTTGTGTGACTAGGGGAAAGAAAATAATCTGATTTCTTTCCAAAGAGTTCAGTGTCATTTGGGAAGGAATTTAGAGATTAGTTTAGAAATTAGCTCTAGACAGTAGAGCACTTCCAAGGCCACATTCCTTGTGAAAGCATGCTTCTGAGATTAGTCACGCAGATAGTGAAGAAACAATTACTTCTGATGCTTCTGTAAATCTATCTGTAATATTTTAACTGTTGAGTATAGAACACACTTATGGATTGTCAGGATTTCCTGTCAATGCCTTCATCTCTTCTTGGGTGAGATATGAAGAAAGGATGAAAACAGGTTTAGCAATTACAATTCAGTAGCTAAATTAACTTGGTCTGAAAATTACTGTCCCGTACCTAACCACTATCATAAAAGATTATTATGAGTTGTATATCCATTCTCTGTGCAACAAGGTTTCCTTTCAACTCTGCATTGTCTTCAACCTTCCTGGAATTAGACTCAAAACACTTTGCTGAAAAGAAAACTTGTAGTCAGATTTTGCAGTGCTGTGCTGCATTGTCATATTTTAACCAAATTCATAATTCTCTTTAGTCACATAGAAAGACTTCATACAGATTATTCACAGAAGGATGAATATGCAAAAGATCATTTTCCCAGAATGACGGAGATGGAAGTTATAGGTGTTAAATGAGAATGTAAATTACAGATCTCTAAATCTTTGAACCTTGAGGATGCTAACTTTCATACAGTTAAACCCACCCAGATCTTGGCAGATCTCTTGTATATAAAAGTATCTCAGACATATTTTTTCACTCCATTTATTTTCATTGTACCATTTATATTTTCTCTTAGTTCTTGAAAATAATAAAAATCAAGATTAGCTAACTAAAGTCTTCTTACTTCTCTGTGAAATTAAAAAAATTCTTATAATGTTCAAATAATTATAGAAGTGATAAAGAAACTGAGGCACCTAAAGGCATTATGACTTGCCTGATGTCACAAAATTTGGTTGTGACAAAATTGAAAATGGAACAGAGTCTGTTTTTCATCTGCATTTTCTCAGGCTTTATATATACCCCTACTTTCTTTATGTTAATGCCAAAAAACTTTTAGAGAATGACAGTTTTACTTAATTTTCATTGATCCAAACTTTTTCTGCAAGCAAACATTCTTCTTCTTCTTCTCTCATAAGTTTTAATTTCATAGGCTGTCATAAGTTTGAATTTTCTTTCTTCAATTACTTTTTTGTAAATCCCTTTTAGTTCAGATTTTTGCTGTGGAAACGTCCAGACCTATACAAAATATTCAGTGATTGCACCATGTTCCCATAAAAAAGGTTTCTCATGTACAATATCTTTTACTTTATGAAATGAAACTTTTTCTTTTTTCTCAATGCTGCAGCAGTGTTGCACCTTCACATTAAATTTAGGTAATTTTCCCACAGTCATTCCTGTTGATTTTTTTCTCATTAGTCTTTAATGCATTCACTTGCATTTTTCCACATAGAACCTACTTCACTAGTGACTGCCAGTTTTTATTTTCAGTCATTACAGGCTTTTTGTTTTCCCTCTATATAAGTCATTGTAACACCTCCCATTTTGAAATAACCTACAAATTTAATTATTGTGCTGCTTAGTCCTTCATCCAGGTGATTATTGGATGATTTATATGGGAAAAAACAAACAAACAAACAAACAAAAAAAAACCACAAAAACCAAAGCTCTTTGGGATATACTAGTAACATCTCTAATTAGGTTGCTGAAATTCTGCCATAACCTCCTCTCATCATTGATCTTTCAAAACAACACTGCTCTCATATCAAATTTCTGCTCTGCAACTTCATGACAGCTTCCCACAGCTGAAGCGGATCATTGAACCCCAGTTATTTATCAGACAAAGCAAGCATTTTTTTAAGATCTGTTACTAAATTGCAGTAGACTTGCAGTAGACATTTTAGATTCAGTTTTCATGAAAACATTTAAGGTTGTGTGTCACTAAAAATGTTTCCATGAGTACCATTACTGCACTTACCACTCTATTTTCTGGTTATTAAAGTGTCTAGCATATCTCTCAAACAGTAAAAAGCTACTCATGCTTGATTCCCTCAAACTTCTCCAAAATGTACAAATAAATGCATTATTTCACTAGGACTGCTGGGTTTTGATTTTAGCCAGTGAATTCTGCCCAAGGCACCAAGATACCATTCTGTAGTGAGCTAATTGTAGATTAGGAATATTGAAGTTAAGCATATTTTTCATCACTTCTTATCTGCTAGGTTAGAACTTCCTGACTGTAAGTTCTATAGGTAAGAATTCCACATACAGTTTCTCTTTTAGAAGTTTTGCTCAGTTGACAAATTCTTTATATTTACTATATTACTACATATAACTGAAAAACCAATCTTGTATCTAACAACAGTGTCAAAATCAGAACCTAATTTTTACTCCTCTTAAGATTGTCTTTTCCTAAAGGCAAGAGAGAGCTTCCTTTTAAGCTGGAAAGAGATTTTATGCTGCTGGTTTTCTGGTAGGTGCATGATTTCCAAGATCCAGCTTTGCCCATAAATTTCATAGGTTGAAGGAGGGTATTGCTTATCAACACATGCACTTAGTAAAGAGAAGGATATGTCTTTTATTCTTTCTCCCTCCTCTCCAACTAAGACATGTTATTTGTCCTCTAAGAATGTGTTCCCATACTACAGGTACTGAAAAATAACAGCTATTGCTAAATAGTGCTTTTTTGAATGATAAGGACACCAAGAGAAGTAACTATTACATTAATTGTTTTCTTGATGTGATATAAATAGTTGTGATTGCATTCTCAGGATGTCCACATACCTATATAAAACAAACAGAAAAAGCAGCAAACAAAAGGAAAAGAAAGAAAAGAAAGAAAAGAAAGAAAAGAAAGAAAAGAAAAGAAAGAAAGAAAGAAAGAAAGAAAGAAAGA
This sequence comes from Cinclus cinclus, assembly GCF_963662255.1. Lineage (NCBI taxonomy): Eukaryota > Metazoa > Chordata > Aves > Passeriformes > Cinclidae > Cinclus > Cinclus cinclus. The sequence continues at coordinate 76,338,592 of NC_085047.1, forward strand.
AAGAAAGAAAGAAAGAAAGAAAGAAAGAAAGAAAGAAAGAAAGAAAGAAAGAAAGAAAGAAAAAGAAAGAAAGAAAAGAAAAGGAAAAATCAACCATATCATTTCCTTAGGACCATAAGTGAGTCCAGAGGCTAAAGCAGAGATGTACCTAGCAAAGCACAGGTGACCTAGTCCTACAGTAAGAAAGAAGAAAAATTAATACAAACAAACAGAAATATGGAAAAATGTATGCATTATTTGTCTTCAACAGATGGAGATGATAGGAAATTTGGTTGCAGATACTACGAATACACCTAAACATCCATTCCTTCAACTAACACCATAAAATTCACATTGTTAGTTTGTTGGCTGGCCTAGCACCTACCTGTTACTGCAGGTAATCTGAGCTATCCAGCATCTTAAAGCCCTATTCCCAGAGGACTGATGGGAATCGGATGCAATTTCCTGCCTTTTCTCTTTAAATGTCTGTGTAGAGAATACAAAGCTAAATGTTTTTCTATTCCTTGTACAGCTTGAAGATGGCTCATTAGTGAAATGATTGATTTATGCTTTGACCTTTACTGTTTAGTTACTGATCTCTTTCTCTTTGCCTCTGAAAGACAGAAATGAATGTCTTAAAAGGTAGCCCTGACACAATTTCAAAACATGCTGTTTTAAATGGAAACAATGAAACCTGGTATTTCAAAATGTTCCATGAAGGATATCTTAATAGAAGTGATGATATGAACAAAAATACCAACAGTAATTACTTGGCTATACCTTTATGTGACCTGGAAAACTGTCCCAGATGTAACTGTATTGCATATAGCTCTATAGTCTTGTAAACATGAGTGGTTGTTATCATTCACATAAAACTGCGGTAAAAAATGCTTTTAATCAGACGTCTTATAACTAATATTTAGAATATCTGAATGACTCTAAAACACTTTCTGTCTTTATTACTGAGTAGTTTCAAGTTAGTTTTATTTAGTTTTAAGGCTTGATTTTGGATATAGAAAGACACTCCCAAAGAATGAGATGTGGAGATATTAAAGAATTTAATGTTTCTGCTACTGCTCGTTAATTTGCAAGGATGATCTTCGGAGTCATTTGCTATCCCTAGAAACAGCACTCTGCAAAAAAGAAAAAAATAAAATCTGGGATGTCCTGAAGTGCAGCAGGTGTTGGCTGTGTCATTTCAACATCAGTTTGGGGTTCAACAGCCTTGCAGGACTGAGATTGTCAGTTTGCAGGTGTTAAATTTAAAAGACAGTGAGGCCAGCTGCATTCAGGCACTGCAAGTGTTCACGGCAGGCATTCAAGGGCAAATCATGCGTGAGCAACCTGATTGCCTCTACAACTAAATGACTGGCTCTGCAGATGAGAAAAGAGCCGTGGAGGTAATATACCTTGACTTTGGTAAGGTTTTTGACACTGTCTCCCACAGTGTTCTCATTTGATAGCTGAGGACACCCTGGCTGCCTAATCTGATTGCTATGTTGGTAGAAAATCATCTGGGCTATCAGGCTCAAAGGGCAGTGATCAGTGGCTCCATGGCCAGCAGGCAGCTGCTGAAGAGAGGGTACCCAACACGCCAGGGGACGAGTGCTGGGGCCCTTAGTGTTCATCTGCGACCTCGACACAGAACAAACTTTTTACATGGCACAAAGTTAAGGGAAATGGCTGTCATTAGGAATTTGAATTTCAGTCCAAAGGCTTATCATGACAAACCTGTCCATACTGCTCCCAGAAGCAGTTCAAACACTGGCCTGTCACTTTCTATTAATGAAAATGTTTATGTTGCTTGCTGTTGTTCTGCCTTCCTGATGATTCTCTTTCTTCTTTACATGGGACTTAAATTTTAAAAGTTAGTGTTAAGATCCAATTTTTAAAATTATTAGAGAGATGTCTCTGCCCAAATTAATGTAAAAATAAGACCATATTCAAAGTCAATAGTACAGATTTTTATTTAACTGTAAATGTGAGGTAGAGGGATAGGTGGGGAAAAGAGAGACAAGAACTGAGAAAGAAAGAGAGCAAGAGAAATACAGATCAAGTAGAAAAGAAAAATCACCACTCCATAAATTCTGACAACATCCCATTGGTTGGACAGTCTGCCCGGCACCAGGTCCATAGGGCTTGTATTATGCTGAGGGTAGGTGGAAAATGTCCCCATGAGTCTCTGAGCTCTACTAAGATGTTGCAGCCATCTCTTATTTAGGTCAGCTTAGTTGAGTCGATCATGGCCCATTACACCCCATCAGTTGAGATAAACACCCTCATCCTAAGTGTGAATGCCCCTATTCTTGGGAGGGGAGTAACCTGGGTGGTTACTACAAGGGGTCAAATGTTTGAGTCATTATTCATTAGCAGTCCAGTCTCTCACGGTCACCCTTCTGACACAAGACCTTTTCCCTTTAGGCTAGTTCCTTGTCCTCTATACTTTTAGCTCCTCTCCTTCTCTCTCCCTTTCTCCTCACTTTATCTCCCTTTCTCCCTCTCTTTCTCTCTCCCTCTCTCTTTCTTTTGTTTTCTGAATGGGGATGTCAGCCAGTGTGTGAATGACTTTGTCTGAGCAAATTGTCTCAACTCCCTTGATAGTCAGTGTGGAGAAATAGAAAGTCTTGGGGAACAGCATATTTCCTAATTTAGAATAGGCTAGATGAATACATCTTACAAGTGGCTCCTTTTCTCTATTAACTGTACAAGAAATGAAGATGAAGCCTCTCAGATTAATGTCACAGGTATCTAGAGTTAGGCACAGTGGTATCACAATATATCAGCCAGAAAGAATGATCTTGCCACTATTCCATGATAATAGAAGCTATTTCCTCTTCATGTTTTAAGGACATGTCAGTCCTTCCATGTTCGGAGTCCTCTACCGAAATTTCTGTGCTGGGTTTTGTTTTTCCTTTTTTTTTTAATTTTTTTTAATTTATGGCTGCCTTGTATCATCGTATGGAGACATTACTCTGCTTCTATTAGTGCATACATCAGGAGATTTCGGGTCCTGAAATTGCCACTTGTACTTACAAAAATGCTTGAAGGATCACATTACTGGATATCTCACTGTTGGATTTCCAGATGCAGATTTCACTTAACAGAAACAAAATAAATTAAATACTAATTTTCTGGTTATTTTCTTACAGTCTTTTTACATTCCAGTTAATGCATTAGCCTCTGTTATGTTGAATACTATCAATGCTCCACAGTCCGGGAGATATATAATGTATCTGGCTGGTACAAAATGCTTCTGCTGTGTTTTAAGTATAGCATTATGCAGCCAATGAGATTTTAATAGCTCTTTATCACAGCTGGACTCCAGTAATAAATGCATCAAGACTTCAGACACGTTCTCCTTATATGTGACTGAGGACAATGAAGGAATCCAAATACATGCGACATATAATGAGATTATTTTGCTCTACCATAGAATAGCCAATGCTGTAGCACTTTTTTCAAACTCCTCAGATTTAAACTTCACTCACTTCAGATTTTAATGCAGCAGAAAATTGATATTAGGCTAATTTTATAAATATAGCAGCAAACCTTCACTTTTTTTCTTTCCAGATATTCATGAAATCTCTTATCGTTGAGCTTTTTCAATAACATATGACAATGAAGCCATCTGCTTTAGAGATATAAGAGATCATCAGGTATCAGGTTTCCTATTCTTTCAGATTTCATTAGAACTATAATTTAAAAGAGGAGAAGTTGATGTACATTTTTTTTTTTAATTTGGTGAGTGACCTTTTTTTGTCTTTTTCTTTATTGCAGGCATGTTTTCACCCACTAAAAATCATCCTTACTGCACAAAGTAAAGCCCAAGTGATTTGCATGCATGTGTGAGCACAAACTTAGGTCTATTGTGAAATACCATTGTTCAAATATGAAGACATTTGTCTTTCACTTTTATTAAGGAGTATGGAATTGAAAAAGTAAACTTAGAGCAATTCTTGGCTTGCAAGTTATTGCATGTTTTAGATCATTGAAATAAAAGCCATTTTCAGTGACAGTGTAAACAAAGTTAAATTTGAAAAAGCAACTCAGATCTTTTCACACTGCATTTTACAAAATACCCTGATAAAAGCAGTTTTGTTCTACCTTTTATGAATTTTGTGTCAGTAACACACTCAGAGATGATTTCAAGTCAGAGAAAATACAAGAAATCTCTCATAAAGCAAAATTTCTCATCTCTTTCGGTAAACAGTAATAGCTTTGCCTCTGAGACAACCCTATTCTCAGTGTCCCATTCCCGTTTTACTCACAGAGATATTAGAACTAAAGGCTACAAGCCTCTCTACTTTGCATTTGGCTTCTTGGTAAAATGTTTGAGTGTGACAGTAGAAGGAATGTAATGAGCAGAAGGAATGCTGTAGAGTAATGCTGGATAGTACACTGGAGGTACTTGATCTTTCTCAGAAACAAAGATGTAGGTGTGTATTTGGGTTAGCCCCATCTTTTGGATACCCAGGAAGTGTCTACATTCATATTGATTTAGATTTTCACTACAGAAAAAAAATTCTCCTCACTTAGTCCTTTTTGCAGCATGCATATATGAATCTGTGTTCATCACTGCTCCATAGTAGTGTTGTCTGAATTAATAATTTCTGGGTTTTGTGATTTGCTTTATAGTCCTTTTTTTTCATGTACAAATGGTTCTCTAAAATGCACAGAATAAGTCTAGTCTACAGTATTTTAATGTTTCTACTTATAGTCAAATGTGATGTCCTGGGCATTGCTGGTGGCAAGTATTGCAGAATTTAAACCATTACTGCTGTGGTTTCTCCAGCCCATTCTGTCAGGAAGATTTCACTCTTCCTGAACAAGGAAGGGCCCTTATTCCTTGTAAGGGTGGTCTGCCTGTGGTAATGGCAGAACAATCCTTCACAGGCTTTGTGCTCCAGAACAGACACCGAATATTTTGAAGTCCATACTATAACTGACACAATGGTGAGTATTTAATGAGAGGCAAGGTGGTCAGTCAGTGTTTATAACACTGGTTTTATGACTTAATTGAACCAAGCTTCTGCTTCCTTGCCACTTTTAAAATAGCTGGGGTGCTTTCTATGACTAATACTCCAGTCTGAAGCCCATTTTCCCTTTCCTTTCTGACTGCAACATATTGTTGTAGTTAGTTTGGAAGTTATTGTTTAACCACAGTAAGGTGCTCCTCTGCAGCACACACAAGCAGGGGGGGTTAGAATATTTTTGAAAATGGTACTTTAATCTCTTACCCCTGGAAAGCATAATGTAAAAAAAAAAGAAGCTCTGTCCTGGCTGGAACTATCCATGCTCATTGTCCATAGTACTTATGGCATACAGTGGCAGTCTTGGTTCAGCGGCCAATATAATAAAATCTGATATTACAGACTCTTCTCACACAAAAATCAAATCCCCTTGAGGTACCTACACATCATTTTTCCCCATTTCTCTACATTACTCATAATCATGAGTGGCATGGAATGTGGGGGAAAATGAGCCAGTTTCGGGGGAAAATTCTTGCTTTATTGGTTTGGAAGTTCACTCCTGAACAACTACAAGACAGTTAAAGTGACAGAATATTTGCAAGGATATTTGCATTTTGGCCTTAAAGGAATTTGGGTTTTTTTTTTTAGTGAAAATGTGGATTTAGGAAAACACACTGTAATTAAATTGGCTTGTTATCTACTCTTTGCTGTTATGCTAAATGGTTATAAAAGTTAATCAAATATGTTTGAACTATTTTGTTGAGAAAGAAGTGCCCATGGTTAGCTTTTATTCTTTCAGGTCTCTGTTATTTCCCCTCCAGATTGCACGTGCTGAAATGAAGAAGGTAATTCACTCACCTTACAATAGATGTGTGCCTTTGAGATGTTTCAGCATTCCCAAGACACATGCAAAGGTTACGTAAATATTATACAGTCAGAAGGACCAATCTCGCAGGATTGAAAATTATGGCATATCTTTATATTTCAGCAACTGATTCATACCCTGACTGTCTGCTTATGAGCAACATTTTCTGATAAATACTCCTCATGCCCTATGAAACACCACCAGTTATTCCTCCTGGCCTTCATATGCCTCTTCAAAAGGGCATGGTTGAGATAGAGGTCCAAGTAAGCCTTATTAACTCTGTGAGTACAACTTAAATGTGCTAAAACACTTTAAATGGTACCAGACTCCTCTACATATATAACTGAAGTGAGCCATCAGATTTTTCAAGTACAGAATAAGCCTATGTCAAGGAGCTCTGGACTGAAAACTTAGGAATTATGGTTATCTTCAGGACTAATGGAAAATGCAGTGTCTTTGGTATCAAATGGCAAAAGAAAATACACAATGGTTCAAAACACAGTTGACAGGGGTTTTGAGGTGTCTGTGTAGTAGTCAGATGTGTCACTTGGCTTTACCAGCACATGGCAAACACAGCACAGTAGAAATGGATTGACGCTTGTGTTTTGGATTGGTGAGTGTGGTAGGTGTAAAAGTTTCAGCTGATGTCTACAAAATGATTATATGAATATCAAGGAGTCCCATGTTGAAAATGCTGCAGTGAATCCAAGCTGGAGTTGTCTAGGCTACATTCAAGAGCTGAAGAATCCAGGGGCATTTGTCTTCATGCCTTTCTTCATGTTGTGGAATATGGAGAGGGGGAAGTTAGATACTACTTTTAAACCAAGAAAGTAAAGTATGATCTCAGAGGTCCAAGCCATGGAGGTCAGGAGGATTAATAACTTAGAGCAATAAGCAGTAGGGATAAGATGGAGGAAAAGTAATGAGAAGACAAATTGGATGCTTTGAATTTTTTTTGCCTGTCAGTAAAAAAATAGCAATAAAATAAATCTTGGTAAGGTGGGGCTACTCATCTCTAGGAAGCTAATTCATGCTTTATTATACCTGACATTTCTTCTTCCTGAGTTTTTGGGGGGATTTTTTTTTTAAAGAATGTTTATTTTCCTGCTCAGATTTGAAATAATGCATTTTCCCTTATGTAAAAGCCAGAATCTGCATATAAATGGCAGTCCTTCAACATCACCACAGGAAAATTTCATTTTCTCATCCAAGGATGATATTATTACATACACTTAATACTGAATTAAGTGTAAACCAGAATATTTTATTTAAATGCAAATTTTGAAAAATGACTGCAAGAGTGTCTCTGAGTTCATTCAGTATCAAAATGCTGTTATTGGGTAAAATGGATAAACACTTCACCAAACAATAATTCAGTGTCTCTCTATATATATCTTCTAACATAAATTTTTTGAGCTAGTCTAAAAGCTAAGCTACTCAAAACATCTTTATTTATGAGAAGCAATTTTTGAACAGAACATAACTCTGTAAGTCTTTAATTTCATTTTGGATTCTGTTTGAGAAATAAAAGTATGAATGTTCTGTTCCCTTGTTATATGAGATATTTATCAAGGGAATTGCCATTGGTATGTTTGCCAGTACGGTGCAAGGACATTGCTTGTCTTAATCCCAATTTCTCCCCAATTAATTATTGCTACATATTTTCCTTGTTCTAGACATTTGATATTGTTTACTTGATCTTGGAGTCAATACACTAAGCCAGAAAGCTTTTTTTTTTTTTTTGTCTGTTGATGGATTTTTTAATGCATTTTTATTTTTAAAAAGAAGTTCTTTGACTTGTTGAACCCAAAAGAGGATTCAACGAAGAGCAAGAAAATGGTAGTGGTCCACTTTCTTTCTAATTGCCTTTTGCTATAAAAAGATGCTTCAATAATAGTTTCTGGTATACTAAAATTAAAGTATCCTACCACTTTCATTACTCTTTTATTGCATCTGAAGAAGAACAACAAAGCTGGTGAAGGGTCTGGAGCAAAAGTTTTTTGAGGGGTGGCTGAGGGAACTGGGGCTGTTTAGCCTGGAGAAAAGGAGACTGGTTAGAGTCCCTACAAGTCTCTACCTGATAAAAGGCTGTAACAAGTGGATCAGTCTCTTCTCCCAGGTAACAAGAGGCAGGATGAGAAGAAATGGCCTCAAGGTGTCCAGGGTAGGTTTACATTGGATATTAGGAAAAATTTCTTCATGAAAAGGGTTATCAAGCCACATATCCATTCTGCCCAGGGAAGTGCTAGAGTCACCATCCCTGGAGGCGTTTATTAGATGTGCAGATGTGACTCTTAGGGACATGGCTTAGTGGTGGGCTTGGCAGTGCTGAATTGATGGTTGGTCTCTGTTAAGGATCTTTTCCAAGCTAAATGATTCTGTGGTTCCATTCTTAACTGTGACACACATTCAGTGTGCTGCTTACAGTCTTACCTGGTGTTTCCTATTTGCCATTTTTAAATTGGTGTAGTATTTAGTAACTTTATTGAACTTATGACACACTTGGGCGAAAGCATCTGCTAAGTGCTGCCAATGTGTTTTTCCTGTCTTTAATGATTCAAGAACCACTTTCTGATACTAAAAAGAATGAAGATGCTGAAATTTGGTGCTTTACATCTGTAAACAGTAATTAAACATCTGTGAATAAGTGTACATTAACAGACTAACATTGAATTTTAAAAAAATTGAACAGTGTCATTAAAACACAAAGTGTAGCAATGAACAACTATAAAATTCTTCACTGTAAAATAACAATAACAAAAACTGGCTGCCTTTCAGAGGAATTAATGATGATGTCATTACAGCTTTCTCACTTTCTCTGTTTTGCAGTGACATATGATGGTCTACTCCCTTTAACTCTTCATCTGGCACCAGTACTGGATGTATCACATTCCAAGCCTCATAAATAGACATCCTTTTAATGTAAAATCAAAAAATCACTAGGTCCACCACCCATTCTTGCAATTAGAGACACATTTTATTTAGGAAACAAAGCCTTCAGTAGATGGCTTGGACAGCCTTTGTAAGAGTATCCTCAATTTCTTTCAAATTTTTCAAGGATGGGTGGATCAGAATCTGGCTCCATTAGATATCTGAGATGGTCCATTCCTTATTCAAGAAAGATAACTAAATATCTTGGTGGACCATGAGGGAAGTTTTACAAAACAATATAAACCAAGCAAACAAACAAAAAAATAAAGCTAGACCAACAGTGTTTGTCATAGTGAATATTGTGTGATAAATATTCTTCTTTTGGAGAACCACAGTATATATTATTATCTCCTGTTTGTATTTTATTTTTTTCCTTTACTTTTCCCTTATTCCTTTAGAAAATCTAAATCAGTGCTTGGATCAAATAATGAATGAATATATATGAATAGCAGTATTTGCCTAACTACAATTTTCAAGTGTCAGGTAATCTAGACATATTGCATTTCTTAGAAGTCTATTGCAACACAAAGAGTAAACAGAAGCAAAAAGAAATAACAATTATGCAGTGAAAATATATAAAAAATTGCATTAATGGATCTCTTTGGGCTAAATAGTGTTTTTCTTGAGAATTTGAGTCCAATATTTTTACAGTCAACAGGAGTCTTTATACTTATAACTTTGAATTATTTCTTGCTATACAGGTATGAAGAGACAATATTAAGGATACCTGTGCTTAGAAAGGGACCTTTCAAATCCATGGGTTTTGCTTTCAGTTTATTAGGATTGCACAGATTAATGTTTGAGCCAATTACAAGCTGCCAACAGAATCCATATTATAGAAAGTTCTGCAATTTATTGAAAAACTTCAAGCTTCCTAAGTTCTATTTAGCGAGCTCCTGTTCTGTTATAAATTACCAACTCCAATATTATTGCAAATCCAAATAAACTCCCTGGTGATTACAGATTACAGTCACAAATCCAAAAGGTGCAGCACAATATACTTTTCTTAGCTAAATTAATTATTTCAGTTCTAAGCAACTCAATAGTGAGAACTGAACCACCAGCTGGCTAATATGTACAGTCAAAACATTTAGCAGCAGGTTTTTACATTAGTAACAGCAAGAATCCATTTCACGGAAGACAACAGAGAATAAATGATTCTCATTTTAAGAGTCCTTAAGGCTAAAGTGCTTTATCCTCCTTAAATGTTCTGACTAACTACCACCACATGATGTCATCAAGATTAATTTTATGTAGGTAGTTTCTTCTGCAGGAATACTGTAGAAATGGGTACAAGACTGTAGGAAGTAAGAAAGACGGAGGAGAGCAATTAATGCAAAATAAAATTTTCCAGCCTTGTAACCAAGCCTTAGAAGTCTTTATTCTCTTTGGAGTGTGAAGAAATCTCCATTTTCTAGTTGCTGATGTTGTGATTGTAAGCTCAAAGATGGAAGGAACTAAAATCTTTCCTATTCTCAGAAATTTCCTTTTCTATGAGTCAGTATATATGCTAGACTTTTTTAGAGAGGAATTTGCAAATAAATGATGCAACTTTTTTTTTAGAAAGCATACAAAAGACAGTATGTCTAGGAATGTGCAGTGTTGGTTTTCTATTTAACTGGGCCATCAAAATACTTGGTATGTTGGTTTATGGAGGAGCTTTTTGGTTTTCTTCCGTTCCCACACTCCCCACCTCCCTGGAAACACCTTTTATCACGTATTTTGTGGAAACTACATTGCTTGTAAAAAACAGTCTTATTCAATGGCACAACCAGTAGTGCTTTAGCTATTTGAACTTCCAATTAAGTCAAAGGAGGCACAAATCTGTTATATAAGCATCAGTGTCCAGTTTCACTGGGAAAAGAAACCCTCCAGAATACCCAAAACTTACGTATCAGAGTAGTACATATGACATAAGACTTGTTAGAGACATGGATGAGTCTGATTTGTTTCATGTTGTTCTGTTTAATGAGATCACCGACCCAGGTTTGTTGCAATTGACAGGAATTTGTCCGTTAATTGTGATGGAAAGATAAGACACAGGACATTTAGGATTCCTGCATTCTTCTGGTGTGACAGAGGCTAGGAAGATTACAGCAATGCAGTTCAAATGACAGTAGTTGCCTGTGATAAAGAAATTGAACTGAATGCTTTCAAATTAGCCAAAGTCATCAATGGATGTTGTCATTCTTTCAGCCATACAGTGGGATAAACTGAGTAGCTCTCGGGATCCACTGCTTTGTCTGCGTGAGCATAACTTACCTAAACACGCATAGAAATATTGGACAACCATCTACCTGCCTGTGTCAAATTCTATGTGAGATGGCCTGTATGTTCCAGGATACATTCTCTATTATCTCAATGGTTTTAGCAACTGGTTCTCAGCAAATAAATTGAGACCCATAAACGTCCCAGATTTTCATTTAATGTAACAGGAGGCTTCCACCTTTCCAGACAATGTCACAGATGTGTTGGGGCATTTTGAGTTAGACCCTTTATTAGACACTTGCTGTGCAGGCATCTACATTTGTATTTCTCTTGTCTGCAGCTAACCTTGGTGTGGACACCAAGAGATTTAATATAATTTACGCAGGGCTTGATGTTCCCTAAATTTCAGCATAGTCAATGAGGAAAGTAAGATCTTCCAAAGATAATTTCAGAGTAGAAATATTAAATAGATGTTCTTTGCATGTTATGCAGGTAACCTGGAGATCAGATGGGCAGATCAGTTGTCCAGTTGGAGTATTTGAAATTCCCTACATTATCTGTCACATCATTATGAGTCTGACTGGTAAAGCCCAGGTACACTGGAAAGCAACAATATTCTTACATGGTAGGTGCAAGCCAGGCATAACATTTTGAGGGATGTCAAGACACTAGACAGATACTATGTCCAGGCATTCTTTCCTCTTACATGGACAAATTTCCCCTTCCAACCCAAGTTTTCTGTGATTCTCTGAAATTCTGTTGTACCCAGAGGGACGCACCAAAGAATGATACACACAGTTTAGAGTGCAAAGCAGTTATTTACTGACTGATACACAAAACAGATAACTGGGCTAGAACATTAACACAATCCAGCAATGAGATACCCTAAACTGGGTATCTCAGCTGGGTGATCATTCAGCATTTAGATGTGGGAGAGCTGATGCTCAGCATTGCTAGGTTACCATTTCTGGTTTTTGCCTTTCTGATTTAAAACTTCCTATGTCAGATTTTTTTCTTCTCAAGTTTTCATCATCTAAAAAATTGCTTAGCAATTGCTCAGCTGTCTCTGGTTTAGCTTTCATTATATTGCATGTTCTAGCTGATGAATTCTCTCCATCAGGCTAAGGCAAGCCCGTCTTGCCTCATAAAGAGCAGACTATCTGGGGTCAGGGTTAAAGATGTGAGTACAAGGTCTCCAGAAGAGTTGCCTTTTTCTGGGAAGGTAGCTGGAGGTCAGAAAGAATACCACAGTGCCTGAAATAATGCTGAGTTGGGGCAACTAGGTCCTCTAAAAGTCAATATGCTAGTTCTTTGATGAGTGCAGTCCTAGTGAAGTCACTAGAACTTTGTCCATCTTAAAACTGAAACTCTGATAAGTTGTGTTTAGAAATCCTAATTTTGAAACAACATTGATAAATTTTTATTGAAAATAGCTGTGGGAATAAATAAAGACTTTTCTTCTTATTTTTTTTTTCTGAAGAGCACTGTATGTATTTTAAAACCAAGACATGACACAGTAAGGCACATTGACGAAGAAGAAAATGAAAATATTTCTCTGTGCACAGGCAAATCTAAAAAACTATGTTCAAAACAGTATTTTCACAGTGTAACTGGTACTTGACGTAGCCCACATTTTTTTAACTATCCATGAAATATCTCTACAGACATTTTTTCTAGACAGAGGAGCTCTGCTTCAAATGGTCTGGCAATGTGGCACCAAGTGCCAGTGATTATGATTACATTTTCAATAGGAATAACAATAATCAATATATTATCTGTTTATTGTTTTGTAAACTTGCCTGTGTAATACCCAAATATATGTAGATTAAAATATTGCCAAACAAATCTCCCACAGTTAACCCACTGGCTATGAAATTGTGATAAATTATGATGTATTAAATAACTTTTTACAGAAAATTAGAAGAATCAGAATTTGATGGAAGCATTTATTAAAATATTTTTCTGGCCTACTGTTTGAATACATTGATTGCCAGTTCTTTATTTTCATCACCAGGAGAGGACATTCTTTCATTCCATGAACAGTGGAATGGAAATTAATGGGAATTTTGTATTTTGCCATGGTATTTTTACCAGGATTATTTTTAATATTGTCATAATGATGTTGATTACATTATGATCTTTTTTCTTATATTTTGTTTTAATCCATATGAATATGGATATGGCATAGGTATATTAAATAGACATCCAGATAGCTTTCAGAGTTGGGGAAATTAGGATGCTTAAAGATGTTTTGATTTGTGCAGGGACAAAAACATCTAGGACAGGATGCTGTGTTGCTTAAGCATGCACTTTTATCTCACAGAAATCAGCGGGCTGTGGAAAGGTGATTAAAGTATTGCTTGTATGCATTCCTTGAAGATGAAAGGTGTAATTCTGGCCTAGCCTGTCCAGTCCTATTCTAATCACATTTATAGTTTTCCATTATTTGAAAGCTGATTAGACAAAATATGTGAGGAGAAGGTGTATCAGCTGAACAGTGTATTCTTTTCTGTAATTTTTTTTATGAATTTGAAGATTGATAGCTTTAAAATGAAAATTTTGAATTAAACATTCTGTGGGGAAATGAAACATTCTATGGGGATAGTGTTTTAGAGAAATGAGAAAGCACAAAATAATATCAAGCTAAAATAAAAATATATCACTTTATTTTATTTTTTTTCCTTTTCTTTCTGAGTCAACTCATATACTTTACCTGAAAATCAAAGTATGGGTTTTTTTAGGTAAACCCTGTATTTTTCATGAAAGAAAACTGAATCCAGTGCTTCCACTTTTAGCACACTGAACTAGTTTGCCAATTTGATGGGTCAGTGTTTCAAATACTTCAGGGATTGAATCCCAAAGTCAATTTTCCAGATATTTGGGCAATAAGACATTGGAAGGAAATTCAGAGCTTCTCTGGGAAAGACAAAAAAAATCTGAAAATTAGTGTTGTCATTGAATGTAAAATATTTCCAAATATTGAAAGAGAAGATAGATGAACACCAGGTACAGAAAATCATAGTAGAAAGATGTCCAAGGCAAGAAAGTATGTGAAGTAGTTGGAAAGAGACTGCGGAAGGATACCCTGTCTACCTCATAACCTATGTGGCCAACATAATTCTTAAAGCCTCTCAAAGAAAGGCAGCTCAGAGCTTTTACTCACTTTAAACAGATTCAGTGTTTCCTGCAAAATTTTGTTGCGGGCAAACCCACACCTTTTATACCAAGCCAAAAATATATTGTGAGTGTGGTGCAAAAGTTAACCAAATAATTATTGCTCTTCCAGGTCCAGAAAAGAGCACAATCTTAGAAAAATAGCCCAATACTAATAGAATTTAAAATGTTACACTCCCAGTATTGGTTCCTGTGTAAATGTGCCTCTTTTCCCTGGAGTTATGCTTACGCTTCCTCTGCTCCTCTGGTTCTAAAGGCAATCAGCACTCATCTTCCTCAAGACTGATGGCAACATTACAGCTTTGTATTAGCAGAAGGCCACTGCTGGTGCTGGGCAATGCTTCCTCCCTGCTCCTGTTTTTTCTCGGGAGGATATTTGTTTGCAAGTTTCCCTAAATCTTCTGTTGAGTTTGCTTGCTTTTTCTTTGTTCACTAGCTCCCAAGGCAAATCTGTACATAAGATTCCACGTAAGTATTCCTGACCTTTGCTTGTTGCCCTTGAACTGAAGTCAGCTTTACTCATCTCCTGAGACTGTATCCTTGTAGTGACCAGGAAGAAGCCATTGGTGATTTATTTTTAAATCTGGGGCCTGTCTTATCCTCCTATATCAGCACCTTCACAGTCTCTGCCAATATCCTGTGCTTCCAACACTCTACATAATATTTTTTCTAGAGCCAAAGATACTTTGTTTTGTGCCACACATTTTTTAAAACCATGGATAATGTTAATTCAGTGTATAATTTACTGCTTGCTGTTAGTATCTTTTAATCACAGGTATGTGTATGTATATGTGTGTGTGTGTATTTAGGAGTAAACATCATGATAAATATTTCTGTACCACCACAGATCTAAAGGATAAACCAAAACAATGTCAAGGCTGGAAAGGTAACCCTCATCAAATAGAATAATTTTACAATCACTTTGCAAAATGAAAAAATTAAAATGTTAATTGTAATCTAATCCTGGACTTCCAGATAAACAAGATAAGAGACTGTTGTCCAATTTTGACTCCTCTGAAGAAGAATGTATCTCTATTTTGCAATTTTACTATCAGTACAGATAAATGGAAAAAGATTTTTAAAAATTGCACTAATAAATGTCAAATTAGCAGATGCTCAACTGGCAACTAACAGCAAATGTTGGAAAAATGTTTTCAGAGATACAGAGAGGTCCGTAGATCAAGGCAGTGAAGTCAGAGCATGGAGTTAGATTGTACTAAGGAAGATTTGAAAAAATATAACAATTTAGCACACCACTTATATAAATATTGAAGATTTGTAGTGTGGCTTCTTTCTCCTTCATATAATTGGATGCAAGTCTGTTACATGATGAATATTTCATATTTTTATTGTCTTATGGGATTATATGACACAATAAAATGATGACCACTTGGCCTCATACAGAAGGCAAAAATAAATATTGAAAATTTACAGACGTGGAGTCATTTCAAACATATCACATTGGTTTATAGAGAAAAGTTTGTTCTTTAAAAAAGGTTTAAGTCAAAATGAAAAAAGCAAAGGTTTATGCTATTGCACATATGGGATTTTGGTTCCTTTTCCATTGCTTAACTCAAGTATTTCATTATATAGGTTCGTATTTAGACAGTCTCACCTTTGGGTAGGAGTAGGAAGAAGGCATGGATTTGATATTGAAGGAAGAAATTTCACAAACATGGAAAGTTTACAAAGTAAAATCCCTTAAGCCATTTCAAAGGGCCATAGTACCTCAAACTTCAAGAAGTTTAAGCTTTCTGATAGTTTTGACCTTTTGGTTGTATTTCTCCAGAGTGTTATCCCACTGTGATTTGTTTTAAGAAGGATAAAGAAAAACAGGAATCTCATGCAGTTCAGCAAACACAGGTGTAGAGCCCTGTGCCTGGGGAAGAACAACACTGTGGACAAGTACAGGCTGAGGAAGGACTGGATGGAAATCAACTTTGCAGAAAAGCACCTGGAGCTGTAAGGCATGAGCATACTGGAGCAAGCCCAGTGAGGAATCATGAAGACGATTAAAAGGCTGGAGCATTGGAGATATGTGAAGAAACAGAGAGAGCTGGGACTGTTTTGGCATGGAGCAGAGAAGGTTTGGTCCAAGGGGAAGATCATATTGACTTGTACAAAGTTGAAGAGAGGGTATAAAGAGCATGAAGCCAAGCTCGTCTTAGCGACACGGCTAGAGGTAATGGGTGGAAACTGAAAGAGAAGAGGTTCCCTCTGGATATCAGAAACACTTTTTGACTGTGAGGGTAATCAAGCACTGCCACTGGGTGCCCATGGAGGTGGTAGAATGCTTGGAGATACTTAAAATCTGTCTGGACACAGTCGTGGGCAACCTTCTCTAAGATGGCCCCGCCTGAATAGGGAGGTTGGTCCAGTTGACATCCAGCAGCCCATATAAACCTCAGCTGTTCTCTGAAGTTGTGATCATGCTGCTTTGATGTTGGTGATTTATGCAACTGTCTCTTATGCCATGAAAGAAAAAGGAGTAAAATCTCTGAAGAGCTTTTAAAAGGCTTTGTATAATAAGTCTTTACCAACAGTAGACTGTGAAAATCTGTGATAGTGAAGGTACAAAATGAAGTTGCTATAAGAGATCAGAATTCTGGGTACAGCTTTACTTAGATGGAAGTGTGTAGTCATCTGGTAGTCTTTCAGTACTTAGAAGACTAAGTACAGCTTCCATCAGCATTTTCATTTTGGACAAACAGCTTCAGAAAATGTGGTTATATGGCCACCAGTAAAGATTTCTCAGCAGTATTCTGTACTAGAATTGCCATTTTGTGCTGGTTTTTTTTCTGTATAGCTGAGATTTTTGTCTGATTAATTTGAATTAAACATCTGTTGCTGGGTCAGAACAAGCAAAGTCAGAAATTGAATCAGGTCCCTTCCATCACGCTGTGAAATACAAGTATTCTCTTTCATCTTATAATTTAAATTCTTGTGGAAAAAAAAGTTCCAGGGAAGTAAGAAATAGATGTACTTCTACAGAAGTACAAAGTAGGTACATTTAACTTTGAATGTCATGCAGCAAAAATGCTTTTCAGTGTGTCTTTCAATTCATGCCAATTTGCATTAGAAAAGTGTCTAAGTAGTTAACTTATTTAAATAAGAGCTTTGAAGAGAGGCTCAAAACTCTGCATAAAAGATAGGTATTCAGCAGTGTTTACTGAATTAAAGAAATTATCTTTTAAGAATAAAATCTATTTCTTCACATATATGCCTGAAGATTTTTTATGGAGACACTATGCTGAATGGTTGAATTTCAGTTGATAATTTACAGAGACAAACAGCATAAAAGTAAACTTTAAAAAGGCTGTGTAATTAAGCACATCAAAAGCAGCATGGTAGTATTTGGCTTTATATTTGTACCTGTGTTTATTCATGGAAATAAAGGTTGCTGAGAAACCACAAGACTTTAAATTGGGATTTTAAAATCTAAAAAAAAAAATAAAATTAAAAAAATTTATTTTTTATTATCAATCTGACCATAGTTGAAAGTGCGTCTCTGAGACACCAACTTGTATCTCATAACGATAATTAGCAGAGCCCCACCAGTGTATATTAAATATCTGTGTTAGAGCATCCACTTCAAATCAAAACACTGTTTTGAAGAAAAGCATGCAGACTGCAAGCAGATGATATACACATTTGATTGTATCCTGTTGACCCCATTTTGATGGGACATTAACTTCCATTATGCAGTTCACTTGTGTTTCACCTGATATGTCAGCTGCAGTCCACAGTAAAGAGTCAAAGTTTCACAGAGTATTCAGATAATATAGGCAAGATTTGCTGGCAGATCAAGACGAAGTATTTTCTCTGAAGCACAAAACGGAATGGTTTTAGTGTAAATAAAGTTGTGCACAGAAGCATGAAATTGAGAAAGTTCTTGAAGCCTCTGGGAATGGAGGAGCTGGTGCTTCTGCTACATTTGACACCCTTAGTTGGGTGATTTCTCTTCCAAATGGGGTGAAATAGGATAAGAAATCAAGAAGTGCCCATTATGCAGACCCTTTAATTTCTTAGGTTATAACATTGAGAGCCAGTAAAATGTATGGCCAAGGGAAAATCTATTTTGTCAGTAAAATGTTACAGTGATATGAAGTGAGTGCATCAAAAACTTCACTGCAGTTTAGTTTTAGCTGGTAGATGTTTTATTGTTTGTTTGGGGTTTTTTAACAGAATATATTTTATTACTAGCAAAATTCATTATTATTAGTGCTCTTTTGCTTTAATTCTCTAAGGCAGTTCGAAAGGAGTACTTATAAATTGTCTCACAGAGCTTTGAATGGATTCCTTGTTGACTAGGCGTGTGGCTGCAGCTTAGCTAGAGCATGCAAGAAAGCAATTAACCTGTGTTTTCCAATAGAAGCAATTTTAGAGTGAACAAAATGCATCTGTGTAAAGTGTTACAAGGTAGCAAATGGGCAGGGTGTTAGTTGAATAGAGTTCATCCAATTGCAGATTTAATCTCAAGAGATGTTTTGAGGTCCTAACATGTGATTCAGAATGGATAACAAATAATTCTAGATAAATTAATTCGTATTAAATGGGAAAATTTCAGTTTCATGTATTTTAATAAATTGAGCTTATATTCTTAATAGTTTTGTTTAGAAGTCAAGATAAGTATAAATTTATTGCTTGCCTTCTCTATAGGTTTTCTGTCTATTTTGGAACATTTCCCTTCTTGGCAGCTAGCCATGAATGATTTTTTGGGGGCTTCTAAACTAAAACTTCTCTGATCATGCTGAAAAAATAAAATGTAGATGGTTTAATTAAAGAACCTATATATAGTCACCTAGTACCATTTGAAATACCATAGGATACCTTTTTCATCTTCCAGCTGTTACTTCAGAAAAGCATAGGCCTTGGTCTAAACCATGACGTAATGTCTCATGTCTTGACTATCACAGAATATTCCAAACAATATGAGATATTTTTATTGAGTGTCCTGAAATGATGCTCTTGGAGAAGGACAGAGTTGCTTGTGCTTAGGGAATGGTACTCTTTGGGTGGGAACTTGGTTGCAAAATAGAAAAAAAAATTTAGTTGTGTACTACACAGGTGCTTGCAAACAAGCTAAGTGTCTGACTTCCCATCCCAGTCAAAAGATGTCTAGCAAGAACCGAAAATACAGTCCAACAACCTATTTATCAGTATCAAATCAATGCCCATACCTGACATCTCAGAAGTTAATAGACACTGCTTTGGTAGTTGAGCCACCATCAGGAATTAGCTCTTAAGGCCCTGACTGAATTGGCCATGGACACCTTCTGTTTCCCAGACACAGGTGTTGAGTGTTGCTTAAGCCACCGTAGACTTTCTGGGACATTTTTTCAGGGCTGCCATATACAAGAGACCATTTATGTCACTTCTGGAGTAGCTGCTGAAGGGCAGGTGAGGTGCATTACTAAATTCAAATGGTACTCAATACTTAGGTTCAGAAAACTTAATTAAGATTTTCATCACTGATGATGATAGTAGGAGCCAGGGCATGTAAATAAATGTGGGTATCTTTGTGTGAGAGTTGAATCTTAGCTTTCATGTCTGGGGTTTTTTAAACTAGTGTAGTTGTCTGTGCCAGATGAGATTCTCTGTCCTTTAGTTGCCAGCCCAGAAGGATGTGAATCTTTCAGAGATCTTGCATTGCTTCAACCAGGATCATGCCAATATCACATACAAAAGGGCATATTGAAAAGCCCTACACACTTTAGGCAACTGTGGGAAATCTTTAAATATATATGTCAGTGAAGTGATCATACTTCAAGAGCTTCACAGTCTGAAAGTGACCCTGAATTAAAGTATAATGGCAAGTAGTTTGTAAGCATCAGTCTGTTAAGACCTCAGAGTATTCAGAAACAGGAGAAAAAAAGTAAAACCAGTGTTACATAACTACACTTCAAAAATATTAATTACAGTTCTTGCTTGTGTTATAATTTCAATAAATTAGATATGTCAGGTGTCCCCTAAGAAGAATTTGCTGAGATTTTCACAACAGAAATAGGCAAACCATCACACACAATAGATGTGAAATTCACGTATTTGTTTACTGTGTAAACAACCCAAGATTCTATTATCTGAGAAATAATCAAATCAAAATACTAAATCCCTGAAAGGAAGGAGACTATTATTCATTACAGAAATGTTGCTATTTAAAAAAGTTGAGTGATAATCTGAAATACTTAAAGAGCACAAGCTGAGGAGTAGAAGGACAGGTAATTGTTTTCCCACCAATTGAGGTGTTCAATGCTGCCAGCTTCACTCTTGGCTGTATTTGCTGTAGCAATCTCTGTCAAAGTACTTAAGCAAAGACTTGAAGCTTCTCTGGGAACATATGAGAAATGAACTGTGACTTTCTTAGTAGGTATTGGAAAGGCAGAGCACTGATATCAGTGACTTTTATAGAGAGAATAAAAGAATGTGTGTTGGAACAAAATGTTGATACTTGGGTACAATATTTAGTTCTCATGCTGTTTTATCATGTTTCCTGATAGAGTTGGGCCTTTGTAGCAGCATTGTCAGTGGCATGGCGTCAACTAACTGAGAATAATGTTTTTTCCTAATCAGAGACTTTAAAAGAGGAAATGAAGATAGAGCATTTCTAAAAGGAGAAAAAGAAAAGCAGATGTTGATATGCATAAAAATAGATTTGAGTATAAGGACATTACTTTTTTTAGGTTCAGAGGTCTATGTCTTTTACTTCAAAAATACTTGCTGTCATAAGGAACTATCAAGATGCTAAGACTCTGGCAGCATGAATTCTAACCTTAATCATTTTTTTCCTTGTGCTGGTACTTGGAAGAGTCTATGGTTTCATTGCATTCCAGCACAGAGCTACTGAAATGCATTTATAACTCATCCATTACTCATCATTTCAAATTGCTGCCTATTTTTCTGCTGTTAACCTGGCACAAAGTGCCTCAGGTTCTTGACAATCCCTTGCCTTTCCTGTATTTCTGGCTTTGATTGATTGGCTAATTGCTTTCCATGCTCCCATGTCCCTGTTGGTTTTGTTCCTTTGAGTCTGTCATGATTTCCCAGACTGACTGTGGTAATGATTTGGACTTGATATCTTTCCTGTGTGTCCTGAGGTTTCTGGCACTCAGCATTTAGCTTGGTGCAAAAGCTTGGTTCCTAACAGCAGCTCCCTCCATTGTTCAGATAGGATTCAGCTACACGTAACCGCTTATCTGCAGGTGACTGTAGACTCTGATAGTTCATAATAAACTGCATGGTTTACAAACTGTACATCTGTCTTCAGATAAAAAGTATCCTTTTTATATTTAGGCTACAACTTATTTTCATTACTTATAGCAAAATTTTTATTGCAAAACTGAGGAAAAATAAATCCTCTGTTTGACTACAGAGGGACTAAAATAAATCCGCAGTGTTTGGCTCGGATGTGATAATTTTCCATTTGTGTTTTGTTTTCATTCCCTTAAATTGGCTCTGTTTAATACTGAATTAATGGGCTGTCTCTCCCTTGGTCCTAATTTCTGCATCAGAAATTCTGTTTCTAGTGCCATACATTGTTGTATTTCCAAACTCCTGCTACTCTGGCAGATGTGATTTGATACCATGTGTGAAGGACTTGGATCAAAGTAGACTTTTATTTATACAAGACAGAGAGACTATATCCAGTGAGACTCAGAGGCTTATCCTTATTCATTTAGTTTTAGTTAAATAATTATGCTTTGATACACAGTCTTTAAGACTCTTTATTCTTAAGTGGGAATTTAGAAAACCATGCCTAAGCAACTCAGCAGCACGTACATTTTCTGCTTTTTCTTTGCCTGCTCTGCTTAGGAACAACCTATAGCCCAGTTACCTGTGGCTGGAGTCTCACTGTTTGGAGACTTCTGCTACATTGCTATAGAAAGCCTGACTCCCCTGTCAGCTCACTTTCCACTACAAGGATTCTCAGGAAATGGAAGCATTGATTATACTAAGCCTTCTTGATCTCTTTCATAGCAGGGGATGACTAAATAAAAGAGTATGTGAGCACCATGAGATGTCAAAAATGTGTAAGCCCTTCCAGAATGTTTAACCCTGTGGTGATGCAATAGAGCTGCTGCTGAAGAGAGACTGGGGTGTTCTCTGCAAGCTCTGCATCGAGTGCGCAGGTCTCACATTTGTAAGTGAATGGAGATACCTATTGTCAGCTGTAACGAACTCCAAAATGTCATCTCTAATCTTGTGCAATTGTTTTGTTCTGCTTTGTATTGCTTTGCTTTGAATGGTATTTTTTAAAGCAACACCACCTGATATTCTTTCAAGGTACAGAGACACAGATGGCTGTGAACTGATCTTGTTAGACTTTGTTAAAATAAAATAACAGCTGTACTTTAGAAATTGAATACAGGTGCTACAAACAGAAAGTTATTACTTTGTATCTGACTTTGTCTGAAGACAGCTGGGGCTACAACTTGTTGGGTTTTTTTTTTTGTTGTGTTTTATTTTTTTTTTTGTATAATGGGAATTCAGGCATTTTATTTATTTTCATCTGGTAAGTAGCTTTTAAAACATAGTTAAATGACTCTGAAGATGGTATCAACTGTAATAAATGAAAAAGGATTTGATTCTCAGAGTTTCCAAGTATTGTTCAGTCACAGAATCATAGCATGTTTTTGGTCTGAAGGAAGCTTAAGTACCATCTAGTTCTACCCACCCCTGCCATGAATAGTGACACCTTCCATAAGACCTGGTGGCTCAACACCTCATCCAACTTGGCCTTGAACACTTCCAGAACTCCCAATGATTTCAGTATGTTTTTTTTATTATTATTTATTTTGTTTTGGTGTTTGTTTTTTTTTTATTGAGTATCTCAAACAAATGAAAAATTAAAGTGAAATAATTTAGTTCCAAGTATTTTTCTTTATTTGCACCTGATTCCAGGCTAATAAATATAAACTTAGTTGGGCATAATGCCTATATATATTTCACAAAGGAGGGGTTTTTTTATATATTAAAATATTGAAAATTAAATTCTTCTGTACATCCTTCATGGTACTTCATATCATATCTTCAACTCCCATTTAACTTTTTTACCCTGAACAGAGCTAACTGCAAATTAATACCTTTTGTTAAATCAATTCAGGAAGATTTTTTAGGATTGTGCACCCATACATCATCACAATTTAATCAGGACAAAAATTAAAAATAAAATTAGTGTCTTTTGTTAGATTGACTGACTTAGCTGAAATGGGGCACTAAAATATGTTTAGATGAGAACCAGAAAGAGAAAAGTGAAATATTAGTTACCAGTTAGAAGCAGTTGTGTGTGGTTGTATCATTTTGCTAATCAGTAAAGCAATTTGAGTGAAGAGGGTGTATGACAGTTGATGAAAGAATGGGAAGTTAATAAAGTAGAGGTGGGAAGATCATTATTCTGCATGGAACTGACAGAAGCAGGTGGTGAATGCCTAAGCAACATTCAGGGCTAGTTGGCAGGGTGTCACTGGGAAAAATGGAATGTGCAATTCAGTCCATAACTTTTACTGTCCAGTATAATAATGGGTTTTAGCTTCCAGGCTCGTATGTTTAAGGTGTTTTATAGGTCTCACTTAAGGGACAGAGAGAACAGTGGGAGATTGTTCCATGAAAAAATGGTTTCTGATGACAACAGGATGTTTCTGTCCTCTGCCAGTTGGCTTTTCCCTTTGAGATGTAGCATTCATTTGGTTTCAACTGTATGGCTTCTAAAGTGACATTCTGTGCAGTGACTTAAATGTATTACAGTCTGGGATGAACTGCTGTAGGTCGTGTAGCTTTTGGTGACTCAGGTGTCCAGCTATTTAAATGTTAGCTTAGAATGTAAATTGAAAGGTTTTACTCCATAATGGTCTCATATCATTAATATTTGTTAATTTTGGGCAATTTATCCCTCTAATCATGTTAGATAAAGTTAAAAGATGCTTTCTAGTGTAGGAAAAGGCAGAGTGCAGGAAATTTTCTTGTAATGCATGCATTTTTCTTCTAAATCACTTGTAACAGCTTATCTTTTAAAAATATGTTTCAGAGAAGAGTCATAGGTAACATTGAAAATGCTCAGTTAAACTTGTTTGGGAGTTTTTCATGGCAGAGGGCAGTAGCACAAGGCTATATAGAATTAATGTACAGCTTTGGTCTGTTCCAAGATGCAAGCCTGTTTTGCCAGGGGAGTACTGATTGAAGGTCATCTTCTAGTTATTAGAGTCACGGAATCATAGAATGGCTTGAGTTAGGAAGGACTGTAAAGACCATCTAGTTCCAATCACCCTGCCATGGACAGGGACCCTAAATCAGATTGCTCAAAGCCCCATCCAACCTGGCATTGAACCCTTTCAGGGATGGGTCATCCATAACTTCTCTGGGCAATGAGTTCCAGTGCCTCACCACCCTCATGGAAAAGAATAGCTTCCTGGCACCTAATCTAAACCTACAGCTTAAGCCCCTTGTCCTGTCAGTATATTCCCTCGAAAAAGTCCCCCTCCATCTGTAGACTCCCTTCGGGTATTGGAAGGCCACTCCAAAGTCTTCTCTTCTCCAGGTGGAACAATCAGCCTTTCTTCTTAGGAGAGGTGCTCCACCCCTCTGATTAGCTTGGTGGCCCTCCTCTGGACTCAGTCCAACCAATGTCATTCCTATGCTGGTATCGCAGACCTGGATGCAGCACTGCAGGTGGGATCTCAGCAGAGCAGAGCGACAGAATCCCCTCCCTCCCCTGCTGCCCACACTGCTTTGGATGCAGTTTAGGACACGTTTGGTTCTCTGGGCTGTGAGTGCAAGTTGCTGGGCCATGTCCAGCCTCTCATCCACCAGGACGCCCAAGTCCTTCTTGGTGGGGCTGCTCTAGATCTGTTCATCTCCCAGCCTGTGCTGATACCAGGGCCTGTCCCAACCCAGGTGGAGTACCTTGCACCTGGTCTTGTTAAACCTCCTGAGATTCTCACTTCTTGACCTTATCCAGGTCCCACTGGATGGTATCCTATCCCTAAGGTATGGCAACTGTATAGATCAGTTTGGTGTCCTCTGCAACCTTGCTGAAGGTGCACTTGATCTCTTTGTCTTTGTCATTAATGAAGATATTAAGTTTCACTGCTGCCAGCATGGACCCCTTAGAGACACCATTTGTCACCAGTGTTCGTCGAGACTCTGAGCTGTGGACCACTACCCTCTGGATGTAACCATCCAACCAATTCCTTACCTACCTAACTGCCCACCAATCAGAGCCACCTATCTCCAATTTAGAGAGAAGGATGTTTTGGGGAACAGTGTCAAAGGCTTTATAGAAATCCAGGTAAATCCCTTCTGTAGCCCTGCCCTTGTCCAGTGTTGTGATCTCTCCATTATAGAGGGTCACTGGCTTGGTTAGGCAGGATTTGCCCTTGGGGAAGCCATCCTGGCTGTCTCAAATCACCTCCCTGTCCTCCATGTACCCTAGCACAGCTTCTGGGAGGATCTGTTTCATGACTTTCTCAAGCACAGAGGTGAGACTGACAGATCGATAATTCCACAAATCCTCCTCTCTTCTAATAAGGTAGTGTTCTTCACAAAATCAAATGCTCTCATGTTTGAGAACCTAATTGTATGTAACTTTTTCTTGGTTTTGTTGGTGTGGTTGCTGATACTCTAACTGCATAATACTCCAAGAGAGGCTTATATGCATTCAGCTGGGCACTGAATTTAAGAAACATCTTATTGATGCTTCAGACCTCATGGCAAATATATAACTAGTTAAAATGGAAGCTTCTAAATTGATCAGTCCTCTTTGAAATGTAACAGCTTGCTCATTAATGCACTAAACTATTTAGAAATTAATATATAGAAATAAATTGTGAAATGCTTACTTTGTGAAATGCTTACTTTCTTGTATTTTATCATTTTGCAAAAATCAATATCACTTGCATTAAAAAATTAAATACTCTTTGTATGAAATGCTGAAAGTTCTGAAATAGTAGTGAAAAATATATTCTGGTCACTGAAATATCTTTGATAATGATCCTGGCAGCTCTGGGTAAAATAATACTTTTGGGATAGTGCTATGTCTCACTGAGTGTTTTAATTAACGACTGGAATTAGCAGAGCTCTTTGAAGCACTGGTAATGCAATGCCTGTATTCATATAGCACAGTAGATAAAAAGATCCCAGAAGTTATCTTCAGTTTTCTAGCTAGGTTTGGTGTAAGTGCTACAGATGAGGAATTTCTGTAATGGAAGGGAGCTTATCAGGAGCTTAGTTTTTTTTGTTTTTTGCTTTTTTTTTTTTCAATTCACGATGATTCATTGGAAGTACCTAGAATCTGTAATTGTTAGACATAAATAAGTGGGTTGTGACCTATTATTTAGTTTAACTGTGTTTTTCAATCCTGATTCATAGTTTTTATGCTGGGAATAATATTTCCAACTAGATTGAGGCAAAAGTTTGCTTTTAAGCCTGTTCATTAGTCACTTTGAATATTCTTTGTTTCTAAAGTGATGGCATAAAATCTGTTTCCTGTAAGGCTTTTAAGTATAAAGAGTGAAACTGATTTGTCAGTAATCTCACACAGTTCTTAGTATGTGTCTGAATTGCACTGCACCCAGCGGCTGAAGACTTGCTCTTTGCAGTTGCTGTTATCTTTCCCATTACCCACAATTGTTTTAAAGAATTTAAAGGAATGAATATTAGTAACAAAAGCACAAAAAGTAGTTTACTTTTTGAAAGTGATAATTGAAAAACCCACCATTCATTTGAATCCCTAAATTATCAAAACTAATATTTCAATATGGCAAATCTACTGTGGTGAAGGTTCTGGATATTAAGAGAGGCAATGCAGTGCTGAAAAGTAACCAATGAATGAGGAGCTTCAAGACAAGCTCAAGGAGGTTACAGAGAGATGCATGTTCAGTAACTACAACTAGTACACTTCAAAACTCTTGATCTCTGTGAATGATTAAAGTGGCAATAAAGGCCTGATATAGGCCTTTGATAATAATCTTTTAAGTGTCATAGATAAATGGCTAGAGAAAAGGCTTTTGAGTTTTTTGAGTCTCTTCACTGCAGTATATGTATATGTATATGTATATGTATATGTATATGTATATGTGTATGTGTATGTGTATGTGTATGTGTATGTGTATGTGTATGTGTATGTGTATGTGTATATCTAATGGCTGGAAAAGACATTTATCAGTTGAACTGAAGGTCAACAGTACTGATTCAGACATTCTTGTCCCAGAAAACCTTAGCCAACTGGACAGAATTCACACCTTCCCTTTCCTCTAATTTCTTCTAATACAAGGATGAGTTTGACACTGCGTTCAATAACTTCATTAAAAACAGGAGATTCTGGAGTCAGAGTAGAGTTGCCCCTAGCATTGAGATTATGCCAGTATAACTGTACAGGTTTATATCTCTATCTTCTTTTGTATGAACACAACTCTTCCTTCTGGGAAAGTCCCTTGAATTCCTTAATAATGGTCTCCTCAGACTGTGGTTTCTGGACTCACAAGAGTTCTCCTTCTTATGCTTTGATCTGAAGCCCTCAGGAATTGCTGGAAGCCCATTGACTTTAAGTGTAATTTCCATTTGACTCATATGCTGTTATAAGCCTTTGTGTAAAGAAATCAGAACAAGCAGTTATTTGTCATTTTTTCAAATGTGATGACTGTCAGCAAACTCAATTTCAATAAAAAGGAAGACTGCTTTGGGAGTGAGATTTGAGAAAGCCAGGTGGACTTAGGTGGTCTTGAACCTTATTTTTTTCCTTCTTTTACTCAGCCAGGATAATTTATCAGCTACTGCTCTTGCCTTTCTCGAATATGATACCGTGACCGAAATGCTGAAAGGCTGTATGCATACTGATCTAGACCATGACTGTTGGCAAATCTGTCTTACTTTTGTGGAATTTGAAGATTACTTTGGAGGAAAATATGTCTTCACTCATATTTTTCAAACGGTTTTCCTGTTTTTTTTTACTTTGCCTTTTCCATTTACCTTTTCTTCCTCTGCTCTCTTATGCAAAGCCAGGAAATTTTCTTTGGTCGTTTCATATTTCATTAATTGTGACAGTATGCCTCGGGAGACTGTGTCACTTCAGGTAATTTTATCAGTGTCAAAATGGATGTTAGCCAGTGGCCTTGACACTGCAAGTTAATCTTTTATGAAAGATTTAAGCAGACAACAATAAGGCATGGGGTGGTACCTTTATACTTGACTGGGGAGAATTCAAATGTCAAAAGCGGACAGCATTCTCTTTAGTGTTTTTTCAAATTTTCTTGAATTTCATTTGCAACAAGAAACATACTTTGAAAAATCAAAGCTGCAATGGTAATTTTCAGTGAGTTGTCAAATTTACATTTCAGAATCTCTCTCTCCTCTTGCTTGGATGTAATAAAATGCCATAAAGTCTGACAGTCATACATACATACTAATATATTAAGTGCCTGAGAAATAAACCCACAAACTTTAAAGTGCTGACTTTTATTTCTGTGAGTTCTGTGTAGCAATCACACAAATGCAGTATTTTATTTATACAGTAAAAAAGCTTAACTTAGTATATTAAATGTGACAATACTGAAAACAATTCTGTGTCTTTACAATATTTAAAAGGAAATGTCATTAACTATTACCTGGCTTATGTAATTAATGCAAAAGATAAAAATGCTTTTACAACTGAGATGCCTGTGATGTGTGTTGCTGGAATTTTGAATTTTATTCTCTCCATTTTGTAACAAAAATGCATCCAAATTGTGCTTTAACATTTCAGAACATTTTCAGTAACAATCTGATTTTTTTTAATATATCCTGATAATTCTTTGGATAAACAAAGAAACAAGTGATCTCAAGTTGAATGAAAATATCAGTGTTTTTTTTTTCCCCTACACTTGGATATTTTTTTTTAATTAAGTTTGTTTTCCATAATAATTTACACTAAGTCCATTAATGATAAATGATCTGGGTGTGTGAATAAGAAGTTACACAAGTTTATCTGGTTACAGAAGGAAGCTACAATATTTTTTTAAAGAAACTCACTACAGGCTAGTTTTCTTCTTTTTAGGCATCAATAAATGCTGGATGTGCAGTCCTCCCTGATTAGGGCTACAGAGGCAAAAAAAACCCAAAAAAGTTAATATAGGTTCGAGATAAGATATTGTTTAAGAAACAAGTTTGAGCTTTCAGTCTCCTAACTAGGTTCTGTTTGTATATCTTAACATTATATCAAGAACTATCTAAGATTTAAAGTAATAATTATAAACTATCAAATTATAGAAAAGTAGTCCAGATAAACATTAACTATGTTATTTAGACAATTGGCTTCCAGGGGGATCTCAGAAATGTGACAGAATGGTGACTGGAGGAGCACTTTATCCAAGTATCATCTTTTGTATCTGCTGTGTTACTTTATGTTTTGCAGACTTGATTTATATACTTAAAAAGAATTTTCTTTTCAACAGTTTTGATTGCAAGACTAACTTTAATATGGGATCCCTGTTTTTGATGAGTTAATAAGCCTCCATCTGTTAGAACTATTGCTGTTACATTAGTTGGTTGCCATGGAAAAATTGTCCACAGCCTGTCTAGTCCTAAAGAGTGGTATATAACCATTGCTTATTTGAACAAATCCCATCTTTTAATCATTTCCCATAGCACCCAATAGCAAAAGCACTGTCATCTTGTATTGGAATCTCGGTTTTGGTTATTTATCCAGTAATTCTGTAGTCTCCTGTTACACCTTCAAGCACAGTTATGCTACATTTATATCCCTACTTCTATTACCTTAACATGATCTTTAGATAATTGTATCAGTGTTAAGGGCATCAATGTACAGTAATGACCATTTCTTGTAAAGGAAGGGAGTTTTTGTTTTGGTGGTCACAAACCAGCAAGAGAGCTTCAAAGTATGCCATATGTATTTTGAAAAGCAGTATGTATTTGGAGTTAGCCCTTCCAGCAAAGTGGCATGTGCTAGAAGTGTGTGAGGATACAGAACATGGCAATTCAGACTGAAACCCATATCCAACTCACCCCTTGAGCTGTAGAGCCTGTTGACTGACAGATGAATGACAGCAGTGGACAGGGAGCATTTTTGTCATCAGGCCATTGCTGGGGAATTATTTTCCTTTGTAAGTCTATTTTATAACTAGATTTGCGTAAGACTGGGCAAATAAGATGCTGTTGCATATATTTCTTCCTTGGAATTATTTACTTCCAAATATAGGCAGAGGAACATTACTTGTTGGTATGTGACATGTGTGCATTTGCAGGCTGTTTGGTCGTTCTGGATGAAAGACATCTCAGTTAAATCTTTATCTGTATAAGTTATAATAGTACCAAGGATATATTAAAATTTACTTTTAAATAATTAAAAACAAGGAAAAAAAAAAAGATAATTTCAAATGGTATGGAGATAACCCCTCACTATGAAGCTGCTGATTCAGGTATTGCTGACACCATGCAAATCACATTCTGCCTTCCCATGATGAGTTCCAAGCTGATCAAGAGACAGCTGTAAAAGGAGTTTTCTCTCTCCAGTCCTCTCCTTCTATGCATTTCCTATATTGAACTCTTAAATTTTCATTGTTGTGGTTTATCCTTTCGGCATATTTATGTGTGAAAATAGTACTTTATTCTCTCAGGTACTGGAATTATATTTACAATTTTTATATATATATATATATATATATATATATATATATATATATATATATTAATGATGGAAAGAAAGACATGGCAAAACAGTGATTTTTTTAAAGAACAGGGAAAATGAATAGGTGTTCCACTTGTTTCTAAGGGTGTATTGAATTTGGAAACAAGGATGGAAATACTTCCATGTGTTTTAAACACAAAGTCAGGGCAAGAAAAACCCAATAACAAATAAACAACAACAACAAAAAACCCTTGAAAGAGAAATTAATCTGCCCAGCCTTGACAACATCCAAAGCACAGATGTGCAAATATCAGCCAGTT
The DNA here is from genome assembly GCF_963662255.1 of Cinclus cinclus. NCBI lineage: Eukaryota > Metazoa > Chordata > Aves > Passeriformes > Cinclidae > Cinclus > Cinclus cinclus. Next base: position 76,369,651 of record NC_085047.1, read on the forward strand.
CCCATGGTTTCTTTTAAAGTCAGCAGAGATAAACATTCCAGAGAGTAATTTATCTTACTCTTCTTAGATGCCTTTCTTAACATGAGATTAATTTCCCTTTGTTGTTGATTGTAAAGTGAGACTAGAATGACTTGTTGAAACTTAAAAGCCCAATCTGGAGATGTCTGAACTAGGGCTAACAAATCTGTCCCATCATTTAAAGCAGAAGGTAGTGTTGGACAGTTTAGTCTGAATTCCTGCATATTGCATTTCACACGGTAACTGAATCAAGAGACTTCAGATAAAGCTGAGATAAAGCTGAGCCAATATTCAGGCCAGCTTTAGCTTATTTATTGCAGAGAGTCTTGTCATCATGTACCAATCTGAATTCCAAAACCTGTATTATAGTATGTGCTTCCACAGGAAATGCATGGGTGAACTCAGCCTCCTACTTCTCTATCTTGAAGAACTGCAACATAATCTGTCCCCTATGCAAGTGATCTAGGTTTTCTGATTGTAAGTGATGAATGCAGCTACTAACACCCTCTTTAATTCTAGTTGATTGTCTTGCCTGTCACCTGGTTCCAGACTTGAAATCATTGCTTTGCTTCAAACAACTTTTTGTCCATTGCTTATTCAGCAGCTTTGTTCACTTCCAGACAATAACTTTCAATATCCTCTCAATATACCATTTCCTTGTATTAGGTGTGAAAAACCCCTCTGAAAGCTAAGGATTTAAATCTATTTTTTAGAATCTGGTGCTTGGTGCATCTTAAGTTTCATTTTCTCACCTTCAAAATATTGCCATATTGAGAATGAGTTAATAACAAATACAGTAGCTTAAATCCTTATTCATCTGTCTCATTCGATGACACCTGTTAAAAAATTTTCAGTAGCAGCTTTCTGTAAAAAATTCTTACAGACTTAAAGGTGGCTCTTTTTCCCCCCCTTACAAATGTTTCCACAATAGTGCTCCAGGTGTACTGCGGCTCTCTGACCACTTTTTACCACATATGACTAGTTTCCATACAGGTAAGTATGGATCAGACTGTTCTTTTAAATGTCCTCATTAACAGCTGGATTTAGGTTTTTGCAGCTATGACTTTGGCTGTAGAGTTAGCCTCTGATCCAAATTTAGCAAACTGATACCATCCTGTGTTTCCAGTCTACATTTACAGAAGGTATGCTGGAGGTATGCTGGAGATATTTAATGAGTTTTTAGCCTGTCAAGTACAAAGTGTCTACTGTAAAGAAAGCCCTTGAAATCTGTGATTTTAGTACTGAGAACATCTAAGATTTAATTTGTGATGTAACTGTAAGCATTAATCAGACAGAATCACATGCCGTGTTTTTGGGTTGGTTCTTAAAACATGTACAGTTTCAGTAAATCATGGACTTTGCCTTGTTCCTGAGATATGGGAAATTGAAAAAGGTTGACTGATCATCTAGTACTATTGTCTCAATATATAGGATAATTTAAAATATGCAACAGTTGCAGTGATCTGAAGGTGTTTTCCTATGTCTTTCTGTCTTGTTTTTATACTGGACTGCCAGTATGACAACATTTTTATTTTCCTATCAAACAAGTTCAATCAAATTCTGATTCCTCCAAACAGAGTTTCACTACCAGAATGGGCAAACAGAGTTTCACTACCAGAATGGGCAGAAAAGTTATCTGCAGACATCTATGCAAATCTCAGACATGGCATTCTGGCTTTGCTTAACTAGGATTTGATTAACAACATAACTTGCTCTTGTTCAGCCTCCTCTTCATCCGTTCAGCCTCCTCTTCATCCTCTGGCTTGCTCATCTTTCACAGGGCAGCATGGTCTTTCTCAGTCTCATCAACCATCACTGCCACATGTATACAAAGTAATGCAGTGGTATTTACAGCCCTTTCACCCCTGGTTGCTATCCAGCTTGATAAATATCGACAACTCTACACACTTGGAGTCATGGAGCTCATCGGGGCTCAGATTTCTGCCAAACTTGAGCCCTGCAGATGGTATTTATGTGAGCATTGCAGGACACAGAAGAGAATCATTTAATGAAAAAAGTTTCCTCCTCTTTAACCTTTACAGTATCTTGTTTACTGTTTTCCTCTCCCTTTTACTCAAGCTCTGATATATTTATTCTGACATAAAATAAGAACTGCATCTGTCACAAAGCAGTCACATTAGCAGCCTGTGACATGGAGGAAGAGGGGATTTCCTGTGGCACCTGATAGTAGAAAGCTCTCTCTTTGAAGACAGCAGCTTTTGCTTTCCACCAGCATTGGCTGGGGCATTGGTGGGAAAAGTAGATGCATAGTTATGGAGAAAAAACAAGGTTCTACATATGAATAAATAAGAAATATAGAAGTTTGAACCTTCAAGGTCTGTGTACCTTCAGAAGTCTAAGAAATCCATACAGCCACATATACAGCAAAATCCCAAGTGTCTGGGGAAAGATGGTGGTGGGCAATAACAGGTAGAAGATAACACATACATTCAGGAATGAGTTAACAAGAGGATGGCTGTCGGCTGGTCTGGTTAGTTCTTATTTAGCTGGAATAGAAGTACCTGCTACATGTAGGAAGTTTGGTTGTTTTCTTTGACACAGCAGTTCCCTCTTTCTACCTATCAGTGTATTCTGACTTCCTTTTTAACTTTATTCATTTGCTATTTATTTATTAATTCAAAAGACAATGTGTTTCATACTAACCAATAAGAATGGCAATACAAAAATATCTCTTTGTTTGTTTATATTTTGTAATATATATGCTTTACATGTAAATGTGAAAACACTTCAGTAAAACTATAGTAGTGGACATCATTGGATTTTTATTTGAAATTAGGTTTTGGAATACCTAGCATTAAGGAATGCTTAAATTAAGGTCTACACACATGAATGATAATACAGTCTTTGCTTTTATGATCATATACATTTTTAACAGAAGCCTTTATCCAATGCCTTGTTCTCTCAGGCTGCACTGAAAGAAAATGCTCTCTATAGGATGTCTGATTCATTTATTTCTGCTTAGAAGATATGTAACACTAGAGATGGAGCTGATGGCTGTGAAACACAATGATACCATCATTAATGTAGTAGTATCTCTACAAGTGGAAAAATTAGACAAGCTTTCAGGGAGATGAGCCCTTTATTCATTCTTAAATCGAAGCAGAAAATTTTAAAGTTGAATACCCCTGTTGAATTTGTACTATTTGTACAATTTCTCAGATATCTCTCAGACCACCTCTGTAGGAAGAGGAGGCCTACAGAGCAGAGAGCCACAAGAGGTGGTAAAGTAGTTTTCTCTAAAGAGAAAGAAAGAAAGAAAGAAAGAAAGAAAGAAAGAAAGAAAGAAAGAAAGAAAGAAAGAAAGAAAGAAAGAAAGAAAGAAAGAAAGAAAGAAAGAAAGAAAGAAAGAAAGAAAGAAAGAAAGAAAGAAAGAAAGAAAGAAGGAGAAAGATATAAAGCATAGCAGAGTCTGGAGGGTATAAAGAGGAAATTCCTGGAACCTCCACATAAATTTCAAAAATATATTTTTCATCTAAAGCGTGATGTTTCCATCTTTCTGGGTACACCACGAAAAATATGGGGTCAGATTTGAAGAACTGTTGTGTTTCCAGTTGTATATAAAAGCAATTAGAACTGCTCTGAATTATGACAATGTTATAAATTAGTCAATGAAGAAGTCAGGTCTCAAGTGAACAAAACTTTATACCCAAACCTAGTAGGCATCTTGGTACAACTGTTAATATTCAAGCTGAAAAATGACTGTAGCAAATTGAATCTTAGGAATTTCTAGTTATGGACTTTTTATTCACCATTCATTCACTACAGCTAACCCACCATGAAACAGTCCCAAAGAAAATAATTTTGCTTTCAATTCAAGCTTTGAATAATGTGTGCTAAATAAGGTATGAGGTCAAACAAACATCAAATTAAGGAAAGAACAAGAAAAACTACCTTGAATAGCAACAAATACAACTAAAGATTTAGATGAAGGAATATAATAAGTCGTGTAACTAAAATATTATGATGGATGTGTCAAAGTGGCTATAAAGTTGCACATGCATAGGTAATTTTTCTGATAAACTCCTGTGTGCTTGAGTACATAACTATGACATTCATCTCTCAAAAGGGAGAATCATACTGCAGATTAATAGAATTCTGCATATTTCTAACTTCTTAGAAAACAGTCTGCATCTGATCAGCTATAACAGAGTTGGTAATGAATTAGGATCATCAGCATTTTTCCAATCAGTGCCACAAACTGCTTCAGCTTCAGGCAATAGAGTAAGAAGTAGCAGTAGTAGACTATGCCTCATCTATGCACCAGCTGTATGAATAATGTGACATAAGGAATCCAAAGTATAAGGATAATAATGATCTTTGAAGTTCAGTTACAATTTCCTTAAGGAAATGTACCTTACTGATTACAGGCACTTCTGCCCATATAATGTTCTTATGCATTTCACACCTCTTGTTAATCAAAATCAGATACTTCACTGTGTTAATCCTGTGTCTTGTGATGAACATTCATTGTGCTTAAAACCCAGTAGACTAAAATCTCACTCTGAACTCAGATATTTGACTCCTGATTACAGGTTGCATGAGAATGTTTCTTCCAAAAGTCTTGGAAAACTGGACACTCTATTTTGCATTATGTTTGGTACTAGCCAGTCATTCTGGGAAATCTGTTTCTCCCTCTTTAATCATATAATCCATCTCTCTCACCCCTCTTAATGGGTGAGATACATGCAGATTCATGAGTATTTTATGTAGGTTATTTTATGGAAGGAGGGAAGTTTATTCTCACTTCCTTTATATCCAATTTCTATTTGTTTTACATTGCTATATTTAAGCAGGAAATTTGTTAACGTGTTTATTATTTTGTGTGCTATGTACCCTATATATTGAAATGCAACTCATGATGCAATGAGACAGAGACAGAGTTTAATTGAGAAAATTATTAGATATAACAAATGCCTAAGGTAATATTCAAATTTTTGTCATGTTTGAGTTTCATTTTCTTTAGTGATACAGTCTTGATTCAAACAATATTATAAAAAGGGGAAGTAACCAACAGGAATATGTTACCTGTAGAAAATATTGTATTAAAATTTTAAACTAGCTAACTAATGAAATAAATAAATAAATAAATAAATAGAGTAACCATTATGTTACAAATCCCCTCAAATGAACTGTTATTTCTATAATTAAGAAGGCAACATACAGACATTATTTAAAGTCTGCTTAACTGACTCCTAAATAAGTCTATTTCCATCAGTTTAGCAAAGTGCCACAAATCCCTAAAGTTACTGAACCATGAAGCAAAAGAGTTGTCTCTGTTATGGAATAGAGATATGTTGCTAGCATCAAATGTGTAAGTTTTGATAGAAAAGGAGGTGGCAACTATTACCTGTTATAGCACGGTGTATAGACTAAAGTATCACAAAGTTTAAGCCCACAAAATTCAGTTAAATATCCAATCTGGCCTTTAGGTCTCTGTCTTGGAAATATTTGAGCCTTCAGTAGAACTCACAACCTCAAATGCAGTGCAAATATTCATCTGTAAAGCTGTATGAGCTGTATAAAACCTGTTCAAGGCATTAGTTGGATAGAAACACTCAGGAGACTAGGCAGCACGCCAAAGGAAGAATGCTGTGTGCAATTAGAAGTGCATCAAAGGAAGTAGATTATTTAGATGAGATGTGCAAGATTTCATTGTGGCAAATATTGCCTTTTGGAAGAAAAGCAGAGGGGAAAAAAATCCAAATTCTTTACCTAGAGAGGGGAAGAGATTCCTTTCAGATCCCAAATTTGTAACCAGTACAATCTTGATTGTTTGGGGGGCATTTTTATGAAATGTCAAGCATCCTAGTTATGATAAGCCAACAGTACTGTATGGAGAAACTCTTCTCCTGGCAGTTGGTGGTAACAGCCACCTAATATTTTCCAAAAGAACCTGAGGTGGCTTCATGATTCCCTCTGTGTGTCTAGCATGAGGAATAGGTGGTAGCAAGATACTGCAAATTCCAATAAAAAAGGGAATTTAAAGTTGCAGACGTGCATTAAATCTGCACTCTCTTTCCTGTCCTCCATGTTGCACTCATTTTCACTTACCATGATATTCTGCTGGATGAAATTAGTCTTGTTGGAGATCATAGTTACTCAATAAGAGAGGGAATTTTAAAAATGCTTTGCAAAATTAAAAAAATTTCCAGATTTGAAAGTAGCTCTTCAGGGAACTTGTGTGTGATGGAGTATTAAGAAAAGAAGGTTACAAATGTGTTTTTCCACAGGTCTTCAGTACCCTTATGAACCGTTCATGTTTTCATTTCATTTCAGAACTGTAAAGCTGGGTAAGTCTGAAGAAGTTTCAGGAAGATTTCCAAACCCCTGACATTTTTGCTATGGTCTCTGAATCCAGGTGTAAATGTGCTAGTGTGTGTTGGCTCTTCCAGACTTTTGACAGTGTCTGGGATTAGCTCAGTTCCTCCTCCTGTGTATATACTGGCAAAGCCAGTGGGCTGGGCAACCATATGCTCCTATATTAATTTTGGCAAGGCTAACATTGCTTCAGTGCAAATTCCACAACACATTCATAACGTAGAACCCTCTGATGTCCCAGTGGTGCTGCTGGTGACATTACTTTGAAATCCTACAGGTAAGGCAATAGGGGTTTTTTTTATATTGTTGGAAGGGTGACAGTAGTTGTTTTTTGTTTGTTTGTTTTGGTTTTTTTTTTCCTTTGCTAGTTATTTCTACCAAACATGAAAATTCAAAGTCTTAGTTTTTGCCTTTGGATATGAAGTATATGACAAGTCAGTGCAGCTGAAGCTATACCTTGGCTGTCTGAGCCAGTAATGTTAGTAAATTTCCGCGAGTTTAAGATAGAAATGGTTTAGAGTTTTACTGCTCATCCTTGTTCCTAATAAATCTGAACCTCTTCCTTTTCTTAAATACCCTTTCATACAAAATAGGTTTTGTCCTCATAACTTTGCTAGCTGAACTGTGTTAACTGTTGTTTACGTAAAATGATAAAAATAAATCTGGAAAAAGAATTATTTTAACAATATTTCACAACGGAAAAGCTATCTAAAGAGGTCAGATGGGTCAAAATATTTTTTTTATTGATGAAAAGCCACTATATCTGATTCAGGAAGATTCCTCATCAAATAATGATGAAAATTGATACTTTTGCTAAATAATAATGATTTCTGAAAGCAAGTTATACAGCAGAGTGTGGAAAAATATAATGGACTAAACTGTTCTTGCAGATTTTTACTTTTACTGAACAATGTTGAACATAAAAACAAATTCAGATTGACTGTGGGAACTGTGGTTTATGAATTGGTCTCTAGGTGTTCATAGAAAGTGTTTGAATAGAGCACTTTATTTTAAAGGCATTTCATTCTTAGCATATCTCCTTGCAAGGTAGTTTTTATTTAAATAAGAACTGTCCATTTTATTTTATTGTACATGCAGTTAAGAAAAAGGTAGCATTTTAATTCTGTATGAAATGCAATGCTACTGAGAAGCTGAACATATACTTGAAAAAACTAGAAAAATCTAGTTACTGAAGCATAATTATTTTACTTCTTGGCTTGGCTTTTACTGGAATGTGGAGAAACCAGGGGCATTTCTTAAAACACTGTGGAGCAGTAAGGGATGTCTTGGAAGTCACTCTTCTCTACGGAATCACACTCTTTGGCAGACTTATATAGTATAAACATTTTCCTGGTTACTTGACTCACTTCCTTCTCAGTAATTGAAGGTACAGACTGTAGCTATCAGTTTGGTCAGAAGAATGACCACTGTGGAAAAGCAAAGACCATAGCAAAGAGGAAGCATATTCTTTCTGTTGGAAAAAAAAGATATTCAATTGCATGGTTTAGTATCCATGGTAATGAATATTTAAAGAATCTTTCTGAAGTTTCAGAAAGAAAAAAAATCCACACTGTATTTTTAAAATGTTCATTGTTTATTTATTCAGCACAAAACATTTGATTTTAGTTTACGTATAATACGTGGAAGGAAATTCACTCATCAATCCTCTGTTGAAGTTGATCCAAATTGCTTCATTTGTGGAACAGCTTGGAGAGGAAAATCTACCTGACATTTTCTCTGCAAATTAATGCAAGATTTCGTGTAGTTAGACAAAATCCAGTTTCCATATATGCCTTATTAAACTAAGAGGAACTGTAGAACTATATTTTCACAAGTGTAAAAATGTCAAAGCAAAAGTGTGCAATCATGCAGAGGGGAAGAATATATCAGTCTGTCATTCATAAGAACATCTAGGGTAAGAACATTATATTGACCTTCCTTCTCTGTTAGGATTTAACACCACAGACTTCCAGCTGACATTTTCTTCTTTTTCTAGTATTTTAAGCTCTGGCTGTTAAATGGGTATTAGCTCTTAGGAATACAGCTGTAAGAATTGCAAGAAAACTCTTGCTATCGTCCCTCCATTGCATAAGCCCACTTCTTTTAGTTGTTTTTATTTTCCAGCAAATAGCAATGACAAGGACTAATGTGAAATTCATCCAGATATATGTGCTAGATTGGGTGAATATTTGAAAGAAAGGCTTTGCAACTACAACTGAACCAGTAATTTCCTATTAAGCTTGAATTTTGATTTCTATTATGAAGTAAATCTTGACACATGAGCATTGAAAATGAGGTTGCACAGGAAAATATTTGCTAAGATACATTTTCACTAGTATTGAGAGCAAAATGAAGGTAAAACCCATTCTCTATGGCTGGGTAGCACTGTACAATATAATGAGTTTGCAATTTGCAAAGCCATGACACAGAGGAAAAAGGAAATATAAAATGCCTTATCAAAAACCAAATGGAGTTCATCAAAGAGAGGACAGACTGCATAATATTTTGTGACTTTACAGGGTAGAAAGGCAATGGATAGGTGACAGTTTCTTATCTGTAAGGTTATAGATTCAGAATAGAATGGTACCCTTCAAATTGTGCTGAATATCTAGTGTGTAGCTTATGAAGAACAAAATTACCCACACTCAAGTTTCTTGCAAATCATTTTAGGTTATTGTTCAACTGCCTAATCTCTAGTAGTGAAGCAATTTAAAAGGTAATATATTAGGTGCAACATTCCCTTGATATTTTCTTTCTCCTTGATTCTGTCCTTATAATGCTACTGTTGGTTTTCCTTCTTTGACATTTATTTTATTCCCTTTGGTAGTTTTATAATTCTGTGAAGAAACTAACAGGTTAACAGGTTGCCCCTCTTAGTTTCATGCAGTATTATATTTTACTAACAGCACTGCTGATTATTTGCATGAAAGACATTTATCTTGCTTCCTACCCAGAAAATGAGTGTTAGCTAAATGATGGAAACCCAGAGGGATAAGCTAGTCTAATTCTCAAATGTTTATATTAATCCAAACAGGTAAATTTACTTAAGCATGGTGATGCATCCACAGCCTCAAGTTAGGAAGAATTGGGACCTTCCTCTAATTAACAATGACCATAAAAGTCTTTATGTTTAAAAATGGATTAAACATAATGCACCACTGTAATGCTACACTCAATAACACAGATTCTGTTCATGGCAACTCAGAATAAAAGTGGAAATGATACAAAACACATTTTTTATTTAGTTGTTTTAATAACATTGAACATACAGAGTTCTAAACTTAATTGGGAGATCTGGAGGAGCACAAAGATGTTTTTATTTCCAGTAGTTTGACTGAATTGGATTACCTTTTTTTTCCTTGCTTTAAATTATCTATGTGATTCCATATCGACTGCCCTGTGAGTTTTCAATTAAAATACAAGCAAACAAACCAACCAAAAAAATTAACCATTTGGTTTTCTCTATTTAATTTTCCTATGGTTTAATCTTAACACTGGATTTTGGAAGTCATAATATTGACTTCCAAACCTCAGAAGGCATAATTTTCTATTGAAATACTGTATTTTCCCAAGTATCTTATGTAGTTAGATTTCTCAAAGTTTCTAAGTGTCATGAGTTGGTTTCTTTTTTTGTGTGGTTTTTTTGTTTGTTTGTTTATTTGGGGGTTTTTTGGTTTTGTTTTTTTTTTGTTTGTTTGTTTTTTGTTTTTTTGGTTTTTTTTTTTGGTGTTGATGTTGTTGTTTTGGCTTTTTTTTGCTTGTGAGGGCAGTCAAATATCTATTTTCTTCTATGGACAATAAGGAAAGGACAGGGTGTCCTGATTTTGCATTAAGTGGCATTTAGAAAAGGGCATCCACAGAAGTATTATCCTTGAGAACTTCCTGTATGAGTTGATGGGACCAGCTGGAGGCTGGTTTGGTTATTGGCAGCCTGGGAGACCAAGTGGAAAAATTGCTCCACCTCCATGAATTAACATTTTGAAGCGAGCAAACCCCAGGAACAGTGCTTTTCTCTTCCAGCAGGAGTGCAGGTGACAGGACCTGAGCTGGCAGGGGACAGGGCTGAGCCCCCTGTCTTGGAGCTGGCGTGTCCTGGCAGGGAGGAGGGAATGACCATGGACACCGGGTGCTGCTTCTGAGCCCAGGGAGTCTGACTGAGATCCCAGTGGTCCTACCCACCCTTCCCAGAACAGCCGCTGCTGTTTCTGGATTGCTGGATTGAACCAGCCCTTCCCAATGCAACCTGAGTGTCCTGGCACAGCTCCAGCATGGCCTGGCCATAGCCAGCATCCTCCATGTGGGATTTTAACCCTTCCAATGCTCAGATAAGTCTTGCAGACCTTCAATCCTCCCTTGAGTGAGAGGAAAAAGAACTGAGAGGTTACACCAAAGTCGGTAAAGCAGGAGTCAGGTTCTAGATGGAAGGAGAATGAGGAGACGCTGTGAATTTGGACTGAAAATCCTTTTGTAAGCTATAGGGATGGACTGTACTACACTAAAGATTCCTATAAATCGTGGAGAAAGACATGGGGGGCTGGACTGTTCCATTGTAGATTTTTAGCAAAGGCACCTACCTGTGTTGAGGACCCTTTGCCCTGAGGGAAGAAGGGGATCTCTGTTCCTGGGTATGAAGCATGAACAGAGAGAAAGAGAGATGAAGAGAACTTTTGCTTTTTGAACAGTTCATTCTTAAAAGAAGATACTCCATGAGTTTGACATGGCCCAGAAGCACAGCTCTGGGAAAGCTGTGAAGATGGGAGGAGTTTGTGGAAAGTGAAGCCATGAGAGAACTGTTTTTTCTTCTTGTGGAGTAATCCCTATGGCCTGACAAGGGGAGACTCCTCTCCCTAGAGAACTGCAAAACGATTATTTAAATTGGTAATTGACTGAAGTGTTTCTCTATGTTGTTTTTAAGAAGGAGAAGAAGGTGTAGGAAAGGGGAGAAGGGGGGCCTGAATATTTTATTTTGAATCTATTATTTCTTTATGGTGTTAGTAAAGTTTTCTTTATATCCTTTAAGTTTTAGGCCTTGCTTCTGCTCCTAGTCCTATCTCACAGCAGAAAATGAGTATATTGAAACTGGCAAATCTAAACCACTACATAGGGGAAAAGGAAGAGGAAGGAAAAGGAAAGGGGAAGGTAGTTTTCAAAGAAAAATAATTTTATGTGCTTGACATCTTATTTCTTTTACCAAGGACTATAAAATATTTAGAAACTCACCGTTCCTTTCATAAAAACTACTAGAGGTACCTCTGTGTTTTGTATTTTGCAGTGAAATGGAATCTTAATTCAAAGATAAATATTCTAAATATAGTTTTGAAGAATTAATGTTGATCAGCATCTGCATTCTTCCCATCTGTATATTAGTAATCTATTTAAAAGAATAGGCATTAGCTGTCCATTTGTTGAAATTTTTATCTACTCTCCTTTAATGTATAGAACCCATTTCTCAACTGCACTATAAATGTATTTGAAAATAGGTTCTGAAATGAACTACTGCACTTATTGACTCAAACATACAGATATTCTAGTATTTGAAACAAAGTTCAATGAAATATTTTTTATTTATGTTCTGCTTCCTCCCCTTCTTAATACATAAATACATCACTGAAAAGATTTGTTTATTCTCCAGTCACTCTAAAAGTATAGAAAGTTATGCTACTAAAGTTTTCAAAGAAGAAGATGAGTTATTGGAAGATTTGAGTAATTTTCTGAGCTCTGACTTCCTGAGAGTTTCAGTTGTTGGTATTTTAGGCACATGGGAGAGCTACCAGTCACATACAGCAAGCTGAAGGAATCTCAGTGTCAGAGAGCAGAGAGCCTTCTTTGAACTGGCTCCCTAGTCTGAAATTGTTCAGTCTGTTTTAGCTCCTTACAGCCTGTGCAGAGCAGGGTCTTTATAGGCACGTATCTCCTCCATATCTAAACTCCATAAATACACCTCGATGTCTGATGGAGAAACAAAATGTTTTGCAGAGACTCCATATTCCTTCTACCCTTAGAAATTCTCAGAATATATTTCAAGCACAGATAGGTATGATTGGTGATGCATAAATGTGTGGTAGCACCTTTTATATAACAGTGAAGATTAGCAGGAATGAAGGTGTCAGAAGAGGGAACAAAAGCTTACTGGGATGTAGGCAGGGTGTGGAAAATTTTCACTCCTCTTAGAGTACTTTCATTGTTAAAATTTCTTAAGTGCTATTAAGCTAAAGAAAGGATAGAAAAGGAAACATGAAGCTGTGACACAGCAATTAAGGAAAGAATCTCTAATAAAGGACTTAAAATGGTGCTTGGTGCAAGAATTAACTTTTGTGTATTGCATAAAACAATCATGGAAGAAAATATAAAATCAATAACCATTTCTAACCAGTTTAAAAGAAAAATAAATTCTCTGAAATGTTTGCCAAGGATATATTTGTATACTGGTGGAAGCAAATGAACAAAGAGCTTTTCCCAAAGTCCAGAGTATAGTACCCATACAAGTTCCATACAAGAAAGGATGAGAAAGTACTGCAGAAGTGCCACTGCACAGTGTTTCCCATAAACTGGCTATGACTAAGCTTCAGCATATTGGTTGGCATGGATATCCTTGGCTTTTAATGCTCTAATAAGATGAATTGTTATTAGAGGACATTATTATTATTAGGACAGCAAAATTGTCCTTAGGAAATAATACATGATGACATCTAATATATAGGTACCAAAATCTGTTAGGCTGTCATCTTACCATTGTTTGATAGGTAAAACTTGCTAGAGCAGATGGCATATCTAAAAACCTATGCCTACAAACATAATTGCTTATTTTATTTCCCTTTGTGGAAAGGTCTTAAAGAATATTGAGATCTGGGGATTAAAAAAAAAAAACAACTACAAGAAAATATAAAACATAATTAATATATAGTGGAATTGGACCATAATCCTGCAGTCAGATTTTCATGGCTACATAGATGCCCCTATAGAGATGCTTCTGTACAAATGACAATTTGTCATGGTATAACTGCAAAAGGCATCAGGGTATTTTTTAAAGAAAAAAAAGTTTTTCCCTAATTTGATGAAGTGATTGAATGTAACAAAATGCATCTTTATGCCATTGAGATTGCTATTACAAAAATCAACAAAAATAATAAATGAAGGTAGTTATGTAAAACATGAGATGTTGCCCATTTCTTTAAATAACTGAAGTTAGTCATACCATGTATGGGCACAAGCTTAGATCCTGTAAGAAGAAATTCCTGATACTGCAACCAGTTTAATTGCAGACTGGTGTACTTAGAAAATTACGTTCATTTTGAATCTCATTGTCATCTGTGTCTGGTCTCTCTAGTACCTCTTGACCCACCATGTAGGAAAAATATATTCTTTCACTGAATTTTGGGCCAAGGGATGTACTTCTAAACTTGTCTTGCTCACAGTATAGGGGATTAAGGTTGCTGTGGCTTGTGACTTCTCTCCAAGGCAGAGGAAGATATTGCAGTAGCAGGAGGGTTTCAGCATGAAGGTTGCTTTGAAAAAGCATGGATGGAGAGTCCTGTCAAATTACTTCCAAGAAATGGACAAGCAGAAGGGCTATAGTGGTTCTCTTACAAACGCAATTTATTTTTAGAAAACATTTTTTTTTGGTACTAATAAATTTGGAAATAGCATTTGGATGACTTAAGTGTTACAAGAGTGGTGTCTTATATAATGGATGGTGTGATTCTACATTATTCAGTACCTTTTCCCAATCTGGGAGAAAACTAAACAGGAAAAAAGAAAAGGAGAAAAAAAAAAGAGAGAAATACAAAATAAAGAGAAGAAATAACCATGGAATGATCAGTTATCCTTGGTCTTATAACTGCAGTATTATTTGAGAAGTGTTTGCTATAGTACAGTTAAGTATTTTTCTAAAATTGCTTAAAATTAACACTAAATTTTGTTCTTGCTAGATGTAATGACACTCATGTGTAATTGCTCATATGTAATGACACTGAAAATGATCAAAGGAAAAGGTCAGACTTGAAAATGAGTTACCAGTGTAGGAATTCAGAAGGAGTATTACTTACTATTCAGCATCTGTGACATTGTTGGCAAAGCATTGTTGCACCAAGTGAATGTTGGTACATTCAGTTATGGTGATGAAGCTGTTGATGGCAATGAATTATGAGAGCATTAAAAGAATGGTTAAATTCAGATTTATCTCTCATATTAGGAATTTAAAATAGCTTTCTAGTTTAACAAATAGAAAGTGAAGGAAGTCTCGTTCTAAGGCTCCAAAAGAATTTGATCCAAATTATTTCAGGCAATAAACAGCTCTGCAATATAGCAGAAGTAAAAATAGCATGTACATGGAAACTGAAACTTCAATAAAAATCAGTCTAGATAAAGGCAATACACTTTCACATGAAGTCTCTGGGAAAATGTGTTCAGAGATATGGTAGTTACACCATGACTTCAAATTAAAGCCACCACATTATTCTCAGGCACATACAAAAACTCTAACAAATGAAACCCTTAATTCCTGAATTACTGCATGACTTTTTTATAGCCTGAGTTATGAAAAGACCAGATGACTTTAAGAGTTACATCTGGCCTTAAATCTTAAACCTCCGTGAAGAGGACACTGAAAGAAAAGTTCTCAGTTTTGGAACTGACAAGGGAATCTGGACCCCATGAAAAAAAGTGAATGAAATATTGCTCTGCTGAAAAATGCAAAAATTCCCTCGTATATGCTAATTTCATCCCACATGTCGAAGCTTTTTAATTATAGCCCAAATACATACAAAAAATTACTTCTATTTGCTGATCAGCAGAGTTCAGGAGTATGTAATGTTGTCATCTAATTAAATTTGCTTCTAGATCTGCCTTTATTACTTGTGTTAGTTAAAAAGAAAACTGGATTCCTATTTTTAAGAAAGTATGGCAATTATCAGATGTTAGGTGGAGGTTTTTTTAGTTGAAATAAATAATTTCATGTTGAAAATTTCTTAGAAAGGTGAGCTGAGCCATTGAAGGTTTTGTCAGGAAGATAAAGCTATCTGGTCAAACTTGCACTTTTCAGATGGTGTTGCTGCTGTATCTAGCTATGGTTTATGCAGGAAGAATAACTAAGTTTTTATTTTTTTGCTCATGATACATCCAACATGAACTTAGATGCTGTGAATTGATATTTCTTACATAAAACCAGACAAGTTGTATTTATTTTCCTAATTCCTATATTTGAATAAACTACATAAATACTTAAAGCATTAAGTAAGCCTTATGAAGATGAGCTGTAGTTTCTCCAGTAGCATCACAAGTACTGATGCAAACCAGGAAAGAGACTCCCATTTTATGCTAATTAAAAATCACCTTGACAACTGAAGAAATCCCTTTATAAACTTAGAATTCATTTGCATGTAATTAATCAAAATGCTATTTGAAAAGACTTAAATTCATTTCAAGGAAATATACAAGTGTTATTTTTTCTTTTAAAAGTATGTTTGAAGCATTGTATGAAATGCAAATTTTCTGCTACTGACGCAGGTTTCCAAAACTTCTTTTCTGTAGCAAGTGAAAAGGCAGTGGGATGTTTTTGCCAATGATATTTTAAAAATATCGTTAATTAATAGCTATTTTCTCTCTTATGGAATACTTTTAGCATATTTAATGACAGAACTGTATACACAGGATCATTCCAAAGATCGTGCTATTCAGATAAGCATATTAAAAAAAAATTAAACCTTCTATTTATTTCTTACTACAGGAATTGCATTCTGTGCCACTTGTTCACTTTCCACAAGCCCACAGTCCACAAGATTGAAAAATCTATTGAAAGTCACATGTGAGTGAACCCACTAGCCTTTAATGTGCAAGAAAACTCATCAATCATTTCTTTATCCCTTCTTTGTTCTTGTTTTACCAGCTAGGAGTGAGTGCTGCATGAGTATTGCCATACACATTGCTGTACCTGTTTCAGTGGCTGAGCCCCTCAGAATTAGCACTGCTACATGAAAGCCATGCAATGCACACCCTTCTGTAGTTTTGCAGCTTTACATGTTCAAAGTAATGTCTGCCCATCCCAGCTTAATTATTTGTGTGATAATCCAAGAATTTTTCATAAAGCCTAATTAATTTTATGGTTGGATATTGAATTAGTCTTTTGTTGTTCTCTAGAAGCAAGGCAGGCCTTCGCGGTGTCAGAAACTATTTGAAAGTCTAAATCAGGTGTAATATAAACAAATAAGATGAGTCAAGAAAGTGGAACTAAAGCTTATTGGAGAGAATATAATTTCATGTTCTCTTTAATGTGTCTAAAGCTTTATTGTGTCAAAAGAAAGAACTACACAGCCATCACAAATTGGGTATTCGTGGAAGAATAAAAGTTGCTTTATGCTCTTATAGATCAAGTTTTTGCAATACTTCACTTTGTTTCCCAACCCTGTGATCCACAATCAGGTACTACATAAGAGGAGGGTATTGTCTTTGCATTAAGTCACTTAATAGATTTCTATTCCACCTATAGGGTTCTTTTGATGATAAGTAAAATTGGGTCAACAGGTTCTAAAGAAATGCAAATGAAGGATAGCAACCTCCCAAGTATAGGAAGCAGAATTTAGGGAAACACTTTTGAAAGTTTTCCCTTTTGTTCCTACACAATACTAGTGACCTTTCAAAATGAATTAAACATATAAATATGAAAACTAAATATAATCATCTATTGTACCTTCACTGAAATGTGGCTATTCCAGCAGCTCATGTCATCTGTATGAAAAGATTGGCAGGAACACAGGAACACATTGAGCTGCAACCAAGTGTATTTGCAGATACCAAAGGCTAAATTCCTGTGTTTGTCTATGATACAAGAGCTGATGCCTTTAAATGAAAACATGCAGTATAGTTTTACTTAAGCAAGCTTGGCCAGGTCAGGGATTGTATTTCACACCTGACATAAGACATTCCCTACATCACCATCCTGGTGCTGCTTTCTGCATCTGACAGGTGTTTTATCACAACAGAGCAGAAGCCATACAGCTGAGCTCAGAGGTCTGTCTAGCCCAGAATTTGTCTTGACAGTTGCCAGTAATGGATGATTAAAAGTATGGGACAAACAGTGATCACTCACTACCTTGTTTAGGTTTTAGCCCACCACAGAAAATAGCTGTACTGCAGACTAACATGCCGCATTTTGACATATTTTAAAGCTAGCGCTTTAGAAACCACAGGTACCACTTCAGCTGTTTTCTTGAGCAGTAGGAATGCTGACAGCAGCTGTACACTGAAACCTGATCTAACCGCTGTACATTCTCCCTATTTGGCACAGTGTTAGCTGCTGGTATTTAGGGACTCCTCGTTTCTATTTATTTTTTATTTGATCTGCTTTTGTAAGTGGGCTAGGCTGTACACTGAGTAATTTTCCCCCCACAGCTTCTAATGATAAACACCAGCTGTCAACAGTGAATGCAGTGACATGAGAAGCATACAATGATTTTCAAGACAAGGTCAAATGACAGGTAGTTAAATAATGTAGAAAAGATAATCTTCTGAACAAGCAAAAATCTGAGGCTGGGGCAGTGTTTTTCACAGAATTTGCAGTCACCAGATGGCAATGCAGAGGTCAAGCTCCCAGACAGAATATATCATGTAGCTGAATAAATAATTTGTGTATTAATGGTACTCCATGAAAACTAATTTTTTCTATTGAGATACCTACCCAAACTTGCAATGTTACTGTTAACACTCTTTAAATTGTCATCTGAGGTTCTTTATAAGGTACTACTTAAAGTCATATGTTGCTACTAAAGTCCAAAATTATATTATTATACACGTATAAAGGTCTCATTATTTTGAAACCAATGGCTTTGTTTTCTGTGATGGTGTGTGTACTTAAAAGTGTCTTACAATGGGGACATGACAGAAATCATATTCTTGAGAATTTAAACAAAAATTAGCTGCTTCTGGGATTTTATCTGTGCCTTTCCTTGCCTATTCCTTTTTCACTTATGCCTGGCTTCCTGTGTTTCATAGTGTCTCTTTAGAGGTATTCCTTTACATTGTCCAAAAGCCTACATTTAACTGGCTCGTAAAATGTTTTATACCACTTTAGAACTTAATTTCAATTTTCCCTTAAGCATAAGGTTCTTTAAATTTCTTTAAATTAAAAGCATCACACTTATTATGAAGAAGTTTAATTGAATTCAGTAAATATCTTTTCATTACTCCTTTAGAGTAAAAACAAATTGTTTCTCTAAAGTGAACCTCTTATGTATGTTAAGACATGCAGTAAAGTGATAATCTAAAATCAGTATGTAACCACAGAACACACAGTGAGCTGTCACAGACATAATAATATAACACTAGAAGATTTTTTAATGGAAATGTCAAATACAATTGTATTAATAGGAAGTAAGCTCCCTATGACAATGTAGGTATAATTTCATTTTTGCTTGGGAACTTAAAACATTCCTTTCCCTTCGTAGATTATATTTTAATAAAGGAAATTAAAATATCAATCCAAATCTATGCTGAAATCATGTTGAAGTTTTTGAGGACCTAGGCAATGTAGGAAAATTCAGAGATAAGGCTGCCACAATACCCAGAGATTAAAAGCAATGAAACAACCCCGAGGAATTGCTTGCCTTCCATGAATTGTCAGTTGATGATGAGAGATGAGGTGATAGCAAAGTGAAATATTTCTTCCCAGTGAGCTGAAGGTGTGATATTGACTTTTGAAGGTGCAAAGATAACTTGATTAGACTGAATTTATTCTAAATTTGCTTTCTAGTTTTAAAGAGACAATCTCCCTTTGAGTTAATGGAATACTAGTAAGCAGAGCCACATACATTATATTGTTTCCAACATCCAGAACATTCTCCAGAAGTAAGGAAGGATTTGCAAATTAGTGCCACTACGCTGATTTCAAAGATTACAAAAGTTTTAACTGCCCTGACAGAGAAGATAGTTTTGGAGATGGGCTTCATAGCTGTCTTACTGTTCTGATAGTAATTCTATGACCTTGCTTTTGAAAAGGAAGCATGAAGAAGTGGTGGAGTTTATCTCAGTAGCCAAAATATAAATGATACTGCATTCTTTCTGTGCAGTCTCTTCATACTAGTCACATTCCTTCATTTAGCCAGAAAGTATGAATAAACTGTAGGATTCTCATCCAGAAAAATAAGCAAAAAATGAAATTATTGAAATAATTGAAATTATTGAATTGTTGAAAGCTTGGATATTATAAAAATTACTGGCTATGAAAGCCAAGTATTTAGGCAATTTAGAGGAAACTTGTTGCAAAAATGACATTTTACTCCAGTTCTGAAGCAGCTCTTCTCCAGTACCAATGTTAGCTGCTACAACTTGTTCAAAAGCAATTCATTATTATTTTCCTTTCTGTACGATTCAAATAGGAAGAGCAAGACCTGTCTCTTTTCCTTTCTATAGGATTCAAATAGGAAGAGCAAGACCTGTCTCACTGAAATAAGAATTATGAATTATATTGTAATGTTATATACACCAAGAGAAGAATAGAAGGTGCCATCAGGATTTAATACTACTATTTCTGGCATTTGAAGATGACCTGTAATAGTTTAGCATATGATATTTTTTGTGAGCATTGCTAGCTGGAAGTAGAGAAAAATTTTTATATATGTCCCTCTCTGCTGAAAAGGTTTGAGACTTGGAATTGGTTTTTACTTTATCATACATACTTTTTGTCATTGAACTTGTTGCACAATTCTTTCAAGATGAAAAAACCGAGCAGTATAATAATAATAATTTGGTATTGGACATATATTTACATCAACACTTTTAAAGGATCTGCTTATTAGCATAGACTGAAAATTATTGAAAATCATAGCTGTTGGAATGAGAAGGGAATTCTTGTAAGCAGTACTTCTCTTTGCATATTTTCCTTTTATGATCTTAGTCGCCGGCTGACACAACTTGTGTGTTGTTGACAATCCTAACCTGGTAAAAAGCAGCTGGGACAGGAACAAAGGGGTTCAGCTTGTGAATTCTGTATCTTGGTCTTCTCATTAGAAAACAGTTTTAAAGAAATGTATTTTGTCCATGTAAAATACACGCATGCATAAAATACATGCAGATCACATTTTAAGCTGTAATAGAGGTAAGGAATCTTTATCTTTTTTTTTCTTTACTTCTATATCTTCATATCTATTTTCCAACTGAAATTGGCAATGATTATTGAAAAAAGATGAGCCTCTGTATTTTTCCTCATTTACACATTTCGATGAACCTTATGCTCCTGAGCCTTCAAATGATAGTCCTAAAGAATGAAGTCTTCTTGTAATTACAAAATACTTGTAATACAGAAGCAAAAAACATGTAAAACACATTGATTGAGATTATTTTCTCTCCTTGTAGTACCTGCTCAGAGCAGTGAGACAAAGCAACAGAAGGAAGGTTAAACCCAACAGTGCATTGTGGTTAGTGTGGCTGTGGGTAGTTAGAGCCTGATGGAGTGCTTGCTCTCAGCTGTTAGCTTTTGTAAACCTTCCTTGTATAGAACTGTGGTGAGGGGGATATTTGCCTTCAATTTTGCAGATTAAGTTTGATACATTTTTAGCATCAAAAATGTTAGAAATTGTGCATTAGAAATGTTAGAAGCATTTTAGCATTAGATTGCCACAGACATTTAATCAAGTAAGTCAAGTTTTCTTGATTGGGAAACAATCAAGAAAACATTTTGATCTGAGATGTCAGGGAATTCTTTCAATCCAAATCTTTCAATCACTGCCTTATAACTAAACACTAAATATTGGTAAAGCCTTTCTGCTTCTCCAAAGCAGATTCTCTAATACTGCCAGTTGTGTAAAATTGCTCTGGAAGTGTCAGTCTTTCTCTCTTGACTTGTTATTGAGTCTACATGATCAGTTTTGGGTGACTACCATCAGTTATAGGAAAAGTAAAATTAGCAAAAAATTAATCCAAAACTTTGTTGTTAATCAATGTGCACCAATGCATTCTTTTGAAACTTGAATCTCACATAGGAATGATGTTTTCAAAAGAGTGATTATTATCCATATATGGCACCTTTCCTTAAGATACTATTAGAACACTTTATGACACTGTTTTTAATTATAGAGATTTATCTCCCAACATTTATGATATTGTTCACATTTGACTTTCACTAAAATTCTTTTTGGATATATTTTTCTCAAGATTTATTTTTCCTTTCATGGAGCCATACATTAACTTCAGATATAATGGTTCAATATCATGGTGGAAATTACAGAAGTAGCCTTCCAATATTGTAGTCGAGGTTTTACATCATGTAAGAGAAAAACATGAGAGCAAGAAAGATGCTGTTGCATGATGAGTTTAATAGGTATATGAATTCCTGGATGTTTAAAGAATACAGCAATTTAAGGTCCAACCTACAATACAAAAGACAAATCTACAAAGAGAATTATTTGTTTAGAAAGACAGTATGACAAACAATGAAAATTGTTAAATCAGGCTGATTGGAAAGGCTAAGAATAATCAAAATAAAAATAGTTTCATATGAAAAATGCAACGTGAAAAGTGGGTAGGTAGGCAAGTGTTGCATTTCTTGATGTGCTTGTTAAAAAAAAACACTTTGCAAAATTAAATTAAAGAAGAAAAATATTTTTATGGCTTTTGTTTCTTTCAATTACCACTTATTCAAATGAAACTGAATGAAAATTAACTTGAAAGCAACTGAAAACCACCAACAAAGAAACACAAACAAACAAAAATTTTTGAAATAGATAACAAAATCCAGCAGTTTGTAAGCAAAATCACAATACCATTTTGTAATCCTGTAATGAAGCAAAGATTAACAAACCTAGTAGCATCCTACTGAAGTTTCTGAGGAATGCTAAATTCAGACTAGAATACAGTTAAATATATGCTGGGAATTATCAGGAAAAGCCTTTCTTTTACTGTTTTCAGAATATGGCTCATATATGCTCCATTTATGCTGATTTACAAGGTAGGATGTTTCAGGAACAGCAGCCCTGTCCCACTGACATTTCATCTGTCAGAAATATTTGCACTGTGTAGTGAAAGGGATGTGGTTTAAGCTGCATAAAAGTCATACTTTTTTCCTTTTTCCCACAGAGGAAACTCTACAGTCAAAGTACAATTTCCATCTTCATTTTCTTCTGTGGTGAAATCCTGACTAAAACGTGGCTAGTATTTTACTTCATCTCTCACTCTGGGACCACTATCTGGAGTGTAGGAGATAGCAAGGGAGAAGTATGTAATTTGTGGTGGTTATGATTCTGTATTTCAAGGTAGTCTAGATGGAGACATGAAAGGATGCAAGGAGGAAGTCTCAACTCATTTCATACACTAAACCCTGTATTCACAGTTCTTCAGAAGCAAAAAGTTTCTATCTGCTTATCTACCTCTAGCACCAAGTGGCTAAACTGGCTAAAATTTTAACACATGCATGGTATCACCTCTAACTGAATACATTCTGTTTGGCAAGCTGCCTTCACATTCTGTGCAGTCGCATTTTTTCTATGGTTTAAGTGCTTTTAGTTGTGCATGGAGAACATTTATGTACAAAAATATCCTTGTAAAATGGGTAGGGTTCTCTTCTATTTTTATTCCTTTAAGACATGCTAAATATAAATGCACAAAAAATAGAAGTAAAAAGGCACAACGAAATAGAAAGCAAGTTAAAAATACTTTATCAGCAAAGAAGATAGTGAGTCAGAAAAGTGGAAATTATACTTCTTGTCATACGTCACTCTGAATCTTTGGAGAATACTTAGATAATATTGTGATGAGCATTAGCCTAAGAATACAAATATAATTGCTCTTAAAATCCATCAGTGTGGGAAGGACTCACTTTATATAAGAAACTCTGGATTAATTTATTAACAGTTTCTGGGGTAATAAGGAGGTAAGAGAAGAGAAAAGAGAAAACTCCTTTTCTTCAGTCAGCATTGAGTTGGGGAACTGAGCAAAGACACACACTTCGTTCCTATTTTCATTTGTAAATATGTAATTACTAAGTCTTATACTGTAGTTATTGGTACATCCAAGTAATAAAATAGTGTTAGTATCTCAGAAAATCAGAGCATCCAAGGGTGTTCTAATTAAACAGTTCAAAGAAGATCTGAGGGCACAGATCTAGGACATGATAAAGGTAAAATTTATAATGGAAGCATATAATCATATGCTCGGGATCCAAACCAACGTAATTGTCATTACATGCGTAGATTTCTTTGCCTGATTTTTTATATGTTCATATGGGTTGCATGCAACTGCTGAAAGCTATATACCTTCCTTGTTGATTTGAAACAGTTAGTCTGAAACTGAGTCACCACACCTGGTGCATTTATACTTCCCAAACCAGCATTTACAGGAAAAACTGCAAACTTTATCTAGGCCACTGTCAGTAAGTGATGAATGAGGTCAGTGGTGGAGTAACCCCAGTTCTTTTCCCATGGGTGCAATTGGATCCCTTGGAAATATTTGATTGCTGGTTTCAGAATATGCAAGGGTTCCTACCAAATATCTGTAGAATAATAGCTTTTGCAGGGCTACTGAAATGTGGTCTTGTCAACACTGAATTGGGAATATTTGGAACATTGAAGGCAGAAGTGTACTGTTTCCAAGATGTTATATAGTACTACATGTTGTTAATAGAGGTAGAAATTATTGCTTGTTAATGTATGAACATGTAAAAATTCCCTCTCCTACCAACTTTTAAAACTATCATCTGCATTAAGTAAATCAGAAATTTGACATTTGAATAATTTTGAAGCAGTCTGCTAGCTGCCTCTCATGACTTTTTGAAATACCAAGTTTATGCTACAATCAACCTAGATGTGATAAAAATTGCAGAGAGTAACTGATATAACAAATTTCCCATAACATTAAGTAATGTACATTTTTCTCAGCTGTGAAAAGTAGGAATTAACTATCCAATTTTATATATGATTTGTGAGTTCCTTTTTAGTAGCAAAAGGTTGTATTTGTGCAGTAGCATAAATGAAGTACAGGCTAATACAAAATTTAGTTTGCATTTTGCCTTTAGTCAGATCAGAGTTTAAAAGAGCTTAAGAGTTGAAAGGTTTTAGTAGCTTAGGACCTTAAATATAACTCTCCTTTGTTGTGTTGATTTCAGATCAGTGTAATTCTCTCAGTGAAATGGGTATTTATCTCCAGAACAAAAGAAGATAAAATGCCATATTATCTTAGAAGTCCTGTGCTGGAATAATGTATTTAATGTTTATAAAATTTAGGTGCACATAATGTGTCTAAAAGGTATCAGTAGTGTAAATAAACATACAGAAATAAAAAAGCTATGTTGATCTATGTTTATGTGTAGTAAACACATCTAAATTCTTGTGATAATCAACTTTTTATTTACCAATGGATAGCAATGCTCCCTAACTGTGCTCTACTACTAAGAATGTTTTTATCATTGTCAAAACCATAGCTTTACAAGAAGAAAACAAATTAGATAATAAAAAAAAAATACATTCATATAGTGGCCCTTTTTCTCCCTACCAAAGAAATCAAGCACCTGTTAATAGTACTTAGACAAAGAGGAAAAGGGAGTGAAAAAATGTAATTTCACTGCACTATCCATTAGAAGGAGTTTTTAAATCATCACCAGAAAGATGACAGTACCTTTTGATTTCTTCCATGCCTATGCAGGAAACGAGAAATTTACAGTGAAATCAATATCTCTGTTTATATGGTGATAATATAGATTTTTAAAAGGATATACCGTTATCATCTTCATTCCAAATAACAAAAAAAAAAAAAGCAATGCAAACAAAACCCATAAATCAACATTAAAAAAAAGTACTGATTTTTACCAGGCCGATGAGGGCAAGAGTAAGTTACTTTAAAGTTATCTCAAAAGGCACACGACATTTTAGCTCCCACCCTTTGTTTTGTAATATTTTTGATGCTAAGAAAAGAATGAAAAAATAAGAAAGAGAAGAAGGAAGGCAGACATGACTGGCTGGAGGTCTGGGCTACGTACTGTATTTCTGGAGCCCTTCTGACTGATTCTGGCAATTAGTGACATGTGCTCTCTATCCAGCTAACAGCTGATCTGCAGCAGTCACCAAAATCTCATACTCCGGTACTTTTGTGCTCTGTAATGCATAAGGGCAAGTATGATTATGTTGTTATCAGTATCAGCAGATTTAGATGCTAACTGACAGAAATAAAGTGAAGTATTATTTTCCATGGCAAAATAACAACAGGTTAACAACAACATCCTTTAGTGATGCTGAAAATCGCATCTTTCCACCAACTTTTAATACATTCAGAATCATTGACACTTTTTTATTGCTGAACTTGCCTTGTTGGTCTTATTTTCTTCTGTGAAAATGTAATAATACACCTTACCCTCTCTTTACAGGAAGTTTGTATGTTTTGACAATGGAAAATCCCTTCCCATTCACCTTGCCCCCCCTGCCCCCCCCTTCCCCCCCCTGCAGTGGCAGAGGGCTTTGCTTCAACATCCCAAATTTTCAAAATATGGTCACTGGGAGATCTTTGTCTTCGTTTTCAGCCTCCTCACTTTTCACTCAGTTCTGAGTAGTAGCAAGTATTGATGGCAAATAGATTTGCTGTTTACTCTATAAAAAGAATAAAATTCATATTCTCAGTTTATGTGCTGTTTTGCCTAAGAAAATGCTCACACTTTTGTGCTGTTTACACTGGCGTATATATGTATGTATGAAATGTACAGTTAGATGGAAAGTACAGAACTGAAAGTCCTTGTTCACCAAATGATGCTGAAGATTAATGAAAAGTCCACTATTCACCTTCGTTTGTGTTATAAACGATCTTAAAATTACATATTCTGACATCTAGAATGATTTTTAGTTCTATTTTTTATTGAAGAGGAGACCTCATAATTTTAAAATTATTCTTACATTTTTTTCTTCTAACTAGCCCTTTTGAATGCATCTCTTTCTTCCTGTACTCAGCCGTTTTGTAGCAATAGTCCCTTGAGTCAGAAAGAACCAACATGACCTTGAACACATATCAAAGCAGATGTAGTAAATTTACATAGTATCATGCCGTTTTCCTTGAAAATATATCACCTAGTGAAAAATGGGGACATACTTATGCCCAGACAACATGAAATGAAGGATAGCTTTGGCCAGAGGTCTTTGACATATTAAACTGTTCTTTATGAGAAATTACAACTTTTTGTGCAACTTCTTTTCCCCTCTGAAACTGAAGTCAGTGGGTTGGTGTATTGAAAATGTGGTGTTGAGCGAGACATTCACACAAGGAGGAACCATGCAGTTTTGGCAAATCTGTGTGCTATCTGACCTCAGATTTAAAAATCAAGTGACTTAAAGTAGTCCCTTTTTCCAGTTCCTGCCCCTTTGCCCTTAGTGCAACATGCACACGCCAGTATCCAAAGTTGTTTTTTATATTTCTTTTCATGTTCTTTTTAATTAAATGCAAATATGCTCCTGTATATTATTCATACTGACCAAAGACAGTAGCAGCAGACTGACATCATGATGTGTGCTGGTGCATGCCTACCAGCAGGCCTTGTGAAATAAGTTGGGAAAAACCCTACATATTTTCTGTGTTAACCCCACTACACCACATGGCCTATATACAGTAGACAGTAGCTGGAATCCTTCTAGTGTCAGAAAAGTAGAAAGAAGGTCTCTTGTGGCTATGCATGGTATCCCAGAAGTACCTCTGAAATCCACTTGTGTTTTAAAGGTTCAGATAGGTTGAGCTGGCTCAAGTCTGTCTGTTATTAATATTATTAGTAGAAAGTGATCTGTCTCCCACTTGGTCTGATCCCCATAGTTCATCGGATATTTGGAGAGAAGGAGAAAATATGAAGATCTCACAGGTGGTTGAACAGCACTAGATGCAGTTGGATCAATTCAAAGAAGAATGCTAGCTTTGACACAGTGCAGATATGTGTTACCTCAATGCAATACCTCAGTCAGTTGAAAGTGTAGTTGACAGAGGATAACAGAATGAAATATCTACACCAGGTTTTTTATTTATGTGCTTTGGCTATAGTAATGAGAAAACAGAAACAGGCAATATTCAGTAGCTGAATTGTGTCATGCAAAGCTACAGTTAAGCACTGACCTTCAATTTGGTAACTGTTGTTTTTTTCCCCTGTGGGCAGACTAGAACTTATCATTTTGCAAAAGGGAGTGTGGAAACTGCTCTTTACACTTCAGGTCTTAAAAAGTGAAAAGCTGATGTATTGTTATAGGTCAGTGGAAGCTGTCAAGATTTGTGACAGCCAGTACCATTTACAGATGTCTTGCTCCTGTCTTTGCTGTTGCTTTATACTATATTCTTGAAATAGTAGGCAACCAAACATAGTAGAGAGCTCGGACTTTCAGCCAACATAGTTGTATTTGTCTAGCAAGTACATTGAGCTGCAGCCGGTTATTCCAGCTGGATGTAAGGGAGACAAAATTAGTGTTCTTCTTGAAGTAGATTGGTACAGATGTTTCTGTGTTATAGCTAAAACACCAAATGCCAAAGTCCTTTGAAGCCAACAATGCTTGTTGAAATTCTACATCAAGTAAATTGTGTACCAATAGTAGAAGCATGATGGGAGTCTGAGGATTATTAGCATATATGAACAAATAATTTCGTGTTTCAACATATTTAACTATGATATGGTGTTTTCCTGGGCAGTTTCTGAAGTAGATTAACACAGATAGGGACATGAAAAATGCATTTAAAATTTTATGCAAGTTAATATGACAATGATATTTTATGATGTTAACAAACAATTCAAAACAGAGAGTAAGTTGGTGCTGACTAATCAGGTATGGTCTACATATCAGGCATATATTTCTTTTAAACATGTAATTCTGCATTCTTTTTTAATCTGGTACTATGAAATGGTTAGTTCTGGCAACAGTATTGGATTGTCTCTATTCTTTAAGGATCTGATCCAATACCTAATAAAGACTAGGATGAGAGACTAACACAAAACTGGCTAGCTCTCCCAGGACTCCATTTCTGTAAGCAGCATCTGAAGAAATGAACCTGAGTTTATTTTCATGGTTTTTAGGGGCAAAAAAAGCACTTGGTAATTTAAAAAAAAAAAAAAGGGAAAAAAAAGAAGAAGAAAATGTGTTTTGTGTCTTATTTTAATTTTCTCACAGAAAACAACTTAGAAATTCCTACCAATTTAAAGATTTGGCAACTTCATAGAGATATTGGAAACTACGGCTGTTTAGCAGTTCACAAACTTTTCATGTTAATTAGTTCCTGGGATAGATTCCTTTTCATGAGTTGCTCTTCACATAACTATTTTTCTGGTTTATTTATCTGCCAGCTCTTATTTTTAGGCTTCCAAGGACCTGAACTTCTATGGTAAACTAAGCTCTTATAAAGGCAATATACTTTCATATTTATCTTTTCTTTAATTATTTAATCCATTTAATCCAAATTTACTCCTACCATAAGGGGTCTCCACTCTTAACTAGAGAAATCTTTAAGACAGATTGTGCTGGCCAGAGAGTTGCGGCTGGTTTTGACTTTAAAAGGTCATTTTTTTAGACAAAAATCCTTAGGAGAGACATGAAGACTTACTTTCCTTATTGCAGGGAATGGATGTGTGAAAACCTCTGAACTTCATTGTTACTAGTGGGGGAGAGGAGGAGGAGGAGGAGGAAGAAGAGCAATTTCAGCATCTTTGTTCATAAACTTAAGTAATCCTGGATGGATGTCAACTTAAAACTGTGAAATGAGAATCCCATGAGCAGTTGGTCAACTGCTCTGAAGAGAATAGAATTTAGTCAAATTCTATCACATGGAGGCCATTCTTTATTAGATTTATGGACAGAGCAATACCAGGGCCAGAGCTTGACAAGTGGTGGACTGGTGAGAAATGGCAGGGATGGGCCATCCTGTGCCACCCTGGCCTGCTGGAGAGCAAGGTAGAGCCTTACAGACAGACCATGATGGCTGAATCAAAGAGAAGCACTTCTTGTCCCTGAGAGCAAGTGACATGGACATCCTCACAGCTATACTGCCTATGACTTCACTACCTCCCACACCATTCGCTTCTTGCAAAAAGCTGTTTTGAGCAGTCCAAAATGGAATCAGAAAGTAGACTGATCTCAACAAGACAAACTAGTGTCTGATGACATGACTTCCTTGACCCTTTATTTATGCCCTTACTCCTGGCCTCAGAGGGACCCTAATGTTTGTTATCTGCAGCTGCAGCTGGCTCATCCATTCAGGCCTTCCCAGAACCTACTCTTCTTCCTAGGTAGTCTCTTTGCCGCATCACATCACTTGATGGTGCACATCCCTACCTCATGTACTTGGACACATTTCAACAGAGGAAGTTTGGCTGTTGCTACCTTGACAGCTTGACTGTAGCAACTGTGATTTCATTTTGTGAGGCTCCCTAGTATCTGGGTGTATTTCACCCTCTGTGTTTCTGTACATACCCATGCTGGTGTGCATTTCCATCTTACATGCACATTTCTGGCTATGATGTCTTAAGGACTCTTTATAGAGCCTAGAGTATACTTCATCACACTAGAAAACTGGCTAGATTTGGTAACCTACTTAGCCTTTCCCATCTCTCTTATTAAAAAGCAAATCACCATTTTCTGCAGCTACAAGTCTGTGTTCACCTCTGTTGATAATGAAGACCTGTATGAGCACCCTTCTTTGTCTTGTAAGTGTTTCTCAATCATCAACGACAAAATTATTGCAATAAAAGGTTAGGACAGAACCAGATGTTTCCATTTGGAAGAAATCTTGTTACGTAGCTCTGCCTGCAAAAGGACCTTCTATATCTTCAATAGCAGCACTAGTCTCGTAACCTGCAGATACGCGAATGTAAAGAAAAAATCCTTCCTCTACTACACACCTTTCTTTGGGACAGGGAATTATCTTTTAAGCTTTAAACATTGACATTATCCTTTAGTCTTTTGTGTTGCTAACATACTCATCATATCAAGTGCCGTGTACTGTGCTTGGAACAACACAGTTCAAGTTCATTCCACAGTTCTTGGAAATTTTCTTCCAGGTAGCATCACTGTTCCTGATCTCACCTCCGTAGTCCAGGACAAAAATTTTACAGTACAATTGATTAATCTAAAGGGTCTAGAGCATCTCTTATGCACATCTTTGTAGACCTGAATGACAGTAAGACCTGCTAGGCCTGGCCAACATAGAGCTGTTATGGGAAATCACAGTTGTGCACTCACAAAACTGGCCAGAACTCTTCCAGTCTGTGGGTTAGTGGTGACATGTAGAGCATTTTGTATAACCAAAGACAGACAAGTTCCGAATCTGCCTCCAGGGTCATCAGTTTCATGAGGATTTCTGCAACTCAAGGGTTTAAGGAGCACTGTATTACTTTTATGGGTACTGTAGCCAATTTTTGCTGGCCAGTAAATCAAGAAATCCAGCAGTTTTCTCTTATTTCCACCCACACTATTTTCCAGCACTGAGTTTTTGTGCCAGGAAAATCTATTGCCCACCAAATATGAACAAGTACAGTTGTTTGCTTGTTTTTTTTTTTTCCTTGAGAGAACTCAGTGAAAGCATACTGAATGTTTTTCGACACACATAATAATAAGTATATGTAGAAATTAATTAAATTATCTTTCTGAATAGGATACTAGCAGATTAAAACATAATTATGAAGTCAAATATAATTTTCAGTATATAGATCAATTTTTAATTGCTAGACTAATTACAGAAAGACAAGAGACCTTTGAAATAATTTCACTGAGCAATTAATCAAATGCAGGGTTTGCATTTTTCCACTCTGGTCCCTGTTATTTTGCAATTAATACCAGTCTTCCCATAGTCATATAATAGAAGCTTTTGATTTAGTCATTTAGAAATTTAACTTCTTGAATAAGACCAATGAACCATTGCATTAATATGCTAATTGATACTGTAAGGGGTCTGGAAATTATTAGTCTTAAAATATTTATTGCTGTTTTGCTTTCAGACAATGTAGGAAGTGAGCACAGAGTCTAAGTTTAAAGATTTGTTTGTGAAAAAATTTTAAAATGGGAAGACCTTTTAATAGTATTACAAAATACATTTTTGAATTGAATATTTCAGCCACTTGAATATTATTGACTGAAATAAGACATTCCCTGTTGGGTATAATTTCATTCTTTTGGGATGTTTTTGCTAATAAAGCCAGCTGAAATGTGAGATAGTGTCATGCAGCACCTCAGACTTTTTTCTATGAAAAATAACACAGAATGTTAAGGAATTACATTATCTTTTGTAGTGCCAGACTTTTTCCTCAGTCCATACATGAGAGTCTGTGGGGCTCTGCCATAACTCATGCACATCATAAGGTATCAACATTATACAGAAGGAATTATATCACAGAGATAAGTTTGAACATAAAATATTTTACAGCTATGGGAAAAGTAGCTGCCTTATGAAAATCAGGATTAGATTGAGTTTTGAATTTCTTATAAAATGTGAAAATCGGATTCTATTTTCTGATGATAGATTTTCAGTAATCTGTGACTTGATAATAAGTTGTCCTAGACAGCAAATAAGTAGTTAAATGAGCACTGTAGGACTCATTTTCATTAAAAGGTACAATGTAAGGCCCCTTAATCTAGTTACATAATACCATCCCTACAGGACTGTGTCCTTTCTGAACCTGTTTGAAATTGCACACTTAATATACATGGAGCATGCTGCAGATCTTGGTGGTTTGTGAGTGATGGTGCCTTTTTTCTGAGGGAGATACAGGTGTGCTGGATTTCAGATTACAGAGGGGGAAGTACAAGAGACAGATGTTGACTGTGATAAGGAGATGATGATGTATATATGATTAATATATCACTAAGTATGTTTTGGGACAGTCTGTATGACCTCTTTATTCAGATTAAAATCATGTGCTTTAAATAACAGTAGGCTTTTAATTTAATCAGTGTTTGTCTTTATACTGCCAGAACTCAAATGAAAATGTCATGGGCATTTAGTCTGATGGGACCTTGCAGCTACTATATCATTCTTGTTATGACCAGTAAATGCCTACATATTTGATCTTTCCAGCTGTATCTAGTTACAGTGTAGATAGAAAAATTATAGGTGTGTAAATGTCGTTATTATGTGCTTTGATAATACAAATCAAATTGTATGTTTTGGATATCAACTTCATTGTTATTATTGAATGCTATCATTTGTTGTTCTCATGAAATCATAACCCACCCTGCTTTCATGGGACTAAATTTAAATGTATATGAAGAATATACTATTTAACATAAATACTGCACATCAATTATGAGTGAAGCCAGGTATCAGAAGTCTGATATCCCAATTCCAGTTTGCTTATAAACTCAACAGAAATTCCATGCCTTGGAAATTAATTTCCATGTCTACAAATTAAAGTCCTGACTTTTATTGAAACTGAACATAAAAATAAATTACAATTATAAGACTTTATCTTACTTCAAAACGCATATAAGAGCATGTTGTACATGATGAAATTTTGGGATTTGTATTTTTTATTCTGAGATCGTTCAAAATCTATCTTGATAAACAGTGAACTGCAGTCAGCTTTGTAATACATACTGAGAATTATATCATGATATATACATAATGCAAGCAAACTCCCTAATTTTTCAAGTGCTAAACATACTGATAGAGCTCTGATGCTCTAGTAGAAGTCATCTATGTGTGCACCTCTGTGACAATACAGCCTGCTTCTAAAAACCTACGTGACAGCTTCTGCAGTCTTGTAATGCATCACTGCCTTGGAAAAATGGAGGTGTCAAAAAGTAAATGCACACTTTTGAATTAAGTCAAATCTAAATTATGTCACAATTAATCCAAATCCAGGAACAGTTCAGTTACCTAACCACAGGATCAAATGCCACATGATCAGTTCTTTGATACCGGCTCTCACACCGGATATTTCTCCAGGGTGTTTTTATAGATCTTGAACCATAGTCTCATGTGACTATTCAGGATATGGCAAAGTTTCTCAAATGGCATTGGAAGCCCGTCTTTATAATGAAGAGAGGTGACTCATCTACTTTGTTGTGGAGAAAGGATCCCTAGTAATGTTTCCAAAGCCAATTACTAGGAAAGGGCAAAATAGGAAATATACATGATAAAACCACACAGGGACCTACATTCTGGACAAATTTCTGGAGGTATAATCTATACCTTCTGCTTTTTTTCTCTTCTTCTGACAGACAATACATGCCACTGCTCTAATAATTTGTTTTCCAACCCAAGTTATAAAAAACATAATGATTGTTGAAAGAATTGACTTCATACCAAGTGGGGTTTTTGCAAAATGGAATTTTTCTTCTTCACCATCAAATTTCTTTTAAAAACTATGCTTATGCAAATCAGTTTTACTTATATCTGCTTTCATCTACATGGCTTTCATTTGAAAACCTAATGCAGATAAAGAAATATTTCAATCATGATGCACTGTGTAAAATTTCAATAAGAATAGGAAGTCAAAAGGAATTTAAAATTGGACTACCAATCGTAAGACATTAGCTACTGAGAATATAAATTCACTGATCACAGAAAGGGAGAACAGGACAAATCGCTTTTCTGTGTTAAGAGTCCTCAGAGGTAAAAACAGAGAGGAGGTTTTCCCTGGCCTTTCTGCAGATAAAATTTTTTCTTTTATATATAAAACATGTGATTTTAATGCTCAATCCATTTTTCCAAAGTAGGGTCTCCTGAAATACTTCTGGGTTTCCTCTTATCTTGAGATGATGTACTAAGTCACTGTGGGTAAAGGTGCTGTCAAAACACTGTGCCAGAAGTATAGGAAAAGAGACTAAATAATGAAATGTCTGAATATATTTAATATATATTTTTCAAGAGACCAGAAAATATACTAGAAGTAACTGGAGTTTTTAAACAGTCTTATAATAAAGTTCATGCAGGCTTAAATTATACAATCTTTCTGTGAGCATTTTCAGGCTAAATACTACAGTAGGAGGTAGATTTGGGGTTTGCATTGATTTTCGTTTTTCTTTATTTTTTTTTCTTACTGTGATAACATGAAAGAAAAATTTATTTAATAAAATATAAAAGTATGAGTTTATGAATGTCAATTAATTTCTACTTGAAAATTTTGTTTTGTGTTATTTATTCCAAGAAAATAATCTTCCTAATTGTGCAGATGTATATACTTAATGGTAAGTTTAAAGACCAAAGACCTCTCTAAATTTGCTTATATGGATTTCTCTCTTCAAATTAAACTTGGACTTGTATAGTATAGAGAAAACTTCTGAGGTCTTGTCAAAATACAATAGAACAGATGCAAGTTAGATACAGATCTACTGAAAATCATGAAAATACTCTCTAAAAAGACAAATACCATATGTCTGTATCAGCAGTTTGAACTGAAGCTATTCCTTTTAAACGTTCTCATTATAACAACATCTTTAATTCTATTACTGTTTGCAAAGTTTAGTTTTTCATTTGCTGAGTGAAATCTCCTAGTTTCTTTCCTCCCATGCTCTTGAGTTGTGATAAAAATGAGAGTAAGCATGTGTCTGTGTTGGCTTAAAACAATTTAAAGAGGTGGACACTCTAAAAAGAGTTACCTTCCCTTAGTTTCACCCAATACCACTTTACCAATAAGGAATGAATACAAGTAGATATAAGTGATAAAATTAATAGTTTCCTAACATGCAGAACAGCAACAGGAAAAGAAAAAGCAGCAAATAATTGCTAGATACAAAACTGCTAAATCCCAGGAAGCCCATAGGAACAAAGAGACACACAAAATGTCAGAAATACCCTTTCCAAAAAGGCAACCCCCACTGCTGACTGTGTGTAGGGAGGCAAAGGGAAAATGCATCAGTATAAGAGATAGGTCAGAGTGATAGCAGAGTGATGATGTCTGGCTTATGCATCCTGCACCCATATAAATGCAGAGTGCATACCCACATTCATAATAAAGAGCAGATCAGAGTAACTACTTCCTTTCCTGCTACTCAAACCATTCCCTTTCCCTCTTCTGTGGCATCATCTTACCTAACCCTGTATCCTCCATCTATCCACAGCTAAGTTTTCTAGAGCTATACTAAGGTTATACCAATTATTGGCTTCATACAGTTCTCTCCTTTTTGGCTAACTTTCTTCAGATCTTGAGGAGAGATCTTCAGGATGGATCTTGATTTACAGCAATTGAATTTTCCAGCTGAAGAACTTACAGTCGGAAGTGCATTCTATATTTTACAAGATGAAATAAATATTGGAGAAATAAAAGTAGAGGTCTAGAATGTGCTAGTTTCTAGTTTAGGAGTGTATTTGATGAACACAGACTATATCATCTGGAATATTTGTCTCTTGCTAGGTTTTGGTGCAGTGGGGCTGTTTGCTGTGCTTGTCACTAAGCTTTCTTCTGCCGTACAATTAATGATGGAGCAGGGAACTTCAATGTAGAACTGACTTAACTTGTTACACAACTGGAAGCAATACATTTGTGCTGGTATAGAACTGAATCCAAAGTCATTGAAACTCCTCCTACACAGCAAAGTTATCTAGGACCATGCTAATGAATTTAGAGTGCTTTTGGGACTTCAGGTGTCAGGATTTTTTAAAATTTTATATATTTTTAATATATATGTATTTTTTTTGAGCTGGTGCTACACCAGTTTCATTTAATCCATCTCCGTTAAGAATGCTTTGTATGCTTCTCTACCATGCTCCATTTTAAAATACAGATATGCTAAATGAAATAGGATGAATTGAGTCTCACAAATATGTTTGTCACTGATTAGAATATCAATGGATGATGAAATACTGCTTTAAGAAAAATAAACAGGGTTCCTCTGTTCATTAACTAAGAGAAGAAATGTTTTTGGCTGATTCATGCAGCTCTAGAATAACACCCAGATGTGTAAATGTGTATGTGCACCACTTGTGGGTGAATTCATGTAACTTTACTGAGCTATGTAAAGTATAGATGTCTGCATCTGAGTTAATCATGCTTGCTTCCTCTTATAATCTGTGGAGAACAACAGAACTTCTCGAGTGTGATTCACTGCATTCTAAAATAGTCTTCTAAATCTGACTACAGAATTACACTGCCCTTTTCTCTCCATAAACCATATAAGAATCCTACAGTGACTAGCACAGATATAAATTACATTGCACATATTGTCAGTCAAAATTCCCATCCTAAATCACCAGAATAGATTCTCTCTTAACACATATAAGGATCTGAGTATCCCTGGAAATAATGTGATAATGAATAATCAGTGTTGGCATGAAAATAGCTAATTAACTCTGTAATGATAACATGCCTGCTGTGTGTTTGGCAAAGTGCTTATAAAAATAAGTGCTTTTAACATTTTCTTACATGAATTAGGTTTTCTTCAAATTGTATTAAGAATTTTTCAAAGCAAAATATCTGTACCATATTGTGTCAATGTGGTATTGCCTACAAACAATTCAGGTGGGTCAGCTTGAGTGAATCTGAGTGCTTGCAATCATAATATTAATAATAATATTAAAAAGCCATAAATGGTAGGAAAATTAGAGGAATTGTTATAAAAATGGGGTAAAGGACTATGTGATTTTTTTATTCATGTATCTGGACTAAAGGATGACTTCTCTGTTTGCAAAGATTCCTGACTATGCTGGGGTAACCTAGGACTGGGCCTTTTCCTTTCTTTCCCTTTTTTTTTTTTTTCTCAGCCATACCTTCCCAGTCTTTAAGTACTTGATTCAGGGATGGGATCACCTTTATGAAGAGCAGCATGGTTTTATCAGAAGAGACTGAGGAAGAGTCTTTACAGAACACTTAATAGAGTTTATGAGTGTATTGATAATTTATTTCCAGTATGCAGGATTATCTGATTTGGAGGTATTATTCCAAATTTATGAGAGGTATACATGTAAAGAATTTAAGGCATAATTATAAGGCAGGTATGTCTAAAAGAACTTCCCTCTTTGAGCCCTTATTTAAGAACAAATTCATTTCCTTTTAGTTCAAACTATTTGTCTGCAGAGGGTATGAGGAGAGTTTAGGTTACTAGTTTTAAGTGGGTAGTATACATGTCCCTATTCACTGGAAATAGCATGCCCAAGGCATAATTTAGGTGCCTTTAGGCCATTCAAATGAGTAGGAGTCAGCTCCACACTCATTTTCATATGTATTATCACTTTCCTCTAGAAACCTGAGATGGGAAACCTTGAATATTATGCCAAGAGCAAAGTGATCAGACTTACAGAACTTAGGGTTATAAATTATCCAGAATGGGGTATGAACTACCCCTTAAGGCAATTGTTTATATTAGAGAGTATCTTGTGCTACTCCATCATAGGCTGGAGGCTTTATTCTTTCTTTTTCTGGTACTGAGCTCTTTCCAAGTTTATCTACCTTCATCTCGCTGTGAGCTCCTTTTCTTTTGCTGAGTGTAGTTAACATAATTTCCTGAGATCCTTTTTTATAAAGGAAAACATTGTTGTTCTATATACAGTCCAGTAGTGATTTTGTGCACTTGAATTCAAGTATCTCAACATCTTATATCAGTTGAGGTTTTTTGTTGTTGTTGTTGTTGTTGCTGTTGTTGTTGTTTGTTTTTCTTTTTTGTTTTTTTCAAACAGCAAAAGTGGCCATTTTAGACACTGCTTGTCATACTGGAGAAATTAACACTGAAATTAAAAACAAGCTCTTTCTCGTGAGTGTAAATCTCAGGGGGTTGAAATATGTTATCATAAACATTGCATAAAAGAGAACGATGATGATGATGATGATGATAAAAGAAGCCTTGGGAATAAATGATAGCTAATATGATTTTAATCTCTGATGTTAAGTATTCTCTCAATACCCCCTTTTAACTTTCTTTCTCATAAATCCTATACACCGCTTTGGTGCAATGAGGTAAGAACATTTTAAAAGCAAAAAATTCTTTGGCTGTAACTGATAATGCAATAAACAATGATGGAGATTGTGTCTTGTCCAGTCATGAGACCTAATATTTATATTGCTTAGTGCCCAAGCAGGGAGCATGTCAGTTGAGTGAATCTTCAGCAGAAATCAATAGCTGCTTTGAGAGGTAAATAAAAAAAGGGTTACAATTAAATAAATAAAGTGAGTACTAGAAATTATATGGTTT
The DNA here is from genome assembly GCF_963662255.1 of Cinclus cinclus. Classification (NCBI taxonomy): domain Eukaryota; kingdom Metazoa; phylum Chordata; class Aves; order Passeriformes; family Cinclidae; genus Cinclus; species Cinclus cinclus. The sequence continues at coordinate 76,408,050 of NC_085047.1, forward strand.
CTGGATGAATTTGTTGCAGTCACAACAGTGACTACAGTGGTGCTAAAGTTTCCTGTTACAATCAGTGTTTTCAGTAAGTTGAGTAGTTGTGAGACGTATAAGAGAGATACTAGCCTTTAAAATGTTTTATCAAGCTTTATTTATAGCCCTTTCCATGCCTTAATTTCTTGAATTTGAGGTATTACTCTCCTTATGAGAAGGATGAAGGTGTTCTTATTTTCTTATTTTAATAGAAGCAAAATTCAGTAAGTGGTAAAATACCTTATAGATAACAATCAAAATATATGCAGTGTTTCCTATGCACTTTCCTACTGAAATACCTAAAAAACATGAACATTTGATTTCAAAGGAAAAAAAGTATGTAAAAATGTTGTTATTAAAAATCTATGATGTCAGAATATTTTGCTGGATTCTTTCCTGAAGACTTGTAATATAATTTATACACTGAACCAAAATTTACTTTTTCTTTCTGAAACCACTTAATACCCTTTCCCCCTCTCTTTCACTCTTTTAAAATGTTTATCTTCAGTAAGTAGATTCTATAGACTTTTTTAGTTTTGCCTCTGTTTATCAGGCTCTATCCTTGAAGTTTTAAAGGATGGCTGCAAGTGCAGTTGTGCATTCTTTCTGCTACTCACACCTTTGGAAACCTCTAATAAAGGGTTTTCATCATTTATTGCAGCTGATATTTCACTGCATAATGTTACAGTAATAGAATTGCATAAATAGGAAGATCTCTTTACCTGGTAGTAGATGGAAATATTAAAAGTAAGGCTTGCCTTTTGTGTTAAATAAAATACTTTACTGCTTCACAAAAGCTCCTGTAACATTTGAAGGATGAGAAGACATTTCATCTGCTAACAAAGGGACTTTACTGATACTATAAGTAAAAAGGGAAAAATACACTGAAGTATTAAGAATACTAAATGTCTTCTGAGAGATCAGCTTACTCATCTAATGATACTTGCGGTTAACTTTGTAAAGAGAAATTAACAAATACCAAATTATTCTGTAAACTGAAGTGGCCCAGAAATAAATGCTTTCTTGTGGATAGAACTCATTCTTTTAATAGGAAGGAGAAACAGCTCATTCTGTAGTGTAAAGATGCCTCTTCTGCCCAAGTGGTCAGTGCTGTGTTTCTCTCATTAACTCTTGCTGCTCTTCAGGTATACTGTCTGAACAAGGGACAGAACATCAGGTAACCTGCTTTCTAAATTTCATTTGTTCTTCTGTTGATGTTGTGATATCCTCCCTGATTTCGGTGGTAATGATAAATACTGATTTTTAAATTTTTTTTTAGGGAATGAAGGAAAAATTCTACAGACAGATTATCTTCTTATACCAGCCAAGCCAGACTAAAATATGAATTGTTTTATGGAGCACTAAATTGAAACTGTCTTCACTAAAATACAATCAAATGACAGTGCACAGGCATGCTTTATTTTAGTTCATTTCTAGTCTGTCAGAAAAAATTGGGGATATCAGTCCTCCTCTCTCTTTGATTATTCCATTATCAAAAGAATGGGGAGTGCCAGAAACATGCATGTTGATTTAGTGTTGCACTGATGAAACCATTCTGTTTGTGTGATGTGTCATTTTTCATTGCTCTCTTATCAAGGTGTTTCAGCTGCACCCATCCCAGGTCTTGTAATTGCTTCAGTTGCTTGTGGCAAAGTTATGTCAATGTCAATTGCTAAATAACTTTTGACTGCTCCATGTTGGATCTGTTTAAAGAGAAAGATGGTGCAAGATGGACTTTTACATGCTGGTGTCAATCTGGATTGCAAATGAAGGTTTTCTACCAAAGAACGTGACTGCTAGTAAACATATTAAATGTAAAGTATTAAACATGAAACCCTGGTAGAGTGCTTATTGGAGTGAAAAAATACCTTTAAGTTAAAAAGAGCTATGGAGTCATGTGGGAGTCACATGACACATCCACAGAAAATCAAGTAGGAATCTGAAGGCAAACCTTGTTATCCCTATTAGGTAAAACCCCTGAATTTCAGCAAAAGAGATGTCCTCAGTTAAGACTCAGAGGACCCCCACAATGGGCGCCCAAAGGCAGAGATTTGAGTCCTGTCCACAGCTCTTCCTGCACTGCTTTGAAATGAGGTGGCAGTGCCAGAGGATGGGGCTGTGCCTCAGTGGTAATTAGCAGTTACTGGAATGTGAAAGCTTGTTCCTCCTGCTGTGTAGGCAGCTGCTGAAACAGATTTAGGAAGACACCACAATTTTTTCTGAAGCCCATTAGGTACAGATTTCAGATTCTTGTATGAGCTACACATTATTTTAAAATCATATATCAAAATTAAAATGCAGAAAGTCTGAAAAATAAGCGTGTCACGTGTCAGACAAATTAACACAATATAATATTTCTCTCTTAAAATAGTTATGTTAAGTATTTAATGTACAAAAATACAAGGATGTATGTGTACTTGTAATATATAAGAAAGAGAGAAGAGCAACTAACTGGTTTGCTACATGACAAATTTAGATCTAACAAGTTGACATCAATTCTCAACTTATATTTTTCACTGACTTTATGTCAGAAAACAAACTGGAACATATTACCAAAAATACCGTTTTTGTACCACTCTGAATTTTTCATACCTATGACATTTACAAATTGCTACAGCTCAGGTAAAACCAATTTCTGCTCAAGATGATTAAGTTTGGGAACCAAAAAACTCTGACATGCCAAGAACTGGGGTCCAAAGCTGTTGTGGAAAGATGCAGCAGAGGCAGATACAGGAAATCTGTGGGGAGAAATGCAGTGGGGGGAAAAAAGGAAGTAAGGGACAATATAAAATCGATTTTCAGTATCTGCCTTTGCTTTGAAGGTGTGCTTTGGAAGTATATTTGGTTCTCTGAAGTCAGAAGGAGAGAAAGATTTATTGACATCACCACCACTGGTGTGACCATCTAGCACCAGTCAGAGACCTTTGCAGTAACCGTTCAGATTTTCTCTACATTCTGGGTTTGGCATAGCTTAGGACAGAAAGCTGCCTAGTTTTTGCTTCAGAGAACCTGAAGACAATAAAAGATGAATCGCTAAGTTGCCAGGCTGATCACAGAATAATAAACAGATAATACTACAGAATTTCTTGGCCTCTCTGAACCCTTGTTTGGGCAGGAGCGTGATGTTTTGAGCTCTTGTGTGATGGAACCTACAGGGCCAGCTGAATATCATTCTTCCTTGTTTTCTTCACATCCACTGGGAGACACTACATTTACAAAGTAGCTCTTGTGTCCTTACACTTACTGTGAAATTTGGGACCGATTAAAAATTTTGGTCCCAGGCCATCCAGGGGCTCTGTCAGTATGACAGCATGTCCTTCTGTGTTTGTGCTTAGCAGCCCACTGCTGCTGCACAGAGTAGGACAAGTGGTCTGATTGCAATTTCATGGTGACACCAGAAACATATTATTCTTAATTTCTCCAAAACAGTTAAGCCTTTTCTAGAATTCACTAGTTTTTATGTAACCCACCCAGAGACCCATTTGAGTTTTTGCTGTTGTTGTAAATTATTATTGATATATTTGGAGCATATGTTGTCCCCTAAAGTAAAATCACTAGGGCCACTGAAGATACTAATGTAAAGACATAGGCTGTGTTCAAGATCCCTGAGTAAGGATCCATGTTTGTGCCCTTTTGAAACAAAAAGGAATTCTTGCAATTTTTCCACACTGGAACAACATTCAGGATCCAGTTGCTGTAATAAATAGTGCCATTTCCTACTTAGATGATTTATATTTCCCAAATTAACATGAAAAAGGCCAATAGTTTCTGTTGCCAACTTGGCAGAAAGTTAATTTAAACTTTAATTACAGGAAGGCATTTTAAAATTCCTTTAAAACTTTTTTTTTTTAAATTGTTCTGAATTATAGGCTTGTCATATTCATTCCAGACATGTGGTTATATAAAGGATATTCTTCAGGTTTTAACTGAATAGAAAATAAGTATTTCAGTCTGTCTTCTTTGGCAGGATTTCATTTTAGATTGTTCACTTAACATTTCTTCTTAAGTCTTCAAAAGTTCCTCCTTTCTGATCCATGAGAAGCCTTCAGAAACAAAGCAAGCAATGCCAGTTGTATCAATGCAATGCAATATTTCTTTTTTTGTATGTTATTTTTTTCAGTATTTTCTTAAATAACTATATTCTTTTAGTCCCAGAGTTCCATGAAACTGTACTTTTCAAATTTTAGAGCACTTAACTTTCCCATACATTGATAGTCTACATGTGCTTCAGTGACTTCAAGGCTAATTTTGTGTGCTCCATTTTCTTTTGATTGCTTTTGATACATTTTTATTCACTTAAACCCAGTTAATAGTATTGATTTTATCTATTAATTCAATAGTTTTAGAAGGACACATTTTCAGTTCTTGCTTGAATAAACATATTTTTTCCTGGAGATTTTAAAATGCCACCTTTTCTTTGATATGCAAAAATGCTCCAAGATGTCTATAAAGATTTTGGAGACCAAGAGAAGATGGGAGATGTAAATATGTCTCTCTAATCCTCATGTGCTTTTAAGCTAAAGAAACTGTCAGGACAATTAATCATATGTCTTGTTTCTTAGATACATTTCATTCTGCATTATCAATAGTTTACATACAAGCAGTGACAACACTTTAAAATTTCAAAAATGTTGAAAACATTTTGTTTTAGTTGCCTGTCTTTTACTTAATATGAACTTCTCAGCTCTTCAGAGTGGTTGATACATATTTCTGCAGCAGAGGACTGAATTTCTCTTTCCTTTTAATGGTTACCCCACAGGTCCAGTTAGCCATCATCCTGTTTGTGAGAAGAAAAAGTTTAAAAAAGGTGTAAAATGCTGAAAGATGTGGACATTGAAATGCTTTCAATAACCATAACTGAATGAATAAAACTTTTCTATAAATTAAATATTAACCCTCATGTATAAGATTAATAAATATAAAATATCATTATAACTTTATTTATAACATCCTATTTTTAAAAGAGGAGTAGCAAATTTTTAGATATTGTGTAAATTGCATAGGAGAAGATCTTGTAATTGTTCCAAGAAGAAAGCAAATTATAGACAAATACATATTTTATTGCATATTGTAATGAAGTCTTGAGGGTGACTTTATAGGATTTTAATTATGATTGCTGTCACACTTTTTTGCCTTCCTTCAGGATCAGGCAGGAGGGATGTTTGACGAGAGGAATCAATTATGCCAGTGCTATGAATTTATGCTGCTGTCACAGAAGCTGCATCTATACTGTCAGTTTAAATCATTCAATTTTTCAATCCAGAAACCTGTTCTTCCTGGCTGTTCACACTTCATGCATGCAGAATCACTCCTGGAATCCCTTTCAGAGTGGACCAACTGTGTCGCTCTGCAGATAAGCATCAGCAAGGTCTCTCTGCAGGCTGGCCCAAGGATGGCTCCAGCAGGCCAGGAAGGTTGCCATGCTTTTTGGTGTGCAGCAGTTACTTTCAGCTTCCAGACTTCAAATCAAAAACTTGACAGCTACCAACAAAGCAATTTAGTGTGTCCATTCCATATAGAAATATTAATTTTTAAAGAATTGCGAAAATATTGCTACAATGCCTCATACCCTAAAATTAAATTGACCTCAGATACGTCCTTTATGACAGCTGGTGTCACACAGCAGGAGAAATGCTATTCATGGTGTACTGAGTATCTTGAAAAGGCTTGTGAAATACCTATTACAGCCAACTTATATATAGCCTGAAGATGCATGCAGACTAATTCAAAAGGAGCAGGATGGGCTGGAATCATTCAGGACTCATTTTGTTAGGGGCAGGGTCACTCCCTGGAGCATATCACAGAAATCACATGACCCAAATGTGTACATACATCTATATATGTATATGCTTATAGACAGAAAGGCAGAGCTTGGTTTTAAAATTCTAGAAATGTGGCAGGCATGAAGAACTGAATGGCTATTTTCTTGCAGCAAGACTGAAATGTCAATTTCATGGATATCTAAAAAATTCATAATATTGTAAATGTGACTTACATTTTTAGAGAACTTTTAGATGTTTTTCCTTCCACCTGTGATTTTGCTGTTAGTAGTGCTCATTTGCTTATCAAAGGTAACAATGAAAGTTTCACCAAATTCATTAACTTATGAAGATGCACTCATTTTATCTATGGAAGTGAGACCAGAATCAACTGTTAGACATCTATGGAGAAAATAATCTCTCAGGAAGTAAGAACATTGGTCTCGTCACTGGATCAAGAATGGCTGTTTTTTGCAAAAGCTTCAAAATTTAAGTAAAAATATATACTTTCTGTTAACTACATAGGGCTAACATTAGCCAGTTAATCTTAGCAGACTATTAATATTACTCCTTAAACACATTGCTAAGCAACAGCACTATATATCACCACTGATAACCATAAAACTGCTTTAAAACTCTGTACTAGCAAATAAAAAAAACACTGTATAGAAAAGAGTTTTATTAGAAGGCAAACAATAAGGGGAAGGCTGCACAGACCTTCCTTAGAACATGTCTAGGACAGTGGCTGCATTGTTCTGATTGTTGAGGAGATAGAATTTTTGGTGTCACTCTTTCACTTCATAACTTTACATTAGCACATATGTTCTTATGCATAGCCTAATGCCTTGACTTACTTATTTATCTTTAAATTTCACTAGACAAAGCATGATTTCACAAAATAAAAATCTTCCTCAGCTAACTATAACACAGTACATTCTTTTATTTTTTCTATTTTATATGTATGTAGATGCTTTCCATAGTAAAAAAGATTTCTTTCATAAAATGTATATGAAACTTGTTTTTTTTTCCTCTGGTAACAGATTAGTGAATCTTAATTAAGCATTATTCAAACTGTTGAAATGTTAATGGAGAGTGAAATTATGAAAATAAAAGCATTATACTGCAGAGTGCTATCTGTAGTGCTGGAAAAAGCCCAAACCAAATATTCTCACATTACTTGTTTATAGAAACTTAATAAAGTGGTGGATGAGGAGAATCTTGATGGTGTAATCCATTTTCACTTTGCAAGAGACTCCAATGAGAGCCTTCGTAAATGGATGTTAGCAGTAGGATATCAAGCATAAGATTCAGAAACAACCTCAGTGATGTCTGACTAGCAATTTAGAAGAAAGATTTACATACTTGAAGGTGATACAGAATTATTCATACAATGTAAAGCAAAACAAAAAAAAAAAAGAAGGGTAGAACCTCAAAGAAAGCTAGAAAGATTAAGGAAATGGAAATGGCATCATGGTTTCAGATAAGTTCACTGCTGAGAAATGTTAGGGAATCTACTTAAAGAATATGTGAAGTGTTTAACTGGCTCAAACTGAATTGCTTAGATTCAGGAAAAAAAGAGGAGACCAAAAGACCTAATAACTTCTGTTGAAGAAATCAGAAAGAATAATGGAATGGGCTAGAGCTGATAAAGCTATTAAATTTTTTTTAAACATTTTGAAAAAGAGCTACTCCCTTGAAACATTCAAGTGAAAGGATTACAACTCTGCAAAGGGAAAGGAAGAAGTGATAAAGACAGGTAGACTACAGGAATACCAAAATTTTCAGAACTGTGGATAAGACACAATGATCTGTGCTATACTTTAGAAGTCGCAAGCTTAAAAATTAGTAACATTTCATTGAAGCCAAAAATAAATATTCTCTCAGCCTAGAAACTTTATAGGTACATTTTCTTTCAAGTTGTCCCACAGCAACTTAATTTAGAACTGCAAAAACTGTGTGTACATGCTTACAGAAATCTTCACAACTGCAATGGTTGACCCAAATTCTTCTTCTCTCTGTCTTTGGTTTACCAGCCTGGGATCTCTAGCTATGTTTTGTGATGTTCATCAACACACAAGTAGAAAGAGCTGCATACTTTTGTTGCATGACACAGAATGAAGGTCATCATCTAATAGGTAGAGATATTTTTTTCCATAAATGTCCTCCCACGTTCTTATGTCATCCTAAAACGATGGATTTTATTTGCAGATAAATAAAAAGTGAAAGAAAAGTTAAATTTATTCAATAAATTATTCATTTTAAATGAGAATGCTTTAATGGTAAATCACCTTTATTCACTGAAATTACATGTGAACTGAAAATATTTTATACGAGTGGGAAACTGATAAAATTTCCTGCTTTATAGTTAGTTTTTATGCCTGTGCATTTACATATTATTTTCCCCTTCTCTTTCTTTCTTTCTTTCTTCCTATGTCCAGAAAGGACACAATACTGGGGCCCACCATCAGTAGATGTGGAACATTGCAATATTTCCCATCCTTATTTCAATTTCAATTATTTCTCGCTCTCTCTCACAACAACAACAACAACAACAACAACAAAACCCCGAACAAACACACACCAAAAAAAAAAGACCACAAAAAAAACCCCAAATCATGGTTGCTGGTCCTCTAGTCCTTTCAATAGTCCTTGGATTTTTTTTTAAATCTTAAGAGAAAACCTTAAATCTTAAGAGAAAACAGGACAGTGTATTATAAATACATAAAAGAATAAAAGAGACATTTGCATAAATCTGTCTATCAGTTTATCTCATTGATTTCTTCTTTATTTTTTCACACTGGTTTCAAAAATAATAAGAATAATTAAGAAAAGTCAATAGCTGAGTCCCCAGCTTTGCTTTTTGCTGCTTCTTCAATCTTGTCTGAGTTGAATTGGTTTCTTCTTTCTGTTTTAGGCAAATTTTACTGGTCTCTGTGTGATTGGTACAGGGAAAAAAAAAGAACTTTTATTTTGAAAAATTTGTTATGAGTTATTTTAAAATTAAATTGATTGTGTACACAATTCATATTTTATATGAACCCCAAAGGATTTATAGCATTAATTGCCTTCATCAGGTTGTGTTGTAAGTTGTTTGCTCCTGTTTCTTTTACACATGAACAGGAAAACTGTTGCGATGATGCACTCGTTTGTCCTGTTGTCATCATTGTGAATCACTGTGGACTATGTATGACAATGTACTCATGAAGAAATATGCTCTCCATCATTTCTTATTTATATGGAAGCATAGATTCACTTTTCTATTAAACACCTTGGAGCCTGAAGGGAAGGTCTGCAATTCAGTTTGCCCTGGTAGCCTCAGGAATGTACACCCTCATCTTTGCTTTAAAAGGTGGCATTTGCCCCCTTTGCCCCTCCTTGACACACACCTTGCACAAGCACAGGGCACCCTGCAGCCACCTGCAGCTGGGTCTCACAGGGCCTCAGCCTGGAATTTCACCACCAGGGGTAACACTTGAAGAAACCATTTTTGTCTGCAAGAATGGACTACAAGGCTATAGACCAGCTGTAGTTTCATTGGAAATTTTTACCAGGAAGGAGCCTTTTGTGTACCTTCTCTTTTATCTCTGAAAACACAAGTCTGGGAGCAGAGTCTTTTAGATATTCCATGTAACAGTCTTCTTTTTTGTTTTTTATTTACTTGGTCAGTCATTTGTATGTGCACTAAAATACAATTAAAGGGGTTTTTTATATTCATTACACAATCATTTTTCTTTATGCTGTAGATATTGGTGAGTTTGGGAACTATTTTACTAAAAAGGTCAAGTTTAATAAAAATGCCTTATTATTAAAATTTATATTTAAAATTTTAATATTATGCTGTTAATATTCTAATAACTGAGGATGAGGTATTTTTTGTCTACGAAAATGTATTCAAAAGCATGCAGCAATTTGCTGCCAGGCTTAAGGTATAAGAGTTTCTGAACAGTCTGTAAAGAACATGTAAAGAACATAATCCAGGGAAATGACTCATTCTTAAGCAAAGGTTCTTTAATACAGTTTTATAACCTCCTGAATATGGTAAGTGTACTTGAAAGGACAGAAATCATTATTTCCAAGAGACATAAATGTTTCTCTTGTGAAACAAAGAGTTTCTCTTTCTTGAGACTTGGAAAACTTAGAATAATTGGGGATTAATGGAATAGATGGGAAAGTCATAAACTCTTCTTTTATACACAGCTTAATTCATTGAACATGTTCATTAACTACCTGGAATGACTGTGGAAAGGACACATTTTTAGAAGTTAGAAGTTTAAATTAAGATGACCATTTACCATATGAGCTTGAAACACAGTAGTTATACATATCCTGATCTAGAAAGATATTTCCACTGAAGAAAACACATGCGAAGGTGCTTGAAGAAAATCTGACTTGAAGTTCAGTTAGAAGTAACTTAAGTGAAAGGATGACAGCAAATTCCTCTCTGGTTTAGGGAGGCTTGGACACCTCTGCTTTACACTCAAGTACATACAAAGTTTTTTTCCAAAGCAGGATATGTGAAACATCACATGCCTACACCAGGGACTGAAGTCTATGCAAGACCATTTTTTATGGTCTTATACACATAAATGAACTAAATTTATTTTGCTTTTTTTAGGGACTGACACCATGCATGAATAGGAGCTAACTTCCTAAAAAGTGCAAAGCTCTCAGATGAGACTTTCAACGAGGTAGCACTAAACTCACTTCCAAACCATGTGCTATCAGAGGCCATTTAATGATTTAAGAAGAGTTTTTCTTTTCTTTGACAAAATTTGTTCCATTTCCCTTTCCCATCCTGATGCTTGCCAAATGTTTCATATTCAATAAGGCAATCCTACAGAAAAGATATTACCACCTTATGAATGACCGGCCACTTGACTTTCTTAAATTTTTATACCTACAAATATTACTCCCAAATAGTAGCTGCCCTGAGAGCCATTAAATTTTTTTGATATATATGATAGGACAAGTAGTCCTCAGTTAAAGACAAAACTTATTTTTCTTAGACCAGCTTTGTTATTAAATAAAAAAATTCTTGAAAGGTGAAAGCTGTGCTTATTGAGATAGCATGTTCAGAGTGTGACATTTTATGGAGCTGGTATCACATACACTGCCTTTGACTGTGCTCACCATATGGCTTACCCCTTTGCTGCTTCATCAATACAGAGTGGCATTTGGGAGGCTTCTGCATCCATTTCTCCTGTGTCATTTCAAGCTTGAATTGAATTTAACTCTGCATTGTTTTGAAAATTGCTATCACCGGTACGAGGACGTCATAAAAGGGGGTTGTTAACATTTAGTGGAGGGCATTTAAGGTTTCTGAAGTGCCACTACAAAGTCTTCTAGAAATTGATGTACCAGTACGGCACCAGCACTATAAAGCTAATATATGAAAGCAAAGTTTAAGGCATTATTGGGGTGAGCTGAGCAAGTCTGGTGATGTATAGATGACAGACAGACTGGCAGAGAGATGTGTATAGCTCTGCATAAACATACGAGCACATTAAATATGCTAGGTGTCCCTTTGTGCATTTTCACTGTCGCAGTTTGTGCACGTCTCTCACCCCTTCTCTTTTTGACAGGAGCTTTTGAAGAGATTACCTGCAGAGAGACTACAGAAGCATTAGTATTTTCTGTTAAAAAAATAAAAATAACAAAAAAACCCAAAACAACAAGCAAGCCAAGTTTTTAAGCTGCTCTTGTCTTGATAATTTGCATTCTATAATTTTTGGGGGGATTTAAATGCAAAGGTGACTATAAGACTGCTGTGTGCAAGTCTATGATGTCTGTAGAGAAGAGTACTGTTAAGAAAACAGTAAGCAATGCTTAAAACTGAAAATAAAAATAACCCATTTTTTTTTCTTTATTTACATATTTTGGATTTTGTCTTGTTTCTTCATATTTGAAAATGTGCAATAAGTTTTGTTCCAACTAGAAGATCCTCATTACTATTTGAACCAGAAAAAATCAAATCAAACGAAAAGAGAAAAAAAAGAAAAGAAAAAAAAGAAAAGAAAAGAAAAGAAAAGAAAAGAAAAGAAAAGAAAAGAAAAGAAAAGAAAAGAAAAGAAAAGAAAAGAAAATAGTATTCTATCTAAGAGGATTTCCTTTTAATCAAAAATGGGCAATAATCTATAATCTCTTATCAGTTTCCAAATTTTTCAGGGTATAGAACAGGAAAATATTGATATCAGCCTTAACTAGTGTCTTCAAACAACTGAGGACAGGACAGACAAAGTATGTATAAAATATAACAAAGTCTGATCAAAACAATTGTTTGCATTTTTAAACATTACAATGCTAGTGATGGTGCACAAGTGGACCTAGTGTCATTTTCAAGTAAAGGGATTACTTGCACCCCTCTTTTATCATGTACTGCATATGTGAGACTCTCATAGAAGACATAAATTGTTTTATTGAGTCTGATTAATGTTGGAAGTTGATTTATTGGCTTTGCATATATTTTCCTAAGTATCTGTGTCTTTTTATTTCACTCTATTTTGTCAAACATCCCATATCTACTTCTTTCTTAGAAAAGTTTCTTCCTGCTTCTGTTTTTCATTGATTTACCCACAAGATTCACCCTGGTATCTACTTTTGACTAGTAACTATGTCTGTACTGTATAAAGCTTGGCCTTAGGTTGGATGTGAGAACTGGAGTGTTGCTCATCCTTACCACATGTTCCTGGCATGGTCTGTGCCCATACCACCATGTCCTTTCTTTGTAAGAGAGTGCCCCAGAGCTGTTTGTGGAGAATGCCTGGGGGGCAGTTCCGAATGCATGGTATGAGAAGGATTGCACCAGTCTGGCTTTCCATAGCCTACACAGTTCATGAGTTCCATGGCAACACCAGTAATGTCCCACCTGTCCTCATGCTGCCCTCTGGCACTGGAAAAAAAAATCAGAAACATAGAATGGTTGGGTTATTCTAGAGATCTAGATCTAGAGATAACTAGAGATCATCTAGTTGCAGCCCGCCTGATGTGGACCAGGACACGTTCCATTTGACAGTCCATAGTTTCATTCTTTGCTATGAAAATGTCACTCTAGATGATAGAACACCAGTGTGATATCATGCCGTTTGAAATTTAAAACCCCCACCCCTACAAATAGCCGTGTAATGTAAAAGGAACAGCAGCCAGATAACAACCAGTAGGTGGGGTTATGCAGTATGTCAGTTTATTCCACTTGTCCTTAAGGTCAGAGGACCCTTTGTGACCTTGTTTTATTCAGCAGCGTAGGTATTGTGTCTTTGCTCGCTCTTTCCACTCAGTGGAATTAATCCTGTTGTCCTATAAAAGCCTAATTTGGATTATCTGAATTTTGCTGCAGGGGAGGATATTAGCTGGGTTTAGTTGAGGTCAGTCCCACTCCAGGTGCTCTGGTTCTCTTGCTATATGTTTTTGTGTGTTTTTTGTTCTGTATGGAGGTGGGATTCCTAGGGGCTTTTACAAAGTCCTTTACGATAGCTATTTGGATTTCTCCTGTTGGGAAAACTGTGCTGTTTCAGAAGTGTACCTTTGGAAGCTACATAATATACTGAGAGTGTGTGCTGGTAACTGCTGTACTTCTGTGTTTGTGCAGAAGAAAGTTTGCCCTTGCTTGAATATGGGAAATTCAAAAAACAAATTTCCAATTGCACTGTCTCAGGTGTTGAATCTTATCTTATTGGAACAAATGTATAGATAAAACCCTATGGTGTGGTCTCAGGTTCAACAAACAGCTTAGTTATGAAAGTTAAGCAATGCTCCTGAGAGATATGCTAATGTCCACCTCACTGTTAACAAACATAGTTTGAACGTTTCTGCAGTCTGAGGACACATTGGGTTAGAATGGCTTGCACAGAGATGATTAATAGCTGTATCTAGCACTTGAAAGTACAAGAGTCTTTTGAAAAAATATTTTTAAAGAAGAGGTTTATTTAGCAGATATCCTACAAGAAAAAATGCTAAAATTCTTCAGGTTTACTTACTATGTATCTTGACATACATATAGTGTTTCTTACTATATGTTTCTTATTATATTTTACTTTTGTATATTATGTATATTTTTATTTATAAGTATTTGATTTAGCAATTAAAATATCCTGTGTTCTTTTCTTAGCCCAAATAAATACTGAAAAATATACAGCTTCATTATGAAATTCAAATTATGCATCAATTTAAAAGTTGGAAATATTTAAATACTGAATCTGGTGCAAAAGGTAAAAGATTTTCTAATACTTATGCTACGTAAGTGGAGATATATAAATCCAGAACAAAACTGTTGCAGCAGGTAAAAGATAAGTTTTAAAACTTTCACCATAATGTTATTGTGTGTCTTATCACAGAAAACATAACTACACTCTAACAAATATTGACAATTATTAAATAGCATTATTTTGAGTGGTAAATCTTTCTTTAAAATATTCTTGACTAAAGGGAATTACGTGGCAAATTTCTAGTATCTAATGAAGCAAGATATCCTTCTAGCCTGGAGAAAAGACAGCATGAATTGCTGAAGAGCAACCAAATCTTCAGTTGTATAAAGTCTGGATATAGATTAACAGTAGTTTGCAAAGAAATGCATAAGGGGATTCAGCAGTTGTCATGTCTGTTTGGTTCTTTCAGACAAGTTGGTCTTTTGCATAAAAACGAGGTAATTTTTTTAACTGTCAGAGATGCAGAATAACTTCAGTCTCCAGTCATCCAAATAATAAATTGTCTTCCTGCTGTGCACCTGTTGTCAGAAGGCAGCTGAGAAGTGGTACAAGTTTTTTTTCAACCTCCACAACTGTTGTACATCAGCATTACATATCAGTAATGTATATTATCACTCCAGCGTAACTGAGCAACACAAATTTTGTTGGCATGACCCACAACTTCTTTATTCTTTATGGATTATTTGCTTTAGTGACAGAGGCCTCTTTGTTTACAAAGGTGTTGCTTTATTACAGTGGAGAGAATTTTAGAACAAGCAGATGATGTCATATCATCATCTACCAAGAACAGAATATATTCAATACATTCTTCTCAGCAATACAGGTGATATTTTCATTAATTTATGAAATTTTGTTACCAGTGAGCAGACTGACTTTTCCTAAACTGTGGATCAAACTAACTGGTTTTGGACATATGCTCTAAAAGACAATAATTCTGCAGCTATTTTTTCCTTCCATCTTTCCTTAGCACATTCCTCACTGTGTGTATACCATTCTTTTCATGTTAACATGATATTTTCCTGAGCATTATTTATTTATTTATTTAGGTTTCATAAGAAAGGGGGCATGGGCTTGTGGAAGAAGGCATTAAACTAAAAGTACAGTTTCTTCTTCCCTGAAGAAGTGTACTACTCCTTGATTTTGTATATTATTTATCTACGTGCTGAGCTGTGCACTGAACAAACCATCCATTTTATTGATGCACCTTTTAAGAATGCTTAAGAACAGATACAATATATTTTCAGAAGGAGTACACAAGTTTCAGAAAAATATCTTAATATTCTATGCCTTGGGATGCTGAAAAGGACTCCTGAGTGGGGAGAGCAGTTAGCTTCTTCAAGGAGGCAGCCATATCTCCTCCAGGTTTATTTTATCAAAGGAGAACACTCACGCAGGCAAAGCTTAGAAGACTCATTTGTAGAAGATCAGTCAATAGCGCTAATTGGAATTTAAAAGAATGAACAGATGGTCTTTATGTGACTGGAAGTAGCAGGATAAAAATTAGCTCTTGCTTGCTAAGACAGCTCAGAGTCAAGAAAACACACCTGTTTGTTTTTCTGATAACAAAAATATTGTTCATACAGTTTTTATTTACAATTATCTATGCAGTTAAATTATTCTGCAGTGTTTTAGCACCTTTTGTAATCAGACAGATAATCAGCTTAAAACTACTTAATATTATTCATATAAGTGTTCTTCCCCACAGGCCCAATAACATTAATCATAACATCAGAATAGCAAGGTGATCTTTCCAGTTTCCTTAATCCTATTTACACCATATGGCAAACGCAGTCTGACTAGAAAGACAACAAATGCTATATCTTCACAACTGGGAAACAGAGTTTCTTCCAAGCAATAGCAAATGTTATTCCAGTTTGCTGTGGAAGGTATTGATGGTAGATCCTCATATTGCTTATTTTCCTGATGAAAATTCCCTAAAACCAAAAGAATAGGCATTATATAGCTTACCTCACCTAAGCCAAGTGGTCCTCTGACAAAAAGGTTCACCATGTGTCACCCTCTGCCTGCCCCTTCCTAAAAAGGTATCTGCCATCAAGAGATTTTCTACAGCAAGGCCTCAAACCAGGAATTTAGCAAGAAAGCCAATTCCAAGGATTTCTAAGATCATTTTGAGTTTCAGAAACCTGAAAAGTATGGCTACAGCAAGGCTTTGTTTGGGAACAAATTACCTTGTATGTTCAAATGTCCTTGTGTGTTAAAGTGAGTGAAAACAACTTGACTATACAACAAATACCAGACTTCTGACTTTGAGACACAATTTCAAAGAGGAAGATAAAAAGCATGAATTTCTGTGCCCCTCTCTGAACTCACTGAATGTCTTCCTTTTTTTTTTTTCACATTTCTGTAAATTTTGAGGGAATTTGAATTGTTACTACAGAGTTTTCTGAAACTGCACTTTCTTACTGAAATTGTTCAGGATATAAAACTCCTCTACTACCTTACACATGGCTTTTAAGAAATTTCTTCTAGTTGATATTTATTCTATAATTCAATCAGAATTTAACATTATTAAACCATACCTCTTATATAAGTGTAATTCAAAGTTTTCCTGAGCTCTGGGTTCTTTTGACATTGGTCTATTAGGAGGAAAATACACATGCATCATCCCTCTTTGACTAGAGAACTTCTCTGAATATGTTTTTAATCACATTTCTTAGTTAGCATTTGCATACTTAACTTCATTCATACTGCTCAAGGCGTTTTCAAATGCAATAGGCAGCAAATAATAAATACTGTGTAACAATAATAAAAATTCATAAATAAATTGTATCTTTTCATGAGAGTTGTCTGCCATTCTTGATAACAAAACAAAGTTCTAGTCATTAATGACTAGAATTATATAAAGATGATATCAGTTAGCTATAGAATTAACTGATTAGTCATAAGAGCATGCTTTTCCTTTATGTGATTTTCTACATTTCTTTTACCAGTGTCATGGTCAAAGTCCAGCTGTCTAAGTTCAGAGGTTTTTTCACTGAATGAAAACAACTTGATTCTTAATACAAGTATTATTTCTAATATGCTGCATATTTTTAAAAAATTATGAAAACCCAGTACTTTCCAGCTCACAGAAATTCCTCAGTAAGAAAACAGTTAAAATCTAATTTATAATTAGATAGGTATCAGTTAACATGGCAAAACTTCATGGTTCTTTGAATCACTGGTCCCATTTAAGGCAAACAGTTCAGAAATCAGGTGAGGAGCAAATCAAAAATACATATCATGCCTTCAAGCCAGGAAATATGTTTGCTATATCATTCACTAAACTTCATTAGGTTACTTAAGACCATAGGTAGGAAGCTGTAGCAAAAAAAAAAAAAAAAAAACAAGGCAAAAAACTAGAATAGAACAAAAGTAATTAGATGGCACTTTAGCCCTGCATATGCCCCACAGAGCTTAGCAGCTGGAGACCAGCCCACACTGTGAGTGAATCTCATTTAAGCTTCCTTATCTTGTTTTGAAAATTAGACAGTGAAAAAAAATATACCTTGTTAATAGACATCAGACTACATTCCACCCTGCTGAAAATTTTCCTTATCATATGATAAATCTTATTATCCATATGGTTGTCATTTAGGCCATAGCTAACCCATTTATTGTTTATTGTTCTTTAATTTTATCCATATATAAGAGAATTTCAGAAAACGTAATTCTTGTCATCTATCACTACAAGTAACAAGCATAAAATTAACTAAAGAAAACCACAGCTTTGCACAGATGGCCAAGTGCTGTTGGATAATGGTTCACATGTTGTCTTTCATCACCACCTGGATATATATTGCCTCTTAAGTAAAATATAAATACGTATGTATAGATACATAAATACTGAAATGTTCTCATCTGCTGGCCATGAAACTTGACTGTACTCTCCAGATCAGCTTCTTTTTTTTTATCCACCCTCCATCTACAGTTCTACAAAACACTTAAGTCAGGGATAAAATTAAGAATGACTCTATCGAATTACACATAGGATAGAGGCAAAATGTATTCCAAACTGGAAGCTTACCTTTGAAAGTGTTTGGATCTAAATGTGAATAGTGCCTGAGTGTTTTATTGGATCAGATCAGATCTGCTAGGGAGAGTTTCAGAGGGCAAAGAAGTGATTAAGTCCTTCTAAATTTGATAATGTAGCATTTGGTTCTACACAGCAATCATGATGGCTGGCAGGAATTCTTGACAGGTAGATAACCCATTCAATCAATTAAGTAATTATCATCTCATCACTCTTTGTTTCACTTAAAGCTCATTTTTCAAAACAAGTTTATGTTTTCAGTCTCTTTAAATGCTTTTAGAAGTGCTCTAAAGATGTTCTTCAGCAATTGCCCATGGGATTAATATGTGCTTTATGTATTATTTCCATGGTAACTTGAGATAACAGGAACAGGGATTTATGCTATGTTACATCCATCTTAATTTATTTTAGGACATGTTGTTTTTAGGGGTTTTTTCCCTATGGTCAGTTTTCATTTAACAAAATATTAAACGCCTGTAAAATGAATATTGAAAAGGCAAATGTCCTTTAATATAATACTGTACTGTAGTCCTTTTTCACAGTACATTTGCTTTGATCTTTCTTAGAGTAAAATAAAAAGAATATTTTTATTATTATTCTTATTTCTAGCAAAGCAGAAACTGGTATCTCTAGTAAATGTTCTGTGATGATTTGAAATTTATCTTAAATATCTTGGAAACTTGCTCCTTGACCTTTTTCCTATGCTATTCATAGTTTATGAAAGAACGAGTCATGGACAGAAGCAACTATTTCTAAGTGAATCCAAAGAGCTGATTGAATTGATAGATTTTCAGGAGAGCACTTCAGGAGCTTCTGTGTTTGTTTCTTTTGAAATTACAGTGTTGAAGCAGTTTTTCCTATCTGGCTATATTTTTGCTCCTATTCTACATATAATTACATGTATATATATTTCTGTGTGTGTGTATGTATCTAAATGAGACTCTCTATTCAACTACTGTTGTTACATAGCATTTTTGCACAGGTAATGTAACATTCTCCAGAGTCAGACTTTTTATTGGTTGCTTCATATTTATATCCTTTGGTCAAATGTGTATTAATTTCTAAGTAGATTCCACATGAAGCATTGAGATAAGGAAGAACCTGTAAAAGCTGCGAGAAATGAAACCAGCAAGTACTACTGTTGGAGATAGTGGCACGCTAGCAGGAGACATTCGGTAAAAGATTAGGTTTCATTTCGCTGTTTGCGTGTGTCGCCTCGCAAACATTAAGAAATGCTATGTCAGACACTATACAACTTCATCATGAATCTGTCAGGTAAAAAAAAAAGCACACTTTGCAGATCCAGAAATATACTGGATGGAAGGCATTTCTACAAAATATCAATAGAAAATATACTTCAGGGAACAGTTGTGCTGTGTAGAGACAGAATTACATTATAGCTGTCTCCATTAAGTAGTCAGCAGTCACCAATTGATTCCATGAAGTCATTTCCTGTTTGCAATGGGGAGAATAGCAATCAGCTGTATGATGGAAACAACTGCATTTAGTTATACATAATGTGAACTTACCAGCAGTTTAATACCAACCACCATATCTCAAGTATGACTTTAGAATATTTGCATATTTACTGCACAGTGGGGCCAGTTTTCATTAGAAACCATTGTTGGGCGTAAAATAAAATAACTCTTCATTTTGAAATTCTGTGTGATTTAGAATTTATGCCAGAATTGTTCAAGAAGGGTAAATGAGTTAAAATTGAAAAAATGTTTTAAAAGCATTTCAAACCAGAATATTTCTAATTCACTTCTCTAATTTTTCTAATTTCTGTAGGGAGATTACGCTGAAAATTCCTGCTTTGTTTATTTTCTTTTTACCATCTTTGAAATGTTTCTTTATGTTTCTTACTACTGTTGAAGAATGCATTGAATATGGCACATAGTTTCAAGCCTGGTAAAAATAAATGTGGCTTTGGCTGAAACAGGAAAACGTGAAGGTAGCACTTTGTAGGAAGTGTTTTCTGTAGCAAGTGGCACCTTCATCTGTAAAGATACTTCTGGCTCTCTTCATCTCCCTTTTCTTACTCCTTACATCCTCTTCTCAATCCTTGGTCGCACTGTTTCCTCAACTTGGTGCATAAAGGAGGCAATGGAAAGGCTTGAGTATATTTTTTTCTCATTATATGCCCTTTATTGTGTGTTTCCTTCTCATGCTGTATTTGGGGCTAAATAACGGACCAAAAAAGACAACTGACCTACAGGCTGACTTTCTTAAGGAAAAATGATCTCTCATGAGTAGCTTTCAAAGAAGGCAAAGTCAGGAGCTGAACTTCAATGATCCTCGAGCGTCCCTTCCCACTCAAGATATTTCAGGGCACTGAAAGCAGAGTTATTACCTGTCCATGATCGTGGTTTTGGAAAAGTAGACGAAATAATCAAGACAATCAAGATAATTATCAGTGGATGCACCACATTCACGTATTGCATATCACAGGACCCACAAGGTATGGGTATCATGGAAAAGCAAAAATACTACTACCTGTGGAACAGAATATCAGAGATTTTTATTTTCTTTTTGAGTCCTTGCTAGTAGGTCTACTGCCTGTCCAGAAAAAAAATATCATCATTAATGTAGTGGAAGAAGCATTGGTGTAAGAAAGAAAAGAAAGGTTCAGCATAAGACTGAAATTACCAGAAATGCTAGTATTTTGTTCCTTTACCTATAATGTTTGATTTAGCTGTCTCTTGGAAATTCTTGTTTTCTTGTTCAGGGAAAGGCAGACCAAGAATCTACATTAATTTTCCTCAGTTTTGTGAAATACAATTTTTGTTTGTCCTGAGTTTTTTATAAAATCATAGTTAGATTATAATGATTAACTTTTAACCTAGGTGTCATTAAAAATCCCACAACATGTGGGATTACATTTTCTTTGAAGTGCATGCAAACTGACTACAGACATCTTCCAAAGATCACAGGCTTGAAGTCATTTGGTTTGACATAATCTAT
This sequence comes from Cinclus cinclus, assembly GCF_963662255.1. Classification (NCBI taxonomy): domain Eukaryota; kingdom Metazoa; phylum Chordata; class Aves; order Passeriformes; family Cinclidae; genus Cinclus; species Cinclus cinclus. The sequence continues at coordinate 76,429,028 of NC_085047.1, forward strand.
GCCCTTCAAAATGACTGCCTCACTCTTTTCTTTGAAAAAGCCATTATCTCAGAGGAGGTGTCTGATGTCTTTTATCATAGAATCATAGGAGAGTTTGGGTTGGAAAAAATCCTTAGGATCATTAAGTCAAAAAAATCTAGCATTTAGGGTGTGGGATGGAAAGTGACAGACCTGAATCCCCTTACCTGCATATTCTGTGAGAATTAAATTTCATATTTCCCAGGTCTGGAATAAATTCTTCTTGAAGCTGAGTTTTGTATTATCAGAAATGTAAAGCATATAGAGCCATGAAGTGATGCGTCTGGAAGCCTGACTTGGCAACACTGTATGTATTTGGTGCAAGGATTGTGTGAAATACAATGTGCTTGCAGGTTTCATGATTATTGTACTGTGTAGAGACATCTTAGCCAACTTGGTACTGTCTGCAGGAGAGCATTATGCAAAGGAGACCTCCACAGTCACTCCCACCTACCCACAGCAACCCCGAACTTCAGCTGGAAGTTGAATTCCTGAGGAACTCTGCATTGTGTCATGTGAATATAGATTAAATCACCTGATAATTTAGGAGTCAAGAATCTAAGTATCCATTAAATGTACCAAAAAAAAAAAAAAAAATCAGAACCCTGTAATTTTGACTGAATGTGGGCAGATCTGTGTTAGCAGTAACAGAAATTCCTCACTGGCAGAGAGGCTATGCAGATTCCACTCCATGTCCTTGCACTAGGCTGGAAGTGGGATCTGGGTTTCCAGTTTCAACTTTTCTTCTAACTTCTAAAATTATTTCTGCTCTGTAATATTTTATCTTCTCTATCATCTTTTGGAGCCATTCTTACCTGCAGTGCAGGGTTTGTCTGCCAACTCTCATAAAGATATATTTACTATCATTTGCAAAAGTAAAACTATGCTATTAGCCCTCCCTTACAGTGTGACCTCATTTGTATATTGAGATGGTGCTGCTGCTGTTGCTAGTACTAGTGCTTTCCTCCTGAAGGTGACAAAGTACCTTGAAGATGCTAATGAAGTACAAGTCTCAACACCCCTGCATGATAATGAGTTAACTTAATTCTGCAGTATTGAGGGAAGAAGTTCAGGTGCAGAGGCGTCTGATGATTGTCTCCAAAGGGCATAATATTTTGAGATATAATAACTTACAGGGCAAGATTTGAACAAAGGCTCCTGTGTAGAACTGTTCACTCCTATAGTAAAAATATACTACTGTGGCACATTTTAGATGTAGGAATGCTTGTTTTCTGCTTTTCCAATCATCTCCTGCAAATTCAAATGAGTATCAATATGCTTCGAATTGCCAAATTAAACCTATTGCCATAATCCTTCTTCAGTCTAACTTTAATGAAATTATATAAATCTTGGTGGCATCTCCATCTGTGGAGATTTTCAAAACTGGATAAAGACTGAATAAAGCCCAGAACTTAACCTGACCTTGTGGCTTACCTTACTTTGAATAGGAAATTGATCTAGAGACCTCCTGAACCTACGTACCAATGTTTTTTTGCTGTTTACTACTAGATGTTGCATGCCTATGACAAATAGATACGTGTATTATTAGCACAATATTGTCTGTAGGAAATGAATATTTAAAATAGGGTTAATGGAGAATTCCATTTATTCTATTTATTCTTTTCATTCTATTTGTTGTTATATAATACCATGACACTAGGACTTCTTTGCCGTATTTTAGAACCTCTCCTGCATTAAATAAGCATATGATTTAATTATAACTAAAATGTTTCCCAATGAAAACAGAAAACTGTTATGGAAGCTAAAACTAGAGGGTGGCTCAGAAACTACTCTGGGTACCTGTAGTACATACCTTCAAGCTGATTTTAAAAAGATTAGAAAATGAAAATCAAATTATACTTCATTGATTACTTCCGTAATAATTGTAAAATATGTTTTATCTGTGAAGTTTCAAGAAGTTATGCATAATATTTTTGTAATGAGTGTAGATGAGTTTAAATTGGGTATAAATTTATCATTAGCTTGCATCATCCAAACCCTAGAAGCCTAGAGACTCGAGCCTAAATACTATATCCTTTCTGCAGATAAATGTATTAATTGGCACACAGTGTACATAAGCTTATTTATTTAATGAAGTCCGTGATCATCTCTGTGGATGAATGCATACATCGAAATATTGCAAAACACGGCTTAATACTTTTTCTTCCTTTAATTCATAGAATTGTTTTGTGTTAATTCTTGATTATTTTCTGAACTCTTCAAGCTTAAGGCTGAGCTAATCCATAATAAGGGAAATCCAGGGAACCTCTGGAGTCAAGGCTGTGCTCTCTGGTTCTCAACCTGGTTTGTGCTGTGTCAATAGGGAACTGAGAAGAAACTCTCATGACATTCTGTGAAGTTTCAGCAGATGAAGATGCTGCCCTTTGTATTTTAGATTATTTCCCCTTCTGCCTGCATAGGCAAGCTGTCTTAAAAGTCAGCTGTCTGAGGGTGAATAACTAGATCCACAGTCTTTTCACAGACAGGAAGACACAGGAAAAGACCTAGTGCCCCCATTTGAATGTACACTTCACAGTGCAAAAGTGCAGCTTGTCAATCTAGTGAGAAAATTCTGCTGGTGAAGATTGCTAGAGAAATGAGTGCAAAGAGACTGCCAGTACAATAGCTTACTCCAGAAAGTAAAATAAAGGAAAAGTTAAAGGAACAAAAATGTTGTAGCAGGACAAGTATATGTTTCCAGTTGCTGCAGCATGTTACTTGCAAAATTTTTTCACTTAGTGGTGACTACCTTTATGTAATATCAGGATCTGTTTGTTCTTCAGTGAAGGACTGTAAAACACAGCATCTAAGAAGATATCAGGGAAAAAAATAGGCTGACTCTGATATATCTCCACTTTATCATCCATCCTCAGTTGTCCAAGTAAAAGCAGAGAGCATTATCTGATTTTGTGTATACCAAAGAGAGTATATTTAGAAGAGCTAAAAGAGAAAAATAGAATGCAACACGGTTGCCTCTTTTGATTTTACTTACATGAAATATTTATAACTTGCATTCACTTTGTGATTTCTACTCACGTTGAAAGCGTACAACTTAATATTGATGTGAAAAGCATGGATGTTAGTATTTGTCATCTTCTGAATGGACCACAGTAACTATCTGAAATCTGACCTGTCTGTTGTCTGGTTACTTAAGCCGAACTGTTGTGGGACAACCCTGCATACAGAACAATAATTGAAATTCTCTAATTTTTTGCATGTCTTACATATATTTGATTTTCAGCAATACTGACAGGATTGTAAATACAGTGGATAAGTGCAATCCAGATCAGGGACATACAGCTGGAAGCATCTTTTTCCTAAAGGGAGATGTTTGGATGCTGTAGCTCCTCCAGTCAGAGTGTGCTCCACAACAGAAGGGCCATGCCACACTGAGGCAATATTTTGACTGCCCAGCTTGGGTATCCTATGCTGTTCATTAGATATTCTATGAGTACATCAGGAATATATGGATATTAATCTGCAAAGAACACATGCCTGTTTAACAGTTAACAGACTTTCAGGGTCATGTCCAATTAACTTAAAACCCTGGTGGCAGCTAGCAAGAACCTTGTGTTGGGGCATTGACCTTGAAGAGGTTGGCTTCACAGCAAGATTTAACGATTTTTTTTTTCCTCAGTGAAGAGCAAGATAACAGGAGGTGAATACAATTAATGACAAAATTAATCTTCAGCACAGATTCACTTTAATGTTTCTTCTAGCACATCTGCACCAGCCCAAACAAGGCTTTCTTCTACCACCTCTAGTTTTCCTCATTTTCTGTGCACAGCTCTGGCCAACGTGTTCTTTTGCCTTATCCAGCTTCTCTCTTTTGCCTTCCCCTGAACATGGGGAGGAGGTACAGTGACTTTCATTGGAAGCCCTCTGGATTTGGAATATGCAGCCTAAGCAGCCTCCTAGCTCCTGGTTGTTTGGTAGGTCTTCAGAGAGCAGACCAAAAAAAGAACAGCAGGAAACAGAAATCACTGGTCTTTACATTCCCTTCACACAAGGTATTAGGTCCTCACCTCAAACCTGGGGATTAGAGGGTTTTGTTGGGATAGGGATGAATTGAAAAAGTCCTTTCATGGATCTGATGTGAAGGCTGTGCAACCACACATAAGGATCCTGTGGTGGTGCATGAATCTCTCTTCACTTTTTTCTGTAGCAGCTGGCACTTATAATATAGATCAATAAATTTCAGTTAGCTACTGTTAGGTTAAAATAACCAGGCTTAAAATTTGTAGAGCAGCTTTTAGCACTTCCTTTTGTAATTTTTTATCTTAAAAGAACTTAGTGAAAGTGAGGTAGATGGTATTAGTATAATGCAATTAGATGGAAAAAAAAAATCTTCATTTAGTTTCTTTCAGTCTTTTTCACTAGTATGATTTTGGTTTAACAAGACACCACTGTGTTCCTGTAGAAAACCAGCATGCAAAAAGCAAGCAAGTTCTTTGCAACCAGCTGGGCTTGGTGGGTGCATTTCTGTTTTCTAATGGGATTAAACTGGAGATCAGACCACACATGGGCGAAGGTGAGGCTTTATACACAATAACTTGGACTTTCTGCTATATCAAATAAAGCTGATATTAAAGGTTTAGCAGTGACATTGCATATGTGGTTCTGTGAGAAGAGATTATTAGAGGAAGAGAATAGAAGAAATAACCAAAATCCAACATTTTCTGAGATGGTGGGTGACAAAACTAAATCTTTTATTTCATGGCTACTGGGAGCTTGCATTTATATCCTGGTCATACCTCTGACTTCAGGGACATTCTTATGAAAAACTTTAGAATTTATCGTTTGAAAAGCGATACATGTACAAATTTTGTTCTATTTTTTAGAACACCAACTTTACTGCTGGGCATCCTGCTCTTTATGAGATTTCCATAGTCTCATGGATCTGCCCATCTAGAGACTTTCAAAGGGAATGGGTTTCAGCACAATGGAGAAGGAGAATTGGTGGGCTGGGAGTTGTACTTTTTCTTTTTCCTAGAATGGGAAATTTTCCTTCTCAGGATTTATCTTCAGTACGATCTTTCTCATTGCTGAATATTCCACTTGAGTATGAAAGGCAGAAGTTTAAATAACCTATAGTAACAACAGTGTACTACTTAATGTGTATTTCTATTCTTGACACTTGAATTTATTTCAAAATTCATGTAACTTTACCATATGTCTAAGTAAGCTGTGGCATATAGAACAGTGGATCAGATCCTATCCCTTCTGAGCTCTCATCAGGATCCTGTAAATTTAAAATAATCCTTTGTTCTTAATGGGTTTTTTTTTGAAAACATAAAAAATAGGCAATAATTTGTTGACATGGATGGAGTACATTATATTGATGAAATATCCACATTAGCTGGCAAAACTGACATCAGCAAGTCACAATCCAATCTAATCTCAGGTGGTGGCAGGAATAAGAGTGGCATGGTATCCTTTTCTATCCTTACCCAAAATGCATTCCTCACATATTTTCAGTGGCTGTGTCTATTGATATTACTGTTGTTGCACAGTTTCTAAAACACTGGTCTCAGTACGCTGCTTTCCATTTTTAATGGCCCACAGTTAACTGAATGATCAATCATCAATCAATGATGTTCCCTTATCTTTGTTAAAAACATGCACATTGATATACTAGTAGTTATTTGTAGTATGGTAAATATGCTGTTTCTGAGATGTTTTGATTTGCCATGCTGGGTGAAGCACCAGTTGTTTAGAAAACAGTTTCTGCCTCCTATTGCAAAAAAGTCAGTAACACAGAGAACTACCTGCAATGTGTGGATAGAGGGTCAGTGATCAAGCCAAACTATACTTCAAATTCATGTCTCAGAAACTTTACTATTAATAATTTTTACTGCCACCTTTTAATATCAAAGAAGAAAGTACAGCACAGTGTTTTAACACACTCCAGAACACTTTATTAAATAGCAGGGCAGTATGCTGTTGTAAATTGAGGTCAGGAGGAAGGGTAGCAGTAGTTTACAGGCTTAGTAACTTGGTATTTTGGTATACTGCTGGGATAAGAGTCTCTTTTCCAAGAGTGTTTGCAGCTGGCAGTGTGCTGTGAATTAACCCCAGCCTGCAACTAAGCCCCTGAGAGCTGCTCACTCACTCCCCCATAGTGGGATGGGGGAGACAATCAGAAGGGTCAAACTGAGAAAACTCACAGGGTGAGATAAAGGCGGTTTAATAGGTAAAGCAAAGCTGTGCACAAGCAAAGAAAAACAACAAATTCTTTCACCACTTCCCATGGACAGGCAGGTGATCAGCCATACCCAGAAAAGCAGAATTCCACCACAGCTCATGGTGAACCAGGAAGACAAACTCCATCACTCCAAACATCCCCTGTTCCTTCTTCTTCCCCCAGCTTTATATGCTGAACATGATGTCATATGGTGTGGGATATCCCTTTAGTCATTTGGGGTCAGCTGTCCCAGCTGTGTTGTCTCCCAAATACTTATGCACCCTCAACCTCCCCATGGGTGAAGTGAGGAGGGAAGAGGCCTTGACTTTGTGCAAACATTGCTCAGTAATAATTAAAGCATCCCCTTATTACCAACAGTTTCCAGAACAAATCCAAAACACAGCCCCATACAAGCAACTGTGAAGAAAATCAACCCCATCCCAGTCAAAAACAGCTCACATTGCAATCAACAACTCCAGCTCATTATGACAATGGCAAGAAGAAAAAAATAAATTAGAGATATAGGTAAAAACAATGATTTTGTTTATCTCAAGCAATAAAGGCAGCCAAAAGGGATCCCTGGGACACCTGAGGGAAGAAACTCTAATGCTAATTGGCATGATTTAAATAGATGACTCTGTTATTGCCAACAGTCTAATTAAGTCATTATCTCCCCAATGTTGAGGTAATCACACCAGTTATAATTTTAATAGATGGATAACAAGGTATGCCTCAGTGTACAGACATATATACAAGAAAATAGGATAGAAGAAAATGAAAACAGCTTTCTAATAAATAGATTGTGTCTTTTTTATGAAACACCACTCCTTAATGTTGCCTGGTGAATGAGTTTCATTATATTTTATGCAAATATGTAGTAGCAATTTGTCATGAGGCCACAGAAAACCAGCAATAGAAAACAAAACTACCTATATATTGTTAATTTCACCATTTCTCAAATTAAAATGATTTTACTTTTAGAGAAAACAAGTAGTTGTTAAAGGAAAACAGTTTTGTGACTTTTTTCGTCCCTACATATGTTTGTTTTTCACCAAATGCCCCTATATTAGAGAGGTCTCTCTAGTGTTCACCCAGAAGTTGTCAAGGCTGTAAGAATTAAAAAGCAGATGTACTTAACTATTTGCTGCAGTGCTTTCCTCACGTCTGTTCTGAGCACACTTCCCACTCTGAAAATATCTCATCAGTATCATGCATTTTCACTAAATATTTAACAGAGTCCTGTAATGTTTTACCCCTGCTTTGACCAGCCTTTTTGCTAAATCACATGTCCTTCAAATGAAGAGTGAAGGAGTGGAAAGAAGACTATCTATACACAGAAATATTTGCTGCAGCTCAAGATATCCATTTGTCATAAGGATAGGCTTTGAGAGAGGAGAGTGCCTTTAACTTTATTAAGACTTGGGAGTGCACTCTGTTCATACAACACCATGTGCTGAAAGTAGCAGTAACTTTATTCCCATTAAAGAAGACAGTTCCGACCTTGAAACAGGATTTTCTTCTTCTTTGCAAGGGTTGTTCACGTCCTGTGTGACCCTTCTGCTCATACTTTGCTTGACATTTTTCAGGCAAATACAGGCCCAAATACCACTGATATTCTGACATCCCTAAAGAGAACATTTCATCATGGTTTGTTTGTTTCTTTGCCAAAAATTTTGTTGCTTTAAAATCAAGACTGTCTCCTTGTGTCACTCACGGAGCAAATATATGAATGAGAAGAGGAGTAGCCAAAAGCTTCAATGGCAAAATGTTCTTACTCCATGTAGAGATCAGAGGTTCAGTCTTTGCTTTGACTCAAGCAAGGTACAAACAGAAATATACACTAATGTTCCTGTTTCCAGATTTTTAAATGTAAAATTCTAAGAGGTCAATTTCAAAAACTAGAAGTGGTCTTATTAAACTAGAGGAAAAAAAATATGTCACCCTCAAAAAGACTGAAATTTGAAATTAAATGTTTAATTCTAATACTGTTACTTTTGTTTACACTTTATTTTCAGCAGAACAACATAAAAATACTAAAGATAAACTTTTGAAAGACATCTCTTGTTTGCTTAGCTGTTAGCTGCCAAGATTGATAGAATTAATTCACTTCCATGACATTACTACAATTTATCCCTGGATGGGATAAATGGGCTTTAGAAAATGACACTGCCAGGAATGGATTACGACAATTAACTTGCATAAGGAGTCAAATCACTGACCTCTACTTTGCTTCACCTCTCATGAGTGCCACAATCCACTGATAGAAAGATGGAAGTGATAACCTTTACAGTGTAGAGCAGATGAGTGCTCTTGTACAGAGAACAGCTTTTGAGGAGCTGGATTTCATGTGGGTCACTCCAGTCACAATTTACTGCTGTCTACTGCTGCAGCAATTTGCATAGGGGAGATTTTTATACAGCTTGTTAAAACAAGTGTAAGGGAATCACTGTCAGACAGGAGACTACACAATGGGAATGTTAACAAGCCAGCAATCTGTCATTTGCCTTCTGATAAACTTTCCTAGTAATCTTAAAGCGTAAACTAGTAATAACCTACTATGTAGAGAATAAGCAAGCGCCATACTATCTACACAAATACTCCTATCTCTGGAAGAGTGGCACTACTGTAAAAGGAGACAATGAGGCAATAGCCATGCCCATGTAGTGGTTTTCCATGTCACTGAAAAATTTGCCAGTGTGCTTTGCTGGTGCCTTCAAAAGGAGAAGGAGAAGTAGTAAGGACAGGAGGAGAGTTCTGCAACTGCAAACACAGTCATAAGTCAGGGCTGAATTTCCATGAGGCTCCCAGTTCTAGAAGTATAAAAATATGCACAATGTGGATGAAATAATAGTCATTTTAGCAGGAGCTTAAAAAAAAATCACAGCTGGATGTCAGCAAACCGTTTCTACCCCTTGATGTTAATACTTTTCCTGTAGATAGTGCATGTGTAACAGAGGGATGCAAAAAATGATGTGCTTTCTGATATTGGAAACATGGAATGCTGTGGCTAAGTAAGGAAACGTCTTTACCTCATGTAAGGGGAGATTTGTAAAGATTTTTTAATTTTTATGTAGGCCTGTAATTAATTTACTTTTAGTTTAGAAAAGGGATTGAGCTATGACTTGACTCTAACAGTTCTGATATTTGTAGTTGTATATCATGACAACTGCTGAATTTTGACTCCAGGAAACAGTTTCTCTGCTTATTGAGAACACTCGTCTGTTCTGCTGAGAGCAAAATTCCTTTCTATGGGCAAAGGAATCCCTCGACCTTGCTGCAAGTTCCCTGCCTAGTGGGCTCTCAGTGGCTCTAGATCACACCTGTCCTGCTATAGTTTTGCTTGTGCAACTGCTCTGTAGTACAACACAGTTTCTTTAGTGAGCTTATTACTTTATTTATCTACTGGAAGGAGAGCCATCCTCCACATTAGTGCTGTCACTGCTCAGTTGCCCTGTGACTGGTGTTCTTAGTCCTAATTTCCAGCTAAAGCAATGCACACCTTGTGTTGCATTAGCTGCATGCACCTGAACCTATCATTTAGCATATAGTATGAGTGGCCATAGTACAGAAACAAAATACTCCCCAACACCAAAGAAAATTCTAACTTGACATCCAAAGTTAAACCATCACTTCTTTCACTTATTTCATGCTAAGTCCCATAGATCAAAAATCTCAGACTTGATGAGAAGGGAAGGATATGAGATCACATTAATCTTCAACCCTGAACAATTCACTGCAGATTTCAGCTTTCTGGTGTGGGCACCACCTGTACTCTGCAGTTTCAAACATCTCATTGATCTTCTGGATAACCCACCCACTGCACTGCCTGAGTGCGGTGCAGCTTTGTCTTTTCCTAAGCAGACTTTAGGATTTGAATGTGATGTGCAAACATGGGGAATAGGTCACTTATTCACTTTTCAGAAGTGGTCTAATGCAATATAGCCACCTTAATGAAATGCCAGGTACTCTGGTCCTGTTATTGTCATAAAGAGTTAGGAGATGGTAAGAAAATATGAACTTCTATAAAAAGCTGTCTATATTATCTTCCTGGAGCTTGTATGGTATTGCTGATGATTAAAAGGGCAGAGAAGTGCTTTTGAGACTTTTTTTTAAATAAAAGTTCTTAATTGGGAAAGAATTAGAGCTCTTGCTTATATTATTCTTTGTTCAGTGCAGCCTGTAAGAAGACACTCATATCCTAGATGACTATTTTGAAGGACAAAATTTCCACAAAACTGCACTTCAAAAAACAGTTTTTCTGGACTGCTATTAAACAATAAAAATACATATTGCCTTTTTTTGATAAGGGGACATACTTTAGCGACTTCCTAATAGACATTAGCATAATACCTTCAAAATATGTGAAAGGTTGTATAGGCACGTAATAAATATTCTGCCTTGGAAGCTTAGCAATCTCCCTAATTTGTTACCAACAAATAAGGGTCTGAACAATACACTGTGCTCAAGGATATGCATATATATATATATATATATTTGCATTTTAAAGTTACAAACATTTTCTTACACTTCAAAGATCCATAATAGCATCCAAAATTATAATTTTAGAGTATATAAGGTAATGCAGTTTAATTGCTACAGTTAAAATACAGGCTTCTTTCTGAAAGAAGTCTAGTTATGACAATGACCTACTCCTTAATTTTTTTTTTCTCAACTATTGACATCAAGTTGTACCAGGGAAGGTTTAGACTGGATGTCAGGAAAAATTTCTTCAAGTAGAGAGTTGTCAAGCACTGGAACAGACTGCCCAGGGAACTGGTTGAGTCACTGTTTCTGGAGGTGCTTAAAAGACATGTGAATGTGGCACTTGCGGACACGGTTTAGTGGTGGACTTGTCTGTCCCTGGTTAACAGTCCCTGGGACTAAGTGATCCCAAGGTCTTTTCTAACTCAAATGATTCTATGATTTTACTAATATTTCAGATGTCACTGTTAGTACAGTGCCTATAACAGTCAGAGCCCCTACTCTGGAGTTATTTAAGCACCAGGAGAATTTATATAGTTATGCATGACAATTATAGAAGGTGTATGCTTCAGAAAACACGGTGCAACCGTTTCACAACACATGACCAGGGCACTGCCAGTGGTAAAACAGTAACAAACAAATGGGGCAGCAGCCTTGTTTTAATGTACTACATTATGAGATGCGAAAGATAAGCCTGAGTGCAAGTAGATAAACAAATCCAATACTCCACTGGGATGTTGTGCATCAGAGACAGAATGCAGAGCAGATCTCTTGAGATAAGAGTCGTCTCATCATATTTCTTGAGTCTCAGCAGAAAATGAAGAGCAGTACATTTAAGCATGCAGATAGATAAGCTGAATTTAGAAACTGCTTTGCATGTCAGCAAGAAGAGGGTAAGGTAGAAATATGAATGTAGGGAGAACATGATATTCTGATGTTCTCCATGCACATAAGGTAAAAGAAAATCTTACCTGATGGCTATGTTCATTTAAGAAATCATTTAAATTATTAAATACAGCCTTCCATTTATGTGAAAACCTGCAAATATTCGCAGACCAACTGCATCATTTTGGCATATGGTAGATTAAACCACATATTTATTAATAATACTTTTAAAACATTTTATTTAAACAATTTATTACATTTCCATTTGTGAGATACATTTGGGGGAAAAAAGTCCCTACCAGTTATACTTTAAATTTTCAGCCTTTGAAATTTTAGCTGATATTTGTTGTAATCCAATACAACTTCAGAATGTTTTAATGGTTTCATGAAATGCAGGGGAAAATGAAATAGGAAAGTAGTGACACTTCTTCACATTTTCCGTGTCATTTCCTCCATAAGAAGAAATTTGAGACCATTAGCTGTTAAAATGGCCTGCATATGATAGAATCATTGAATGGTTTGGGTTAGAAGGAACCTTAAAGATCTTTTTAGATCATCATATCCATAGGACCTGATACTTATTTCCAGTAAGACGCTGCAGATTATTCTCACATAAAAGGTTAAACATTTGCAAAAGTGTTTGCAGGAAGAATCTATTAAAATGTGCACTTCATGTGCCCCCCAGTAGCAAACCTTGAAGAAAAATGAGACAGAAAAATTCCATTCTTGGAATGGAACAGACCTTGCTGCTTATCTGGCAAATTTTAGCTGTCAGTTCACACAGCCAGTCTGGAGAAACACCATCGAACAAAGGGAGAGAAATCAGCCATATAATTATTTGGCATATTTCTTATCAAAACTTATAAAATTACAAAGAAACAATCAGGACCAACATCTCACTACTAATACATGAGCTGGCTCTTCAAGGTTGAATGCACTCTCAGTGATATCAGAGGAAGGATACTGAACTTCCTGCCTTTTGCCATAGGTTTGGAGAACAGGTGCTGTGCATTAGCTAACAAACTGTTGACATTCTTGCATGCTAAAGCCTGCAGATAGTGTTTTCAGCCCAACAGGAGCTATCACACAGTCCATTCTCACCTGCAACTAGCAGTTTCCTCATCTCAATTTCCCTCCTAAAACATTTTATAATCCCCAAATCCACTAAGCAAAATATCTTTAATTTTTTAATTTTGAAAATAATTAGAGGAATTCAAAAGCATGCATAGAAACATAAGCTACAAAAGCTCAGTTCAAATTGCCTCTGATTCTAGTAGGTATGATAGGATTTTATGTAAGTATAAATATTTTCACTGCTTTTCTTATTGTCAGATCATAAGTGGAAGATGGATCCTACCTCATACATTTCTGCCTTTGGAGTTCTCGTCTGAAGAAGGCTACAACAACAAAACACAGTAGTGTATGTCAGGTTAAAATGTTTGTTTTCTTAATTGCTGTGAAAGACTTAGTACATTGTACAGAAAGCATTCCAGCCTTCAGGTATTTTCCAGATACCTCAGTGTCCTAGTTTTATTGCTTTGTTTTATCTGGTTTGGCTTTGAAACCAGTCCTATGAAATAGCCTTTTTTCCAAGTTAAGCTATGACTTTGTCTTTCCACATCTACTTGAGAGATGTTGAGAACATTGGTTGATCTGTCTGATGAAATATCTAGGTAACACTGTGCTAATCTTTCAAAACACATCTTGTGAATCTGCATTTGCCAGATGAGGTTTACTTTCCCTTTGGATGCACTACCTGAGCCACCATAAATACAGGAGCATAACTTGACTGCAGGCACAAACTAGTCTGTGTAAGCTGCAGGGTCTTAACATAAAAAGACTAAACCCAGTGCAGCTGGTGGGGATTTTCCTGAGGCATTTACAGCCCTCATCATGCTAATATATTGCAAAACACTTAACAGCTTTATAGGCAGCACACTTGTTAGACACAGAGCAGAAGTCCCCAGTATATGAGAAGATGCCATATAGTTTGTGATAGCAGGAATGGGCTCAGCATCAAACCACTTTTCACACAGCTGTGCCCACACAACTGAGCAGCTACACCCACTTCAGATTCAAATACCAAGACCAAAGTCTCTTGTGATAAGCTGCCATCATAGAAGCCACTTTTCACCTTTAATTAAACATGATAAAAGAAAAAAACTCTCAAGTCTTGCAATTTTGGTGTCCTACTGATTTTCTAGAATAAAAAGTACTTTCTCCTCCACATTTTTTAAGTAATAATGTTGATAGTCATGACTGTTAAAGGTTAGCTGAGGAGGACAGCAGCATTCCCTACTCCAGTTCTGTCTAGTTTCCTAGAAGGCTAAATAAATCAAACAGATGCAGAAGTGAGAGAAACAGAGCAGAAAATACAGCATCAGTGGTGAGGGCAGAATTGCACTTCATTGCTTTTCAAAGAAAGACAGGTATTAGACACAATCTAGTCAGCTAGTCTGACACATGACAAACTTGTGGTAGTGTCAAACTCCTTGAGATATTATCATTAGCTGCCTTTCTAGTGATAAGCTTATTGCAATCGAACAAAAATAGAACATTTTGAGAGGCTAAGGCTAGCAGACTCGCAATGAAATGGATTAGGACCCATAATCTGCTATACACATCTATTTTGACATTGCCTGTTAACAAAGTGTGACCACTCAGCTTGTAGCTGTGGTAGCTGAAAAAGAGAAATTTCAACCATTAGCAAGAAACAAAACCCAGTATGCTGAGTGTTTCTAGCCCTCAAGTCTAGGAAGAAAATCCCTGCTCTTCTATAGCATTGTATTGTTTATCACATCAATAAGTCACTGTGTTGCTGAACGCAGTTGTAGAGAGCACTGGTCACCTCTTTCTCCCTTCTTGTTTTACTTGCCCGTAATTTTACATGTTTTCCACTGCAATGTTTTTCATGCTGATAGAATATATTAATCAGCGTCAATGGTGTGGCTCTGCAACTGGGGAAGTTTGAAGATGAGAAATAAGAGGTAAATATGAAAAGGATACAGGAGACTAAGTGAAGTTAAGAGGCAGGGACTGAGACAGGGAAAGAGAAGCAATCCTCTGCGTGCTTTTTTGGTTTTGATCTGATCAGGTCATTTCTAAGTGAGGGTGAGGAAGAACAGTGTTAGGCTGGGTAGGAGAAAAGAGAGAAGCAACTCCAGGAGGAGTCAGGATCTCTGGGTAATTCTCATTCCTTTACTGTCAGATTATTGAACCTGATGACTGGTACACTCCCTCCTCCTTTGTTCACTTATTAGATCATGTATTTTATATCAGTTTAAAGAAACTAATTTCATACTATTTGATGATAGATGTTAAAAATTTAGCTTTGGTTTCTTCTTGTAATTGCTAAATGACTTTAAAAATAACTTCATGCAAGTAGATATGTTGGGGACTTCCGTTATTTTGGACAACTAAAACAATTTTTCAGAAATATGGTCTCCTTTAGTTCTCTTCTGTGAATTTCTCTACAGCTTCATCTGAATAAAGTTGGAGTAGACAGCATTTCCTCTGTAGTCTCTCTGAAAGACTGGGAAATAATCCAACTAAACACAAGATAAAACTACTGAACAAAAAATAAGCTCAAGTTTAGCATTATAATTAGGTCAATGTAAAATTGACACAAACCCAGCATAACGACAGCCCCTAGGTATTGGATTCAAGACAGAAAAGTATGCCAAAGAAGAATGCTTGCTAAAACTGAAGACACCTAGAAAAATATTCTGCCTGTACTCTGAAGCACCAATGCACCAAGTCCTGCAGGAGGTCTTGCTACCTTGACAGGTGAAGAGTTCAGGAAAAATTATTGCCATTATAATCCCTCTGCTCAAAACATCAGGGAATTCTCATCAAATAATGTAAGAGAAGCCCCTTTGTCAACTTGAGACAGAGGTAGACTGAGGAAAAAGATTTTAGTTACTCTATATGATATACCCCACAGATCCCCTGTGAGGTTATTTGCAAACAAGTCCAGAGTACTTGCTAAACTGCAGAGAAGGGATAGACTACTATTTGCAGATAAGCAAAATGCTAACAGAAACCTGAAAGAGCTACAAAGAAGCTATCAGAGGGACGATTGAAATTGTAGTGTAAAAGAATTGTTTTAATTGTTATTCCCCTTGAACTAATATTCAGAGAGAGTGTCTGAAATTGAACATCATCATCCTTTATTTTTTTTTTTAATTAATTTGGCATTTTGAATTCTTGTTTCTATTACTTGTAAACATTTTATGCAATGGGACTTGGTTGTATAAAATACTCCTTGTCATTGCATTAGTACATATAATATTATTAAAAAATGCAACAAAAAAAGTCAATTATTTCTGGACAGGATGTTTCATGACAGTTTCAAGAATCTCTTAAAACTAAGAGTCTGCTGGGATTGAATGTAGTTTTTATCTCTTCCCCAAACCCTAGGACTGTTGTGTTTGAAATCCCTATTGATCAAATCCCTCTCTGCCCAAGCCTGAGACTTGCTTAGGAATGCACTTGATCTTTCTGCTCTCCTTGATATTATGTCTCCAGCTGCACGCAGTATTAAATTCCCTTTATAAAATCAATAATGATGAAGGAAGCATGCAAAGATGCATCATACATGTTTCACTCCAGTGAAGCACCCTGTCCTATTTTCCTGTGCATCACTGCCTTAAATCTCAACAACTTGAAGTGCCATGTCATAAAGGTATCAATCTGACTGCTTCTGTTTTATGGAGACATGCAAGATTTGTGGACAATAATGTGAAATCTGTAAGCAGAGATCCATGGTGAAGTCCAAGGATAAATAAGGATTTCTAACTGGGCTTTTTAAATGATTGATTTTGAGGGAGAAAATGTTCTCTATTAAAAAAAAAAAAAGTTTATTCTTAAAGTAAAAATAGGAATTTAATTCAATTTTCCTGGTTTCTGAGAAATGAATGAAATTATTTAATCTCTGGCTCACTGCAAGATTTATTACCCCAGCAAACATAGAAACAGGTTTTGGGGAAAATATAACAGTCAGTAATAGCTTACTCCTGTTTCTGTAAGAGTCACTGGAAATGCTATTCAATGTCCATTAGTGAATGGAATGTATAATTAATTAGTTATTTTAGCTTGGAAGAGATCACCTCTTTCTGTGACAGTTTTGACTGGAACCATCACACCACTAAACAACCTTCTGCTGTGAATGATTAACACTCAGAATAACAAGGCAAAAAAAAAAAAGCCAGAAAAACCAAAACAGCATGTTTTTCATAGCTTTAGCTTAGCATAGTAGCCTCAACCTACATCTCCTTTCACAGCAGGGCTGTATTTTTGTACTTGTAAATGCCTCACAATTTTGATAGTATTGTAACAACCATAATTCAGAATTTACATTTCATTATAAATTTTAAAAGCTTTTCAAAGGTGTCAAAATTTTATTGGATGCTTTCTCACTGTTATAAATAGATGGAAAACAAACCTCAATATTTTTTAATGCTTCCGTTATTTCTTTGAAACAATTGTATTGTGCATGACTGTGTAGGGCAGTATCTTTTCACCCATTTCAGCATAATTCTGTATGCTAGTTGTATTAATGTGTGGCTGCTCACAGCTGAAGTTATGGTTATTTGCTTTTTGTTGTTGCTTTAGCTTGGTTTTGGTTTTGTTGAAGGATAGTATCTTGATGTTGACTTCATGATGTGTACCCTAATAGGCTAGAGAGAGAAATAATGAAAAAACTTCAATATGAGACTATTGTCTCTGTTCAACACACTGACAAAATAATCTTTCAATTAGTACATTTTAGTAGCATTGTGTCGTTAAGGTGCTATATGTCAGTAATTTATGAACACTCACATATTTGTGACATATGAAATTATTTTCATCTGGGAGATGGAAAAAAATGTGTTATTCTGCATCACTTCAGCATCTAGACCAGTATTACCATCTTTAAAATTCAATTAAAATTTTGGGACATTAAAAATTGCAGATTTTGCCACTGAGATAAACCAAGGCAAACATATGTGTATTAAGAGGATCTGACTCCCAACATAATCTATCCATATTGCTTCATTAATTGAATAAAGTATTAAGCATTGCAAATTGTGATGGATTTTAAAAGCTACCCTAAAATGGCAGTATTATATTGCAAATGGTGACATCTGTCCTTCAGACTTCAATGTGTGTAATCTCTAATGCCCAAAAACATTTAATTGAATTCAGCTCAGCAACTCACACATACAGATTCTGTATTGGCTGAAGTTCTTGCTGGATCAAACCATTGTTTGGCTTGAATTGCACATCCAAATATTTGTCATTTTGTTGCCAGCTTGTTTTCCCCAGTTCCTACTAAGATATACCCCAGAAACACTGACCTCATTTACTGACTGCTTGCCATTTTGCCCATTTCACATCAAATCAAATGTCATTTATGTAAGTTTAAAATATTTACACTTCTTAAAATTGAATTTTGCTATATGATGTGACTCTGTAGAACTTTATCCAGTGAATAAAATTGCAATGCTCAAAGTTTAGATGGCATACATGAGTGCACTCATAACATCAGGCTTGGTGTTTGTTCTTGTGACATGGCATCATGGTATGGAATAACAGTACTTCTGTTTGCTGACTTGTGTTTGAGTCACTGCTGTGCCTATCAGCAGGGAGCTTGTCTAATTATTCTCTAAATTGACATGATTTCCATTATACAGCTGGTAGAAATTCACCACAGCAATATTGTAACATAGAGGCATTATTTTTAATAATAAGTTCAAATCAAGTTCCCTAAACCACACACATACCCGCTTCTTACAATCAAGCATTCCTGTTGCCAAAAGACAGAATTCTCTTTGCTCTTTATTTGTTTACCTGGTCCTATCACACTGATATTTGTAAATATTTGTGAATCAATGGATTCCTTGTTTACAAGTTCTTCCACTGAGCTTGAGTGTATATCTTCTTAAGTGATTCTTGGCAAATTATTACACATTGTGATAAGCATAAAGATTTGACTATTGTTCATTTACACTGCAGTCATCTTGCAATCTACTAGACATATAGTAAAAATATAGTAAAAAGCGAGGTTGTAAGGTCACAGGGTTCATATTGAAAAAAACCCATATAAATTACAAAAGAGCCTGTAGCTGTGCAAGATCTTGTGATTGAGGTAGCTTTGAGGAGATCAGCCATTACCATAGAGCATTTGCAACTTGAAACTTCATTTTAGTATGGTATCTTAAGGTTAATCTGTACAGAAACTGGGTTTTCTTCAGCTAATTGTTATTCAGTGAATGGCCTGACTTGTATGCTGAAGAATCCTTAATCAAGTCGGTTTCACATTCCAAGTCTAGATGTGAAAAAGAATTGGTAAGGTTTGAAGAGGAATTTTAGGTGATTTTCTCTCTCTTTTCAGGACCCAGAACAGGGAAATAGATTATTCCTAATCACATCAATGACTGTGACAATTACCGCCAAGATAGATACTTGCAGTGACACAGTTACATTATGACTGTTCCTTTCAAACCTGCTGCAGAAATTTGTGAATTAATGCTCAAATCAATGCTGTAAACTCTTAATACATCAATTTGTATCTGGTCTTAATGCTTGACATCAAATTGGTCCAGGAATTGTTTTGTGCATACTAGAAGGAGGTTCATGACAAAGTTCTATTTGTTTATTTTAGCTGGAAAAATCCAATTAATCAAAACAGAAACTCATCATTGGTCTGCGCCATTATAAAAAAGCTTCTGCTGGCAGAGTATTCTCAGCTCCACAGTGGAGTTCCTGGTCAAAAGCAGTAGTGAGAGAGAAGCCAGATTGCATGTGTAGCATTGTGGTCTCCAGCAGGAGAAGAGAGTGCCATGATGAACAGGTCATTCGTTATTCTAGATTAGTTTTTCCAGGTTTTTCTGCTGGAACTGTTCAAGTTGATGTGCCTAATCAGGTATTATTTTTTGAATCAGAATCATAGATGTGCCAAGTAACTCCCCTGCCTACTGAATTTATCCTTAATAAGTTTATTCAGCATAGAAGTTCTTCAAAAAGGGATAGACATAATAAATAAGACAGTTCCAAACCCAGTAATTCATCAAATGGAGCATCATTGAATGGGAAAACAAAACTGGACTTGAGCCAGCCAGAGGCTGCAGGAAACACTGGCATCACTCAGATCATATTGATGGCTGGAAATGGCACATCCTGCAGTCATCAGAGCAGTGATGGCTGTAGGAGTGAAGCAGAGAAGTTAACTCATGTGGAGATAATACTGTATGATACCTGAGACAGCAAAAATTAAACTCGATTCAACACTGTTCAAAATTAGTCCATTTAATCAGGATTCCTACGCAATGCCTTTCCAGCCTTCAGCAATGACTGCTCTAATAAGGATTGCTGACACATATTATGCCCCCAACTTAATTTCTCCTCCTTCGTTTCTTAACAGTTTGAGACATTTTTATACAATCAAGGTTTTCGCTCGGCTCTCGCTCAACAAAATATGAAACAATTTAAATTTGGGGAGGTAAAGCTCGAGGTAATCCACTAAGTGGGTTTTAGCACACTGACTGCTGTATTCTGGCTGAGCTGCTTCCCCGAATAATGACTATAGATTAAATGTCATAATAACAGCTCTCAACAAGCAGTGTGCAAAAGAATTTTTTTTTTTTAAGTCACAATTAGTCAACAGCCTCTGCTCACTTCACATAACAGAGACGCGTTTGATGTGCTGTCTGTTGCCCTCCCACTCAGCAGTGCCACTGCTCTGGGCAGCACACATTGCAAGATGAGTCATGCAGCTCAGCAAAGCATGTTCTTCAGCTGTGGAAATGAATAAAAGTGATACCAGCATGCCGGCTACATGGGATGTACTAAAACTAGAGCTTATTCAGTTCAGCAGGAAGCTCTTTCCCTTTGCATTTGGGATTGGTGTTGGCAGGAGGTTGGAAGTGACCACTCCAGATAGCTTTTGTCTGTAATTGGCCTTTGATATCCTGACATAGTTGATCTCAGTGGGAATAATTAATCTTTCACCCACTTAGGATATTGACTGGGTAGTTGAGCTTAGAAACATCATCTAGAATTGCTCTGAGTCACAAAAAAATTGGCACAGGGAGAGGTGAAATGAGAAAGTATAGAAGTCTTCTACAGTCATCAATGCAAGACCATGCAGGGAAAGAAAACAGTGCATTCCTCTGCTTTCCTTACCGAGTAGCTGAACAAAGTGTTTTCTAAATAACAGTCTAAAATATTGGGTTGATTAGGATCTTTTGTACATGGAGAAAAAATAATTTGCTCTGTTTAGAAGGC
Organism: Cinclus cinclus; assembly: GCF_963662255.1. Classification (NCBI taxonomy): domain Eukaryota; kingdom Metazoa; phylum Chordata; class Aves; order Passeriformes; family Cinclidae; genus Cinclus; species Cinclus cinclus. Next base: position 76,449,864 of record NC_085047.1, read on the forward strand.
AGATGTCTAATATTGAAAGGAGAAACATGATTTTCCTGGCTTAAAATAAGATAAGAGTTATCTAAAAATAGGTTGCCTGTAAGACAATTTTTAAAGAAAAACATACAAAACTCTTTACAGCTCCAGTAGTGTATTTTATTGCTTTTGTGTCTCTCTGCATTTAAATACTATAATTTCAAGTTTTTTAAAATGACATAAATCAAGAAATACAGTATTCTGAGAATGTCTAATATGCATGAGGATACACATTTTTATAGTGCAGTAAGAAATATTGATTCAGCTTCAATTCAATTCTCAAAAAACAAATGCAAGAAGAAACGTCTCCCATGTGTTGTTTCTCGTGCTCCCCATGTTCCAGTCTTACACAAGGAAATCCATTTTCAGGTGTGGGCATTACTGTTTTGGGCCCCTGCTACATTTCCTCAGGTGCTGTAAGCAACTAGAGGTGGCTAAGAAGTGAAAAGATGTGTTTTAACATTTAGTTATTGCTGGATCCCAAGGATGAGGCTACCCAGCACTGCAGGGAGTGGTGCTTCTTTCTTCTGTCTGAAAATCTTGGTGGGGCTGTGGAAATCAGAGCCACTGTCCTTCAGCCTGAGTGGATCAGGACACACGGTACTGATTGCCTTATGTTAAAATTCTATTTAACTCTTCATAAGCTAGTGGGACTTCCTTACAGATCTAAAAGCAAGAAGAAAAATGGGAGTGGTTGAGTGAAAAAAAAGTTTAACTGCCTTCTTCGCTTCTAAAATTTGAATGCGTCCATAAGTCCTCATGTAGCTATGGGAATTTGGATGGAAATTTAGTCAAAAGTTTTCTAAAGCAACCTTCCTGCCTGAGTAAAAGGAATTTTCTATACACAGAGTTTCAGGAAAAGCATCTTAACAAATAAAATAAAACTTTTTAAAAACAAATTACCATTCAGCTTAAGCATACATGACAGAGTGTCTTTTACTTAGTTCTCTTCTTTATAGATAGTACATCATTATGTTGGGTTAAAATTTGGGGCTGGTCCTAAACTGAAAATTTTTTTCTGAATTTCTTCAATTTTTATTCCAAGATAATTTTTCATTTATATTACTTATATTTTTATTTACTGAAATTTAGAGTTAAATTTTTAATTAGATCTTACTTTCAACATGAAGTATATTTTTCCTTGATTAAAAACTAATGAAATAGTCAGTAAAAATATATTTTTTCATTTTTTGATGTGATTTGATAGCAAAGGACAAAGGTATTTTTTTGCCAAGCTCCAGTCACAAAATATTTAGTTCATCCTACATTAATAGTAAAACATGATTCTTTACTTTATTGTAAATTTGGTTCTGAATGCATTAATCTTTATTTTTCCAGGCAAATTTCAAGAGCTTAAGTGCAAGTAAAGTACTATGAGCAATAGATATTTTTGATTTTGGTTTGCCTCATTTAAATATCATGGTCCTGCTAACTAATGCTAACAAGTTAACAGACACTAATAGGTTTGACTTCGGGAGGGTTGTGGGTGGGAGGAAAGGTTTTATTCCCAGACCTTACGCACAAATTTTTATATTTTTTAAAATTTATTTTAAACAATTAAAAGATTCAGTCGAATGATGAAATAGTTAAATCTTCTGCATTAACTCTCAACTCAGCAAGTATGCATAACACATAGGTGTAGTTGCATGCTGGATTCATGTATTTTGTTTGTGAAAACCTTACAATCTTCATAAAGTAATAGAAAAATCACAGAAGGAACAACAGGTACCTAAAAAAAATCAACTACTGCAGCAACAATAAAAGAACATACAGGTCTATACAGAATTCAGTTATTTCAATTTATATAATGTTCTACTCTATTTCTGCTTCTCTAAGTTCTGATCAATAGAATGCCTAAGAAGTGTTATTATTTTTAAATCTGTCCAATTAAAGAAAGGTATATTGTTGAAAATTCAAGAATTTGGTCAGGTTTGGACGTAGCTCGTGAAAATGAAACTTCACCTCTGATATTTTTTTGAAGTCTTAGCAACATCAATTCTTACCTTTTTTGTCTAAGCTTCCTTGGAGATCTTGTTAAAGTTTCACAACTTGCTCCATCCTCCCTGCTGGGGTTTACTGTTTCTCTGTGCTTTTAACAAATAATGTCTTGAAACTCTGAGGTTTGTGATTTCTCTAGGGTATGAATTAAGGAATTCATGTTTCTTTCCAAAATCTTCTCGATGGACTTCTAGCAACTTGTTGCTACTGCAGCTTCATATCTTCCTTTTCCTTTAAAAACCAAGAATTTACTTTTATAGTTGCACACTATTAAAGTAAAGAAAAAAACGTGCTAGCAGATGAAAGTTAGAAAGCAGGTATGCCCTCTGGCCATGTCAAATCTATTAAATCTTCATCATAAAACTAATCTTTTGCTATTTTTCCCCTAAAGCAATAGACTGAGATATCATTGTGTTCTATAAAGTAAGAAAGATCAGGCCAGCCTCCCCAGTCTTTGGATGAGTGAAATCCTAAGCACTCATCAGTGGTTAGGATGATGCTGATTAAGTTAGTGCAGAAACAAACAAGGTCTAGCTAGAGCAGTTTGAATTTACTGTTCACAGCTGCTTATTGATGCTTCTCTAGGTGATCATTACAGCCCCACAGCTGAGGCCCAATAACAGCTTGTGGGAGTCCTCCCACTCTGTTTCAGGGCAAACCAGCTGTATTAACTTAAGTCGGTGTGGAAGATGGCTCAGGCTAGCCCAAATGGTGACTCATTAGTGCAGCTCAATATGGGGATAATGGGGAGCAACTGGTAGTCCTGAGAGCTAAAGCTTCTACTGCTGCCTTCAAGGAGAGCACTTTATGGCTCTGGAGGCTACACTGCCATCAAAAAGTAATGGCTGGAAGAAGTCCTAGAACACCTCAGGCTGTACTGGGAGATGCGATTCTTATTCTTAAGAGTTTTGGCTCTCTAAACAGGAAAAGGGGGCTGCTATGTAGTTAGCAGTGTTAGATGTTCTGGTGGGTCATATAGTAAGTATAATGCTTTTCTTTGGGTTTAAAGAGTGGGACCTCTCTTTGTCTCAACTTAAAAAAAATAATTGAAAGAGAAAATATTTTTAACTAAAATTAAAATTTCTTAATTGATATTGCTTTGGTTTTATAATTATTTTTCTCCATGCAAATGAAAATTATCATTGTTTAATGAAAAGAGTAAATTTAGTCCATTTCTTGAAAAAACAATTTTATTTTATTTTAGGTATTTTCTTTCCATGGCTAATGTTAATTTTCTGATCAAATTTGGACAGAAATGCAGTAATTTTTTGGGGTTTTTTTGGGAAATATCCAACTTTCCATAAATGGAAAAATATGTTTATTTTTTCTTTAACAGTAATGCATACTACTGTTGAATGCTATTAGACAAAGCCTTCACTATCAAAGACGTTTACATTGCTGAATAAAAGAGACCCAGGAAATCAGCTTGAATATTCAATCCCTGTTGATCCCCACCATTTATTTTTAGGGTAGTTTTCTGATTTCTTTAGGACTTTTTTAACTTGCTCTTTCTGGCAATCTTAGGTTGCAACCACAAGACTTAAGAACAGTAACTGGTTTCTTTTTCTTTCCTCGTTAAACACTGATATTTTAGTGTAAGCAACTAGCAGCAGCTATGCAATCAGTTTATCAAACTACTTGTGCATCTCTTTATTAAAGTTCAGCTATACCCTGTCATACAGCATCTAATCATCTTTGTTATTGGAGTTTCCTGAAAATCATCTCTTACTTGTGGTATCCATTGCCTCTCTACTTTTGAAATTATTACTTACAGAGGACAAGAAGGAGGAGGTGAAGCTCTTCCCTAGATCATTTGTGTGGAGCCAGGTACAGATGATAGCTCTTTTGACTCTTACAAATGAAGAAGTATATGCAATCTTTGCAGTAATATTTTAACATATTATTTATTATGTGAGAGAGACACCATGCCTCTGGCAAATGACAGATTGAGTTGCTGCCAGTACCGTCTTTCCTCTGGCCACTGCTGAAGGGCACATATTTATTTCCTCCCAAGCTATTTTTGTCAATGCTTCCTATGCAAGGAAACTAGAAAAAGATGTCTGCTAAGTCTCTTCTATGTGATCTCAAAGAACACTACAAGGAGGATTTCTTAATTCCATTTATAATGACTGAATTGCAATTTCTTAATTACTAAATGGTGCTTAAATGTACATATTTATGTGCAGATATATATGCATACACATATCAATATCCAAGTGTTTATCTCAGAAGTTTACAGAATCATGAGGTTGGGAGACCTTCAAGATCATTGAGTCCAAACCATGCCCTAACATCTCTACTAAACCATGGCACCGAGTACCACATCCAATCTTTCTTTAAACACATCCAGGGGTGGCAACTCCACCACCTCCATGGGTAGACTATTCCAGTACTTTATTATTCTTTCAGTAAAACACTTTTTGCTAATATCCAACCTGTATCTCCCTTGGCATAGCTTAAGACTGTGTCCTCTGGTTCTGTCAGTTGCTGCCTGAAGAAAAAGACCAACCCCCACCTGACTACAGACACCTTTCAGGGAATTTTAGAGAGTGAAGGTCACCCCTGAGTCTCCTTTTCTCCAGGCTAATCAACCCCAGTACCCTCGGTCATTCCTCACAGGGTTTGTGTTCCATGCCTCTCACCAGCTTCGTTCCCCTCCTCTGGACACGCTAAAGTGTCTTAAGGTCCTTCCTAAACTGAGGGGACAGAACTGGACACAGCACTCAAGGTGTGACCTCACCAGTGCCAAGCACAGGGGAAGAATGACCTCCCTGCTCCTGCTGGCCACACTGTTCCTGATCCAGGCCAGGATGCATTGGGCACACTGCTGGCTCACGTTTAGTCAGCTGTTGACCAGCATCCCCAGGTCCCTTTCTGCCTGTGCACTGTACAGCCACACAGTCCCCAGCCTGTAATGTTGTAGGGGGTTATTGTGGACAAAATGCAGGACTTGGCACTTGGACTTACTAAACTTCATCCCATTGGACTCAACCAACCATTCCAGGTACAGACCTGCAAAGCCCTCCTACCTTCCAACAGAGGGACACACACACTCCTAGCTTAGTGTCACTTGCAAATCTACTAATGAAAGACTTAATACCCTCATCCACGTCATCAATAAAAATATTGAACAGAACTGGCCCCAGCACAGACCCCTGAGGGACACCACTGGTGACTGATCCCCAGCTGGATGAAGCACTGTTCACCACCACTCTCTGTTCCTGGCCATCCAGCCAATTTTTAACCCAGCACAGAGTGCTCCTGTCCAAGCCATGGGCTGCAGCTTTTCCAGGAGTGTGCTGTGAGAGACAGCGCCAAAGGCCTTCCTGAAATCCAAATACACAACATCCACAGCCTTTCCTGCATCCTCCGGGTAGGTCACCTGGTCATAAAAAGAGATCAGGTTGGTCAAACATGACCTACCCCTCCTAAGTTACGTTGGCATCAGGGAAATAAATGCTTGGCAATAGGTACTGTCCCTTTTCTCCTAAACAATTTTTTTAAAAAAGTTGTAGTAGCATGGTTAATGCTGATATTCAATTAATGATGCATTTTAGAGCCTAGGTTTCAACTAAAATTCTGGTAATTTATTCTTATTTCTCTCAGACTGTGGAGAATGCCTGCAGTACTCTGTGGATCATTTTGTTCCTTTATTTTGTGGCACTGATGAACAGCAGCTCTATGATCCCCCTGTGTGGAAGGGTTCATACTAATTGTGATTCATAAATGTTATCCTCTGTTGTGCTATTTTAGAGCAATACTCAATCCAGGTAATTACGCTCTGTTGCCTCTGCTGCAAGCAGACACTCTATAAATCCTTCAGCGAAGGTGGGCTTGTCAGGCTGAGAATAATGTGCAGGTCCTCAGAAAGGATTTATATTCAAGGTCCATTTGATAGGTGTGTTTTCCAGTTTTTCATTTCTCAGAACTGATGACAAACTGAACTATTTGGTTATTCCCTGCTGATGCTGCTCCAGTGATGGAATGATAGAAAATCTGTGATTAATTTAGAGTAACGTGTATGCTAGTACTAGGAAATTTTGACAGCCTTACTTTCAGTATCGATTTCTTGTATAATTTACAAAAGAGAGGCATACCAGAGATGATGATGCTTTGAAAGTTGCTTGCATTCTTCTTGTAGACACATACCTCCCCACCACATCAGAAAAATCCCCGTGATATAAAAACCATTTGAATCAAATAGTCTTACTGCTGCTCCTCTGTCTTTCATTGATGACAGATTTGTTTAAAAATAAATTAAAGTGGTCTTTCAGCAGGGTATTAACAAGAGTCTGTACCAGGAAGCTAGTGTACTAGGGGTATTATGGTTTTATAAGACCTCACAGTCTTAAAGTCTGAGACATCAATGGATGTTTTTCTTTTTTATACATTCAAACAAAAGACCTTTTTGGTCAGCATAACTAAGGGACAACATAATGTCATTTAACAAATAAACACATATTAGGCTCATGTTTTAGGTATAGCAATTTTAGCAATTTTTTCTTTCCTAGAAAATGTGTAGTGTTTAATTCAGTTTTCTTGTTTTATAAAGTGTGGTTTCTTTTGAGATCCATGCCATTACTATATGGGGAAAACGAAAGATTAATATTGTATGAGAGTGTGCTGTTGGAGCACATGAAAATTCATCTGATGGGAGTGAAGGATTCTGAAAATTGTAGTGGAGAATTCAGGATATCATTTTAGATAATAACTTCTATTTAGAAGTACCTGAAAAAACAATGTGGAAGGTTTAGTGAGGCCTGAGAAGAAGAGCCTTCAGTACATGAAAATTAATAATGAGTCAGTTATGGGAAGGAAATGTTCCTCTCTGGTAATTGTGATAGATGGGGTGGGTTAATCTTCCCTGACATCTTCAAAATTGTGATTTTTTTTTAAGCAAATAGAAGAGATTAGTGCTGAAAATGAAACTAATTCACTTCCCTTTCTTATTACTGAAATCGTCAAGATATGTAATGTACGATATGTAGGATATGTTAATCATTTGGCAAAATAATTCCCTTTTGGGAAATTTGCTAAAATGTTTCTAGTTAGTTTTTCTGTTTAATTTGAATAATGTAATCATGAATCTCCATAATAACAAAAACAAAAAGACCTGTAACATTATATGAAAGAAATGGATGTAGTTTTAATTGAAGATGAAATAAATGTGCTGCTGCTAATATTAAAAACAATGACCTCATTTTTGTTCTGATTTGTGTGTTTTTGGATTCTCAAACTGCCATGTGAGACATGAAAAGAATACAGGAATAAGCTAATTTGGAGTGGTCTGATTGATTGTTTCTTTAATTTTTTTAACTTTTTGGCATCATTTTTAAGCCAAAGATATTAGTACCTATATCCTGCTGTTTTGCTAATATGCATCAAACTGTATTCCATGTAGTAAAATACACAGCTATCACACAAACAGCAGGTAAATATGCAGCTGTATATACAAAATAAAATCAGAATGCAATCTGCAATTTTGGATGGCTTGATCTGCAATCAAACCATCCAAACCCATTGAGAATAGGCATATATTTAATGTGATCTGTAAAGCTGACATTTTCAGCAAGAAATATTATACATTTTCAGGAAAGATGCAATATATGCAAAAATATCCATCTCATGGTGGATTTGCCTTGTGACTGGTTTTGATGAAATTTTCTTTTACCTGTTCTTGACCAAAGTTAAGGCATCAGCCACTCAGCTGATGAGGATTGTCCTCGGTGAGGACTGCTGCCTACTGCAGAGACTATGTTCAAAGTATGTTGCTGCAAGTAAGAAAAGGTCCCAGAAAAGAAGCTAGTGGCAGGATGGTGGTAACAGAATATTGTGATCATGGCTTTCATTGGTACAACAGTTTTTTAACTTCTTTCCTAAGTGTGAATTTACCTGCTGCTCTCGCAAACATTCAGATTTCTGAAGTTCTGCTTTACTCCACATTCAAGTAGCCTCGACTCATCTGTGCAGTTTTGATCATCACAATATTAAAAAAATATATAGAGCTCTTAGAGAGCAGCCAAAGGAGGATCTATGAAGATGGTGAACAGGCCAAAGGAAGCCTTATGAGGAATTTCTGAGGTCACTTGGCTTGTACAGCCTGGAGAAGAGCAGACTGAGGGAAAACCATATTGTGACCTTCAGTATCCTCACCAGGGGAAGCAGAGGGACAGGAACTGTGACCAGTGGTAGAGGACCCAAGGGAATGCAATAAAGCTGTGTCAGGGAAGATTTAGATTAGATATTAAGAAATGCTTGTGCACTGCAACAGTAGGAAGCAGTGGTGGCACCAACCTTGACAAAGTTCAAGATCGTAGTGGTTTCCTTCCAATGCAGGATATTTTGTGACTCTATGATCTCAAGTGACCAAGGCTGCGCCTTTTGTCTGTGTGGCACAAATGGAGGGTAGACTCAAATATTGCTCACTTTATTTGAAAATATTGTGACAATTCCTGTGTTACAATGGTAAGGAAGGTCCTACTTTATGCATATTTTGTTGTTCATTATCTATTATATCAACTATGTTTCTCTGATCATGTCACCATTTGTTGTCTGGCATGATCATAAAGAGAACAGCACTGCACGATATTGTAAACACTATGGAAACTTCTCAAAGCAATAGATTTATGTTATATTTATTTTAAAAGGACTTTAGTCATAGGAATCCTTATTATTTTGGTTGATGCACTGGAGCCTAGATTAAGTCTAAGTAATTTAGGCATCTTTCCAGAATAGGGAAGTCAGAAAACCGTTTCCCTAGAAACCCACATAGTCAATGAGGAGAAAGAGATGCACTTCCAGATATCCAGATCTTATATTTCAGCAGATTGCAGAAACTCATATTGTACACAAAATCAACAGAAGTTATGTTCTTCATTTAAACTCCTGAAAGGTGGGTGCCACTGGTGAATCTGGTGCCACTGTATAATGATGTATTTTGAAGACCCATACTTGTATAATTATAGTAACTGAAATAATTTGTAGGACTTATCTGAAAGTCCTCTCAGTCACAATGAACATAAGATTTGTGTCAAAATTCTGAGGCAGACATATCTTTATGCCTCATAAATTACACTGAAGAAATTTATATGTATATTCAGTTAGCCAACGTATGGTGGCCTTGAAAGTATCACAACTGAATGATCACTAACAGAAAGGTCTGTTTAAAAATGTGTATATCAAACTTTTCAGAGAAAGTGACTTAAACTGTCAATGGAATTGTATTTTATGTTATAAGGGGGTTCATGGAATTAATGAAGAAATGAGCAACCTGGTTGTTGATTTCCAAGACAGAACTAATATTTTTCTAGCTCTATCTAGCAGATGCCTTTCTTTTTTATCACAGCCTACTTGTGAGTGCTGGGCAGCTGGGTATGGGATTTGCATAGGAAAAGGAGTCCAAGGGGAAGCTAAGACAGCAGTGACCACAACAGCATGAACATCCCAGGCAGGGAATTTCATTACAATGTAAGTTCATATTTAGTGCTGTTCCAGAATGTTTTTATTTTAGCTATTCTGACACCTTTTTCATATTAAAGCAAAGGAAATCATGAGGGGGTTTTTTTTTGTTTGTTTTTTGTTTTTTTTTTTTTTTTTGCTTGTTTCTTTATTTCAAGTCTGAAAAAAATGGTGAAATGGAAAAGACACCGTTTAGAAGGAAGATGGGATTGACAGGAAGGTTAAGAAGGCTTTTATCTTCAACATGGGTACAGCAGCAAAGGTATTTAACACATTTACCATAGTATGCAAGTAGAAGTCCATCTGATTGCCCAATAATGAACTGACATGCAATATTCTGTGATTGCCCTCAATTACCCTATGCAAAGCAAGAATTAATTACTAACATTGAAAAAATTCACCTTTGTCCCTCATTTCAGGCTCTCATTTATAGTGAGTGTTTCTCAGAGGGTATTAATAGAGGTCCAAGTACTTGATAGCTGGGGTATTTTTCATTCTTTTTCCTTGTAATGGTGTCAATCCTCTTATGTGATAACTACAGTCTAATCAATCAGTGGCTGAATTAAGCATTAAGGTATATACAAAACATTTTAAAAGTGCTGAACCCACCCATGTACTGTTTGGCACCTTGCTGTCCAAAGTTGTAGTACACAGGATACTTAATTTGATCCATTTGTTTTGCAACAAAGACTGCCACCACAAAGTTATTTGAATGTAATGTTATAAATCAACTTGAAGGCTGCATTAAAAAATAAATAAGCCAAATAAAACCAACATAGAGATTTATCACATTTTGTCTGTTTTCCCTCGTTGAATCAAGAGATGCATTTCTAAACAAAAAGCAACGCTAAATGATCATTACCCAAGATTCCCTTTTTTTCCCAAGTTGCCAATATAGTATTACATTGGAAGGAACTGTCTGCTTGCGTATGATTTTAAAATACATTCTGTCTGTGCATATTTCGTACAAGTCTAGTCATAAATGCTGAGCCAGCACCAGAAATTAATAGAGAAATTACTCAAAAAAAAGAGAGAATAATATTTCTCCATTTCATATTTATTTTATAATTAGTTCTACTCTTTATTGAGGTCTAGGTTAGCACATAGAAGTTATGCTGCAGTAATAAAAGAGAATGTCATAATACAGAAGAATGGACACTACCATCTTTATTTGATTCTAGAACTTTTCTTCCAAATCAAAAAGGCTTAGGAGGTATGTATCCATACAGTTATAAATGATTCTGAGTTACACTAAGTTTTTTTTTGCATACTCTGGTATAACAGTGAGTTGAATGCTAAGACAGAAGACAAGCGCATGAAGAGGAAAGGTAGATGAGGAGAAATCAGTTCCAGAGAGTCAGTAACTGCAATTTCTAGTCCCTAATGTCAGCTGGAGAGTGCTAGTAGTAAACTGCTGGTGAAGTGAGAGCAGCTTCCGAAATCAGTTGTTCAAATTAACCTGCTTGACTCTACTGTGAAAGGTACTGTAAATACTCATTCACTCAGGAAAGCATAGGAGGAAATTTCAAAAGCTCTCTTTTCTCTTTCAACAAAAATCCATGGAAAGAGGTCTCTCATACATGTAGGCATCTCTAATGTGTTGGCACTATCTGAAGTAGTCATTCAAGGTTCCTTTATAGAAAAAGAATAGGTACTTCTGAAGTGCCATTCCCTTCTTTTTTTAGGTAGAGATCTGGTACAAAGCACTTTAATAGCTCTATAAAAGATCCTACTTCTCACTAACACACACACACACAAATAAAAGGCCTGGAAAAACAAATTTGTTGTATATGTCTAGAGTGATCTACAGGTAGATGAGATAAATCCCATCTCCGTGACTTAAGAGTGCTTCAATTCCATTTGGTGTTAAGTCAAACCAGCTATTTTGAGTTATATATGGAGATTTGGTAGGTTTATCCTAGCCATTCCCAACAGTTAGAGATTTCAGCTGAAAAGAATTTAGAATAAGCTTTTCACCTTTGCACTGAAGGAGAATGAAATCTATCACACACCAGGTGCATCTCCCACCAGGGAAGCTGTGTTTTACTGTAACAGACTGTGTGGGTATCCATGTCAATTTGGCATATTAACCCAACATGTTGTGAAGGAGTTCAGGACAGACAGCCAACTCGCCTAATCCTATAAGTGTGCTTCTAATCACTTTCTAAATAAACTCTCTCAACAAAGGTGCTTCAGCAACACTAAAACACAATCAGGCACCAGTTGAAATCACGACTCCATCACTGAAGGCTCACTTCATTTTATGTATATACTGCAATTTGTCTCTTCCTTGGCATTTTTTTAGATTAATATTAGTGAAAGATATCATAAGAGTTTGGATTTTTTTATTTTTCTAAAATCTCTGTATTTTCTTCAAATTCTATCACCACACTTTCTTACATTTCAAGTTAAGGAATTTTTTCAGGATTTTTTTTTCTGCTGTGGGAAAATATTGTTTTCTTTTTAGAAAAGTAGAAGTATATAAACCCAAAGGATTATAGAAGTTAGGCCACAACTCTGGAGTTGAGGTTCTGTTTTCATGGAAAAGAGGATTAAAATCCTTCTCTTTCGCACATAACAAATTTAAGTAAGTTTCTAACCAAAACTGCAGCCTTCACAAAAACAGGGCACAGCTGTGGAAAAAGACAAGCTCAGTAGCTGTTCATGGGGGTTTTGTTGTTGTTGTTGTTGCCTCCCCTTGTTTTCTACCTATATTATTATTAAGCTAAATGGAGACAATATGTGTCTGAGACTGTGATTTCTTTCAATGAGTTGCAAACACTGCAGGAGCTGCACTGACCAGCTTCACAGATAGACACATGAAGAGCTTTGCTGGCAGCATTTTTAACAGAAACACTGACCCAGAAAAGTAAAAATATAGACAGAAATAACTTAAATCCTTGGATTTTGTATGCCTGTGGCTGAATATCCCCAACACAGTAAATTGTTATTCTTTGCAAGAAAATCATGGGTCTAAGTTTTTGGGTTTTTTTCCCTAACTTGAGTTAAAGAAGAGCACTGAGCTTGGTGAGAGAAGCAGGCTGGTACAGTGGTTGATGTAGTTATGTATAGGAGTAGTGCTAACAGAGACCTTTGAGAGAGGAGATACGATGGGTATCAGCAGAGGATCATGTAAGAACACAGAATGAGTCAAAACCACAGAGCCTTCTCCCTGGGCAATCCATGGTGTTAAAAGCTTCTCTTTAAAGAGAAAGGAGTGAAAGGGGAGCAGCTGCCTATATTCACAAAAGCATGTGGCTTAGTGTGGTAGGCCAGTGGAAGCATCTCACTTGTTCTCACCCTAGAAGTACAGAGATGCTGAGAGCAGTAAAGACCCTCACTGAAAATCTGATTGTCTTAGTATCTGAATTATTCCTTTTTTAAGACAGTATACAGTGGTAAAAGCTGGAGGATTTGTAGGATTCAGATGACAAATAAGTAACAAATTGTTGGTTATGAGATCATTATGGTATACAGGATAAAGAACAAACTTGAAGCATGGTCCTGAAAAAGCAGTATTTATCTGCCTTTCAGGATGAGGCTAAGAGTAAACATTAGGAGAAATTAAATGTGTCATTGTGACATTGTTAATATCTAATTATATTACACCTGTAAATGCATAGGCTTCTACAAAGACAACTCGTAAGAATATAAATTGCTGAAATAATTAGATTTGTTTTCCATTGGTTTACAGGAATCTTTATATTCAGTGAAACATCCCTAATGAATGTTCAATCTGAACACAAAACAGTTAAATTACTGAAAGTTAACAGTGGTAAATTGTGGGCTATATTGATTTTCTGACCTGCATACACAGTAAATTTTTCACATTGAGGCTACCCACAAAGTCTTTTGTTTTCCACTTCTCAGATTTCAGTTTGAAATAACTGAGAGAAAGCTTTCACAATCTTCTTTCAGAGCCATCTTTTGAGGTGACCTTTGACTTGAAAGGGACAGTTAAAGCAGGACTTCAAGTATCAGAAAATTACATCATTTTCAGGAATCTTTTACTCTTTTACTCTTTTTACTCTAGTAGCTGACATAGTGAAAATACAGTATTAAAATAAAAATTGCCTGGAAAATCATTCATTACTTGGTTTTAAGATTTCCTGGATAATGATTGAGGAAGAAACTAGAAATGCAACCCTCTCACTGAAAAATCAGGATCCTTCCAGTTTTTTTGCATTCATGGTCTGCATGTCACTGACACAAGGTTCCTGTACATAAAGGTTTTGATCAGGTTATAGAGAAGAATGAAACAAAAATAGATGTCAAGGCAGAAAACAAAAATTTTTATAAATGCTTAATTTTTCAAGAGAGGCAGCTATGTTCTTTCCAAAATAGCAGATTTTTTAGTTTTGTAGTTTGTGAATAGAATCCTCTCCAAGGGATTCCATTGCATGAAAGCTTATAGGAAGGCAGGAAGCTTTTTGGTCTTCATACTGCAAATAACCAATTTTAATGCAACTGTTCAGATCCAGCTATTGTGCTGTTAAAGTTTTGGGTAAACAGCCTGTCATTTGCATTGCTACCTTAAGATGAGAGTTTTGACAAAATTACACGCTTTCAATATTTTTCAGCCTTCAATTTTCTAGGAAACTAGATTTCTGGAATTTCTCAAAAAGTAGAGAAAAGGAAAAAAATAGGACTAAAACTGAATATTGAGTGCATTACCTCTCTGAGAAAGCTCTTTCCTGTTCTGTAAAAACAGGTGATTATTGAGACAGCACATTTTCATGCATGTACACTCTGTTTTGGTGGAAGAGAACAGTTTGAGGGCTACTCTGGTATTTAGTTTCTCTCTAGAAGAGATTGAAAATCTAATTTAGGGCTTCACTGTCAACAGGTGAGTTGTTATGAGGTAACTATCACATATCACGCAAAGTGTAATATTAAGGTGAAAACAAACCAGTGGCATTTAGTTCAGAACTAAACGGAATGCTCTAAATGACTAATAATTTAAAAAAGAAGGAATTTAATTATATGAGGAAGTTAAAGTCAGTTAGTGAGTATGTGAGCAGTCCCATGGTAAGGAAAACAAAATCTTTATTTTATCTAGAAGACAGGATGGAAATTTATGTTAGTGTTGCTCTTTTTTTTTTCTTTTTTTTTTTTTGACAGGCTGCACCTATACTGCCATTCATAGCAAAGTTCAAGTTTTGCTTAGTTCCTCAAAATGCCTTCCATTCCATGAGGGAACATTTCCACTGAATTAAAAGGAAAATGTTTCTTGCAGCCATGAAAACATTCCATTTGGACTAGACGATCATTGTAGGTCCCTTCCAATTGAAATAGTCTTATCTATTCTATTTACTAGGGAATTAATATTTTTTTTCCTCATGGCCATATTTTAAGGTGCTTGAAACCTGTGACCTGAAGTACAGTCTCCACCCTCCGGGAAACAGCTGCTAGCAGGATGATCCCTTCCCTTTACCACTCCCAGTTCTGATGGAAGATTCAAGCAGAGCCTTGCACCTTGGTTGCATTTACTGTTAGCTGGTTTTTGTTTCCAGGTCCATATATATTCAGTTGTTACTCTCCTGGGTTTGCACCAATATGGAATTTAAAATTGAATAATTCTTTTCCAACCCTCTTTGAAAGTATAGAGCCATATACTGTAAACATATTACTTTTTGCATATACACTATTTATGTGTAGTATAAAGAACAAAAATAGATAAATTTTTCATGGTAGGGGGTTTAAAGTTTGTATGGCACTTATATTAATCATATCTAGGAATTAGTCTGCAGCTACCAATCAACTGTTAGCTGGTGACTAATTTATGCAGCAGGGAATCTTATGTGTATTTGTTGTTCATGAATGGCACTTCAAAACTACTTATTGTGCAGAAACAGTGTTGCTTTTGTCCTGGTTAACTTCTGAAATGTGTATCTTCTCTGGCTCTGATATACCTCTGAGCCATTTGGACTAAGTCCAGGTAAAAAATTATCAATTCAACAAATCAGCTTCCTGCTACTGTACATCATTTTTGCTAGGAAGTACTGAAAGGTGCTCTCATACTTGTAAATAACAATAGATCATATGAAAATGGCTCATCGGTAATAGAAGACTTCATGTAAACCAAATTATTCATTTCAATCTTTGCATACACATGGTGAGAATTGAAGCATTTAGACAGACCTGTTAATAGAGGTATGAAATTCTATGGATTATAGCTTTAAATGTAAAGGTCATTAGATGTTACTTTTATACTAAGAGTCAGAACTTCCATGATGAAAATTATATTTAAGGAATACAGAGAAGCAGGTAAAATATGTCTAGAGCCATTCGAAAAGACAACAAGGAGAAGATGCTGGAGTTTGGCAGCAGACTTTTTAAATATAAAATTGTACTCTTTTGACATTTCCAGTGACTGTACAAGAGGGTCTCAAAGGCCTAAGAAGCTCCAAATTTTGATAAAAAATATTATGAAGAACAGTTTATGACTTTCACAGTACTCTTTCAAAGTAGTCCTTTTTTACATTAGTTCTTTATTAAATTGATGGTATCATATAAAATAAGGAGAGCAAAACAAAGTGATTTTCACTTGAAGATACAAACCCACTGGTGGAAGTTCATTATAGCACTCTATGCCCACTTATAAAAG
Source organism: Cinclus cinclus (assembly GCF_963662255.1). Taxonomy (NCBI): domain Eukaryota; kingdom Metazoa; phylum Chordata; class Aves; order Passeriformes; family Cinclidae; genus Cinclus; species Cinclus cinclus. The sequence goes on from NC_085047.1 coordinate 76,465,942, forward strand.
ATATGAATAATTACAGCCCCCAGATGCAACATACTTCAAGATGGTTTGGGTTTTTTTTTTTTTTAAACCAAGATCCAGTAAAAGGATTTGAGAGCATTTAAGCATGTGTGTTAGAAATTTGATTCTGAGGTTTTTACATGATTTTGCTGCCCTGTACTGGGAGAAATAGAGCTTCTATCACATACATTTCACTTTCTGACCTTCAACTTTTGGACTTCCACACCCCTCAAAACTGCATAGATTAAATTAGAATCAAAGAACATAGGTACTCCTCCAAATCACCAGAAGGTGCAGATAATGGTTAATTGTGGAGCATCCCTAATGCCACCTATAGGATGTGGTTCACCCAGAAAGGCCGTGGTGATTTCTGCTTCAAATCACAGTGCTTGTGCTGTAACACTTGATAGCTGAAGCACTTTCCTAGAAAAATCTACCTTCTGCTCCTACTTTGGCATACAGGTCTGTGTTGCTCAGGTCCTGAGGATATTGGTGTTTCAATACCAGTGGACTGGTGTTTCTTCTCTGGTTGTACAGAGAAACCAGAAAGGAAGCCTATGTATAGGAAGGCTGAGGTATAAGAAAGGACTGACATTTCAGACTCCTTTCATTCTTCAACATCATTCCTGTGTGAAGCATTTTCTTAACTATAGGGTTCTCATGGTGTCAGAAATCCCACTTCAATTCCAAATTTCCTGTACTCAATCTTCTGGCCTTGGCTCAGATGTCTCAAAAGACAGATGAATACTGCCCACTGGGCTTGCCATTGATTAACCTGCTGCTGAGTAAGGTAATTGGGATATGTGTTTTGCATATAATTTACCAGAGGTGTCACTTCTCCCACTGTGAGTAGATGGGTTTTGGATCTCTCCACAAACCTTCACAAGACCCAGCTCTTAGAAAACCTCTATCTAGTGCATTCTCTATTCCATAGGGCTGAAAAACAGAAGTGCCCACTATTATGACAATTTACCTGCATTTGGGATTTTCTTTAAGGGTTTGGGTTTATTTAGGTTGTTTTTGAGAAAGGGAAGTTGCTCATACTTGATAGGCACATTTTAAAGGTAATTACGTTTTGGCCTGAATAGTTGACATTTTTTTTTAAATAAAATGCTAGAAATAAACTTAATTTGGGTTGAGAGGGACCTTACCGTACTGTAACCAAAAAATAGTACTTAGCACCCTTTCTTAAAAAAAATGCTTTGCCATGATAAGCATTCAACAGGTATTATTTAATGTGGATTCTCTTCCTGAGTATGTCAGTCAGTTGTGACTTTACAGCTTATATTTATTAAGACATGGAAGCCTGTTACTAAAATTAATTTTTTCCTTTCTTGCTCTCTTTACTGATGAGAATATGAAAATCTCTGTTCACTTGGAGCCATTCTGCTGATTGCTTAAGTATTGCAATGTAGAGGTCATTCAATATTACTTTTGAAGTTAGATCAAACTAGCTTTGGTACTAAAACTTTTTTGCACGTTGACAGTGAAGAACCACTTATAAGGAAGACAGTACAAAGAAATGCTTCCAGGTAAAACAACTTCCTTTTGTTTTTGAATAGGTTACCTCTTCAAAGTTCATTTCATTGTTCTTATTACCCCCTTAAATGTATTTTAAGGAAATGAATATGAAATGAAGAGGCAGACTGAAAAAGGCCACTGCCAAGCACTTTCTGTCATGTTCTTTTAGAACAGTTGGTTTGAACCTTGAAAAGAAGAAATATTGCTCTATGCCTTCACCTTTTGATAATATAGATGTTTTATAGTATTGCCAACCACGTATGAAGAAGAAATATTTAAGTTATTTGAATATTGAATACTCTAGGGCAGACAAACATATTGACATCCAAGACTGAACCCATTAGATTAATGTACTTAAAATGCTATATCACATAACAGTAATGTGGTAGAAATTGTTGTTACTCTTGCAGCTCATATCTGTTCTTGTCTATATCAAGAATCTTGCAGCTCTCTCTGCTGAGACTTGATTCATAGCAGTGAAGGAAACTTTCAAATTGATGAGTATCTCCCTAAAACATCACCTTGCACCATAAACTTTCCTTGGTGACAAGTTGTCATGGTTTTAATCCCAAATGGACATGAAATACCATGCAACCACTTGCTTATCTCCCCTTTATCTGACCCCCACCTCTACCTACCCTGGTGGAGTAGGGGGAAGAACCAAAGTAAAACTTCTGTGTTGAGACAATAACAGTTTCATAATTCAAAATAAATTAAACAACTGTAATAACGGCTAATAATGCTAATGGTAAATTATTATTATTATTATTAATAATAATAATAGTAGTAGTAGGAAAAGCAAGTGATGCACAATGCAATTGTCCCCCACCTGCTGACCGATGCCAGTCCTCCCTTCCTAAACACAGAACAGTCCCCCCTCCCCTGGCCACCTTTCCAAGTAACATTCAATTCTATATTGTACGTGTCTGCATCTAGGTATTTAGAAGTTGGTATCTATATGCACCATTGTATCTCTGGCCTGATTTTAATCAGAAGAGACCTGAGACTTGATTCAGGTGCCCTTCTTGGCCATTTGTGGCCATTTGAGGTCCCTGAAGGCACGTGCAAGATTGGCAGATATGACAAAATAGCTAGAGCTACGTACAGCACTGTTGCTGTGACCAGAATTACAGTAGTGAGTAGACAATGTGAGATGCTATATGGTGTAGCTACATTCATGCATTCTTAAATTAGGGGCAGATAAATAAGAACCAAAATAAAGGAAGTTATTCCTGGTAGAAGTAGAGGTTGTCTATGGGTTGCTGTGGCTAAAACAGAGCAATAGGAGCAGCATACTTATGCTTCAAGACTTCCTAAAATGTTGAGATAACAAAATATGTGGAATGAAAATTAGTCAGTTTCAAGGGCTACTTGAAGTATGGCAAAAAAAATTTAAAACTATAGAGGTCTACATACGGACCAGCATTGTTTAATATATTCATTGATGACAAGGGGATCAAGGTTGCAGTGGGCAGCAAACTGAGCAGTGCAGTTGACATACCTGAAGGACAGGATGCCATCCAGAGGAACCTGGACAAGCTGAAAAATGGGCCCATGGGAATCTCATGAGGATTAACAAGACCAAGTGCAAAGTGTTGCATCTGGGTCAGGGCAACCCCCAGCATCAACACAGGCTGAGGGATGAACAGATCCAGAGCAACCTTGCTAAGAAAGATTTGGGGATGCTGATGGGTGAGAGGCTGAATATGACCCAGCCATGTGCACTCACAACCCAGAAAGCCAAACATGTCCTGGGCTGCATCACAGGAAGTGTGGCCAGCAGGGAGAGGGATTCTGCCCCTCTGCTCTGCTCTGGTGAGACCCCACCTGCAGTGCTGCATCCAGCTCTGGGGCCCTCAGCACATGAAAGGCCATGGACCTCCTGGAGTAAGTCCAAATGAGGGCCACCAAGTTAATCAGAGGGATGGAGCACATCTCCTATGAGGAAAGACTGAGAAAACTGTGATTGTTCAGCCTGAAAAAGAGAAGGCTTTGGGGTGACCTAACTGCAGTATGCTAGTATCTGAAGGGAACATAGAGAAAAGATGGAGAGAGAGTATTCCCAAGGGCATGTAGTGACAGGACAAGTGAATGGGTTCAAATTGGAAGAGAGGAGGTTTAGGTTATGTATCAGGAAAAAGTTCTTTAACATGAGGGTGTGAAGCACTGGAACATGCTGCCCTGAGAAGCTGTGAATGCCCCGTCCCAAGAGGTGTTCAAGGCCAGGCTGGATGGGGGTCTGAGCAACCTGGTCTAGTGGAAGGTGTCCCTGAGCACAGCGGAGATGTTGGAACTGGATGATCTTTAAGGTTCCTTCCAGTCCAGGCCATTCTGTGAATCTATGATTTTATTATTTTATGATTCTATTACATTTCTTGTAATGTACTTCATTCTTTTGTACTTTCGCACACGTTGTACTGTTATTGAAGGTTATATTTTCAAGAAAAAAATTATATTCTAATAAAATTCTAATTCAATATCTTATCTTAAATTGGACTCTTATTGATTTACCACAACTCAAAATTCTGTAAGTTCAAAATCCCAGTAAGTTCTCAAATCCTTAGAAAGTAGAGTTAGAACAGTTGCAATCAAAGAAATCAGCATTTTTCTTCACAGTAAAGAAGAGAGCATCTCTGAATGCACAGCCATGGGAGCTTATTTCAGGGTTACTTTGTTAGATGGTTTGCTATCAGGTTTGATTGTCATCCAGCATTTGATGTGGCATATGATGTACAGCTGGGAATGCTTTTGTGCTTCCTATTTTGTAGGATTCTTGCATCAATAGCTACTTTGGGGGCTTAGTGTCCATTTCACTTCTTCCTGTACATATATTTCAGCAATTTTTACATTAAAGAAAAAAAAATGAGTGTTTTGTTGGTTTGGGTTTTTGTTTTTGTTGTTTTTTTTTTTTCATTGTTTGTTTGGGTTTGTTTTTTCTGCCTTGGTAATTTTCTGGTTTCCCTCACTCAGGAAGTCTTGGTGAAAGGAAGAAAAAGGGAATTATCAAAACCAACTCTCAGTGGGTTCAGGTATACTGAGGATCTGAGCTGAAAAGGTTTGCATGGAGAAATATTTAGGGTTATAGAAAGATGTGTGATAATTTACATATAAATTGATTTTTTTAAAGGAAAAGGTTAGCTTTCAGGAATTTGATGGAAGAGTCATAATGCAAATTATATTTTATTGACTGCTGAACAAGCTCAAAAATTAAATTACAAAAAATGAAATTATAAAAAATGGAAGACATTTGGGAAAACATGTTCACACAAAATACACAGAAATTAGTTGCTAAAACAATAGGCCTTAAGTTGCAGAACTTTCACAAAAGTAGAAGTTCAGAATCTTTCATGCATGTAAGGTTTCAGAAACTGTGAGGAAAATATTCTAATACTGGTGAAATGTGCAGTGGATAGCATTTTGTTTACTGTGAACTGTTAGATTTCTTTTCAATAATACATGAAAATATTTAATATAGGTGTTCTGGATATGGAGCCAACTCTAACACAAAGCTCTCAGACTAATTTTGGGGATTTTGGGGCCTGTTTTGGTTTTGGGTTTGGTTTTTTGTTTTGTTTTGGATTCTTTTTGGGTGCTTTTGGTTTTCTGTTTGGTAGGTTGGGTTTGTTGCTGTTGTTATGTTATTATGGTTTGGGGGGTTTTGTTGGTGTTTTCCATCACATTTCTTTATTTAGGGATGTTGATTATGTTTCTGTAAAATAACACTTTATTGAGTATAGAAGGTGTTATATAACCTTATGGAGTATAGAAGACTGTTCAGAGGTTATGATATAGAAAAACTGATATCTCAGAACCAGACCTGTGTTCTTTGAGAAATGAAATAAAGAAGCAATATCCAACATATTAGTAACCCCTTTTTTTCCCTTACTGAAACACACAATATCTTCCTAGTCTCACTTTGAGAATCTGTGCCAAATCATGTTACGTCTTCCTGTACCACACTGTAGATTTACTATGATTAAAAGAGCGAAGAAATTCTATGTAGCTAAAAACATCCAGCTAGTCAGGTGTTGGAATAAATCAGCCAAGACTCTATTTTCTTCATGCAGAAAGCCAATTTTTTATTCACAAAGTTCATATTCGTAGGAAATATCAGAAGCCACTGTGTTAACTGATCAGCAATACAGTGAAATTCAGTTCATTGGTCACTAAGGGCTGTTGTACATGTCTATCAATTTTTTTCTCTCTAGATAAGTTTATATTTTTCCTTTGTGGGTTCTCATGGGACAAATCTTATTGTTTACACAGGTGCAATTGTTTTTCACCCTCAGAATAGACCTTTATGTTAAACGAAATTCTCATTCTCAAAATAGCTTCACATTTGAACTTGCAAATCAGCTGCACTTAGAAATGACAGGCCAGCTTTGGCAATTTTAGCAGAGAGAGGCCTGATTTCATAAGGCCTTTCTTTTATAATTCTTCTACCTGTTCTACAACAGTCAGGAATTTAGTGCATATTTTGAAATAAATTTTAGTATTTTTCAGGTCTTTGTTTCTAGGTTTTATATTTCCTGCAACTCTTGTTTCTTTTTTTGGTTTCTTTTTACATGCCACATTGCACTTCCAATTCTCTCCTGTCTTCTCTCCCACTGTCTGCCTCTCTCCCTCCTTTCTTATTCTTCATACAGAGCCTTCAGGGCATGGCTTGATATCTCTGCATTGTAATTGGAGAACTTCAATGAGCAGCCAAAGTCAGATACTGAAACTGGAGTGTGACTAGTTTTCCTAGGCAATATCCATGTGAAATGCCAGCTTTTACTGCCTTCTGCCTACCACCACCATGTCCAGAGAGGGAGCACACTCCTCTTTGCTGCTGCTGCCTAGCCAGGTTTTCAGTTTTTCACATCAATTGCTGGCCATCAGGTCCCAGAGAAGCAATGATCTTTTCTATGACTAACCTGATCCATCACTGAAAGCCATGCAATTCTTGCTAAGGATTGATAATAATAACAACAACAAAAACCACCTTCTAGGTTTTTTTGTGATAGCTCTGGAGCTACACTCCCTAGCTCACCCCTTAAAACTTCACATGTTCTTTCAACTTGTGAGATTTTAAGAATATTTTACTGAAAACCTGGGATAGGTCCTTATCCAGTATGCATATTCCTAAATTAGAAGAGGGGATTGATATTATACCAAGAGTTAGTTTTGGAGTTGTACGTAACAGGGAATGTGCCTGGGATTAGTTACCAGCTCAAACTTCATAGGGTAAATAGAAATGTCAACTTTATGCCTGCCACAGCTGTTTGCGATATGATGCTTTTCAGAGGGTTTAGGAAATCCTCACAGGCCAGTGATACTATCTTGGGAAAATTACCTATTTTAAAAGAGATTCACTCAGGAAATATGACACTAGAAGTTGCAGAGAAGCATCTCTAACACAGTCTAAATTAAAAACTGAAAAAGAAGTTTTCTGGTGGAGATGGTGACTATATAAAGACAACTAGTTTTGTAAGCAAAGTGATTTTTGGTGCTTTTTAACCCTGTGGTTCTTGCAAAATCTCCTGCTTTTTTGGTAAATAAAAGAGCTCTTGAAAGAAGCCCATGTCATTGTAGGTTTTTGTTGCTAATGCTAACAATTCCTCCCCACCCTGGAGTACAGTTTTTACCTACAGTTTATAGTTTAAGCCCTTTTAATAAAAACAAAAGTCCTAAATAACCACTTTTAGCTTCTCTCTACTGAGTAGTAGAAAAATAGAAAAGAAGATTCCTATCAGGGAAGGGTTGTAATGCAAAATGTAACCAAAAGTATGATGAAACCAGGTGTGGCAGTGATCTTTATCTCCCATGGGGAAGGGACTATCTTCTGTTAATGGGTCATCTGTTAAAACAGGTGGGGCAGTGTCCTTTTATCCTTTCCAGACCCATCCTTCCTCCAGGGAGATATCTTCTGTTAATGGGCCATAGAGTCCCACTGCATGACTGATAAAATTACATCATTCCATTGGGAAATGCTCAGCTGAGGGGGAGGAGCCAAACATTTCCTACATAGATAAAATCTGAGATTTGGAACATCAGAGTAGCATTGTTCCACTGGATTCCAGAGGAAAACCAGACCCTTCTACATCATCTCTTTGGAGGAAAACTGCACCCTTCTACAGGACCACTGCTTCAACAGAATCACATCTGTCACCCCAGGACTGCAACCACCATTTAATGAGACTGCTGCCAACACCCTTACTGATGAGGCATCAGGTTGTATTCTGACTCCATCAGTGTTTTGTTTTTTTGTATTGCTATATTTTTATTTTAATTTTCCTAGTAAGGAACTGTTATTTTTGTTCCCATATCTTTGCCTGAGATTTCCTTAGTTTCAAAATCATAATACTTTGGAGAGGGGGTTTTACATTTTCCATTTCAAGAGAGGCTCCTGCCTTCCTTAGCAGACACCTGTTTTTCTAACCGAGACAGGTTGTTAGTTCCCCACAGTAATTTTAAACATCATTTCAGAAAAATAAGTATTCCATGTTATTCTTTCTGTTTTCCAAGCTGAACCTGAGATCTATGTGTTGTTACTGTTGTACACATCTAATTTCAAGCAGGACAGCCAAAGTTCCTAGTTACCTGTTCAATTCTCAATTTTCAATTACACAAACAGCATGTCATGTTTCCCAGCGTGTAGCCATATAGGTCTTTCTGAACATGACAGGAATGAATATTCACTGAGAATTCTAATCTCAACAACTATGCAGCAGATCTTATTTTCTGTTCCCCCTTCAAAGCTTTGAAGTTTAGAATTGCTATTAAGGATAACAGGTTTGAGTTTTAAATCCTTTAAAGTCAGGTCAAGGAACCAGCACCTTGTAAACCCAAGATTAAAGAGCAAGTGATAATGTTTAATCCAATTCTGTTAGATTTTACAACAGAAGAAACACATAAGCAGTGGTTCGGCATTTTACTCCAAGGCCCAAATTTGTTTGCTGCTCCTTCCCCGAGCTATATTAAAATGTTAAAACTTGGCTGCAGTAAATGTTTGTATGGTGCTTAACTTTTAACTTCCTGAAGTATACCTTATTATTTCTGTTGCTATAATACATAAGTATTCATAGACTGGTTTGCGACGTTGTTAAAGCTTTCAAATCCTCTCTGAGGCACACACAGTCTGGTTAGCCCCATTACACTGAGTTGGAACTAAGCATAAAGTTTTGTGTAGATCTTCTGTAAGCAGACATCTCACTCTGCTGGGCCAACAAATAGTCTCCTCAGTTAGATCTTTAGGAAAAGTCTTTACGAAAATGTACTTCAGCACCTTGGCAACTGCTGAAGCAGAATGCAGACAGACACTCCTTGTCTCTGCTTGCAGGAGGTTGTATGCTAAGCTGCAGAGAAAATCAAAGAACTAGGATTTCAGCACTGGACACCTACATCTGAGGCTACATGAGCGCCTGATATTCTTTTTCTCTGGTGCTGTGTAAAATGAGGCAGGGGTATTTGCTTGCCACAGGTGGCAATAAAAATAGTCGTACAGTACTGAAAGGCAGCAATATGAAATGCCGCATATAATGGGATTTCCATACCTATGTGCATTAAAGGGATAAGTTGTCACCTTTTATGGTCAATACATGCTCTGGAACTGTACAGAAACATCCTTTTCCTCTTTGGTTACTGTGATTTCACTCTTTTATTATGTATGGTAGCAAGTCACTACCTTCTCCAAAGATAGTGACTCAATGGTAATTGAAATTACATATGGAATTGCATCATAAAAGGCCTTTCCGTGGTTACAGCTTATTTCTGAGACAAAATCAGTACACATCACCATTTCCTTAAGTTTTAAGCCACCATTGCTTACATGGGCTGCCTAAGTGCTTCTGTTTTTAACCACCCTGTCAGAGATCCAGCCTTTTTGGTTTCCCATGATAGTACATCAGAGACACTTAGTAATGATAAATAGGTATCTGTACTGAGCATCAACAAGCTGAAAAAATATTTCTTCAAAAGTGAAAATTTGCATACAATTAAACATATCTTATGCTAAGTTTTGACTTTTTGCTGTAGAAGAAAAAAAACAACCAAACCTAAAACCAAATAAACAAATGTAGAATTCAGGAGCTAATACATGTCTCTTTTCCCTCTTGTACATTGGTACATTGCTATTCTGTCTACATTTTAGTTCTTAGTAGCTTTTGTTTTGGGATGTATGTCTTTGGAAGAACCAGATGTTGCATCACAATTGTTGTTGATTTCTCATAAGGTATCACGCTGTTGTAAAATCCCAATTACTCATGTTTTCCACAGTTCCTGAAGCTAAATTATGGGATTTTTTTTTTTGCTATCACAACTTCTTTGTTTCTTTCTCTCTTGCATACTGTGGGAACTTTACATCTTCCAGCAAAAATGTACTTGAAATATACAAATTCAGTCACATAGCTAAAAAATTGTAAAAGGCTGTTTTCTTGGCTGAGGTCCAGTTACCAGCTGGAGCAGGTTAGTTATGTTCATGAAGAACATCTTCTGGTTTGGTCTCACTTCAAAGGACTCTAGTTGCACAGTCAGGCAAGACCATTCTGCAATATGAAAGAAGGTGTGGCTATGTGTATTGAAAGAGTATGCCTCACCCAAAATAAAACATCTAGGGTAGATTCCCCCCTGAAATGTAGATAACAGTCTCCCCAGACAGACACAAGCTTCCTCCTTCTGGAATCTACTAGATTATCACAAGTATTAACTCTTAATATAGTGGTGTTTTGGGATGGAGGGGAAAGTGATATCCTGACATCACCTACAAGATATAGATAAGACCACTTGAGTATGCTATCAATATGCTAAGTTATGTCAGAAAGTGTCTTAAGTAAATACTGTAGGGCAGGAAAGCTTGAATCTCATATGCAAAACAGATTACAAAAATATGACAATGCACAATGCAACCTGACTGAAAAACTAGTCAGTACTTGGACAGAATATTTTATTGAATGGCAAATTTTCAAAAATATAGTTTGCCTCAGTTACACCTACAAAAATGTGGAGGTTTTTATTTTAATTTTTTTTGTCTGTGAACCAAATATGTGAAATGTGTTATGTAAATTAAGGACAATTATCAGTGTAAATAAAGTCTGTGTTAGCACCATAAGTAATAGGTTAGAAAACTGGCTCCGTTTTAGTTGGAAAACCAGCTTAATTTTATTCTATGCATATTTCTTGTTGTCATAGGCAAATAATTTTTCTTGAAAATTATTATAAATATTTACTGGAATGGACAAAATATTTCATCCATTACAATTTAATGAGTAAAAAGATCTGGTTTTGTACTCTGTCTTCTCCTAACTCAAGGATAGGTAACTAGACAGAAAAATAGTCTTTCTTTCATGTGTGTAATATGGTGTTGCCGGTGTTTTCCAAATGTCATTATATTAATGGGTGAGGATAATTTATTTCTTTTAGCCATTTGCAATGGAATACTTTGCACAGACAGTACCAATCAGTTTTCCGTGTAAATCAAAATACTATAGGTCTTCCATATCTACAGGAAAAACTTCCCTTCTGCATCAGCTTTATTGTCCAATTGCTTTTATTGGAAATTTTGTGCAGAAACTCTATTCTGTTTAATAGAAATAATATGCTGTCTTATCTCATTCATGGAGAAGTTGTATTAATGGACTTTTGTTATTATGTCTGTTTTATCCAATATATTAAATACCTCTGTTTTCTCCCTGGTGTTTAACATTCATGTGTACTAAAGAGTAATCATATCTGGCCCTGATCCAACCTTCATAATGTTAGGTTAAGCATGACGTGCTCTTCTGGAGTCCTGCACTATGACAGCTTCTCTGTTCTTTTGCTTATCCCAATGATCACATGAAAATGACCAATGAATCCCTTGCTGATAATTTTAATTTGTTATTATATTTCTTTCCAAAGTATTGAGAAGACAACCATAGATAAATTAAATCTATTCATTGCACATTCCTCTCAATTGACCTTTCTGCCTGTCCTTATTTTAATAGAAAACCAGATTCCCTAACTAGCAAATAACCCCTGCACAATTATGACATTCATAAGCTGTGGTTATAATCAAATGAACATCAGGAGGCAGCTGTGATTCACCAGCTTGTTGCTGCCTACTGGGACTCTTTATCAGCAATCAAAACAGCAACTGCTTGATCCTTTCACACAAATGTAACTCCAGTACAAGTTTCACCTTATTTTAATCCAGCTCCAGAACAACAATTCCTTGACAGTTTGTTTCCCAAACTGCTATCACCTAGTATATTTTCCAGCTACGGGTCAACAAGGTCTGTTTCATGGAAAATCCCACAACTAATAGCTAGCCTGAAGTTAGAAACAATGTTCCCTGCAGGGAAAGGCTCGTGTCACAAAAGCAGATTTGCTGGTCAATCAAACCAATTACCACATGCTTACATGCCTTTCCTATCTCCCGGGATTTGCAGTGTCCTGCTATCTTGAGACATACTTCTAAGACTGCAACTGTCATTTTATAGAAACATTGACCAGAAGTGTGACTACAAGAATCAAAATCCAAATGGTAACGCCATAAAAAGTACAAACAACTGCCAGAGCTAACATTTTGGTTTGGTTTAAGTTTTTGTTTTGGTTTGGGTTTTTTTTTTTTTTTTCCCGTTTTAAGAAAGGCTTCAGAAGCTCCCTTAGTTGAAAATGGCTTTAAATATGCTTGAATGCCCTTGGAAGTGAAAATTTGGGAACACTTGGACTCTTAACATCAGACCAAGTTTTATCAGAATTCTGGATAGATCAAGTAAATAAAAGGGCTGAAGACTTTGACAGATAACCATAACCTTAGCTTTCAAATCGGAAGAGCAAAGACTGAGTGGGATTCACATGACCATGTACATGGTGGACATCTGCACTTCTCACTCTTGGTATTTTTACAGTCAATTAAGACAAATAGGCACTTCAGGGTGCAGTTTCTATGTCTCTAAATTGCATTCTACATCTGCATTCTAAGAAGCACTAACTCACTAACTAAATAGGGACTCTACTGTGAGCAATTTGGATACAGGTATCAGCACTAAGGGCATGCCAAGTGAGGTGATGTGAAACCAATCTTTTAAATAATTAAGTCACAAATCAAACCTTTTCCCAAACTCACTCTTTACCTTTTAGTATAAACACAGACTTGTTGAAATGAATGCTACATTATCTGTGCTCCTGTGTCGTGAATTGTGACAAAGTAAGGGAAATAGGAATTTCATATCAGAGAGCAAGTATATCTTCACTGAACTGTGCAGAATTAGCACAAGCTTCACCTACCTTTATACCTCATCAATGGAAGTGGACACACATGCACATTTCTTTCCCCCCCCCCCTCCCCGCAGCACAGTTTATGTTAGCTAAAGACAGAATCATAGAGCATTTAGGGTTGAAAGGGACCTTAAAGATAATCTAATTCCAACCCCCTTGCCTTGCCATGGGCAGGGACACTTTCCACTAGACCAGGTTGTTCTGAGCCCTATCCAACCTGCCCTTGAACACTTCTAGGCATGGGGCATCCACAGCTTTCCTGAGCAATCTATTCCAGTGCCTCACTTCTTCACAGTAAAGAATTTCTTCCTAATATCTTGCCTAAATCTACCCTCTTTATGGGTAAATTGTAACATAGAAAGGGAGGATAAAGGAAGGTTTGGGCATTTTTTATTTGTTAGTAAACCAAATATATTTTTACTAGCTTTTACCTCTACTAATTTTATCAGTGTTTTCTTTCTTGTTTACAAGCTGATCATTGTAACCTGGATTCTTTGTAGCTATAACAGATAAGCACATAGGGAAATGCTGTTCTCCATCACTCTCATTAAGTATTTCACCAGAGATAGTTTAGAAGTCCTGTATTGTGGAAATAAACATTCAGAATAACAAAGGAAAGGGTAGTTATAAGAGGTTAAGAACTCAAAGAAAATTTAACATTCAGTCAATGACTATAAAGGTATAAAGTACTATTATTGATGATGATGATGAATGAAGAAAAACGGCAGTCTAGAAATAAATCAGTCAGAAATTCTGATTTTTCATTTGTAAAAATAAACATTTTCTTGCCATTTAGACACTTTTATGGAAAGGAATTAATTTTAAAATTTTCTAGTTTATACAGTTAGAAGAGGCCTAGAATGCATGTCACTCCAGGGTGGTCAGTTAAAGATTTTTACCCCTATTTTTATTTTGTCATGAACAAGTATGCTCTTAAAGTTTACAAGTGTGGGCCACAAGGAACGGTAGTTTTAAAATGTGTCGATGAGTTGGTAATCATGTCTATTTTTACCAGTCATAGGTTTATTAATTTCTGAGGTTTTATGAAAAATATCAAGAAATATTCTGATTTATGCACAGCTCTGTATTTTTATGCTCACTTAATAAAGATTGCTGTGGTTAAGTACATTAGCATTTATAAAAATATGCAATACTAATTTTGGAAGTTATGTTTCTAGAATACTCATAGGCATCCCCACATGAGAGCATAACATGGAAGATATACAATAAGGTGATCAGTAGGATATTATCTGTTTTCTCCAAAGCTTTAGAGCCACATAATCTTGTGCCACTGACTTTACTGGGGTAAATTATATGTTAGGAGTCATACTGAGTGGGAAATGAGAAAGAATCAACTGCATTGATTCTGTCATTCTGCACAGTTCAGGTTCATTTGGGTCTCTTCCTCAGTTCCTGCATTCCTGGCTTTTTTTTGTTTATGGCACAGGTTTTTGTGGAGGTTATTTTTCCTGTGTGAAAAGGTTCAGTCACATGCTTCGTACAAAAACTAATCATAATTCTTCCTAATTGGTAGTGTTTTTCACTGATTTGGATAGTGATGAGTATAATCTTTCCGTCAAGGTTCCAGACTTCCAGCTCCTAAAGAACTGTGTGAATTATATTACTTCTACAATTTAGTATAAACATTGCATTTTATTTTCTAAACGCTTTTCTTTGTACTTTTATTTATGTGCATCTTACATTATGAAGATTTTTAGCAAACTTACATGGAAAAAAAACCCCTGTATGCTCTACTCAAAATTAATTCCATATGATCCCCTATGGCAAGGGGATTGGAACTAAATAATCTCTAAGGTCTCTTCCAGCTGAACCACTCTGTAATTCTGTGATTCTGTGATTCTGTATGTGTGTGTGTCAGTTACTATGCTGAGGTAGCCCTTAGTCCAAAAACCATGCATAATTCCATCGTATCATTAAGGGATACAGTGAAGAGAAACTCTATCTTGTTAGTTCTGTGGAGAATAAATCTTGCCAGAGGTCTGCAATGGTTGCTTTGTGTCTACATGGTGAATTGAAGAGACCATGGAAGCTTTGGCTCATATTACTGACCTTGTGGAGCATCTATTTAAGAAAACCAAATTCAGGTTGCAGGACTTGATGTGCAAATGAGAAGCAGAATGGAACAGCAAATGAGTAAAGGATCTGACAGCTTTGAAAGGTAGGAAACAGTTCTGGCACTTCAGAGGACCAGCATCTTCCTTTTTTCCTTCTCTGATCTTCATTTTCCCCCCAAGGTGCATAAGAGACAATCTCCCACATCACATCATTAAAACATACTCAGGAATTTGAAAGCATATCATTAGCAATTTCCTGAAATAGTGGCTAAAAACTAAAATAAAAATCAATTCAAATGCCAAGATCAATATGTTCTTAGACACAGTAGGAAAGAAAAAGGAATAGTTTTCAGAATGGTTTTTGGTTTCCTTCAGAAATGGCAGAATAATTTACAACAATGAAAGCATATACCCAGTTTGTTTTCTGAGCTTTTTTAAGCTGTGTTTAAAATGATCTTTAATAAGAATTGCTACAATTGCTTATATCGTAATGAATTTTTGTCATTTTGTAGTCCACTCTAGGATAAACATATCATTTGAGGGGCAGAAGTTTATAATCAAATCCCCATTTTTTCATTTGTTTGTTTATTTTCAGAAATTAAGAGGTTATTAGTTTAAGAAATATGGTTGGGGTTCTTTGGTTTGGGTTGGGTTTTTTTCTGTTGGTGATGTTATTTTACTACAGTTTTACCAGACACATGAGCCTTAGATGATATTTTCCTTAAGCACAAGTTTACCAGCAATGTGCATTTTGGTTCTGCATAACATTTTCAGCATTTGCTCAAATGCCTGTGGCCAAACAAAAAATTGATCTCACAATATTGCACTAACAAGAAACGTTGCCAAATGATAAAATATTAATTCTTTTATTTTACATGCAGATATGAGAGGAGCAGCAATTACCCCTACTTTAATTGTTTCATAGACAAGTACAATTATTATGTTATTCATTCCATTTGCGACTGAATGTAAAAAATAACATCAACATCATATAGTCAGCAGACAGATCATTCTAAAGTAAACCTTACCAATGTTAGATATATTAAAGCAATAAACCAAGAGATTAAAGTTTCATAAACTGTAAGAGCTCACTCTTTTGTAAATGGATGTATAACGTGTTTGTAGCTCAAATGAAACCGTAAAACTGACTGGGTGCTTTGGTCTTTCTGCAAACTTTTGATTTATCTTTTTAATCACTTGTTAGTTTATTTTTTTAATGGCAATTAAACACTGAAAATGGCTTCAGCCTTCTTGCTGCATTACTCTTCTCTCATTGAGCTGCTGTCGTTTCTTTATGATGACAAGCAATTTAAAGGTGCAAAACCAAGTCAGTTAAAGTATATGTAGCTCCTGCTGCTACAGTTGTTTGTTACTAATGAATGACGTGATAGCTGTTGTTGGAATAAGAGATTTATCTTTCTTTCTGATTTGTGCAGCAGAGAGGATAATGGGTTACCTTTGAAAAGCTGGTATGAAGAGTCCACAATCACAGAAAAGCTGTAGTTAGACTTTATATGTGCTATACCAGAGTTAATGTTAGGGAATATTAAATAAAATTTGTTAGCTAAATTGCAATTTTGAACTCTTTCTGTAGCTACAAATAAAATAATGCAATACAGCATGTGTTAAGGTCCATCCATTACAGGTATCTGTTAATTTTCCAAACAGGAGTTTTAAAACCACACCTAAAACTTAGATATACATAATTAAGAAAATGAAATATGATGAATGATAAAGGCCATAACTGCTCTAAAATAATTAAACATACTATAAAACTGCTTGCACAGGTACAATGTTATAATTGCTCAGGTAATGTTATACACATTGCTAGCAGTAGCTATACCTAGGATGGGAAGCAGTTCCTGGGAATCCCCATAGTTTTCTGGCTATGTCTTACAATCAATTTTTTTTTTTTTTCCTGAGGGAGGGAGGAAGGGAGGGAGGCAAAGACTGTTCATGCCTAACAAAAGTTACTAGTATATTCTTTGCCCCCTCTGTCATGTTATTGCTTCAGGGCTAACAGGACTAAAGAGTGCTAAGAATATATTTTGTCATTGAACAAATGTGTTGACTCAAACTGCCATTTTTTTTGTGGTGACTTCTAAGAGTCAAACAGCACCCTAGAGAAAACTACTCTCTGGAAGAAGAAAAGTAACAACGGCAGCAGAATTTCACTTCTCATTTCCCACTGTCATCCAGCTACATACAAATATTTTCTATCTCTGTACCCAGTCCAAATTGAGGAGTGAAAATTTAACCTGGGAATATTTCATTGCTGATAGGATTGAGTATTTCATATTTTTAAATGCTAAATGCCTACAGTGACTATTTGTTTCTTCGTTTGCTGGTAATGTCCAATATCTTGTATCCATTTTTTTATTAACGCATTTCTTGAATTTCACATTCATGTATTTAAAAAAACATTATTTTAATCTATCACATCGATTACTATCTGCATCCATTAATGATTTTTTTTTTGCCAAATATAATCAGCCTCGCTCTGCAAATAAGCATGACCTAAAAATAGACCAGAAAATTTACATCTAGATGTCATAGAAGGCGGCTGTAAATAGCATCAGCTTCAAATTCTGCTTCTTTAGATGACTTTCTATCCACAGTTTGCATCAGTCAGTCTGTGTGATGCTAGGACATCCCTACTGCTTGGTATTAGTTTTTAATAATTTTAGTGGTGTGCATTTTATATAAAATAGAGTGAACAAAGGACAGTTTCCGGGATGGGTCTGAGATTTTGGCTTTCATTTGTTTTAGCTGCTAATATTTGCATGTAGCTTTTGTGGCATAATTGTTTTTAGTTCTGCTGACATTGTGGCAGGATAGCAGCATGGATAATAACAGATGATGTTTCCTTTTGTGGAAGTTAAGAACTAGCTGATTAATTGTTATTGTGGTACACTCTAGAGGAAACATTGTAATTAAACCACAAAAAGCTACATTAACATAATGGTAGGGGTCTGACTTAATCCCAGGAAAGCAAGAAAATTCAAAGTTAACGATGAAGAGGGTAATGTTATGTGTTTTAGGCCAAGTGCTGTTCTTTGAAAAAGAGCTTAGTCTGGCTCTTTCTGACTATTGTGGTTGTTTCTCTGTGATTAGGGCAGTTGCATTTAAATCAAATTAAGTCCTTTGACTTTTCTTTGTGTGTTCTTGCTCATCAGGCTTAATTAAAAAAATATTATTGAGCAGTCAGTTGAGCAGTTATCTTTGGAACTAGGTCTGATGCTAGATTTCATGCTTCCACAGCGGGTCCTGGCTTTGAACCAGAGGATGTGCTCCTCAGTAATTTTTTTATTTGCAAGTATACTATATTTCCTGACAGCCTGCCAGAGTAGTATTTGTACTTTTATGGGGCATTTTTTTTGATTTGCTGTAAAATGTTATTTCTTTATGTGTAAAACTTGGAAGAAGAAACACCTGGTTTATTTGAATGACTGCTTTTCTGGAAGCAAAAATCCTCCAAGTTTTAATACATACTCTATTCAAGACATAAAATTATTTCCACAGTCACACTTCCCTGTCCTGCTTTATGTGTTTTCAGCTTTTTTATCTCCTTCACATAGACTGTCTGAAGATTTCAAAGCCTGTAGTATGCAGACATGCTATCAGGATGAAACATACCAGTAAAAATTCCATAATTAAAAGTTTGAGGCAAATCAGGGATTAGTCTGACAGGCTAATCACAGTGACTGCTTCCCATCTCTGCTTCCTCCATCCCAGCCCCTCACTGATGGAGAGTTACAGCACCTGCCTGCAGCCTGGGTTGCTAGTTGTCGCACTCATCCCCACAGCAGCTGATTGGGATCCTTGATACTCCTGAAAGGTCTTGATTTTATGTAGTCCCCTTTTGTGTGAACAGTTCAGGTAACACAGAACTGGTCTGTATGATCCTCTGGCAATTTAATAGCCCATTTTGCATCTATTATGGGGAGAAAATTACATGCAGGTTGATAGAGTTGGTAGTGAAGTGGCAAAGACAGATGATTGCCTGAAAAATTCATATCCTCTAACTAAAAGACTTCAATCCTCAAATATGGATTCCACCTTGTATGCCTAAAGATTACTTTTGATATTTCCAGAAAATTAACGCCTAAATCCTAGTACTGGGGCAAGAGAAAGAAACACATAAATGTGTAAGCTCCTGAATCGATCGCAGGGTTCATATGTAGTCAGTATATCTGGAATTTTTAAAAGCATATGCTATAAAATTGGTTTCAAGAGCTTCTTACTATAAATGACAATAATGACAAGTGAATTGTGTCTATGAAAACTTAATGAAAACAGAAACAGTTTTAAAATATTAAGAACTCATTAAATTATGAAATTTAAACATTGTAAATGGACTCCAGAGATATGATTGCAATTCTAGGAATAGATTAGTTTATGAGCTGTCATAGCTAAAACATCCAAAATGAGAATACATTTTTCACATCGTTCCAAGGCAGTAAAAACAACACTTGAACTTTATTTTCCAGTTTCCAGATTTCAGAGTAAGTCCAGTACACATTTTAGATGCACATGCCATGAAATCTGTCCTACTTAGTTATCATGCAAACTCATCAGCTACTGAATTTTATATACAGTGTAGTCATCCTTGTTTTGGGAAACTAAAAGCATGCAATCTTACCTCCAAAGGGTTTGTTGTTCTAAACTCACACCCCTATAACAAATAAGCAAGAAGCAAGTTCTCTAGGAAAAAAAAAAAAAAAAAAGATAGGGTTTAATATTTCTGAGCAATTTTGATTTATTTTTTTTTTAATTCCTAGAACATGCTCTTTCAGTGCTGTCCTGGATTGGGGCATAAAAATGTCCCTCTGACCTTCTGTGAGCATTCCTTGTTTCTCTTTATGTGTGCTTATGATGATTTTTCTCCCTTCTCTTTCTCTCCCTCCTGGAGAGAAGTCCAGCTGCTAGCATCAGTGCACAAAAACCAGCCTCCAAATTCCTGGCTAACTCACTGATGTGATGTAGCTTGTGTGCAATATATACACCTGCAACTTTAGTTATCTGGTTTATATGAGCCTTTTAATTATGTTTTTTTATGCTTCTCCTAAATGAAGGCCAGACATTATGCTCACTGGTTTCAATTATATTTTTTTTCTCTAAGCAGTCTAGTTGTATTAATTTAATTTTGCCCTATTAAACCACAGAGCTAGGTCAATTGATATATTTAATAACGGCAAGTTACAACGATAGAAGTTGCAGGAAACTTCACCTATTTTGCCTTCATGGTATCCTAATTCCTGTATCTAAAACCACGGCTGTCATCTGGAGGAATCTTTTTTTAGCACCTGTAAGAGTCTTCATGCCTATAGATATGAAGATATCCGAAGATATGAAGATACCCGACTTAAATGTTTGATTTATAAACACTTTTTCATGGAAGGGTTTGACAAGCACATTAAAAATGGTTGCTCACAAGCTACAAATCTCTTAAGTTACAGCTACTGCATATATTGCACAGCTGGCTGTCATGATGCTAGCAAGATTTTTTTTGCTCTTTGATCTAACAGGAGTTTAAAATTCAAAGTGTTCAAGATGTTTATCAAGATTGTCTGTGCATTCCTGAAAATGGTAAGAAAAGCTTTCCCACCATCCAAGCACCGCCCTCAGAAGATGAACTTTCAGTGAAGTTGCCAGCTCCATGCTGAATGAGTTCCTTGCTATTTTTGCTGAAGCCAAGACCTTTGCCGAACTCTGCCGGTTGGTGCCCACTTAATATGAAATACTTGGAGCACTGCACAGAAGCCAGATGCAGAAAGACACAAAAACTACATTGGCAAATGATCTGTCAAGTGACCCATGAACAAAATCGAGATTGAGTTGCCCTTTGAAATAAACCTATTTGAATTTTATTATCTCTAGAGCACCTTGTGTCTCTAATCTTGTGAAAGGTTAGTATTCAATCCATCAGAGCAAGATTAGAGCTCTAGTTGATGCCTGTGCTTGATGATAACTGAATGCAGCATTTGGGGATGGAGGAAGGAGATTCATTACCATGAGCAGTTCAAAGAAAGATTGGGTAAACATGCTCAGGGAAGCAGGTTTGTGTTATAGACCACATACAATCCAGGTCAGGATAGCAGAAAAGAAAGGAGCAGAATACCACCAAAGATTTAAACCTATTAACAAAATTAAGCAGTATTATCTTATTCCCATCCTGTTATTTCATGTCACAAATTAGCCAACCCAAATGGCTGCTGCCTCCTAAGCTGCAATGTTAGCCACTTTCTCAATGCAGGTCTCAAGAAAAAGCTAAGACTAAAGGAATAAATGAGACAACAATAAAATAAAAAGATACAGGGCTTGTGACCCTCGTATGCATAGATAGAAGTGAAGAATGCAGATTCTGTGATTAAAAAAAAAAAAGTTATGTTTTTATTAATTCAAAAGTTCTCCCTCTCCTACATCAGTTAAAAAAATTATTTCTCAACTTTTATGATTTTTTAAAGCTTACCTGACATTTTGGAAAAATCTTTAGTGAACAGGCATATTTTTTCCATGTCCTTGTTTGCCTGAACTTTCTAAATTTTATATTATGCTCTGAATTATATATGTGATTAAGTTAATAGCAGTGATGACCTTACTTCTCGTATTAAAAAAAGAAATATGTTTAAATTCTTCATTGTTCTGTGTCAAGTTCAGGCCTATGCATTGCTTCAAGAATATAGAGGTAATTCAAAGGATTAAAATCTGTGTGTTTTTCTAATTCTTTAGTTCCTCTTGGTGGGTCTGGATTTGTGCCTCTGGCTTTTCTATCCATGCAGAGCCGACCATGTATTTATGTTTTCACGTTTGGCTTTGAAGGATAACAAGAGGCCCTTTGGACCTGATGCCAATGTATCAGCCAGCAGCAAAACAACATGAGACTGAATTTTTTATTTCCTGTCAAACTTCATAACATCACAAAGGAAAAAGAAATAGAGGGTAGGTCTGAGATTTTCCAGAGACAGAGGTATGTTAAAGTAGTAGAAATAGTTGCTCTGCGAAGTAGGAACCTGTTTAGCTCTTAGGTAGTACCCACAGTGCAGTAAATTTAAAAACAAATAAATCCCCCCCAAAAATCAACAAAGCAAAGCAAAACAAAATAAATTTACATTTTTAGTAAGTTATGTTGATGCTCAGAGTATAAGAAATCATGACTTTCAGATAGATTAGAATTACTCAGAGCTTGTGACAGGTATACAAATTATATGGCTCCTCAGAATAAGTAAAAATGCTTTGAGGAGGCCAATTTTAAAGTAAAACCAGATAGTAGCAACAAAAAGAAAAAAAATTCAGGGTGTTCATGGTGTTATGAAATATTCAGTTCCAGACACTGAAGTGATTCCAGAGACAAAAGCTGCAGTTTCTATGTAATCAACTAAAAAGATATTTTAGTACCCTCTACAGTTACATTTTTAGCTACATAATTGAGTTTTACTGTATTAAGGGACTTACAGTATAAACTATACCTAATACATGATATTAATTAATGTTCTTAATGAACAAATATGTATTAGGTAGGCAGTATGACACCTATTGCAGTTACTGTGGCTTTAAAACATAAAATTAATTGAAGTGTATTATATATGCACATATTATGGGCAAGTCTGAGTGAACATATGGTCTTTGCAAGAGAGGAATGTGTGACTAATAAAATAATGCTTCTTCAGTGAAAATGGAGAATGTTTTCTAGATAATGGGTATACAATTTAATGCTGAACTCTAAAATAAAAGTCACCTATTGAAAACACATTTCTAATTATCTGGTTTGTAAATATGCAAGCACTTAAAATATAAGGCCATCCAGGCTACATAAATTTATAATGTACTTATGAAGTTTATTATTATGGCAGAGGAGCACGGTAATTAGTCTCACCTAACATGTAACATCCCTAACATTTACATTTTTCAGAAGTGTTTATTGTAAGTTTGAAAGTCCTTCCACAATTATTAATGTCCTCATTAAAGAATGTTGAATGGTGTCTCAATTAAGAAACAGAAAGTTTCTTATGTCCTTTTCAAATGGAATCCCCATTTCTTTGAGCTGTACTATTTAACCCATATTCTGTCCAATGTCTTAATGTTTCTCCCAAATGACTAAGCATATATACATTACAGAAACTCAAAAAGAAATAAATTATTGGATAAAATATTTCACGACAATCTCTTAAAATAAGTATTCATTTTGCTTCTGTATCCCACCAGACCACTCAAAATGTTAGACTTTCAGATAATGCAGTAAAGGAAGACTTAAAATCACATTATCAAGCAATAACACATATTCATACATGGATTAAATGCAAATACTAGACCGAATCCAGTGGGGTTGATATAAAGGACAGATTCCTGCAGGGTGTGAAGGGGAGCACTCAGTTTAAAGTCCAAGCCAGACTTTTGATCTAAATTGTTCTTTCTCTCTCCATGGACAACATAAAGGCAGAGCTGGAGCAAGGCTTCATGCCAAGGTTCCTCAGTTGGGTATCTGAAGCCTGAATATTTAGCCTGGACATTCAGTTTCTGAGACCCTTGTTCTGCCTGTGTGTTCCAGGGTGATGGTCTTGGCAGTATTGATAGACTATGTCTGAAAATCATCTGGAAAACTAAAGTTGAGCACTCTTCTTATCACTTTGTCTGTTTCATTCAGTTGCCATTTCCCTGTTTCTCTATCTTCTCTCCAACTATTATTGTCCTCTCTAATTTTGCTTTCCTGTTTCACCTGTACTGCCTCATTTACACTTATCCTCCCATATTTTAAGATTTCTGCAGTAGTGTAGTTCAGGAAAACAAGTACAAGGCCTTTAGTCAGCACAGGTCACCCTGGCTCCTTCACTACCTGCTACCCAGTAGGATTATTCAGCTTTTCAACTTGTTCTTCAAATCTCATCTCAGAGGGCTGTAATTCTCAGCTGGCAAGCTTTATATGAGAAAAGCAGTTTGTGGTGTTTTCTTCCCAAATGTCCCTGCCACAGTGTTAATGTTGTGGCCAAACAAGCTGGGGGAACACCCAAATATTACACAAGGAAATAGTGTCTAGCAACAGTTCTAGGGACTGAATGAAAAGACCTTGCCACCAGAAGTGACACACAGTCTCCACTTCCAACTCAGGAAGAAGCACTGGACACTAATCAGGAAAACATGCCTATGCTTCC
This sequence comes from Cinclus cinclus, assembly GCF_963662255.1. Lineage (NCBI taxonomy): Eukaryota > Metazoa > Chordata > Aves > Passeriformes > Cinclidae > Cinclus > Cinclus cinclus. The sequence goes on from NC_085047.1 coordinate 76,489,922, forward strand.
CTACCAAGCTCTCAGGTAAAAACCATGTAATGTGAGGATTACACATGTCTGAGTGAGAGGGATGAGGGCTGTATAGCAAAGAAGGCAAACTTTTAGGTCTGAAGATTGAAGACATGGAAGAAGCAGTAAATGCCAGAAAGCCTGGAATTCCTTTGATTTCTGCACAAAACCCCCCTACCAACAGACAAATAATCAAAAATCCAGAAATAGTTTCTAAAGTTCCTACCTCCCACTGTGACACCCTATTTCTCACAAAACCCTAGGAAGCAGTCAAGTATATAGTTTGTTTGCTTAGAGTCAACAGCATGTGGGTTCATTGAAATATTCTTGTCATTATGTTCAATTTGTTCAGACACTTATCAGCACACCAGCAGCAGAGGCACAAAACTTTTGTGTCACTAAATGGACATATGCATTTAGGTGGAAACATATGCAGCACAGCAGCTAATAAATGGAAACAATTCCTCAAATAAACTTGGCCTAGGAGTTGTAAGGACAACTCGTGTAGTTCAATCAAATAAAAAGTAGATTATATTGTTTAAAATCTAACGTAATGCTAAATATATAACAATCTTGTAAAATTGGTTTTTCACTTCATTATGCTGTATGTAAGACATAAGTTTCTTTCTGACTGGAAAGCTTTCCCACTAGACAGCCTTGTACGAGAAAAATACATTCTCTTGAGAAGGTAGGTCAGATAAAAATCAATCATGCAGCATCTTGATCCAGTGAACTGATGTCTGTAGATGAAGATTTGTGTTGGCTTTAAAGCTATTCAAATACTGACTTTGTTTTTTAATCCCTGATCTTTGAAACACCCAGGTAGGAAAGTTTATTGACTTCACAATGCTCCATAGGGGACCCAAGGTCTTTCTACCAGCACATGAATACAGATCCAGGATCTGAAGACTGTTTTCTTCTAAAAGTAATATACCTATATTTTTTTTTTTACATTTGTAGTTTATTTGAGACCAGCTCTGTTATCCTTAAACTTAATCCTTAATCTTTTTCTTATTCTAGGATGTTATGCATTGCCTTGTTTTAAATCACTGGTTGCTCAGATCTGATCTCTAGGATCATTGCTGGTCCTTAACTTTCCTACTATTGCCTTGGAAAAAAAAGTAAAACTATCCCTCTAACATTTAAGACAGAACACTTAAACTGTCATAAAACTAAAAGGAAGTTTGTTGCTTCAGTGAAGTTTGAACATGTAGCACAATTTACAAGCAAGAAATTCAATCACATCAGAATTATGTCGATATAGTGTCCAAATAGCAAGAAACAACTGGGAAACCAGCTGGGATCTAATACTGCTTGGCCTTAATAGTACTTGGGGTTTCTTTGAGTGTAGGTGTGGAAAAATAGGATAAGCTCAAAATAGGTAAATTTTCTTGAATGTTGTTTTATATTTTTGTTAGTAGTGCTAAACCTTATCATAACTTATTAGCTGCATCCAGAGGTATTTAGAAAAGCCATCACCATTACTTCATTGCCTCTTAAGCTGCAGAATTATATAAAAAATTGATTTTATGTATATAATAACTTGCATAGGAAGTCAAACTTCATTCTGCTCTTACAGCAGACTTCTGCTGGTTAGCTCAAATAGAAGTCTGTGCAGTTATTTCAGTAGTATCTGTCTCAGGTCAAACATCTAAAGATTTTGGGGGTTTTTATGGAATAAAATGATTTCTTTCTAAATACTAAAATGAGCCTTCTTCAGAAAGGGGAAAAGGTGAAATGAGATTGAAAGGCAAACTGCAACAGATTTACAGCACTTACATTATATAAATACAACTGTGAAAATATGTTTTAGCTCTCTACACTTGCAACTGTGACATGAAAGTAGCTGCAGTTCTAATTTTAAACATATTGTGATGCAGCCAGTTTGACCTGTTTCAACCCCACATTTCCACACTGGGATTCAGACCTGCACTTCTTACTGGGTACTTCACTGAATGGATCTAATCCACACTGCTTTCTTGAAATTGTTTTCAAAAACCTCAATGACAGTTCTGCACAGTAGTCTATTTTGTTTAAAGTGGGAGGAAGAAAACAAAGAAGACACTATGCTAAAAGAGGTGAGCAAGCCCTCTTTAATCCCAAACGTCTTAACCCAGGCTGAGATTTCTGCCTTCAAAGCCTGTTGTCACTGCTGACAAGCTGTGGCTGATCACCCCATTAAAAATAAAAGTCTATGAAGGTTGCAGTGTTTTCCTCTGGCCAGCCAGAGGCTCCTTCCTCATGTGTGATTCCTCCCTGCAGTCTACTCCGAGAAGTGATGCGAAGACAAGCCGTGACTTCAGGGCCACATTCCTCCCCTGCACTACACCTGTGACCTCTGAACAGCACAGGAGTGAGTCTGGTTGTAGCAAATATTGCCTCTGATTTCAGACCTGCTTGTCCAAAAAATTGCTCTTTCTTTTTTTTTTTTTTTTTTTTGACAGAATATATAAATTATCCTGAATTAAATTTTATCTAGACTGTAGCAAGGCGATTTGTTGTTAATTTTCCCATATGTCTTCTGGTCTACCCTACACTTCCCTATATTAAAAGTCAACAAACTTTTAATACGTTTAGAAGATGGTTGTAGATTATAGGCATGGCAAGGAATTTTCATAAAAAAATTTAGATTGTTAATCTCTTTAACTATTGAATTGGGTGTTTAATAGCCTCTAGTGAGACATAGCAAAAAATGGTACAGTCTCTATATTTTAAAACAATTGTTGCACTGAGTCCCATGGTTTATATATTGTTAATATTTTCATGAAAGCTTTAAATGTTTTTCAGAAGAAACTGTGGTGACTCGTGAATCTTTCATGAGGTGTTATGCATTTTTATGAACATATGATGTAAAATTCATCATTCTGAAATTCACAGATATCCATGAAGTGCTACACGCCTCTCTTTCATCATGGATATTCATGACAATACTATTTCTGTAAGCATTTAAGTGCCCGTTCATAAATATTCTAGAACGTAACCTTCTGATGCCATGTAACATTTTGCTTACGTTTTATGAGTGCTTCACTTGGGCATTTTCCACTTGATAATGAAAGCAGAACCTTCAGGGACAGTTATTGGTATATACATAAATTTTGTGTAAAACTATCTCATTGCTTTGTTTTTATTCCTAGAATTTTCTTTCTTTGTTATTGCTCTAAGTTCAATGAATTCTTTGAGGGCATCTTGGGAATTTCAGGTTTCATATTTATAGCCAAGGATATATTATCAGTATAAAGTACCACATGCAACAGAATCAAGATTCTAGAGTGCAGCAAAGACTTCAAAAATATATGTAATGTCTAATACTCCTCGTGTGAAACTTACGTGCTTCAGCTAGTTGCAGGAGTGTCTGTATAGAATTGTTAGCAGGATGAAGTCTCCCTTTTATGCATACTCAAGTGTTGGCAAATGCAATGAAATAACAGTAGATTTAGCATTTGAAGGTTGCACCTGCATCCCCTGAAGTTGTTGATAATCTTCTTATTGATTTCGGTGTTGCAGAATAAAGTCTTATAAGCCTTTATCAATGAATGTAATCAGCTTTGAGTAGATGACAGATCCTTTAACTCTGTGTTAATGTTCATTTGTACAATAGATCCTTTGTGCTTTGGCATTTAATAATGCCTTTAATTCTTTGTCAAATTAGGTTCCCATTGTGATAATGTCATTTGATGTGTAAAAAGCAGCATAGCTTTTTTCTTTTCTCCTGCACCAGATTCACCCTGTCCAACCCAGCCCATCATAGATGTGTTTGTCTTTCTTCCCCATCCTCTCGTCCCTGATTTTTAGCTTAGGACAGTCCTGTTTGCATTATCTCTGTGCTTCACAGTGGGGAGTGGTTAAGGATGAAGCCTCAGTGGTTTCCTTTCCCCCTGTATCTCATTTTTTTCTTGCAATATCCTGACCCATAAAGGGGAAGAAGTCACAGACTCTGGATATGAGTCAGGGTGAAGATCGGAGTGAAATATCTGCTGTTACCACGTCTTGCAGTAGTCTGAGAAATGGAGGGATTAAAGAGGGAAGTGACTGTCATCTTTACTCACAACCTTTGAGACTGTACTGCTTCTAGAAAATGTAGTAGCATCCAAAAGATTTTTAAAAATCATTATATTTGCAGGTCTGGGACAGTCTAGAAAGCTATCTATTAGCAGCTAAATAATTTCACACATACCCAAAACATAACTGGAGTTTATAAATCGCCTATTGTGAAATTTGCAATTTTAGGGCACATTAATTATTGGACTTGTATTTCTTGGCTTAAAATACAATGTATATATATTCAAAATGAGTTTAAAAAGTAGAACAGCTTTCAACAAATCTCATCACACTGCAGCTTTTGTTTTTACTAATGGGAGATGAAATTTGTTTCCCAGTTGTGGCTGTTGAGTGTTTTGAAAGGTCAAAGCTATAAGGGAATTTTTAAATTAGTTATTCAGGCTGACTAAAAAGTAATACCACTGAACTGGTAGTCTTATGTAAGCAATCTGTTTACTCTTGAATATAAAACAAATGTAATGTCAAAACTAGGAGAGAAAAATCATCTGCTATAAATATTCTCCTACAGCAATTTTTTTCTCAATCAGGAAGTTAAATTGAGTTATTTTTGCTTTGTAAGGTTAGTTTTTGTTTAAAGAAAGTCTCCAGAAACCTGAAGCAGTTGGAAAATGAAAAGGCATAAAACCCAGAGAGGTTAATTTCACTTGAATTTCCTTGAGATAAATCACAACTTTCACTAATTGATGCCATCGCAGAATATCTTTAAAGAAAGAGAAAATAAAAGAAAAAAGCCTTTACAGCAAAAAAAGATGATGATTTCACAAAAATATTTTTGTTTCCTTAATGAGTTCCTGAACAAAGAAAGACAGACAGAAATAGGATGCAGGAAAAGACTGACTTTGATATTTGTAATGAATGCAAGTATCTATACCTAAAGAACCCCCAAAGAATCTTTCTCTCAAAAAGCATAGTCCGTTTACATGAATTCTAATATTCTCTTACCATCAGCCTTATTAGGAGTGGGACATTCAATGATTTGCAATAAAGTTAGGTACACTAAGTCTGCATAGGTTGTAAATACATGCACATCTTCACAGTAAATGGTAGATCACAGTAGAATGGTAAAGACTGGTAGAATTTACATATCTAAATCCTTAGAGCTCTTGGAAAAACAATGCCCCCACAAGAAGAATGAGATTATAATGGGGAACTGCCAGTAGGGTTTGGGTGTTGTTAGTCAATGACAGATGAAGTCAGGATGTCACCTTGAGCAGTGTTGTATATAAAGACTAACGTAAAATCAGGCATATATCTCTGTCCAGAGCTCTGTGCAGCTCAGCTGTTTTTTTTCTCAGCTAACAGTGAAACTGCTTGATCAGTGTATCAGATGCACCATAGTATGGCTTCAGGTCTCAAGTTCTGCTGAAAAGGAAAGCTATGCAGAGTATACAATAATTAAATGAAATTATCTTTTTGTCTTTCTGGTCTTACAGCACATGAATATATTTTTGGTTTTAGGAATTAAAAAACAAGATGTTTCTAGCTTTGCATCTTGTCCTACAGTCAGACATTGCTCTTGCTTAAATTACAGAGGAAAAAAAATTCAAGAGAACTCATCAGGCTGGGAATGATCATAGAATATCCACTCCAACGTAATAAAAAACTGTGTCTATAAAAATTGCCTCTAGGTATTTGTGCATGTATTTTGTTAAAAGCAATTATTACATCAGTCACACTGCAATATTATCTTGATCCACTGACTTACAGTGACAACTAGTTATCACTTTGGAAATAGAGCAGCTCCCATGTTGAATTGCATTATGACACTAATATACCTATGTCAAAATAGAGTGAGAATGGCAGCTTGCAGTTGGCAAAGTACTGTGAGAGCTAACAAGACATTATTTTTAATCTGCGAGCTGTTCCTACCTTTCAGAAATGGACTCTAGCAATTCTGCCCTTCCACTTTCTGACTGAGTTGCCTTATCATGGCCGAAATATTTTAAAACAATTCCAACTTCGTTTTCAGACTGTTGCTATCTATCATGCATCCTAAGGTTACAAAAAAAATGCATTAAAATGAAAGCTAGCTAAAGTGTGATCCATGGACTGGAAGCCCACCATTTAAGCCTATACAGAGCATGTAATGGCTTGCAATTGCAATATTCCCTCCATCTTTCCAGTATCTCAGTGTGCCTTAGACCTTATTCTTTTCAACTACCTCCAAGAAGTGAACAGGCTTCCTGAGACCCTCTGGTTAATAAATGAAATCTATTTAAAAATGTGCTGGCAACAAAAGACATATCCAGGACATATACTGTCATATGAATGAATCATCACTTAAAATTAGGAAAAATTATTTCCAACATTAACACTGCTCATGACATCCTATTTTGGCAGCACAAAAAATCACAAGATATATATTTTAAAACACTGCACGGCTCTGTCTTATATAGATTCTCCTCTCCCACCCTAGTACTTGAATGTCTTCCAGAAGCACATTAAGCAACATGACTAATGTCTGTCTCATCTTCATTCTTTTACTTGAAGCTGAAAAATTACATTATTTTTCAAAAACTACCTGCAAGTTGATGAAATATCATCTTTGCAATGAAAATAAAATTTTTAGATTACTGTGAAGACCATGGCAAAATTCAACCTTTGAAGATGCACATGCTGCATATACTGATGTAAGTGAACAAGTGCTCGGTTATGCCAGGACAAAGTTTCTATACGTAAGCACTGCAAAGCAGACTACCTTCTTGATATTTGGAAGATTTGCAGACTGAAACAGCAAGCAATCCTTCATAGGATCATTCATTTTGCTGGATGTGAGCTGACTGAGAAATTAGCACAACATGGGAGATCTCTTTCTGTCTGGAACTAAAAAGTCACCCAATCTTTTAGTTGCTGTTGATTTATTATTGTGATCCCGCATGGGGTTACTGATGCAGATAGCTCTCTTAACTGTCTTTTGTGTCAAAGTGTACAAAAGACTAACACTCCAACTTTTTAATGCCATAATTTACCTTTAGCAGTAGCTCTTGAAGGCTAGAGATCTGTAAGAAGACTAAAAATTGAGTAAATGTTCTGCTGTTTAGAAGACATTAGCTTTCCTACAGAACTGATATCTGTGGTGTCACATTTGGGACTAGCATGAAATTTAAGCTTGTACCATGTTTGTACCACGCCATAAATAAAGTTGTGACCAGCATGGATCACATTGTGTTGGATGCTGTACTAGCAGAGAATAAATACCTACTCTTCCCTGAAAAGTTTAGTTGGCTTCCAATGAGCTGACTGAGACTGCTAAATAATACACCCACACAAAGAAAAGAGCAAGCTAATAATCTCAGACAAGAGGAGCTGACAGCAAACTCAGTTAAGCTTTGCTGTGACTGACTTATGCAGTGGCATGATCCTTTAAGATAAAGAGTGGGATTCCCAGTATAGCTACGGATTGTGAGGAGCCAGCATGTGAGTCGTTTATAGCAGCCTCCCAGCATATATAGGCTTATAGCAAAGAAGTCGGGACAGCTGGATTCACTGGTTTTGTGTCTGTCTTTCCTTGTTGTCATTCAATTGCACTGGTGGGAAAACCTGGCTCCATCCTTAAAACAAATTTTAATTTGAGCCCTAGGTTCTCTGCCATGTTTTTGCTTTCTGGAGTGTGTGACTAGAGAATTAGATGTATTCAGCGATTCAGTCAATGTGCATTATTTCTAGAAGAAGAAATGCTGAATGTACAAAATAGTAATCATGGTGATTTAGATGCAAAAGGCACTACTAGATTAGAGCTAGCAATGAAAAACAGCTTTGTTCCACTTTTCTCTTAAACAGAAGCCTATATGTTGTGGACATCAAAATATTATATTTCGCAACAAATTTTTTCTTGTGGGTGCTTTTTTAAAGATTTTTTTCTTTTCTTTTTTTCTTTTGGCAAAAGCATATCCTTTTCCAAATGTAATTTATTCCTTATGAAGAGCTGCAGTTTTAATGACAGTTTAGACATTGATATATTTATTAGACTACATTTTCCCTTTAATAAATGCTTTGACGTAACAAGTATGTTCTCAGTGTTCTGTGTATACATTTTCATAATAACCCCTTTCCAGTTAACTGGGAGATCAAAGGCTGCAGCTCTGCACAACTTCTGCCAAAAATAAGAGATTCTTTTCTTACTGAGTCTTTGCAGACTGGCCCACAATGTTTGGTGTACTCTGCTTTCACCTGATCACTGTTGCGAGCCCTCAAATTTAGCATAGATTTTTTCTTACTTAGTCTTAATTTCTGTCCTGTCTTAAGCACTGCAGTGGTTCTACAATTGTATAAGTCACTGTAGCCATAGCAGGGCCCTGTGTTAAAAGAGTATTCACATCATAGCATTAGCCAAGAGTGTGAGAAGTCAGCATATCCCTGCAGTTAGCACACACAGATGTGTCTATGGGCAGCGACCACAAATTAAGAATCTGGTATCCCAGACTTGGTGTGTGATAAATCCTGCTTCACTGCAAATCATATAGTTGCAGCAAATACACATTTTGCCAAAGGTTTTGCCATCTCTGCCTGGATGTCTGCAATGCCTCATTTACAAGCCACAGCAGTTACAGCACTCTTTTCCAAAGGTGGTTTAAGAAAGTTGACAGCAAGTCTTGCAAGAAAAATAGGGTCTTCTGAAAGCCAGGAGAAACTGTGCCTGCTTCAGTCATCTGGGTTTAAAGAACTGTTGTACACGCACAGTGAATTTTTTGGGAAATCCTAAGTATCATATTGCAAAAATGTGAACAGAAGAAATGATTACATATTCTACTTCATCCCATGGGCTCAGTTTCCAGTAAGAATAATTTCCACAAGCCAAAGTTTAGAAATATTTTATGGTTTAGTCTTCAATAGATATAAGGCACCAAAGCAGTTGCCTGAAATCCTTTCACGAAAATCTTAAAGCTTGCATTTCCAAGATAAACAACTAGCACAGACTGGAATTAGTGGGATGGTTGTGACATGACTGGTGGAGGGTTCTAGCACTGCTTTTCAGTAGAATAAAAAATTATTGAAAATACTAACATTTTTTTACCATTACCTAGATGTGTGACACTTCTTAGAAGGACCCTTCTCATTTCCACTCAAGTCTCTTTCAAGTTCTCTACAAGAATATATGCAAATAAGTATTCAGATTTATTTCCATACTTTGCTTCTACATTGTAAAGACTTGATCAAAGTAGAATCTAATTCTAAGATCATAAAATTTTCAGTTAAATCATCATATTAGTGACTTTATTTTTAGCTTAGAAGATTTAGTATAATGGCTGTGGAGGGACAGGGATGGTTATGTTCAAATAGTACAAGAGGAAGTGGAACTACCCTTACTGAAGTTTTTTAAATGGGTTTTTCAGCTTAGTGTTATAGGTTCTACATCTTTATAGGGAATTCAGTTTGTACTCTATTTTTCTTTACTTATAAATAAAGCTATTTCCTATCCAAAAAGATGATTTTCACTAGTAAAGTGCTGTGTAACAACCCATTAAGGCAAATTATGATGAGTTAGGAATGCAATAAGAAGACCCTTCATTCCTCACTATTATGGCCATTAACACCTGCTTGTTTCCCCCCCCCCTGCAGAGTTTTTCCGAGAACTTCTGGAGAATGCAGAACGATCCTTAAATGATATGTTTGTGCGGACCTACGGCATGCTGTACATGCAGAACTCTGAGGTGTTCCAGGACCTCTTCACAGAGCTGAAGCGTTACTACACGGGAGGCAACGTGAACTTGGAGGAAATGCTGAACGACTTCTGGGCTCGGCTGCTGGAGCGGATGTTCCAGCTTATAAACCCCCAGTACCATTTCAGCGAGGACTACCTGGAGTGTGTAAGCAAGTACACAGACCAGCTGAAGCCGTTTGGAGATGTGCCCAGGAAGCTGAAGGTTCAAGTGACTAGAGCATTCATTGCTGCACGGACCTTTGTGCAGGGGCTGACAGTAGGCCGAGAAGTTGCGAACAGAGTATCCAAGGTAATCTAAATTTTTTAAATTTACTTAGCTCGGCTTTGTTCTCAGTTTGCCAGGCAATTGAAATCTGTCTGTGTTCTGGTTTTTTTTGTTTTTTTGTTTTTTTTTGTTTTTTCAGTATAAGGAATTGTGTTTGGTTGGTTTTTATGTCCACCATTTTACCCATCCTAAGTTCATAAATAGGGGCAACATTTGTTTTCAGTTCCTTCTGGGGATATTAAGGCACTATTGACTGGAAAGCATTTCTCTATGCTTAGGACACAGTGAAATACCAATATACATCAATGTTATAGCATGGTAGTGATTGTCATTTGTAGTTCAAAACTGGCTACATATATAAAAGTTGGGGATTAGCTCAGAATTTGAATGTTTTGAGCAAATGTATTCTCCTGTTCATTGGGAAAGTACAGCCCTCACAGCATTCATTCATCATGCAGCTGGATGATGGATTTTGTTAGAAATGTCTATTCATGTTTCTGATGAGAAAATAGACAAACAGTGACACCTCTGGAGCTTGAGCTTTCCCAAAGGATGGTTTGACTCACATTTATTTTAGTTTTAATTATTTACCTATGCAAATATTTATGACAATTATAATCCTTGTGGGCTTCACATAATTAAAGAAAAAAACACTCACAAAAATAACTCATCTGGGTGTTACAAATGTGCCTGAATGACTTTCTCTTATACAGCATTTCAAAATCAGGTATATTTTTCTGAATTGGTGTTCCAGCTAGATACTTGCTCTGTGATCTCACTATTTCACAGTCCTGGTAGTGTATTTGGAACTTGAATTCTGAAATAGTCTCATGAGATCCACTGTGAAATGCTCAAATACTCACTTCTGAACAATAAGTGCATGAGTGATTTGGATGCTTAGCCCATCTAGTACTTTCCCATATTTACAAGCCTAAGCCACATCTCTGCCTCAAGAGGACCATCTCATTTGCTTCATTTAAATCACAGTCAGAAGGTGAGGTAGAGCTGATACATTGTACAGTAGACTCAAGCACTCAACAAGATGGGGCTTTTAAACTTTTCTAAACCTGTATTATGTGATGTTTTGCAATTACAAGTTGAGAAGCCATGGAGCCAGACATGTAGTCAGGAAGAGAGAGCCTGATTTTATGTCTAGGAGGCTGCATGGGAGAAAAAGGTCATTTTGTACTTAAAATTCAGTGGATGAGAGATGTGATCCTTGTTAGTCAGCTAGAACCAAAGCCTCTTCCTCCAAGTGCCTTACTGAACTTGCCTTTCTTCTGGCACTGTCAGTTCTTGCAGTCTTTCTGAAGAGTGGCAGGGTATCCTCATGAAACCCCAGCCTAGTTTATCTGGGGGCAGATGCAGCCTTTTAGCCTGCAAATGTGCAGAATGCATATAATAACTGCAGCCCTGGATTTCCTCTGAAGAGTGATGATGTCCCCGTGGGTCAGGTTTTAAGTGAAATTACAGAGCTCTGATGTCACTGTTGTCAGCAGGCATTAGGTCTTGCTGGACCAGACTGTAGAGAGTAAGCTATGTAATTTTCATGTAATAGATGTATAATTTGTGAATCCCTCACAGATTAAGGCCTGAATTGTCTGCTGAGATGTCACTTTCCCTGTGTATGTACATGACTGTACAGAATGTGCAGGTGTCTCCTCTCTCACATATCCAGGAAATGTTTTCCTCTCAGCCTCTGGGCTTTGGGTACATAAGCCCTTTAAAGGAAAGGGTTTATAACAAGATTACTAAACGATCCTATGATCCTATAATGAGAACAGCTAGCCCTGCAATCATACAGTGCATCTTCTCTTACAGTCACTTGAAGAAGATAACCGTAGCTTAATAGTGCTTCTGTTTGTTTTTTTTGTTTGTTTGTTTTGTTTTTTTTTTTGTTTTGTTTTCTTTTTCTTTTAACATGAAAGGAACACTTGAAATCATCATTAAAAGGGTTCAGTGGGTGGTGCAAGACACAATAGTGTATTTATAGACACAGAGTAATACTCCATTAGACTACATCTAGAACACCATGTTCAGGTTTTGGCCCTTCCTGTACAAAAAAGGCATTGATAAACTGAAGCAGTTCAGTGGAGGCTGCCATCATGATCTGGACTGGATTACTTGTCCTGAGAGGAGGGCCTGTGGGACTGGGGCTTCTTCATTCTGGAGAAGTGCCCTACTTCAAGGGCACTTAGCAGTTGCTCTTGGTGCCTCTAGGGAGGTCATTAAAGAAATGCAGCAGAGCTCTTCATAGTGGGACATGGTGTGATATGATGGGCATGAGTTGAAGCATTTCCTCTTGTCCTATCATAGCAGGCCCTAATAAAAATTCCATCCCCATCTTTCTTATAAATGACATTTAAGTAATAGAAGTTTACTAATAAGATCTGCCGGGGGCTTCTCTGTCTCCAGGCTGAACAACCCCAAATCCCTCATATCTTTATAGGAGAGGTGCTCCAGCCCTCTGACCATTTTTCTGGCCCTCCTCTGGACCCAGTACAACAGGTCCACATCTCTTCTGTGATGCTGAGAATTCCAGAGCTGGATTTATTAATCCAGATGGGGTCTTCTGAGAGCAGAGTACAGGTGACATGCTGGTCTCATTTCATTAGGATTATTATCTTATGACCCTATTAAAAAACTAATAAAATCAACATTTTTGCTTATATGTAGAATATGCTTTAATGGCATGAGTCTCTTTGTTATTAAAATCACAGTGGCTGTATTCATACCCACAGCATATGCAAAACAATTGCTGGCGTTAGGGACTTCGTGTTACATGCAGCCTGGTGAGACAGATATGAAGAACCCCAAGTGTCACCAAATATTCAAGATTAATAATTGTCCTGTGGAAAGGCTGTGATTACTCTGAGAATGAATTTTTCATTGTCATACTGTAACTGTGGACTTTTATGCTGGTTTATCTACTGTAGAAAATGACAAATCATTTTCTTTAAACATAATTTTAAAAGACTACAACCATTTCTTAGAGTTAGCACATTATTGCAGTCAAAAATGAAGCAGGTAAACATCTTTTGTTGCTATTTTGAAAGCCATCCAAATTCAACACAGATTTCTTTCTTATTGTACTCTAATATTGAGAGATTCTGTGATAAAGATGCCACATCTGGGTAAGTCAAGAGAAATGAATAAAGACAGAAAATGAAAGGAAGAACTATTGAAGTTCTTCTGTAAAATCCTTTGTCCATTCTCTGCACTGGCTGGGAACAGTGGGGGCTCTTCTACGTGCAACATCACAAGCTAAAAGATTTTTTTTGCTTTCTATTTGTGGACCCATTATTTCACTGAACCACCATGGACATAGAAAAATGTTGAGCCTACACCTGAAACAGCATGAGAAAGAGAGTGACTAATGAGAAAGTTGGTAACAGCATTTCTTTTGGGCCTTTACTCTCATTGTCTTCTGGAACATTTCTGCTGAGGAGTTGGTGGGTAGCACACAAAGGATTTGTTGACTCTTTAATGTCAAGGACATATACTTTCTAAAGATTTTCCTCAGAGAGGTTGTAATGTCTGAAAACAATGCAGACGGTGAATTCCTTGCAAAGGAGCTACACTTCCTTTTTTTTTTTTTTTATGAAGTGTGCACTCAAGCACACTCAAAGTAGGAAACACATATTGCAAACATTTTCCTCTTACAATAGAATTTTATAGTTTACCAACTTGCTTGTCAGTGAGATTATCATTTAGTAAATCACACTTATATAAATGGGGAGGCAGGGTGGTTAGAACATCTTTTTAAATTTTTTCTAATATTATATTTCAGTTGCAAGCAGATATAGTTGCTTCCATATGCCTGAAGTTTTATTACACTGTTTTAGTTGAACAGTATTTTCATAATCTCCATGTTTAATTACAGATTCTAACCTTCAGAGATTTTTAAATATTTTTATTTGTCCTTCTAATGCATTAGATTTGTCAGTGCTATGTTGCTATGTTGCTTAAAACTCCACTCAGTGCAGTATATTTCCACTGGCTTGAATAGACCAGCTTGCTAAATTCGATATATATTCTAGAAAGTTGTATAGGCATATGAGAAAAAAGTAATTATTCCTTAAACTGAGAAATTTAATTCTAAATTTAAATCAATTTATTCATTAATATAGAAAAATTCCTAAAATATCTCAAGTTGGAAGGGCCCTGTAAAGATCATTGAATCCAACTCCCTGCTGCTTGCAAGACTAACTAAAAATAAACCATATGACTAAAATCTTTATCCAGATGCTCCTTGAACTCTGACAAGCTTGGTTCCATGACCTCTTTCCTGCAGAGCCTGTTCCAGTTACCAGCCACCCTCTCAGTGAAGAACCTTTTCCTTATGTCTAATCTGAACTTGCCCTGATGCAGCTTCAATATATAATATTCAATGTACAACATCAGAACTGCCATTTTGGGTACGTCAAAGGTCTGTTTAGTTGATTTTACCTCAGTGGCAGTAGTTTAAAGGTCAGTATAGGAGCAGAGCTTCTTAAGCTGTAGGAGCAGTGTGTTTTCTAAAATTGTAGGTAGTAGATGTTTATGGGCATTTTGAACTACAGTTTCAGAAATAATTAGTTAAATTTTTCAGTAAATTTTTTGTTTTTTCAGTACTTTGTTAAGTTCTAAAAATCTGGCTTTTCTTTGATACCATTTGGTAGAAAAAAAACCCAAAACCAGTTATGTCTTTCCATGTTCCTCTGTAAAAATATAGCATATTAACATGCTATTGTTCTTAAATTAACTTATCAACATTTTTTCTAGATAAAATAAATAAAAAAAGCTAAACAAAAACAAAAAATCCCCAAGGCTTCCTGACAAGCTGTGATTTAGTATCTAATGTTAAGCTGGAGAAGCTGCTGAAAAAAGTTTCTGAAATTGCACTTAGCTGTGATTACCAATAATGTGATAGAAAAGACATAAGCATACTTTTCATGCTCATCTTTTACAATGTCTGAGCTCTGGACACTGTGAGAAAATAATGCTGAGTTATTCTCTCCTGACTCTAAACAAGGCCTTCTCAGTTATTGTAATAATCCCTTTGAACTGTCGCTGAGTGGAGGAGAGTATAAGTAGAAAAACACGTGGGGAATTAAAACTTTTAAACAGGAAGGTCCAGGATTTCCAGGAGCATGTGATTCCTGAAATACTTTTCCCAAAAAAAGTATCAAAAAATCAAAAGCTGAATTGTAACAATTACAAGGCTAATTGTAATGGGATTTCTTTCTTTCATTAAATAGGAAGAGTTCTGAACCAAACATGGCATGGGTAAAACATGGCATGGGTAGAACGGAACCAGTTCCTAATGAAAGATTGAGCAAAGCTAAGGGTATTTCAATACTGCCAAAAATATTGTACTAATTGGTAAGGACAATACTCTAGCATGGGTGTTATCCCATCAGGTCAGCATTCCAACAAAAGGAAATATTTCCTGGAAATATTTTCTTTCCATATACTTCTAATGGAAAGTATATTATAGGAAACAGGAGAAAATAAACAAATAAACAAACCCACATTTTTTTTCTGTTTTCTGAGCCCAACTTCATAGTTCTGACTTGTGCTGATTCCATGCGTTACCCTGGGTGAATTCACATTGAGAACATGTGAGTTTAGCAGGAAAACACAAATGGAGAAGTATGGTTTTGGTCCTGTCCAAAAGCACAGCCATTATTCCAGTGCTGCCCAATCTCTGACTCCATCCCAGGCAGAAAGCTACACCTCCATTGCCTTCTGCATTAAACCTGCCTCACTAGGAACAGCAATTCAGTTCAGACTCAAACAAAATACTTTGATTTACAGAGATCTAGGTTTTTATTTATTTGCTAGTTTTGCTTTTCTCTAAGTTTAGCCATTTTGTGGTTTGGCTTTTTTGTCTGAATTTGAGCACTTTCTTCCCATTGTATACAGGGATAAGGACAAGAAGAATTATTCTGAGATGGCTTTGACTTTCACACTTGAAAATTCATGCTACCAGCAACCAAAGTAGCTTTTATACCAGGAGTAAAGTGAAACTTAGCTCAAGGGCATCATTAAGAGCAGTTAGTGATTTTGTTAGTGGCATAAACATCAAAGATTTGTGGCCCAGCCACTAAGAACTTATTTCATTAATGCATTTAAATATTAATTATCATTTATTACAAAATAAAAAGAGGCTGTTACAATACTTTTCTCATTGTATGGCATAGGCTATATATCTCCTTCTTTTTAAACCAATTAAAACCATTCATCCCCTGAATATTATTAAATTATGTTAATATCAGACTTCTTATTAGGGACCCAGTGATATATGAGCAAAGTGAAATAAATTCAGTAATACAATTATAAGGTTAAACCCAAGATTAGTAGTGAAAAGCAGTCTCTAGTAATTGCCTGTGATTACTTCTACTTGCAGAATGCCAGGCCACTGCTTTTCTAATACGCTGAATCAATATTCTTACAAACTCTGCTTTTCATGGTTTATAAATAAACATTCAACATTTTGTGCGAGGCATAAATAAAGGCCAATACTGAATGACACAGTGATTCAGAATGTAATTATTGCAGGGGGGAGGGAATATGACATGGTGATAAGTCAGGTAATTAAAAGCCAAAACAAATTGTACTTTAAGCCTGGAAAATGTGATTTGCAGGGTATGACAGATAAAGAGCTATGTGTCCTGTATATTTTAATTTCATTGGCTGAAGAGATTTGGCTTGTTAAAGCCACAGAGGGAAAGGAAATCTAAAAAGACTATAGTTTTCAGCAAACTTTAATCCTCAATTCAAACTGGTGGTTTAGAAACAGCCCAGCTGAACAAGCATAGCTTTTATGATTACATCTCTGTCTGTTGTTTTAAGTTTTTTTTTTCAGCTATTAGTTCTTTGAGTTTTCATTGAGTTAATATATATTTGCAAGAACTGGATCACACTGTGATATGAATGGGTCTACATTCTTTTTTTCTTCCTCTGCCTTGTTGTTCCTCAGGTGGGATGTCCAAGGATTTTCCAGCCAGGGGAGTTTCAGGGCTTTAATGTGTCTGTGGCACAAAAGCAGGGCTGAATTGTATTCACACTTGAGTTCTTTCTGGGAAGTATCCTTTGAATTGAGGTTCTTCAGCTGTGCTGAATATATTTCCTTTTTTTTTTTTTTTTTTTGGAAAGAAAAGGCACATAAACTGATCCAGTTAATTGCACACATTTCCAGATATCCCAGGCATACTGCAGCTGCACTGATCCATTTTCCACTTTGTGTGCACTGGAATCATCAGATGTTCCAGAAGAGCAGCTCAGGAGAAAAGGCCTAAAATGAAACAGCAGCTTCAACAAAAGGAAAAAGGCAGTAGGAGGTCTACAAAAGCTGTGGTCTATGTCCTACCTATGAGAATTGTCAGATATAATCCAGCCTGGCCTCTCCATTTCATAGGTCTTTAAATATCATTCCGCTACTTTGGTATTGAACTTAATAACCCAAGTTTAAGTGAGTCATGTTGCTCAGTAAGACAGTCAGTCTTGCTGACTATCCCTCTAGGCAGGTCTGCAGTTTGGTTTTATTCCTACTGTGTGCCACATCACATCTCAGAATCCGAAGCAGTCCTGTCTTTTTGGATTTTTTGTGTCGTTCATAAACAGGGATCTTCTGATTACAGTTCTTTTGCTCAGTTTCTGTTTTGGGTTTTGCTCAATACCTACTGCATAGCAAATACCCTTTAATTCAGCTTTTCATGAAACTTCTAACTATAAATTAAGAACTGTATTGCGAGTATTTTAATTTAACAACATTATTAAACCTGTCATGACCCATTAGAAAACTAATTATTTTGATCCAGGTTTTTTGCAGGATTGCTGAAATGTACACTTTACACACAATCCTCCAAAATTTTCACATCTGATGAAATTGCCACCTACAAAAGATGTTGATATGGCATCTGAAGAAAATACATTAAGAAAATATTTAGAACTTTTTCGGAGGCATTCCTAGAAAAGAGGTGCATCCTAATGCATATCAGGATACATGATCAACACATGACAAATATAATGGTAAAGAAACAAAGCTCTTTTAGGAGCTTTCTGACCCCACTATATTTAGAAGTTCTGCAATTAATCTTGCAGCAGGTTTTATATTTTTGCTGTTTTAGCACAGTAGAGTGAAAGAAAATTCAGAGGAATCAAATGGAAATAAGAAGGAGATTAAACAGTCTGAAGGTCAAGCAATGCAAGGAGATCAAGATCATCTTACAACCTGCTGACTTTTTAGAATTACTCTTTTTACAGACTGTCCAAACCTGTTTCAAATACAGCCTATGGAAGCACTGTTTTTCAATCATGATTTGAGAAAAGCAATTAATTTTACTTCTCATGTGAGCCAGAAGCAGAAAACAAATCCTAATAGGTTATTTGGCCTTTAGGCTTCTAAGGAAAACATTAGCCAAGAAACTATCTGATTTACCTAATAAAATAAAATGCATCAGGAATACTAGCTGCAATTTAAATTCATATCTTCTTAAGTGTTGCAGTCAACAAAGTCATCAGCAAAATAGTGAAGAAGTCAAATTTCTTTGAGACCTTCAGATAATTAAATCTGAAATCAACAATGTGGACCTAAGTTCAATTCTCAGTTATTCAGGGGTCAGTTACAATTCATTTCATTGTCTGCTTAAGTCTTGAATCTCAAAATACATCTCAGACATAAAAAAAAAAAAAGATGGTGTGAACATAGGAATACAAAATTAAGAATTTAATTGCCAGGAAAATAATTTTAAATTTATCCACATATTCCAGTGTCTGCTTCTTATAGAGATTTTATGACGCAAGCTTGCTGAGTTTTTTCCATAATGCTTTTTGAAAAAGATAAAATGTCACTTTCATTCAGTCCACATGTTTAAGAACATCACTGGTCTTGCTTCTTCTTCTCTTTTCCTCCTTCTCCTTTTGTTTTATTTTTAAGCTCTTAAGAAGAATTGAATTCTCGAGTAAAAATTAAAGTTACCAGATCAAACTGGGGGGAAAAATAGCTTTGACTAAGATAAGAGGATTTAGCTTATTTCAGAAGAACACCTGTCACCTTTAAGTGGACAAGAGCAGAAATTAAGAATATAAAGTGAGAATTTTAATGCAAGACATGCTTGCTTGTCCTTCATAATGTTTTGGCATCCTTTTGCTACTGGCGTAAAAGATTTTGCAGTTTCCCAATACTTTGGTGCAGTTCTAGCCTGCAAACAACTTCCAAATTCTTGAAAGTGTTCTTTCTTTTAAAACTGCCAGAGTTGTTTTGATGTTCTGGACTGTCCCAATACTGTTCAAGTCTGACTTCTGGTCTTTGATTTTAGAAGGTTTGAATACACCAGTGAAGAAAATGTTGGATTTCTTCAGGAAGCACATACAAACTCTCCACTTAACCCCCACTTCTGCGATCTTCAGTATCAATCAGCAACAGAATTGCATTTATACTTGCCTATTGTGTTTTCCATCCCACAGTTCTTTCATTCATGTTCATGTGTTGGCATTATCTATGGATCCAGAAGTGAGTGTGTATATGGCAATCTCTGGCAAGCTGACAAAGCTGAGCAGAGCTAGAGCACTCTAATTCACATTCCTGAGTAAGCTCATTGCATACTGAATTGTTACACAGAACCATCAGCAGCTCTGTGCACAGAGAAGCCACCAATCTAATCCTATTTCAAATTGAGGTTTTATGCATCTAATTGGTAGAGAGAAGCCTGAGCAGCCAAAGATATTATCTGAATTTCACAAAAGTAGCCTTAAGTGTTTAAGTACCAGAAAGCAAGAAATGACAAACTGTGTTCTTCTTCCCTCCAGCAATTTGCTGATTCAGGAGTATCACCACTTTCTGTTGATGTTATGGAACACCAAGTCAGCTGATATGTACCCTATTTATCAGATGTGTCCCAAAACAAGCGAATGCATATGGATCTAGGTGCTCGGTCATCTCTGTCTGGGGAATGCAGTAATTGACCTACTTTGGTCTGTGGCATCCAAGCTGCATTAAGTCACACCAGCTCAAGCCTAGGAGCCATGGAAATATGTATGGAAAAGCTGCTCATTTCAATGGCCATCTTCTTTTAGGTCTAAGGACTTCTATGGGAATTAGATTGGATTCAGCCATAATGCCTTTTATACCTAATTTCCTAGTCAATGAAAGCACTATTAGAGGTATTTATTTGTCTGATTTCTTCAGGCTAAATCTATATTTTGTTGTTGCTGGCTTTACTTGATTATATTAATATTAGAGTGCTGTTCAATCCATTGTTTATCTGAAACAAGTAATTAATTTTGTGTGCTACTAAGGAAAGGATAGCATGAATTGGGAAAAAAATCAGTTTTCCGCCAAACTGGATGTTAGTTTTGAATTTTCACTGACATTTTATTTGAATAAGTGGTGGCTGTTTTAACACTTAGCTTGAAATACGGCAGAGAGACAGCTCACAGAACATTACTGCCTTTGGTCCTCGAGATCTTAAGGTAAACTTCAGTGTAAACTGATACCACTTAGGGTATTGGCAGACAGAATCAAAACGTGTTCAGAAAGCACCTGGAAACCTCCCCATCATGAGTAACGTGTAGCTTTATAGGAAAAATAAGCCACTGTGTATCTTTCATCATCGCATATCTGTCCGTAAGTAACAATGCACATCTACTTTTCAAGGACATTGTATAGAAACCATAACACAGGACAAACTGCTGTCAGACACTTTCACACTGGTCCTCAAAACTGAAGTTCTCTCTCTGAATGTTTCCTGGCCATAAGTGCAAGGTTAAAAAAAATCTCTTAATACAACATTTTTATTGTTGCATAATTTTTCATATATATCATCAACATCTAAAACTATTATAGAATATGCCAAATGAAAATTAATGCATTTCAGTTTTTAACTTAAATAGGAGTTATAATTTTGGGTGAAGAATGTTTGCAGGTTTATTTGTACCCTGCAGTCTCCAAAGTTAAAAGAAGAAACTGGCTGTTAGGCTCTACCACTATACAAATACTTTTTCTTCCATATAGTTACAGAAATATATTAAAAATATTAGCAGTATGAAATAAATAATTTGTACAATAAATTTTATTCACAATAAGAAAAGAGGGAGAGGGACCCAAACAGTGAAATGCTAATACCAAAATGGCTCAACTGTCTTACCATTATCCTGATCCCAAAGAAAGCATCCAATGGCCATATCATATTTTCAGTCCGATTTCCTAAAACTGCTTTTGAGAGAAATGTCTTCTACACTTAGACTACTACTGAAGAACTGTGAACATACAAAATGCCTCTTTTTATAAGTAAAAGTCTATTCTCGATTTAAGATTCAGTGTGTGCCTCCCGCTCTTTCTCCCACTTTCACTTCTTTTGGCTGAATCAGCAAAAAGTACCTTAGCCATTGACTTCAATGTGAACTTGATTATGGTCTGATTGTTCAGATTTATATAAAATCAGGTTGAAAACAAAGATTTTAAGGCAAAGGTCTTTATAGGGAGATTGAAGAATTTACTGATGGAAACATTGCTGAGGAAACTTGGGTAGATTTTCTTGATTTTCAGTCAAGAAATTATGATTTAAAGCCATAAGAACAGCACTACATGTAAACATATATAAAATATTTATAAACAACCTGTATGTAGTATAATTTGCATTAATTCATAATGAGTGGAATTTCACACATGTGATATTTTACTTTAAGACACCATAGAAGTTTAATACATTTATGAATCTTATAGCCTTACCTGCCACCAGGACCATGCCCCAAACAAGGGAGCAGAGTGTTCACAGTTTCGAAGGGCAATTCCTGTGGTTGCCAGTGAACTGAATGTGGTCTGGCAGTGTGCCCAGGTGGCCAAGAGGGCCAATGGCAATCCTGGCTTGTATCAGCAATAGTGTGGCCAGCAGGACCAGGGTAGTGATTGTTCCTCGTTACTTGGCAGTGCAGAGGCCACACTGTGGGTACTGTGTCCAGTTTGGGTCTCTCACTACAAAAAGGACACTGAGGTGCTGGAGCAATTCCAGAGAAGGGCAACTGAGCTGGGGAAGTGTCTGGAGCACATGTCCTGTGAGGAGCAGCTGAGGGAGCTGGGGTTCTTTAGCCCAGAGAAAAGGAGGCTCGGGGGAGACCTGATCCCTCTGCAACCACCTGAAAAGAGAGCATAGCCAGGTGAGGGGCAGTTTTTTCTTCCAAGAAGAAATGGGATGAGAGGAAATGTCCCTAAGTTGCACAAGGGAAAGTTTAGGTTGGATATCAGGAAGAGCTCCTTAATGGAGAGGTTTGTCAAGCATTGAGACAGGCTGCCTAGGGAAGTGATTCAGTCACCATGTGGCACTCGAGCACATGGTTTACAGGTGAATTTAGCAATGTTAATTTAATGTTTGGAGTCAATTATCTTAAAGATATTTTCCAACAATTCTATGATTCTAAACTCTATAGACAAACAAACACACACACACACACAGAGAAAAAAAAATTAATAAGCCTTGACAGATATTTTGTATTAATAGTGCTGATGTCCTGAGGTAGAACTTATGCGGTGGGTTGTGTAAAGTTATTCTTGCTGCTGACTAAGATATGACATGGAAGAGATTGAAACTTATCAGGAGAAAGAAACATGTTAAGTAAATGTATTGGATTATTTCCTTTTTTTACTATCAAAATTATTTTTCTGGTGACTGTGTATTGGTCCTTAGTAGGAAGAGTAAACACCTATCAAAGAAATGTTAGATTTCTACAGTGGTTGAGCTTTCTGCTTAATCAAATGATAATCCATTTCAGCAGTTCTTTCTCTTGTCTTCACACTCCTGTACACACACACACACACACACACACACACACAGATTCCCAGGCGTCATATTGGCAGCTAAAGCAGTGGGAGAACTTGCTGTTCTTGTACGTGTAGGAGAGGTGAAGTGGACAATCTTCCTTTGCACAAACTCATAGCTGTTGAGGTTCACTCACCTGTGCTTATGCTCAAGTATATTTCAAAATACTAACAGAAAGAGGGGACTAAAGTGCATATCAGCCTATGAGCACCCAAACTAGTTGCAGGTAATGGCATACAAATGTTGCTATTTGAGCTTGTAATGGCTGTGTTATAGGTATTTATGTATGTATCGTGAAATGTTGATATATTTATACATAGATCACAGAAAGCACTACTTGGTCCAGTATTTTTGAAGGCAATCTTAACAGAGAGGAAAAAATACAGTCAACAAGTACAGAAAATTACGTTTTCTGTACTATGTAGATTTTGGTCTTTTGTAGCTCTATTTTTGCCTTTTTGGGTCAAAGCTGAAGCATTGTTCAGAGTCACATTTTCTTGCTCATTTTTATCAGTGACTAAGGACTGTGCTGTCAAGTTGATAACCTACAAAAACAGTAAGAATAAACAAATGCATTCTAATGGAACCATTTCTCACTATTATATTTTCACCTAAATGTATCCGCAGCATGATCCAAAAAGCCTCAGAAGTAAAATGTTTCCTAAATGCTCTAAGATAACCAAATATAATGCTGTGTTTAATGTGAAAGTGGCAAATGGACGGGGGGAGAAGAATGGAAGTTTTGGCAGGTGAAAATGCTTATAAATGTGTTTATTAGTAGGAAAAGTTAAGGGGTTATAATTCAGAGAGCATTGTATGAGTTGAGAAGTTGCTAAGAAACATAAAAGTTGATGGGGAAAAAGTAGAAGATGGTCTTGGAAGCTGAAATCAAGCATAATATTTAATAGCGAGAAACTCATATCACCTAAGATCAGCACTTATCTGAAGTAACTATATTAAAAATAGAGTGACCTGATACCATTTCTATGATCTCTGCAGAAAATTAGGAATATCCCAGGGAAAATCACATCTTGTGCACATTCAATCATGTTCAAAAGTGGACATTCTCTCACCAACAAAGGAGAGGGAACAGAGAGCCACTGGAGGCCATTTAATGCATGGACTGACCTTTAACTAGTCCAAGGTAAAACTGCCCAGTAATGTGGACATCCCATGAACTTAACAAAACTTCCACTAAATGCAAAGATGGGAATTGCCTTAGGTGTTTTCCATCTGTCACCGAAGTCCTGAATTCTTTCCTTTTTGCACAACTGTAGAAAACACATCTGTGCATTTGTGATTTTTTTAAGGGATTTCTAGTTCATGTTTTTAAATTACTCCATAAGCTCCATATTTATTTATTATGCTTTGGATTTCATTAGAGAAAGTCAAGGAGAGTGTTCACACTTTTCTCAAAAGCCCAGAAGGTTAGTTTCTGCCTGACATATAGGTATACTGGTATATTCTTACCAAAAAAACATGATTAAACTCAAAATTTTACTTTCTTTTCTTATAAACCATATTTGCCCAAGTATTCAATATCTCAGGGATCAGAAGGTAACTTTGCAGATGATGGATAAAGATTAAATAAGGCAGAATCAACCTTGATGTCTTTATATGCAAAATGTGGTGCTTCATAATTAACTTAGCGGAACTGCTGTTGAAACAAAATGGAAAATGTCCTCTTTAATCTGTTGCTCCCAGTGTATGTAGATTATTCATTACTGGAATAAGGAGACCTTGTAACTTAAAGAATAGGTGACACCACAAAAGAGCAGAGCAATGGTTTATATGGTTTAGAGAGTTCAGCTGCTATGCATACTTGTGACAGAATTGCAGTTTGATTTTCTTAGTAATCATTATAGAAAAGAATTTCTAAACTTGTGATATTAAAATATAACTGCAAATGCAATAGGCAAAAAACTTCCGACTGTCAGTTTGTACCTTGGGAGATGAGAAATGCCTGATCATAGAATCCCTTTAAGCATTAATATTATTTATGTACACTTTTCCAAAGATAGGAATCTATATCCTAGGTCATGACTAATTTTGTTCTGATTGCTGTCAAAAATATTTCCTGATTTTTTGGCATGAGGTAAAGGGAGGATTTTTGAGCCATCACATCAATTGAAATGGTGGCCAGAGAGCAGTAACAGCAGGAAAAGTGAAAATCTCACTTCCCCATCTCTTTAATGTGAATGAAGTAGGTCAAAAATAGACTTTGGCATGTATCAGCCATAGAGCAGCCAAGAACTGCCCTTGTAAATATTCAAATGGTAGCATTTGCTGATGGTAGGACCTGAAAACAGGTGTAATTTGAACTATTTGTAAGAGGAATTTTTTTCTAAATGTAGGATTCTTTAAAGCAAATATACACACTAAAAAAAAAAATAGTTCAGATAAATGAGCTACTTGAACATCAGTACATTTCTGCCTTGGTATTTTGTCTTTTGCGAATACTTAAACTCCATTTAGCCAGGTAGATTTGCCTTTGAATAGTATTCACTTGAAGGAGAGTGGTTGTTTTTAAACCTGGGACTAAAACTTCCTTTTGGTGTTTCTTTTGCTTGTTTGTTCACTTTGGGTTTGGGTTGTTTTTTTGTTTGTTTGTTTGTTTGTATAAGAGTTGATAGATTGCTGGGTTTTCCTTTTTTACGGAATATGAAATTAACATGGCAAAGGAATTACCGCTTCAGCAAATTTGAACAGCTATTTTTGGGATGTGCTTGGAAATTTTAGTGGGTCTCATCTCAAAGTGTGTGGTTCAGCTAATGAGAGGACTGACTTCAGATTGTTCCATAAATTGTATTCTGGCTTAGTCAGAAAGGTGTAAACTGATTTATTGTGAGACAAATCTCTTTTGCCTCAGGAAGCTGTGGAGATGGCAGACTCTGGAATATCAGCCACCATTTCACAGTGTTCAAAAGGCAGCTGTAGTTGGGGCTAACAGCTTACACTGGCTTGGCCAAACTGTGAGAGGGAAGAATCTGTTTGATCTTGTAGTTTCATCTCCACACCTTATCAGTCATCCCACTTCATAGTGTAGTGGACTAAAAAGTACTCAGAAAAGTTTTAATATTTAAATTGTTAGTATTTATTAAATATGTTAATATTATATTGTTAATATAAACTGTTAATATTGTATATGTCCAATAATATAGTTTGAATAATTTATTCAAGGGACTAAAACTTTACATTGCACCAAAACTTATTTTCTGAGCTAGAGATTAATTGGAAATGGAAAGATTTCTTACCTCTTTGTTTCTATAACAGGGGAAAATATGCATTCCTTTTTCTATTATACATGTTTTATATGCTTTATTCTAGCTTTTAGTGCGTATTTTTAATCAAAATTAAAAAAAGGAAATCTCAGTGACCTTACTAAGCTGAGAAACAAAGGCTTGTAGTTGAAAGCTGACCTTAACTGGCTTATTTATTTTTGTAGGCATTTATTCAGAATCACATTTCTTCAAACCTGGAGGCCCTCAGGTTGGCCCAGCTAGTCTGGCTCATTAAGCCAAAGTGAAAAGCACTAAGTTACCTTACGTAACAGAATTTCAGATGATCCTTACTTTTGGTGAACTAAGGTACTTAATGTTGGGAGTGCATTTGTCGTAGGCGTCTTCAAATAAGCAATGAGAAGAGTTAAGCATCTCCTAAAAGCAGTTCTCATTTCCAGTCACATTGATTAACTTTGGGACATTGCTGTCTTTCTTTAGCAGAGATAGAGAAGAAAATAACTCTTCTTTATATTCTTTATCTATATGCGTGACATTCGATGGGGGAAAAAAATCCAGTCTGTCGATATTAATGAGCAATATAGTATTTTGTAGCTGTTAAATTAGAGATTGTTAGGATTTTATCATAGGTACTTATATTAAAGCTGCTACTTCTTAATTAAATGACCTAAATACAATTTTTAATGACATTTCATTCAGCATTTATTGGTTAGTCATTGTGGAAGTTATTCTGAAAGGAGAACAGACCAAGGCAATGATTTTCTGTAGAAATTGGCTGCTTTAAAGCCAACAAATGTACAGTTTTAATGCAGTTTAATGTTCTGGTGTATTAATAGAGTTGACTGAATAGTAAAAAATAGATTGTTGAATATGTTTGAGTAAAAGTAGATCGATTTTCCTTTATGTAAATTAGTATTTCTGAAAATGCTCAGTTTTGTAAATTGTAAATGAGTTAATCACAGTATTTATGTGAGGAACCTGCTGTTAGCTGGTCAGCAGCTGAAGAATCTTGCTTTTACATAAGAGATCTAAATCCATGGCTAACTAGTCAGGCATAAAATTATCTAATTAAAATATCCAGTCTGTAAATAAGTAAATTGTGAACATAATTTTCTAAATTCTAGTTGCAAATACTACTTAATAATGAGGACATCAACATAAATAGAAAATTATTAGCATTAGAAAAACCTCCTTTCTGAATCTTATAACCTGTACAACTTGAAATGCTATTTCATCACCTATCCTAACACCACATAACATAAGGGCACAACATAAGGGTTATGATATGGAGTTTGTATGTGGTTCTACCCATGAAAGTTGTTGAGGAATGTATTTTCTGTTTTCATCATAGTCTGTAACTCACATTCTCCATTGCTCCTCCACATACTAGATGACTTACAGTAATTAAGCTGCCTTTTTTTTTTTTTAAGAAAGGACCTGATAATTCAAATTAGATGAATTTAGATGGCTTATTGACTGGAAGCTCAGTTACTCAATCAGCAGTATGGATATAAATCATGTGTAGCAATGCTGCAGGTAAGTCATGAAACAGATCGAGCTCAAGACATGAGTTTATGCAGTACTACTGCAGTACCTGACTTGTTGATCACATTGGATGTGCTTAGATTTTATTCATCTTTTTACTGCTGGCTTTTGCTGTGTTCATGGTTAACACTGCAATTAGCACAGAGGTCTTTGCACCACTTACATTAAAAGCATAACATTAGCATGAGTGTTAAGTGTCCTGGGAATACAGTTTGTGTCTGTACAACTGAAGAATTTATATTGCTGGAAAGGCTTTTAAAACCCAACTTTAGAGAGTTATGTAAAAAGTTATGTAAGTACATAAAAGGATACATAACTTTGGTCGGCAGAAAGTCATGACCAATAGGAACTGGAAACATGTCTAAGGTGTGAATATTCTATCTACTGAAGCCTTTTCTTGATACCTAGTATCCCATAATCAGTCACAGCATGAGCTTAGAAATTTTTCTCAAGCAAATGGGATCTGTGAATTGTGTTCTTTTACTATATCATATCAGTGCTTGAGACATTTTTCTCCCATAAATATACGTGCATGAGCACTTGAAGATTGTGCCTTTTTCTGGATATGCTGGATACCAGTGTTCTGCATGGGCTGCTCAGGGTATCTACAGTATTTCACCCTCTGGCAGAGTGAAGTGTCTGAAACCACCACATCATCCTCTCCTCTATTGTTGCTGCATCTCATTCTGGCTTGGGCCCTTGGCACTGGTGTGCCACACTCTGAGAAAACAATGTTCTTCATACAGATGGGATGTCCTTGGCAGTGCAACGTACCCTCACCACCTCAACCCACAGTTGACTGGCAGCTGTGTCCTGGAAAACTGGCATGTTACCTTGCAAGGGGCACGTTGCCATCCATAGACAATCAGGCACTTCAGCAGCAAAATGATCACAAATGAATATCAGCTGTTAACGTTCAAGGACTGATTCCAAGTCATTTGGGTTGGCTAGAAGCATGAAGTCTTTATTCCCTTTATTGCTAAATGCAGAAGTCTCTATTGCACACTGCCTGCTGTCTTTCCCATAAATAAGTCTAAATTGAAGAGTAATTCTCCATACAATATTTACAGCACAAATATCTGTGCTCTTTCATGAATACATAGAGATAGGCAGTTTTCAGGAATATTTTGAATTGAAGAATCAGAAAATATACTGAACATTTGTGGCTTTGATATCGTATCTTCCCCATGCTCTGAGAAGCAGTCTGTGGTCCGTAGTGAACTACACTGTTCTCAAAGTTAATAAATGAATGTTTCATACCATCTATCTTTTCAGAACAAAAGGTAGGACAAAAATGAATGTTGTGACTGTTGCCCATAGTCATGAGTGCAGATCATACCTTTCTTAACCAGGAAATCAGCTAGTGCAATGAAATAATGCAGTGAAAAGCATATACTAGGAAAACTTAGCTACTATTTTAAAATGTGATTTTGATCTGAAAAATGTCAGGAGACATTTTGAATTAATTTTTCTTCATAGATTTATCATATTTTAACAGACTTCCTAAAATAAAAGGAGCTTTGAATTAGGAAATCTGAATGTCAAAAACAAGCTCAGATTGGCTCATACGAAGATTTACTGAGCCAAGGTCCCTACATAGTTCTGCCTTGTCTCCAACTGAATGGGACATTTGCAAAAAAGTTTAGGATGGTACACTGGACTGTTATGGAGATCTAAAAGCAAGAATAAAACTGAATTCATTCTCATATATTTCTGTACAGCTTGTAGGGATAAGAAGAGTGAAAAAGACTGGTCTTTGATTTTTCTTGCCAGACACTGAATGCATATAGCTGACTGGAATTCTAATACCATGATTACATTTTTACATACTGTATTCTCAGACTAGAAATGAATTCTGATTTATCACACAGGTTTTAGGGCAATTTTATTTGACCTTTTCTAAATACTACCTCCATTTATCCCTGGGCAGCTGACAAAGTTTCTTTTCCCTGTTACATGGTATTTGGTAGAAAATATGAAAGTTGAGGTTGGTTTTCAATTACTGGCTTCACATAGTTTTATTATGAAAGTGGCTAATAAAGTGCCCTCCCCATCCCAACTGTTCAATATCGTTGGAACATTTTAATTTTGTGATTTTTTTTTTATTGCCTCATTTTTTCCCAGGTAATTTTAGCCAAGGTACATGGATAAATAGAAAGGGATGGGGGAGTGAACCTTGGGTTCATAATGGCACAGATTAACTCACATTAACAGGCTCCTGTTACCATGTGGAGTGAATGATATCTTACACATATATGCACAAATTAAATTTCTTTTTTTTTAATAGGGGTGAGTAACCTTGGATCCTGGCGGGGGGGAGAGGAATGGTATGTGCTAGTCTTCAGCACCTCTGTGTCCTTTCACAGCAAAAGGTTATCAGGATCATCATGCTGAATTTCGGCTGGGCTTTGTGTTGTAACTGCCAGCAGAGTAGTGATACTCAATAAGCTGTCTGCCAGCTGGGCTGAGAAAACTCACAGTAGGGTGGGCACAAGAACAAGAACCCCATGTGGAAGGACACATCCGAAATACGGCTCTCATCCAGCTGCTCTGAGGATCTCTGGAGTGCAGTCTCTCCAGCTGCAGGTTTCTCACAAACAGTATGAAATCTTTGGGCATTCCAGTAAGCAACAAATTTACAAAGAAAGAATATGCTGTCAGTGCTTTGCTCAAAGCACATTGTAAGGTTATGAGAAATCAGGCTTAAAAACCATGGGACTGAAATTTTTTGAAAATTACTGACATTTCAGTATGTGGAAGTGTTCAAGTTTATGCCCCTTTGTTTTATAAAGTCAGCCCACATTACTAAGCTCACAAGGTGAACTCACTGTGAGAATTAGCATTCAGTGTTTGCCAAGCTTTCTAGGCCTTTATTTCAGGGAGCAGAGATGGTGCTAATTGCAGGGAGTAGGGCTATGCACCCAAGGAGACATGGGAGTGATACTGTGTGAAGGTACCTATTCCCCATTCTAATGGGAAGGTTAAACATTCTCTGCTCCCATCATGATAAATCCTTGTCAGTCTGGACCACTGGGCTGCTCCTCCAGGAGAGACACCATGCCTATGTATAATTCTGGCAACATTTTACAGCAAATTAGAGTATGGCTTTATAGCATTTTCCACACTATCCTCACACAGGAAGGATTATAGATGTCAATTATTTTATCTTTTAAAGAGAGAGATGAGATTCTCTGTACATTTCTTGATACACTGCATTGATGGAAATGCTGTTATGATGAGTTTACAAGACCTCTAAAGCTGATTAATTGCACATAAAATAGTAGTATGAGAGATTCCTATTAAGAACAAAGAAACTATAAAATGACCCAGATGCAGCTGCATCTCAACATTACTTCGTATGCTGGCTGTTAAACATCTTGCAAATGCTGTTGACTCCTCTTGAATGCAGTTCTTGTTAACTGTACACTAATCCCATTTGTATTCAGTGGCTATGTAAATTTCTTTTTGTAGGGTTGTTTTTTTTTCTTCTTTATTTCCCTGAAAAATTGCACTTGTGTACAAGAGATTCTGATGATATTCATATGAGGAACCAATCTATTGCACACTGAGAGACAATCAATGCAAAATAGCATTATGAATCTCAGGTGGATGTCTGAGAATCTTATAGCTTAAAAGCAACAGAATCTCTTTATAAACTTATTCTCTGAATATAACATTCAAAACATCTTATTGCTCTATCCAATGAGCCTTCTGTAGCATTTTGTACTTGCTGTTCTGTTATTGTTTGTGACGTGGCAGTATGTTGACTTTGTACATTAGCTCTGACCTGGCAAAAAACCTAAAAACATACTCATCTTTATAGCTGTGATGCTAATTCAAAACTGAGAGCATCACTTATATACTTTTTCTAAATCAGAGCCAGAATCTCCACAAATAAAATTTAACATGAATATTGAATTTGCAGAAATACATTTTTCCCTTTTAAAGAGAATGAGATTCATTACTTTTATACAATACTTTCAGAGAGTTTAACTATTTAGCAGAAAACACATAGAAAGAATAAGTATTTTTTTCCTGCAAGCAGTGATTCATGTCTTTTAGCATGCCAGTGCAAGATGGTATTGTTATCAGAAGTAATGTTAAATACTTAGTACTTGGAGAGTGCAGTCATGCTCATTGTTATGGCCGATTAGTAAGGATTAGAAAAAAATGTACTAATTTATTATATAGATAAAAAGAAATAAGACTACCATGTCTAAATCCCTCCTATTTTAAACTGTAACACTTTTTGAGGTTAGTGTACTCAAGAATTGGGACTCTTATAATACTTACAATGTAATGATTGCAAATACGCATGACTGAATTATGTAACCTGACATTTTGATTAAAATGTGATTTTTCTAGAGTTTGAGATAAGGCTGCATCTCTCTAATAAAATGTTTTGCTCTTTCATTGTGGCATGCTTTACAAACGGTTCTTCAACTTAGTGCTCCACTAAAACCATGGTGCTGCTTTCTCCCTCTCCTTGTCCCCCCTTCCCACAGCGAGTGGTTGGAGAATTACACACACAAAAGGTAAAAATTATGGGTTGAGATAAGAACAACTCACTGGAAAGAGCAATGAGGTAAGAAAACCTCATAATATACAGTTATAGAATAGTGACAGCAACAATATTAATAATGGAAGTGTACAAAAGAGCAAGAGTGCAAAACACTCACTTCTGAGCCCCAGCCAGCCACACTACCCTGACTGGAAGAGATTCTTTTCCTCCCACCACTGTCAATAACTTGAGGTGGAGTAGAATAACCTTTGTGTCATAGCCGTGCCCCCTCCTGGCTACTGCAAAAAATTAATCCTGTCCTGGTTGGAACCAGGACACATTACAACCACAAACTTAAGATTTGCTTTTGGATATTACACAGATGCCATTGAGGCTAAGAACATTAAAACAGAGAGAGATTCGGGTTATGTTTGACACCACTGAAGTGGATTTCACTGCATATAAAGCTAGTCGGTTTCTGAAAATTAAGACATTGAAATGCTGTTTCTCTGGGCAGCTGGATCTTCTAATTAAATTACTAAATTACTGTCTGGAGACAGAGGTGACTTTTTTCTAGAATAAGCAAACCTTGCATTAAGAAATTCCAAACTATCTAGAGTACAGCCTTGCTCCAGATCTATATTTATTTCACTAGGACTTGCAAGCTGACTTGATACTTTGGGGGATTCTCTTTCTCCTTGTTCTAAAGTTTTGGTTTTTTTTGTATTTACCCCTAGCAGTCTCAGAGTATTCTTCTCCCAGAACAGTAACATGAACACCATGTTGGAGTGTTTTGAGAACCAGCAGCCTGGTGATTAGAGGGGGAGGATCTTAGAATAAAGCTAGTTTCAACAGATGTGTCCACTCTAACTGCTTCTTTGTTTCACCTACATCAAGCCAAGCTAAAAACTTATAATGCCTATTGACTAGTTATGAGCTGTCCTACCTACAAAAATCAGTCTGCTGCTGTTGCAGCAGACCTGTCCTTAAGAGTAGAAATGAACCAAGACACAGATTCTCACTTAACATCATGAAAAGGTCCTTTACAGTTTTGCCATCCTGACTGTCACTACAGCAAGCTCCTACTGTAGGGTCCAACTGCAGGTTCTGACTGTGGTTATTTCCTGCTGGACTGTGACTGCAAGTATTGGTTTGCAGACTCTGAACTCAGCTTTCACCCAGCTCAGCTGTGACTGCAGGCTCCATCAGACCCAGAATGGCCTCACAGCAGATCTTTTACTGCAGCAGCGTTCTTCTTTGTTTCATTGTGTCACTCTGAATCACTCCTTTATTCCCAAGGCGCCTCTAACCTCCTCGAGACACCTCTTCCCTCAAGAGCCCCTTGACCACCCAACCCACCCCTTTTATCACACTTACCTTTGTTAGTCACAGCTGTGACCCATTAAAGGCAAGGCTGTTCCTCTTCTTTGGTAATCAGTACAGCTGTGGTTTACCAGGGGTGAGGTTGCCTGTAATCTCTTCTTCTACACCTACATGCTGCCTGTAGAAGAACGGAGCTGGATCTCTATAGACAGAAATGTTATGAGAACATGGTTACAGTGAAAGAAACACAGATTTTCCAATGATTGTCTGTAAAATACAAAGAAAAATTGAGAATGAGCATAGGGCACTCCTTTCCTAAGTGAAAAGTGCAGAAATTAGAATTCTATTTCTAAAGAATAGCTTTTAGCAACTTCCTGAATGAGAATGGT
The DNA here is from genome assembly GCF_963662255.1 of Cinclus cinclus. Taxonomy (NCBI): domain Eukaryota; kingdom Metazoa; phylum Chordata; class Aves; order Passeriformes; family Cinclidae; genus Cinclus; species Cinclus cinclus. Next base: position 76,523,705 of record NC_085047.1, read on the forward strand.
TGCTCTAGATGAAAAAGGATTGAGTATTGACAAATAAACCTCAATTGATCATAAAATGAAAGGACAAAATTGCTTAGACATGAGTTGGTGCAACTGGATTGTTTTTAGTCCAGTATGAAAAAAATTTGAGCACATCCTAGATTGATTTGAAAAAGTGTTCCCAGTTTCCATGTGTCCACAATCCAAGAAAGATACTGAGAGTGATGAAGAATGTCACAACAATATTTAGGAGTAATTAAAATATGTCCCACAGGAAGAGAATGAAGGACTGAAGTCTATTTCTTTCAGGAAAAAAACAAATGGATAAGAGGTGGTTTAATCACGGATTTTACACGCACAAGTGTGGAACAGCATTTTGATGATGGAAGAGGTTTTCTCTTAATTGACTAAGACACATAAAGATCCTCTGGCTGGAAGCTGAAACTACGCAAATTCAGGCTCTATTCACTACACACATTTTTAATTGCAAGGGTAATTATCCATAGAAACAGCTATTCAAAGGCTATGATGGCCTCCCTAGCACTTGAAGTTTTGAATATTAAATTGGATATTTTTTGAAATAGCTTTCTCAAAAACCTCTGCTGTGTTTTTAACCTAGTTATTTTTGGCTGTTTTGCTAGTCTTGACATCAGATGGCTGTAATGACCCCTTCTGGGTTTAAAATTCTACCAATATAAAGGGAAAGTACAGAACTTCAATAAGTGAAAACTTAGTCTGATCTAACTAATTTGCTAAGTAGTATGGTCCCACTTGGAGAACCTAGATAAGATAGCACAGAATAGGTTCAGTGAGGGAGATTTGTCTTGAAGTAATTTTTGTAGCATTTTGACCCTACATTCAAGGGAACTGAAAGATCCTCATAGAATAATTTAACACGTAATACAGTAGAAAGTATGTAAGCTGTGTAGATGGCCTGATAAAATTTTTATTATTATTAATCAGAAACATATCATGCATTGGGTTGAAACAGACCTTAAAGATGATGTAGTTTCAATACCCCTGACATAGGCAAGGACACCTTCTATTAGACTAAGTTGCTCAAAGCTCCATCCAGCCTGGCCTTGAACACTTCCAGGTATTGGGCATCCACAGCTTTTCTGAGCAACCAGTACCTCATCTCTCTCACAATAAAGAATTTCTTCCTAATATCTAATATAACCCTACTTTTGCTAAGTTTAAAGCCTTTCCCCCTTGTCCTAGTGCTATTTGCCTGTATGAAAAGTGCCTCTTCATATTTCTTTTAAACCCCCTTTATGTACTGGAAGGCTGCCCTAAGATCCTCCCAGAGCCTTTTCTTCTCCTGTCTGACCAACCCCAACTCTCTCAACTCTATTAATGCTGATAATGTGTAATTTTATAGTGTGTATAACACTTCAGTCCTAGACTACAGAACTCATGTTTTGGGTACTTTACAAATACACATTTTTGTTTCACAGGCTCTGTGTGTAGAGTTACATATCTCCATCTTACTTTGTCTGCATACTTATACCAGGACAAACCATGTCTCTTCAAACCAAAGCCTATGCCTCATGTTGTTTCCAATTCAGGGATATTGTTTTCCATCCAGGCTAAGTTGGTTTTAACAGCTGTGCCCATGACCCATGAAATAAAAAGTCCCTTCCTATTGTTTTTAATTTCATGATGTAAAATAGTTCTTTAGATCATGGAGAACATAATCTCCAAGACCTCATCTCCAGTGTAAGCCTGGTGATAAGATGTAGGGACTTCCTGTTTACTGAACAGGAGCTGTGGAGCTGTTCCACAGAGTATAACCTCGATTTATGCAGCAGAATATCCTGCTGGGAGTTTCAAAGCTTGCACAGGTTTGGATAGTGTACTGTATTCTCAAAGAAAGCATTAGAACAATAAAAACTTTTTGATTTTGATATAACCTTTGCTTGAATGAAAAGAAAGAACAATAACTCCTCTTTCAGTACAGTTCCAACAGTTCAGCTAAATGGGAAATGTCTTTATTCAAATTCCTCCCCTCTTCAAGGGGGCTGGTTAAAACCCTTTTTGTTGGAAAATCCACCTTGATACTTGAGAAACCCCTGTGCTAACTGAGGTATACATATTTCTTGTTCAGTGAGTCAGTTCTTGCAGTGTTAGGTGCACAAGCTGTGCTGGAGTTAAAAGGGTAGAATGATTATGGAGCCAACTGATCTGGAAAGATGTCTCCATGGAAGGCAGGTTAGTTTAAAAGATACTTTGAATATGCAGTTAGCATCAGTGACTAGTCAAGCATAGATATTTGAATAAGAGGAAAAAATTGTTATTTATAAATATCAGATTAAAAAAATAATTTTCATTTATGACACTAAGGTTTAAACAAACATCAACCTAAATGTATGCCTGAAAGTCCTTATGAGCATTTAAATAAATGATGCCATCCTTGGTACTACAAAAAACCAGGTCACTTATTTTTCCACCACTAATGATATAGGAGATTTGAATAAGGCATTTTTTATTGAAAAAATTGCATAGGGTATTAAAATTACTTATGTAAATGGTATTTGCAAATACACAGAACCACAGAACGGTTTTAGTTGGAAGGGTCTTTAAAGACCATCTAATTTATTAAAAATAAATGTAATCCATACTGCAATGTGTTATGCTGTATCAAGTTGAACATCTTATTGCATTTGCCTGAGTAGGAAGCATGTAAAACTTTTTCTCTGTTTATCCCTTTTAGCACAAAAAGTACATAATAAGAAAATGATAGTATTTATTTTTTTTGCAGAGAGAGGGTTCTGTGGGAGACTGTAGAGTCTGAATTATCATATATTTGGAAATATTCAATAATCAGTTGTGTACAGACTTCTCTAAAGCTTTTGTGAATGCTCTAGGTGCAACACCAAACAATTTTCAGTCCTCTGCTTGATATAAAAGAGAACAAAAGGTTGAAATTACTGAAAAATATGCAGTTGGCTTCAAAACAGTTACTCTTCAATGTATTTAACAGACAAGTATTTGAAATGTCATTAAATATTAGCAAAGTAAAAGACCAGTTGCTTCTTACAGGCTCCTTCTAAAGTAATCCACACAGAAACAAGGTAGGGAGAGAGGCAAATAGGTAACTATCTTAAAGTACTCAGATAATGTAATTTCAGAAACATTTATGATCATTATATGTTTGTTTATTTTCTTCTGCATTTTTAAGTTTGAAAAGTAGCTCTACTGAAATAAATGTTGATGTAGGGAAGAGATGCTGATTTGATGTAAATGCTTCCAAACATATAAATAAAGCATATTTATAAAGCAAAATTATAAAGCAAATAAACTTTGTTCTGTGCTAGTTACAGCGCTTGTGGGGGCTTATGCCAGCGCCTTAAAAAGCAGAATTGCCATGTGCTGTCACCTTGTCCACTGCAGAACTTGGAAACAATACCAGGTGACCTTTAATACTGCAAGATGTGATTGCAGTGGTCCTTAATGAGGTTCAGGCTGAACTTTCTTATGTAACCTTGGGACCCTTCACTCCTAAGCTGTCTCTGGACAGGAGCACTAATTTTGTTCCACTATCCTAATATGTGGCTCTGTTTACATCCTGCTTTTCAGCAAAGGTTCAGCTATGGGCTATGGCCCTACCAGGTGGAAATGCATCCAAAGTCAGCAGGGAGTCAGATGGCAGCAGATTCTCTGGGTTGTGGCAACCATTAGTAACTGTCACTTTTCAGCTCAGACCTGCATAGTTTTCTGGTTCCAGATGGCTCTGTTAAAGCATTTGGGTTTGTTGCTGGTTAGTACTCAGGATCAGTGTGGGAATGAAACCTTTGCACAATGAGGCTGAGGTATCAGCCTGGGTGCTGTAAAATTCACTCCCTTCCAGGACAGAAGCCTGACAGCACTCTTCCACCCCTCCTCTGCTCTGTGCCTGAGAGACCTTTCTCTTTAGACAGTAGTCTCAGGTTAAAGAGGCAGTTAGCAATTGTCCCCATGAACAGAAATGCTTCTGTAGCCACGTCCTCTTCTCTATTGGGTAAAGACAGATCAGAGCTGAGGTCAGAGGAGAGCTGAGACTTTGCATCTACTCTGTGTATTAGAGCTTGATGGGTGGCAGGTTTGCCTTGTTGTCTCCAGGCATTACAACATAGATGCTTAATGCCTAGCAATCAAATGGCGTACACTCTTAACAAATTAGGATCTAAGCTCAAACTGTAATTATATTATACTGTGGTAAGTATTATAAAACTATAAATATATATAAATATTTATCTAAATTATATCGCTGCAACAGTCAGATAGCCTTTAGTTCTCAACCAGGACATTTCTCCCTTTTAAAATATTTTTTTCTTATTACCACTACCCCCTTTCCTATTTGCATGCTTGCATCATCTCATATGAATTTTCTTGGACATTGAATACTCTGAGAATATCCTTTTCCGTACCCATTTCATTAGCTGCACCCCTAGCCTCATCTCCAGCCTTTGTTATTTTCTCTGTCACTGTATTGCCTCTTGCCCTTGACTGCAAACCCTTTGTTTGTAATTGAAGAGTAGTTTGAAAAGTATCTTTCACACTGTGAATAAGCTGTATTAAAAACATTATTTTTCCAACATAATGTCCCTTGACACAGAATAATTTATGTTCCTGGAGTGTTTTCTTGCCCTTCCCTCTGTTTCTTTTCTGCCATCCCTCTTTAGTTAAGACCTTTTGCCCTCTCTCCCATTTGTTTCTTTCCATCTGGTAATTGGTCATTAGTACATTTATCCAATTAAATATCAGAGTGGCTTTTTTGACAAGTGGGACATCCTAAACTCAGTAACAGATTCTCTGATTTCTGTTCTTCCAGTATCTATACTATTATTAACATCGCCTTTAAGTCAGTGTTTCACTAATAATTTTTGAGCTATTAATATTACTATTTTCTTGTTTTCTACGTATATTTTCACTTAGAGAAGTTTGACTTTTTAAATTCCTTTCTTGTGGACTTCTTAAGAATTAACCTCTCAAGTTCTGGATTCTGCTCTTAGTTTCAAACACCAGATATCACTTCAGAGTTTACATTGTATCAGAATTCTGTGCTACAGATGCACTCTCCTCATGCTCTATAGGTTGTCAAGCTTGGTTAAGAAATCAGAAGGAATTGCTATTATCCATAGGTAAACTGTGGACTTTGCTTCGCTGCATTTCATCTGGTCAATTTGCGATAGATCCTCTTTCCAGAAAAATAATCCTACTGTCCTTACTGATCATTTTGTACAAGTGTTTTGAGAGGGACTATTATTTGTGGTTATCCGGTGTTGAAAACCACTGTGCTATTTACAGGTTCCTGTCTGGTGCTTTTTTTAAGGTTAACAAAAGTGAAGCTACTTAATTTCAGTCAGAAGAATAGTGAAGATAATCTTTCTTAACTTCAAGATAAAACTATTTTTACAGTATCAATGTGAAACACTTTTGGTCTCACTTTATCATTTTTTGCCTTTCTGCACAAGGAGAAAGGGCAGCTAATGTAGTATTGCTATCCTGTTATTCCTTCCTCCTACAAAACATCTATTTCTACTGGAGGTGGCAGTTAACATTGTTTGTCCCACTTTACCTTGATTAAAGTAGCAGGAAGAAATCATGTGTTCTGGGGAGTTGCTCTTTCTCTATTAAGCAAGTGAGTGGGTTGCACCTGGAGTTATAACATGCTTTCTTTCTTCTGCTTCAAGGTCAATGGGACTGCCTGATTGATAAATAATGTCTTTGTCCCCTACTGTCATGCAGTTCAAAATGCAACTTCTCAGAAGGGATGAAAATCAGGAGCAAATTGAGTCTGCTTGTCTTTTTCTTCATTTTTTTTCATGAAGAACAGTAAATTATTATAGTAACATTACATGACCATATGTTGTATTAGTGCTACTTGCAAAGCTGATCGCCTCAATAGGAATGGCAGAATATGATATATTATTTGTGGAGTGGGAAATAGATCATAGTCATTACAACTCTCTTGAAACAAACATTCTAGGAAGTAATAAAAGATACACAATGAAATTATGAAAGGAACTTACTCAGGCAAATAATCACAGAAATGAAGCACCTCTCCTATCAGGGAAGGCTGAGAGACTTGTGGTTTTTTCAGCCTGGAGATACAAAACTCTGAAGAGACTTTATTGAAGCTCTTAGGAATTTAAACAGGACTTCTATGAAAGATAGGGTCAAACATTTTAGAAGGGGCTGTAGAGATAGTACAAGAGGTCATGGTTTTAAACTAAAAGAGGGTAGGTTCAGAGGAGACAGAAGGAAAGAATTTTTTATTATGAGGGTGGTGAAATGCTGAAATGGGTTGCCGAGAGAGGTGGTAGATGCCTTATCCCTGGAAACATTCAAAGTCAGGTTGGATGAGGTTCTGAGCAGCCTGGTTTACTTGAAGATGCCTCTCCTCATTGCAAAGAAGTTGGATTAGATTACACCTTCCACTAAGGTTGCTTAAAGTGCCATCACCTTCCACTTCCACCAGGTTGCCATCCAACCTGGCCTTGAACACTTTCATCCACAACTTGTGTGGGTAACCTATTGCAGTGCCTCATCACCCTCACTGTAAAGTTCCTCCTAAAATCTAACCTGTCTGCCCTCTTTTAGTTTAAAATCATTATTCCTTGTCCTATCACTACATCCCCTCATAAACAGCCCCTCCCCATCTTTCCTGTAGACCCCCTTTAGGTACTGGAACGCTGCTTTAAGGTCTCCCTGGAGCCTACTCTTCTACAGGCTGAACAACCCAAATTCTGTTAGCCTAGCTTTGTTGGAGAGGTGCTCCAGCCCTCCAGTCATCTCCATGGCCCTCCTCTGGATTCATTGCAATGGGTCTTTCTTATGCTGACAGCCCCAGAGCTGGATGCAGTAGTCCAGGTGGAGTCTCATGAAAGCAGAGTAGAGAGAGATACTCTCCTCCCTTGACCTGCTGGTCACTATTCTTTTGATGCAGCCTGGTGGCTAATTTGCTTTCTGGGCTGTGAGCACACATTGTTGGGTCAGCTTTTCATCTACCAACACCCTTAAGTCCTTCTCTGTTCTCAATCTACCCATCACACAGCCTGTATCCATGTTTGGGATTGCCACATCCCAGCACTTTACATTTGGCCTTGTTGAAATTCATACATGAAGTTCACCTTTGCTCTTGAAATTCACCTGTCCAGGTGTCCACCTGTCAAGTCTACCAAGCTACCAAGGCTGTCAGGATGGCATTCCTTCCCCCTGCAGTATGAACCACACCACATAGCTTGGTGTCATCTGCAAACTTCACTGAGGGTGGACTCAGTCCCACTGTCCATGTCACCAAAAATGTTCAAAACAGCGCCGTTCCCAGTACTGACCCCTGAGGCACATCACTCCTCCTAGTCTCCACCTTAGCATCAGGTCATCCATTAAATCCATGTCTCTCTATTTTAGAGAAAAGGGTATTATGCAGAGAAATGTCTAATGCTTTACACAAGTCCAGGTAGATGGCGTCAGTCACTCTTGTTTTATTCAACAGTGCTGTAACAGTGTCATTGAAATTTGCCATAGAATTTGTCAAACACCATTTGCCCTTGGTGAATCCATGTTGGCTATCACCAACCTGTCACGTCTGTTTTCCTTATGCCTTACCATCATTGCAGGGAGTTCTGCTCCATGAACTTGCCAGGCACAGAATTGAGATTGTTTGGTATGTACTTTTTATTTTCCTTTATAAAAATGGGGTTACACTTCCTCCTTTTCCATCAGAGGAACTTCACCAACATGCCATGACTTCTCAAATATGGCTAGTGGTTTAGCAGCTTCATGACAAGTTTCCTCAGGATCCTCAGGTGCATATAATCAGGTCCCGTTGGCTCTTACACATTCAGGTTCCTTAGATGGTCTAGAGCTTGATCTCTCCTATGGAGGGCAGTAATTAATTCTGCCAGTACCAGTCTTTCAGTTCTTTGAATTGGGTGACATGGCCAAGGCGTGTGCCAGTAAAGAGTAAACGGAAGATAATTTTTGAGTCTGCAAGGTTTATGTCCACAATGGACAATAAACAATTCCAGTGATGGTTTCTTTTAACACACATGTATTGTCACTCATATACCTACTCACTGAATATCAAACTTCTGCAGTCTGGAGGAGGACCTCACCAACTTAGAAATAATTTTTTTGCAAACTCTATTTGGCTTGTTGATTGGATTCTGTGCTACTGCATCAGGAACGCTAAACCAGCTATCTTTGGAGTCAGTGCCCGTGTGGCATTGAAATTAAGGAAAACAAGCTTATTCATTTACATATTTTGCATAGTTTTAAAAACCCACCATTTTTCTGTATCATTAAAATAGTGGGTGCAGAGACAAATGAGCCTGACTCAATTGATTTTAAAGGACCTCACATAACTGAAACTAGCAGAGATTTTGGCCTGCTGTGATTGGCTCTGGTTTACACTGAGTCACATAAAGCCAGGAAACATGATCTTGCAAGTGCTTAGAAGTGCTTTAAATGTTTACTTGAGAAGCTTCTGCACAACAGTGCTAATTTCAAGTCTGTGAAACTTTACAAGCAAAAGAACTGGGATTAAGCCAAAGAAGCACTGGACCTATGAAATAAGCCTTAAAATTATTTCTAGCACAGAGTATTGGGACATAGCTAGTAAAACCTGTCACAGGATCCGAAGTTACACTGCTGTGGCCACTGCAGAGGTGGAATGGGACCTCCAAGATACATTTCTGCTGGAATATTATTTCTTGATTTATTTTTCATCTTCCCCTGCAGCTGGAGACTCTCCCTCAGTTTTAATGAAAATAAAACCACAGCTGGGTAGGAACATGATCTCCTGGAAAACAATGAATTCTTCACACTTCATGGAACAACATAAAAAAAAGGAGAACCCACAGTAGGGTATCAAAGATTACACAGAGGAGCCAGTGACTGACAGAAATAACGTAAGGAGGTCTGGCTGAAAACACAAGCTTGGGGAAACAGTCTCACAGGAGGTTTTTCTGAGGAATAATGAGGGTGGCTCCACGCACAGTTTCCTGGGGAGGGGATGAGGTGAAGTGTGTAACTCCAAGTGCAGTGGTGTGCAGGCTCATGTTGTTCTGGTCACCTGCCAAAGCCAGGATCCTTCTGAAGAATGTGATAAGGGATTCAGGAGTGATAGCTGTTGGCAACCAAATAACCGATCCTCGTGGACTTTACTGCAGAAGTTTCCATGTGCAAATATGTGAATGTATATGTTCATTGTATACAAGCATGAACGCACGTTCCTATTGTTTGTATGACTAGCAAAGGTTTAATTTAAAAAATAGGTGGAAGTACTGTGTTAGTGATGTGAGTGCTTGATTTGTTAATAAATGTAAGCATTGTTTTTGAGGACAAAACAACAAGTTTTATCAACTTGAAATCTCACCTGCATATCAAAGTATTTTTGCAGTTTAAAGGCATGCATTAAGATCTGATAGCTATAAGGTAAGAGAACTTAAAATATTTCATCTCTTTTTCTGGTTATTTTAGCATGTGTGGCAACATTTCGTATATAGTGGGTTTCTCCAGCTACGCAGTGTCACCTTTAGTTGTAGAGATCTTGTTCAAAACAAAAAGAAAAATCATTCTCAAGGGGAAAATTTTTGTGTCTTTCTGTCTTTACTACCTGTCCTTGATCCAGATTTATTTTAAAACCTGTTTCTAAACATAAGTATAAAAAAGCTGAGGAAAATTATATTATTTGCATGCTTCAAAAAATAACATTTCTGTATAAGGCTCTCCTCTAGATCAGGCCCATTGCCAGGGTAATTAATGGGCAGATGCAGTCCTTGGAACTACTTTTAACTCATCTCTTGAAACTGATTCAATTTTAATTTGATGATCTCCCTTTTATGGTGCTTACTGTACAGTCAGTGCTAGTTAATAGGAGTGCTCCCTTCTTTGCCAGGAAATGGTTTCACATAAGATATTTAGGGATATCTCAGGCCTCATGTCAGATATTATGATACATGAGAATTTAATATTATCTTCTTAAATGCAGTAGTCCCTTGAATAAAATCTGTGAAAATTGAAAAAGTGTTGCATTATTTTTTTAATATGTGGAGATATCACAGAAAGAAATAGCACTGTCATTACAGGTTTAATAATGCAGCTCACACTTCTTCCATTTTTACAGCTGAAAATGAGCCTTATTCTATGATTATGATATCTTCTGATCCTTTTTATATGACAAAAGGGCATATTTAAATTTTATCCATCATGATTAACTAAAGCCAAGCCTCAGGAAATGCTTCTATCTGCTAGAGGTGACCTTTGGTTTATACCAGGAAGAAACTGCAGCTTTGGTTCTCCAAGGGTGGATTGCCTTTTGGAAGCAGAGTTGACTCCATACAGCTGTGTTTAAGATCTGGTTTTAGTGTGGTAATGATTCAAAAATGTAGAGGAAAGGAGGCAAGTGATTCCGAGAAGGAAATGGACTGAAGTTTATTTTTTCTTGTAGCAGTGTGAGATTTGGCTCTGCTCTGTACCTCCACAACAGAACCTTTATTATGCTCTCAGGAGTGGTAGTTTTACTGTCAACTTCCCAGACAGTTTTTCAGCAACATCTCTTGTTATTTTTTTCTCTTCTTTCTCATTTTTAATGACTCTTTAAAAGAAGACTACTAACATTCCCAGCCATATTTAAAACTCTCAGGTCAAAGAATTAGAAGAAATTATTTTTTTTCTCCTAATTATATTCCTTATATTGAATTTATTGGCTCAGTTTAGGCAAAGTCTTCCCCAAATTATGGAATATTACAGTGTTATTTGTAAATGGAGCAATTGTAGTTCATCAACCAATTTGTTGCAAGCAATTTGTTCAGTAAGACTGTGGGAGGAATGACTGGAATAAATGAGCTGCATGGAAAAGAGTAATGGGAACAGACTATGAATTACTTCACTGTGAACAGAAAAACTTCTGTTAATCTCTTCAGGGGGAAAAAGCAGTCTGTCTACTTTCTATACTTTCTATATGGTTTTTTTTCCTTTTTTTCCCTTTTTTTTCTTTCTCTTTTTTTTTTTTTTTTGAGATGTAGTTCACATCTCAGAGACCAATTGCCCTCTTGGCTTTAGTCAATGTCTCTATTTTATCTCTGCGTTTAAATAATTGACAAATCTCCAGAGATCAGGGGAGTTAGGAAGGGTCTTGAACTGCTGCTTCAGCTTGGCTTCAAAAGAGTATTAGAAAAGTGCAGCATTTCATTACATAGCAGTCAAACTACTGTCAGTCAGACAAAATATGAATTTAATGTTCCATGTTCAGTTTACATAATAAAATGTGCAGAAAATAGGAAATATTTTTAAATTATATTTATTATTTAAATGCATATCTTAAAGGCCTGTTTTCTTCAGCAGATTCAAAATATAATTTATACATTATGTTTGCTTTATAACATTAGGCTGCCCACAGCAATAACAGCCAACAGCTGAAGTAAAATGTGTTGTCAAGCAAATAGTGAAAGACGGAATTAAAGGGAACACCTGTGTCTTGTTATTAGAAAAATCATATCCATGCTGGACTTGTAATATTCTAAATAATACAAATTTAGCTAGATGTAACAAAGCAGATGGAAACATCTGTATATTGTATGTGATGACAGTTATTGGTAGAGTATCTGGCCCCAGTTTTCCTCTCAGTAAACATTATTTGCATAGTAGTTTTCATCCTTTGCATCCTTAATTTGTGAAAAAACTGATGTCTGATGAAGAAAAAATGGTTTATATTAGAACATCAGTACAGGGAGACAGTCTAGACCTCATACAAATACTCAGTACAGATGTAAGTCATGTAAATGTCCAATACAAACCTACAATGAACATCCTAATGGGCATAGGTGGAAAATATTTAAACTTTCTTGCATATACTGCCTTCTCACCAAGCAAAAAACTTACAAAAAAGTGTTGCAATGCCAGGGATTGCTGAGATGCCAAACAGCACATCAAACGCAGCCATAAGTGAAAGTCAATGGAATTTATTTCTCCCTGACATCAAGTGTCTATTCAGGAGGAAGAAGTTTCCATGCAAGGAAACTGTCCCATTCTATGCTGCAGGCAAAGGAGTGGGGCATCCATTCATCTGGGCAGGTGTCAGTGTCTGTTTTGGGCTGATCTCAATGTGTCTGCAGCCTCCATCACCTGCAGTACTGACTAGGTCCTCCTCTGGCTGTTATGGGAGCTTGGACAGCCTTCACTTACAGACACATAGTCTGTAGACATTTAGTAAGATATTTTAAGCTGAATCTCTGAACCCTAAAGCTGAATCTTACTTTTGTGGCTCCTTTACACGCAGATTTAGTTCCTAATATGACAGCATTTGCAGTATAATGCCACCAAAACTCCATCTTAACTTCTAAGAGAACTCAGATGTCACTTGACTATGGTTGGAAAAGATATTTTTCTACTAGTTTTTTTTGTACCTACACATTTTTTACCTTTTTTATTTTTTTTTATCTTCTCCAGCCATGCTTTCCTTGGAGAATAGAAAGAAACCCAAAAGCTACAGTAAAAACAGATTATATGCAATGAAAGAAGCATACAGGACCTTTAAATTAAATTTATGTCTCTTTGTAAAATCAATTATTGTGAAAATTCTGCAAAGGAGAATTCTTAAAAGTCTTCTCTCTTTATAAAATACTAAAACAAATCCATTACAATTAATCTCTTAGACTCAGATTTTCTTTTTCATCCTTCTAAGATGTATCATAAAGAGGAATTCCTTTTTTCAATTGGAAAGTGTTCCGTCAGCAGGCTGAGATGTTTGGACACAGGGTACAGTGGGGCCGAATATCTCTATGATATTGCAATAGTAGATGCTAAACCAAACTTTGAGATAGATGAAGTTAACAACATATGGAATTATGATAAAATACTTTTCTGCAAGTGCTTGATGACAGGTATTGGGATGTGGAATTTTTCCAATATGATGTATTTGGAGTGTCACTCAGTACTGACTTCTTGCCTATATGGAAAAGTGAAGCTTTTAAATTGCTATTCTTCTTCACTCTAGGTGGTTTACACTTTATGCTTCCAAAGAAAATGTTCCCTAATGCACCTATCCACTTGTGCAACTTCTGACAAAATAATTTCTTCCTCAGATCATCCAGGTAATCCATTATTGCTTCATCTTCCTGAATTCATTTCTGTAGCTTTTAGAGTAAATGTAATGTTTTCAGAACTTACTTCTGTTCCTGTAAATAACAAGTCCTTTTTCAATTGTCCCAGTGTAGTTTTCTCATTGCCCTCTTACAGATTATCTAAAAAGATCCCTTTTCACTTAATTTGATGCTTCCAGCTGCTACTGGGGATATCCTTGGCTAAGCACACTCACTGTTAAGAGATTCTTGTGATGCAAGAACAGTAATTGAAATTGCCAAAACAGTATTTTTTTTCTTTTTTTTTTGGTAGCTTTTCTCTTAATTCCGCTCACTTTATTAGTAAGAAAGTCACGCACACTTTTATTCTTCATCCGGCTATTGAGTATGTTATATAATAAAACGAAAACATTCTACTAATGAAATTACATTTCTTAACACATTATTCACCAATCTCCGGGGTTTTAATGCTATTTTGTATTGCTAAACACTTACTGTATTCATTATTTAACATGCAACAAAAATTCAGATAAACCAGGCCATTTGGGTGGTCAATCAGAAGGCAGAGAATATGAATCAGCCAAGGAATGTCTTTTGATATCAAATCTTACTGTGCTCTTTCACCAAATTTTCAGAAACTCTGAAAAGACAAAGTCTCTGTTTAAAATAAAACAAAACAAAACAAAAAGCCTTGCACCTGTTGTATTCTTCCCCATTTAGCATCTTCCTCGTTTGGAAGGTAGCCATGACTCTCTCCCATCATTAGGCTCAGAGACTACCTCTCTTACTCTGCATGTCCAAGACACTAAACACCTGGATAGATCTCTTATTCGCTGCATATATGTGACTCATACATATCAATTATTGCACCAGAATCATAGAATATGATGATTTGGAAGGGATCCATCAGGATCATTGAGTGTAACTGCTGGCCCTGATCAGGGCACCCCAGGAGTCATACCATGTGCCTGAGAGTATTATCCAAATGCTTCTTGAAGTCAGACAGGCTTGGTGCTCCGACATTTTTTTGGGGAGTCTGTTAAAGTGCTCAGCCACCCCCGAGAGAAAAACCTTCTTCTGATATCCAGCCTATACTTACCCCAACTGAGCTTCATGCCATTTCCTTGAACCTTGTCACTGGTGATGAGACTGAAGAGATCAGGGACTGCCATCCACTTCTCCTGATGAGGATGTTGAAGACTACAGTGAGGCCTTCTACCAGTGTCCTCTTCTCCAGGCTGAACAGACCAAATGACCTCAGCTACCCCTCATACAGCTTCCCCTCCAGAGCCTTCACCATCTTTGCATGGCAAATGAATGCACTAACACCTCTGGCTTGTCTCTGTCCCTATTTACAAGGACACCTTATCCTGAACAGGCCCGATGTTATTTCCACACTGCCTTTCAACATTAATGTATTTGAAAAAATATTTGTTGATAGTTTTCTTCCTGTAGAGCTCGGAATTATATTTTATTCCTCTCTGTGCCCTTTTCTGACCCTCATGTGTTTCCTAAAATCCCACTGTTTGTTGACTGGTGTGTCAGAATATTAGCTTTCACCTGAAAATATTTTTCAACCTTTGTAATTAGTGGGGAAAATGAGAAGGAAATAACCCCAAACCACAATTTGTGGCCACTGTAAGACCCAGGTATTTCAAAATTCAAACAAGAAGAGCCCAAAGCACTCAGTGTTTTACCCAAATGCAAAACATAAAAAGCTGTTGAATAAAAATGAGTCTTATTTTAGAGGAACTGACCCACAATTGCTGAAGTCTCCTGGTTGTCAAGGCATCCGTGGGAGCATCTGCAGCAGAGCTCCTGCTGTGCAGTTAGCCTACTGCCATTTTTTTCCTGTGTGGTGGTACCAGCAGAACCTGCAAATGCTCCACTGGGATTCCTTCTAGGTAAGTGTCAATGTATTTCATTTTGCAGATGAGCTTCAGAGCAATTTATATTATCAAGGATTCCCAAAATGGGTATTTGGAAGGACAGCATTTGAGCATAAAGATGGATACTGCAATGGGTATGCTAATACTTAATTAGATAGCCTACTTACAGACATCTCTATAGCACTCATTACCAGAGCAGCTGTGATCTGATTATATCAGCAATCTGAACTTTATCAAATCATTAACTTATGGTATTAGTCATTTCAGAAGAGAACCACAACATAAAATAGCTGGCATTGCTGTTTTTGTAATGCATGACATAGCACAGTTGCAACTGATAATTAACCGTGTGATCAATCCTTATTAAGACTAACACCTGTATGTTTGTTAACGATGGAGCATTAGAGTTTTAAATAACTCAACACAGGATTTGATACTCTGACTGAACTATAATCTCTTGGGAAGACACTTTATAACTGTGAATAACACTCTTTGGGAGACAAAGTGCACTGCATGGGTTACCATGTACCTTGTGATATAGTTGCAGTTGGTGCATGAAATAACAGGGCCCCTGTTCGGCAATGTCACCTGGAATAGGTGCCAGAAAAATATGTGCTTAGAAGTCTGTGAAAGAGCTCACACAAACCTGGTGGGACTCATGTGTTCCAGAAAACATCTAAAATGTGTCTGACATTGCTATAATTTAGGAAGCCTGGAAGGAAGTGGATTGGAAAGCACACTTCTATTCACTTTCTGTCAGCTGCAGTGAAGAAGTTGTTTTATTCTGTGCTGATGGATAGTGCACTGGACTGGCACTTTAGAAATTCTCGTTAGTACCTACTAGCATCAGGTCTGGAGGGCAGCACTCAGATAGGGCTACAATCTGGTGTTTGTTTCTCAAAATCCATCGTGTTGTTATTCAAGAACATTATTTTCTTCCTCACTGGAACTGAATTGCATCATTTAAGGTTACAAATTGAGTCAGCTTTCTGCTAACATTGCCTGAGTGAAATGTACCACTTCTGAAAGAGTGTTAGACTAACAGCAGAAGAAGATGAAGCCATTTGCTTATCCACAAAAGTTTCTGTAGAATCAGTGTCACCATATTTGGTAACACATGTATCTAGTCATGGTTTGATGTTACTTTTTTACACTTGAAAAACACATCTGGACCTGTTTTTGGTTTTTTTTGTTTTTTGGGGGTTTTTTTTGAGTGAAACAAAATAAGCTGGTTTATTGAACTGAGACCATCAAATAATTTTATGTACATTCCCAAACATGCCTTGCTCTCAAATATCATGAGAGAACTAACCTTGTGAAGGATGAGTTACCACATTATTTACTGTCCTACTTCAGCAGATTCAATATTTTTCATGTTGTCCTCTTTGTAGCCTTTCTAAAAGAAGAATCTGAAAAGGACAGCATGATTGTTAGCATATTCCCAATCTACATCCTCATTCAGCTCTTTTTCATTTCATCTTTAATATCTATTCTTTTTATCCAGAAAGAGACTTTCTTTCCTGTCTGCACTTTCTGAAAGATATTAATTCAAAATCACATTATGGCAAAAAGCCCAGGTCACTGAACAGGAATAAAGATATGAATTTCCACTAATCACATTCTCTCTTCCCAGCACTGTGGTTCCCCAGTGAAATGGAAAGAACTAGACATCCCACTGGGTCTTCCATAAAGCTGTGCTAACCTTACATAATCCCAAAGGCACAGGAAAATGTGATAAAACTGTAAGATAAAGCCTGTGTTTTATCTGTTCATGAGAAATCCATAGGTGTCTGTGACACTCATTCTTTTCTTTCAAGCTTCAAAATCCTTCTGTCCTTGGAATTTAACAGAAAATTTCTGACTATCATTTTGACACCTCAGTGTCCAACTGAAAAGATGACTTCCTTACACATCTCAGGCTGGCAGAGCTTGTTTTTTTGGTTGACCGTTCAAAAGTGCTGTCATTTGTAAATTACCTATCTCGTGCAACAAATGGGGGTCTTGCAATTTTGTTATTTTTAGTGAGCATTTTGTGAAGGTTCTTCAGTTTAAGTGAACCAAAGGCAGTGACTGCTCAGTAGGTGTTGTGGTGTTTGCAATGATGCTGGTAGTTTTTCATGACTGGGTGACATAAACATTCATATTAGAGAAACACTTAATGGCCCTGAGCCAATAAAATGTTAATAGGATTCTAATAGTAAGAGCCAACACTGGTTTAGTGATTTCAATGAGATAATGCCACAATTAATTGTTTTATGGACTGAGATTAGAGTGGATTGCTGCATATAGATTAGACTGAGATGCATTCTCCATAGTTAATGTTTTTTATTATTTTTTTCATTATCAACTATTTTTTGTGTACATTTCTTGGGAGTGGAGAAAATTTCTAGATGTCTATGCAAACATTTTGTTTTACCTAATATATTTTCTAAGAAAGGAAGAAAGATCATAACTACCACATCCCAAATTTAATTTGCAGTTACTATTAAAAAAAAATGCTAAAAAGGGTAACTTTCTGTGGTTTTACCTCTCAATCAAAACCTAATCCCTACTCTGCCCTATGAACACCTGTTATCTCTTCATGTGGAGTAGGTGATGAAAACCATGAAATTTGAGGGAAACTATTTTAAAAAAGAAGGAGGATGGTAGATTGCAAGATTCTTAGTTCCGTTCAGATGCTATAAGCAAAAAGAGAAATAGTATTTATGTTCAGACAGAATATCTCTCAGTTTACACTCCTGAAACTAAGACCATGCTCCTCTTCACATTTCATTAAAAAAAAAATCAAAACCTAAACCAAACAAAAAACCCACAAAAAACCCCAAAACAAACAAACAAACAAACAAAAACCCCAAAAGAGTGAAAGTCATCCATTAGGAACACTAGGGACAGAGTAGTGTCCCTAGTGTCCCTTGCAGTAAAGTCCAACTCCAAGCAGGCACATTCCAGGGAGTACTTTGTGCATACAGTTATTCCTATTAGCAGAATAAAATAAGGTCCTTAAGGTCACAAGTTTAATACTGTGCTAAATAGTTTATTACTTTGAGTCAAAATCGAGAATATTTGAGAATCTCTTGAACAGGATATGGGAAAGTCTTTAAGTTTCCTTGCATCCCATGAATGTTCTTCTAAAGATGGCTCCAGGATCACTGAGGGACATTGTAGAAAATGTAAGCATCCAAAGTGTGTGTTGAGTACTGATGTCAGGGTCGTGCATGGACTCTCAGCCCCCTTCACACTGATCAGCTTCAAATTCTCTTTATTTTATGGTTATAATAGGAAATAAGTTCACCACATGCTACCACAGCAACTGATTGGTCTGTTTCATAGTCTTTACTCCAAAGAGGAAAAATTAATCATCTTGGAATAAAAATGATAGCTGCGGGTGTGAGTTCTCTTTAAAGATGTTCAGACACAAGAAATGTTGAGCGCCATTGCTTTGCGACAGCCTTTGTGGATCTTCTTCCCTTCTAGCGTTTGTATTTCTCTTGTTAGTCTGTCATCCATCCCGGGTGCCACTGCAGAAATGAGCAGTTTGTGACTGAGGAAAAAAGAGAAGTTATCATTAGGGAGATGGCACAGAAATGCAAAAATATGGAATAGAATAAATGGCAAAATCTTCTCTTTGTTTACAGGCCAAATTCTAACTAAGGAAATCAACTGCAGCTTTAAAAATATTCTGCCAGAAATTTTCTGCAATCAAATCAAAATTCAAACCTTGTCTTGGAGACATTGTGATTTTATTGCCACTCATGTGCATCCCAAGTAAGCCACCAGTGTCTAAACATTTCATACACCAGCCAATTTGTCAGATTCTGAAGATGACACCATAATTCCCATAGCATATTTTTTGTAATGTTTTGTGCACCTCAATCAGTACAGTGTGTTCTGCATACAAGTAAGCTCTAACATTAAATGCTTCAGTGAAGTACTTGTCACCTTATTTGTAAATAACTTCAGAACAATAGGGACAGGTGGCTCTGAGTAAGGGAAGGAGCTTCTGTTTCCAGTGAGTAACATGAAAAATGTTATCATCTCCTGGCTTGTTGCAGACAAACAAATTTCCTGTCACGTTCTCTGAATACCAACTTTGAGCAATACTGGTACTGGTACAGGCAAGGCAGAGCAGAAGACCCCAAATAGTAGATAGGAGGGGACAGCTCCTCAAAACTCCATTAAAAGTGGGGTTTTTTTTCCCATGTGGAGGAATAGATGGGTTAAACATCATAGAACTGCTGTGTTTGTTCCTATAACTGATTCTCAAGTTTTCAGTCAGTTGAAATATGACCTTAAGACAGCTCAACACTCATGTGAATGGAACATAATTGAAGCACATTTTGTAGTCTGTTGCAGATATCTTTGGTTTTGGGAGGGTTTATGTTGCTCAAATTAGGAACCAAATTTTAGAAATACAAGGAGAATTAGGCATAGGGCATTAATATATCTAGTTTTGTAATGAGTTTCTCCAATATCCCTTTCAAATGATGTCATAAATCTGAGTTACCTCTGTTAAAGTGTGAAAATGAAATTATTTAGCCTCATGACTGACCCACAAGATGCGTCTTTGCATTTTATCATGTTTCCAGCAATTTACCCTTCTACCTTGATGTGAGGCAGTTGTAGGACATGGGCACATTTTCTTCTTTCTTCCTTTGAGTAGAATAAAAGTCACAATTGTTTTAGAACTTATAAGTAAATCACAAAATTATTCTTTCAGATGTGGGAATGTTTTCTTGCCAGACTACAATAAAGGAAAGTGTGTAGTCTTCTAAAATTTACAAGACTGCTTATTGTAATTTAATCTATTCAGATTATCCTAAATAAAATTGTTTTCCTATATTCTAATATCAGAAACAATTAGGAATTGTAGCTGCTTGGACCATAGCTATGTACATATAGTGTTCTAGTGGCATTTAGTTGTTTTAAAAGATGGAACATCCAAATGGTTCAGTATTTCATATGACACAGGTGGCAGCCTTCTTAAAATGTTTTGCATTCCTTCAGAAAGTTCTGGTAGGTTTTGAGACAAATCTGCTCAAAACTTTGCACACGTAAGTAGAAATTAAAACCAAAGTGCTTACAGTAAAGTACACTGTGCAGAGCTGAAAAACAAAAGGTTAATCTTGTTTGTGTAGGAGAGCTTTAAAAAACCCTGATGTTCTGTTGACCAAAAATGTTCCCATTTTGTTAATCTGTATATTTTAACAAATAACTCCTCTGAGGATGGCAGTTTTGTAAATTGTAAATAAAATTATTCATAATGAGAATTAATGTAGTATATGTAGTTACTCTGGAGACCATTTGAGAATAGAGGAATTAAAGTATAACTTTCTTTTTTCCAGGAATTGAAACAAATGCTTATGAAAACCTTTAAAGGAATTCGTTCAACTGCAGTACTTGAAATAATTGTGTAATAGAAAATATGTGTCTGCTTTTTCACAGAATTCACAAAGTGAGGAGATCTTGGTGACAGAATTGTTTTGGTGGTGGGGAAAGTAGGCATCTTTTATTTGTTGTTAGTCCACAGAAGTCCAGTGTTTGGAAGCAATTCACTGGGAGAGATTTAACAATGCAAATAATGTTTATAGGAAATTGTATCTGGGACTATCTCCAAAGCTCATTTATTTGCTGGATATGTATGACTGCTATGTGCACTCTAAGAAATTCCTCTAAATGTATAAAACCCAACAGTTGGAAGAAAAAAGATAAGCATTTTTTGAGGCCCCTCTAAAAAATTTGTATGCTTAGCTTGTCCTTAGTCAGTGGCAGAAGAGGTTGCAAGTAGCAAAATATGTCATTTTACTTTTTTATTTTCTCATTAGGCTTGATAGAGAAATATCCCACTGTTCACTGGGAGCACAGTGTGGGAACCAGTAAGTAGTATAGGGAAGGAATACGTATCTGAAACCGACACATGCTGTTATGAAATACAATTGTGTGAGAAGGGAATTTGGAGAAAAAAATATAAATAAAAAAAAAGAAAAGGGAAAGCTATAAAAAATGCAAGAGTGAAAGTAAAAAAAAGCAAAGAAAAAGGAAGATATAAAAGTTTTATTGAAAGCTATTTCAAATCTTCACTTCTGCAATGGTAATTTCTAGTCTTCATTTGGTTTTGATTCTTTTTTCAATGGACTTTCTCTGTGCCATTTCTCTTTCTTGGCTGTTCAAATAGCTCAGAGATGCTTCTCTCAATTTTTCTTATTATGTTTTCTTCACATTTGTCATCTCTTCCCTGAAGAAAAGACGTGACTCCTGAGGGTATTTCTTCACTTGTTTTTCAGGATTCTGTTAATGAAAGGATGGTTTCTTAGGAGCTCTGATAACCAAACCCGACTGTTCCTCTGCCCAGTTTTCTAGCCGATTTTCAACATACTTTCACTTTGGAGGTTTTTTGGGATCTATGCTACTGTTATTGAGTGTGTGGGACTGTATTTTCTGTTCAGGCTAGTTTAGCATCTTTATAGTCCTACAGTCTTACTAATTTTGAAGAAGAGCTGGGTAAGAGTGCCAACCTTCCTTATTTAAAAGTCACATACTGAAAATTTTAAGCCCGTCTTCTGGTTGAGACATAGCTAAAGGCCATGGGCACAGCCCTTATGGGGCAGGGAAAATGAATCTCCACAAGGGGAGAGAGAGAGAGAGAGAGAGAGAGAGAGAGAGAGAGAGAGAGAGAGAGAGAGAGAGAGAGAGAGAGAGAGAGAGAGAGAGAGAGAGAGAGAGAGAGAGTGATTCTAGAGAGAGCTAGAGAGAGCAGTGATTCTCATGTTGTTATACCAGAATACTGCAACAGGTGCTGAGGATTAGGCAGGAGTTATTTGGGTCCAAGGATGACTGACCTGAAACACCATCATCAGAACCCTCACTGTCTCATGTCCTCCTACAGGTATAGGATGACTTTAAGCAGAAGCACATTGTGTAAATAAAGCATGGGAAAGCATCTTTGTGAGAAGTGAAGAAGACTGCATACAAAATACTTTATACTTTGGCTGAAGTTTCATCAGTTAAGGTACTTTTTGCCCACTTGTTAGATCAGTTGAACTGAACTGACCTTTAGTTAAACCAAGTCATATAGTTATGTATATGCTAGAGATCAAGAGTGTGCACACGTACACATGGAGTGATAATGACAGCTGAAACAGCAATAAGATTTTCCTTAGGTTAAATGTAATTTATTTTGCATTAACTTCAACATTTCCCATGTCATAAATGGAAACAAATTCAATTTAAGCCTAAATATACCACTTTAGTTACTTGGGTCACTAAATTTAGTCCTGCAGCTTCTTTATTTTTAATCTTAAACTAGGGTAGGTCAGCATTCTTTTGAGAACAAAATGATAGTCAAGAAGAAACGAATTGTGAGGTACTTGAGAGGGAAATAACCGAAGCTATCTATTGAAAGCATAGAAAAGGAAATGCAGCACAGCTGAGTGTGAGGTACTTTACATTCAAAGCAGAGACGAAAGCATTGTGAATTTAAATTAGTGCAATGACCTACAGAAACAACGTCAAGGTCTCTGGAATTATTCAGCCCTGGCAACCAGAAGGTGTTCAGATTTTATTTTATCTAGAGTTCAAATTAAGCCCAAGCACTGGTAGCAGTCATTTCATGCTTTTCATGAAGGGAGCCTTGTGGGGAACTTTATATATCTGAGTAAAGCCTGTTGCACTGTACCACTTTGTGCTGTTGGAAAAATGTGTTGCTCTGTTCTCTTCCCCTGCTTTCCTTTTTTTTTTTTTTTCTTTTTTCCTCTGAATTTTTTTCTGTCTGTTCCATTACTCTTTCCTAGAATCATGGAATCAATCACAGAAAAGCCCACAATGAAAGGGCCCCCAGTAAATCATCTGGTCCAGAAATCTGTGGGAAAGGGAGCCTAGCTGGGATTAATTAGCACTGGGTATATTCAGATCTTGAAAACCTCCAGCAATGGGGCGTCCACCACATCCCTGGTGAGGCTTTTCCATTGACTGACTCTTATCACTGTAAAAATTTATTTCTTATGTCAATATGAAACTCCTGGTGCAACTTCTACCTGTTGCCCCATGTGTTCTCCAGGAGACTCCTTGTGGAGAGAGGGCTTCTGCCCCCTTTTCCTTTTAATGTTAGAAGACTGTGATGAAGTCCTGACTTACATTTCTGCTCTCCATGGAGAAAAGACCTAACTCCTTCAGTTTTACTTCATAGGGAAAGTTCTGTAGTGCTTTGATGATCTTCATGGCCCTTCTCTAGACCCTCTCCAGGCTGTACACGTCTTGAATTGTGGGGATCAGTGTTCCAGGGGTACTCGACTTTCTTCTTTCCCTTCATTATATTACTGAAATAAAGAGCTGTACTTGACTATTATTCTTTAGTTTAATCTTTTCAGAGGGATAACTCATACTTCTAAATATCTGAAGGTGGATAAATAAGGCCATCCTCTCATTAATTTCAGCAGTCCACTGAACAATTGTTAAGTGTCTTAGAGGCTTTTTTATGTGGGTTGGAAGACTGGAGCGTAGTTCAAACAGTTTAAATGGATAAGGTTGGAAATATTGGGAATCAAACTTTTGAAATGTTTCAAAGAAGATGATATGTAATTTCTTATGATCTATCATTGAAGAAATATGAGAAATGTTCTTCTTTAAAATAAAGCAAAATATATCAGGCTGTTATGACAAAATAATTATATTTGCTTTTAAGCCTAAAAAGTGCAAGTTTTGCATTGTAATCAAAAAAGACATCTTGGTTGGGAAAAAATTTAGAACTTAAATTTGCTTCTTTTATAGGAAGACATAGGCCTGCATAACCATCATGTAATTAGCAGCATTAAGGGGCACAGTCCCCAAATCAGTACATATGAGCTGTTTGGGAATGATACCTACACTATTTGTGCATGTGATTAAGTTCTAAATTAGCTGTAATCTCTCAGGGAAAAGAAATAAAATGTCACCATGGACAGTTCAATGAAGACATCTGTTAAATGCCCACCTGCAGCCAAAGGAGAAATGTTCTGTGCCTTCTATTTCAGTGGAAGCCTTGCAGATGAGATAATGACAGGAGCAAGCTCGGGGTGCTGAACACCTGCTTGAGAGGTCTTGTCTTTGCTCTGGTAAGAGAGAGGATATGAGACTATGTGACCCATTGTTTTGTCCCAGGATGGCAATTTCTATGTTCCCATAATGACAGGAACAAAATCTTCTGTGCAAGAAAAAGCAAAGAGATCTGCAGATAATAGCCAATTAGTGGTTCAAAGGCTAATTAGGTAAGTTCTCAAATAAAGTTTTGAAGGTGATACAGTCAGCTAAGCAGGGAATTCTAATCAGGGATGGTAATGATGCTATCTGAACAGCTCAGGAAAGGACAATCAAATACCCCCAGTGACGCTTGAAATGGTAAGAAAAGGAAATATGCTTAAACATATTTTAAAAAATCCCTAAATCAGTGATTCTAGGAGTCACTGGGTGGAATTTGGACCAAATGAAGGATGAGACTGGTCTATTTAACTTAAAAATAACTCATTATTTTGCTTATTTCTTAATTGATTTGAGATTAATCAGCAAACAGTGGAACATGAGCCATTTTTTTAGTTTTAAATATATACAGAGACAGACATGCATGCACTGATATGCACACACACTCACAGGCACACCTCGCCTGTCGTTATTCTGAAGCTTATTATTTGAGACTGAAGTTCTAAGGCTCAGTTCACCCCCACATTAATTGCTAGATGATTGGGCAACATTTTAGAGATGCTCCGCTCAAACAGGAAGGTAACTTGCCGACTGATTTATACAACTTTTACAGAATCTTGCTACTTTAATGACAATACATCTTCTGGGGGGTGTGAATTTTGAGTGGAGGGAGGGTAATTCTCTTTGCAACTGCAAGCATTAAACATCCAGGCAGTTGTTAGAGGCAAGTAACACCGAAATCAATAACAAAGCTACAAAAAGAGCTCCTGCATTAGTGCATTGCCTTCCTTCACCTACACGAGCACAGCCTCTCCCAGCAAGCAAGGGTGAGCCTCCAGCTGGACTGGCCAGGGCTGCTTCAGAGCCCGTGGCCCCATGTTAGCACTGCTGGCACTTTGCTGCAGGGAGCAGACCGGTTTGGAAACCCGTTTTTTCTGAGGTTTTCCTCAGGGCTGCTTGTCAGGAAGCAGATCTGTGGTCATACAGTCATGACATCTTATGGCAGTACAAAATATATGATGGGAATCATCCACCAAGTCAGGGCTCTTGCTTTCTGCCTGGGATGAATTACCTTCAGCAAATCATGAAATATCACCTTTATGTGTTCTTCCTTCTTTAGCCTCCCAAATTTAAAAACTTTTGTCTTTCGCATACTCTGATTCCTTTTCCCTACATGCAGCCAATATTTGGATTTTCACATGGTAATCCCCTTTATAAGAAGCAAATAATGGAATATATAATATTTATGAGGTTTTATAGTCTGTCTCCAAAAGTCACCATGTGAATTAATGTCCCCTATGATTCAGTGCTACAGTATGAACTACCAAATTGTTAAGATGCTAGCATACATCAGCTTCCATCAAGCTAATAACCAGAGATAACAAGAAAGCTCAATTACACTCAAACATGCTGAACCTTTCAATGACTGGGATTTTTAAAAACTAAGTCTTTTCAAAAACTTTAGGGGTTCTAAAACTGCAAAATTTGATTTGTGAATTTTGTCTTTGTTGTTGTCTTTCGTTATTCACATCATTATTAAGTTCATTCCTAATTAAAGAGCGTGTTATATTGCAGAGTGTGTGGAATCACTATTCCTTCTAACCAAAGGAAAGAGTGCCACAGTCCTGGGTTCACCAAGGACAGACAGTGCCTTTACAGTGTGGCCTCCTGCATCTTGTCTAATGATCCTTGTGACTGTCAAGAGTAACTGCTGGACTGTGTGTTTTCTTTTTTTTTGTGTGTGGGGGGGGTTTGTTTGGTTTTGGTTTTTGTTGTTTGTTTCTTTGTTAATTTTTTGTTTTGGTTTGGTTTTTTGGGGGTTTTTTTTGGGGTGTGGGGGGTTGCTCATATTCATTCAAATATATGAAAGCATTTGGCATTAGGGAAAATTTACTGCCTGATCGCCATGCTTGCAAACTTGGCATGCTCAGAAGTATATCTACCACCAATATGATATATTTATCATATGCTTAATTTTTATTTAAAACACATAGTATTTTAGTATAGTTCTGTTTTGAGGTTGCTGTCTTGCAATCTGGGTCCCCGAAGGTGGAGTTAATGAAAAATTTATGGGCTGAATGTTATATCAATGCAGAAATTCTTCCCGTAAAATTTTATCCTACAAATTGCTTGTGAACATAGTGAGTACATATTCACATGACATATTCCAATGTACATGAGCAAAGTTATTCATGTAAGAGAAAGCCTAAATGTTTGTAATGCTGTGCATTCTTTATATGCTGAGAAACCCCCTAACATCTGTTTTGAGAATTTTAATGCAAATTATAACACCTGCATAAGTTCAGATGGTCCTAGCCTCATCCAGTAATACTACAAATTATTTGTTCACCCCTCTCAGAATTACAACAGGTGCACGGAATGTGCACTCTATTTTTCAAGGCCCTGCACAAACTTTTAAAAGTGAATTTGTGCACTCTTGAAGGTGATGCAACTGTGTGCACCAAGGATGTGCCATAAAAGATGCCATTATCCTTCAAAGTTAGATGTATTTTCTTGTCATAAGAAAAAGAGATACGTGGCATTTTTAATATGTTGCTCAATTCCAGCAATTTTATGGAGCATTGCAACTATTTCAGTGTAGTGCTATTTCATTCTGAAATATTGGTTTCTTCTTTATTAATACCTCATTGATGGCCTTTCCACTTCCACCCTCTTTTCTGGACCAGTCATAATTATACCTCTCTTATATGGAATGATTGCAACTATTATTGAGATATTTATGTCTTTAAAATTGTTTCTATTTTCTTAACCAAACATTTAAACTTCCTACTTTTACATGCATTATTTGAGCAAAAATAGAAGGGTGACAACTCTTATTTTTAAAGTTTTCTTTTAAAAGTGTTCTTTTCCCAAGTTTGGACTTAGGCAACTTCTCTTGCAAAGCAGATCAGAAGCATATAGCCTGAAATGAAAGTTAATATTTAAGCAGCTCAAGATATAAGGCAAAAGTGAAGAATAAAAGACATTGTTTCTACTTTGATTACTGGACGGTAATTGAAATTTTAGAGATATAGTGTAATACTATGCTAAGTTTACATAATAAAAAATTTATTTTAATTTGGCTAATGGGATCATGTGTTTTTCAGCTTTCTATTTAAAAGGAAAAATGAAGGTGGGGTCAAAAAATATTACTGCTTTTGATTTTTATTTCAAACAAGACATGTTGTTTATTTATTCAAATAAAGCATGTTGTAAAACACTGTTGGTATAAAGAAAAATTGAAAAATAAAGATAATAAATTGTTTCTTAAGACAGAAGGACATTTAAGTGAAAAGGAAGGAGAGCAAGGCAATTTCAAATCTTGGTTTTGGAGAAAAATCAATGATGTGGCTTAGGTCAGTGCCACATTACATATAGTCTAATGATCTGGATGAGAGAGTAGGCAATGAGTTGGATGTTTGCTAATAGCAGTCTTTAAGGTTTTTTTACTTAATTAGCATGATTTAGCAATTAAAATCTGGAGCTATGCAGATGCAGACACTCTGCCCCTGAGCAGCATGAGATACCTATGAAATTCAACCGAGTGTAATGCTCATGGGTGAAAATAACTGAAAATAACTCCTCTTTTGTGGGTTTGTTATGTAGGGTTTGGGTTTTTGGTTTTGTTTTTCTTTTTTAATCTGAAAGATGAGAAACCATGAAAGGATAGAGAGAATGGCTTTTCTATGGAAAAATCTTTCTTGTGTGAGTTTTCTGCTTGACCTTACTTGTGCTGTTTGTGACAGTTTAGCTAAAAAATAACCCATGGGATTTTCTCAAACAAGAAAATGAATTTTTAAAAAGACAGAAAGTGATAAAGTCATAACGACGACATTGTGAATGAAATAATGTTGCTCTCTTGCTTCATTATGTCTTATAACTTTGATCCTATGATTTTAAGACAAATGGTGCTGTAACTGAAACATTTGTCTCACAAAGATATATATAAAAGAAATAGTATCACCCAGGAATGCCTTAGTCTAATGAGGAGTTATTATATGCCTTAAAAAAAAGAAAGGAAACCAAACCAAGACTAAAATCAAATAAAGAAAACATCCCCTCACATTATTAAAGCAGTCAGAACTACGGAAAATGACAGGAAGAAAAATGAATAATTTATTTTCTTCAGTGGGAAGTGGGGCTGTTACCCTACCAAAAGAACAAGAAATCCTTTGGTAAACGACGAGGACACGGTGAAGGCAACAGAAGAAGGCACAGATGACAGTTTGCCTCAGACTGTCCTCAGATCCTGCTCTCACTGATATGAGTGGTTTTGATTTCTGTGAATATATGCATGAGCCGCTTCGCAACACTTGTTTTCACATCAGGGAAAAAAGAATCAGGTTGAATAAAGAGCATATGTCTGGTTTTACATATAAGAATTTCTGACTGGATATCTATTACTTCTTTAGTTAAAGAAGCAAAACCCAAGTCACAATAAAATCTTAAGCTTCAGGGAAATAATCCATCACCTTTGTGGACCACAAAGGAATTTTCCCTCTGCTACGAAGAATATTGCCTTGGGTACACCAGGCATACTTTGTCTTGCTCAAGACCATGAAGCATTTGATCATTGCCAGTGGCAGGCAGGCTACTGTGATAGACCAGTTGTCTGATCCAGTCTGACAAATGCTGTGTTCTAGGTTTAATTTATTCAGGTTTAAAGTTTGCTTATGAAGTTGATAGGGGCATAGCAACTAGCAAGACAATGTTGTTTAACTTGTCCTGGAGAAACCATTACAGTTTCAGAACACACAGACTCTAATTGGAGTAAATCACTCCTGATGGAATAAGCAATGTGAGAAAAAGAAGAAGAAAAAGTAAATGTAATTTCTAATGCACAGGGAGGTCTTGACTGTACAAAACCTGTCTTTAAATCTTAGGAGCTTTGCTTTTGAAGCAATAGCTAATAATGCAGAGCAAGAAATAAGTCTGATTAAGATTTTATTAGCAACTTTAACCACAAAAAATGGACTTTCAACAATAGCAAAGACCTGTCATCTTCAACTTAACTTGACAAAAATAAAAAGTAAATTGAAGCAATTAAAATGACTTTAAATAAATTAGGGTGTTCATTCTGTACATTGCTTATAATCTTCTTATTTCAAATAATGTTTGGAGATTGCCAGATCTAACTGAAGGGGACAGGGTTCCAGTGGCTTAAACATGTCGTGACACATTTATATATATATTATTCACCAGTTAATATTAATTCATATCACAACAATCTCTGCTGCACTTTAATGCAGCAAATCAATCAGCAATATCTACAACAAAGAGTCTGGGAGACATGCATTAGGTCTATTGCAAACAATTTACATCTGTATCCTTAAGGCCTTATTCCACAGGATTTATTTGAATTCATTGCACTGCATGAGGCAGTAGTTATGACTTTTTCTGCCCTACAGAATAATTCAATGTAAAGCTTGGATGGGCCACATATTTTTCTGTCTCGATTCTCATGGTACCACTACAGCACATAATTTGGAATGGATTTTTGAAGGCAAAGAGGTTTCCTTTTTCTTGTTGATTTAGATTTTGGTTTTCATATTTTTAGTGAAACCAATTGCTATTCTGTTAGCTCAATTTTGCACTGAACACAGAAGACAATAAGGGAAGTGACACAAGAGTGGAGAGAAACAATGCATGCAAGTGGAAGAGAATAATCCCCTCAAAACCTGTAATCAGTATATATCCAAAAGGCATAAAATTCTTGTGAGCATGCTGCTTCATTTTAGACATGGCTTTTTAGACATTTGGGAAAGACGAGAAAGATTTAGAGAGGCAAACTTTAAGAATATATTTATAGGCTTTTGTAGACAACTCACTTTCCTGTGCTGGAAGTTTTAAAAAGTTAAAAAAAAATATAAGAGGTTGAAATAGGTGGAAAGAAATGGAAGCAAAAATTGTGGATGTGGGTGAACACTAAAGTATTTATCACTGTGAGGTTTTCTTCCTGGGTATTGTTTTTTTCCCTTACTGTTTTACAGTTTTATGGTAGTTTTACTGTCACATGGGGTTTGCTCTCCATTTTTTCAGTAGGCTGGACATGCTTAGCTGATTCCCCTCAGTATTCCCAATTCCCCTGGCTGCCCATGGACCTCTCGTTTTTGTCTGGAAGAGGTGTCTGAAGGCTGAGTGGCAGGAGCAAGAAATCTGTTTTTGCACTCAGCAGCAGGCAGCTGTGTATTGATAATAATATATATATATTCCTCTTTAATGTAAATTTCAGGCTTTATATTTTATTTCCAGCTTTACATATGCATATTAGTATATTAACCTCACCAGGAACTTCTTTCCATGGACTTGCTGTGTTTCAGGTGGGCACTATGCTGACTCTATTCAAGTCCCCAGAGATAGGTTTGTTTAACCTAATCCTCCCATGCTCAAATATGAGCTTTCCTATCCAGATGTTTAAATCTGTGGCTTGAAACATTCAATAGGACCTTATAAATGTTTTTCCCCCCAAATATTAGCATTCCTTTTATTTAAATTGGTGTCAAGAGGGTTGTAAAAATACTGACTACTTCTGTTTCAAGTCATTAATTATTCAAGTTTCCTCCATTTACTTTATATTTCAGTCTGAAGGAATTCTGACTTCTCAATGAATAAAGGGATCACAAAAACAACCCCAGAACTGTTGGTATAAATCCAGTACATTTTAGTACTCAGGATTACAGTCCATTCAGAGAAGTGTGTGCAACTGCACCACCTTCCTCCTCCTAAAAGAATTCACAAAGCATACAGCCAGTTAACTGCTGAAATCTAAGTTTTTGTGCCCTGGTGTTTTTCAGCTCGGAATAAATGGTGTTCAGGAAGTGCATATGGGAATGTGATCATTAGCTTGTATATGTACAGTATGTGTATGCTGCCCTAGGGCTGGTGAAACTTTTGTCTGAGTCCCACAAGGACATTTTAAATCAAATATTCCAACTGCTCTCTAGTCTCAATCAACATCAGTTTTTCTCTTATATTAAGAATTACCAGTATAAATAAGGGTTTGCTCTACTTTCATATATCCTTATTTAAAAGATCAATTTGAAGCTGGAAAGCCAATAAAATTGAGCTGTTTTGACTTGGTCACAAACTAGAAGATTACACCTGCAGACACTGACCAAAGGCTGTGTTCTCTAGTTTTAGATTTGAGCTGGCATATCACTGCCTTGCCAAAAACAGCATTCTAATTTGTCAATATGTGAAGTTTCACACAGTGCTATATGCAAGAGTGTCTGTGTACACACTCTAAAAGTTCAAAGGTTATATTAATTTCTTAAGGGGAGACAAGTCGTATTCAAATGGTTATCCTCAAATAGCATGTTTTGCATTGTGAAACAAGGCAGTAATTCTGTATTCTGTCCTTGTCTATCTCAGTTGAAATGAGATGCTTGAAGGGAGTAAGATTTCTCCTTCTGACACCTCTTATCTGCAGATTTTTTAAACAATATTTTCCTCAGTATATTTTGCCTTTTGCTGCCAGCTTAGTAATAAAAAGAAAGACTATGACTGCAAACAGGCAAATCTGACCCAAAATCTTTAAGAATGCTGTGAGTGCTATATTGCAGAATACCTGTAGCCTAACCTGAGGCTAAAACCTGGATTAAATTATAGGTACTAACTGCACCAGGGAAAGGGGAGGATACAGCATCTGCAGATAATGCCCACTGCACTGACACTGTTTAGTACAATTATTTTTCTCTACCCCTAGTCCATAAACTACAGATCTCAGGGCAGGCTAATTCACACATTTCCTTCCTAGATCTCTAGACCTTAGGGCATGGAAATGTATATACATTGCTAGCAAAATATATATCTTTTGCACTATCCTACCCATAATGGAAGCAACCCCTCAAAAGACGAAGGGTACAAATGCAAGTTCAGCTTTAAACTTCAGCATTTAAATGAATACCTGGTGTTATCACTGAATCAATGATTCTGTCAATGATATTAAATGTTCAGACAAGAGGATTGCTATTTGGGCCTATTTCTATATTCCTTGAATAATGAATGCTGGAAGTCTCTTACACCAGTCCTAACTTGCAGTTATTCTCTCCAGATCTGATGTGCCCTGGGGTTGAAGTCGAGTGAAAGGAATGTTTTATTCCAACATTTCAGAAAACTAGGAGTTGGATTTGTTTCTGAGTTTGACCTTTCAGAAAAAGGAATTGGCTGTCCTCATTACTGACTGTAGGATTTTCTTAACAACATGGATCGGTTGGGTCAAAAGGTGAGAGATACCGAGGTATACAGAACATAGATGAAAGTCAAATACCTTCATTGGCTGCTTCTTTGGGTTCTATTGCCTTGAAAAAAGAAATCAGTCAGCAGAGAGTCTGTACAGTGCACAGAGCTACAAAATCCTGGAGCTATGCTCTTTCTATTAAATCAAATGTGGGAAATATGAGAGAACAGGAAATTCAGAATCACTTCCGTTGCCATCTTGGACGTGGTAGTGTCACCTAATTATGCCTTAAATAGTTTAGCCATTGCACTGGATCTGTTTGGATGGTCCATCACATTCCCAGAGGAGCTGAGATTATTTTTCCCATGTGTTAAAGTCAAAATATATTTTCTTTTATACTATAAATACACTCTAGGGTTGGGATTGCTCTGTAAATTATCTGGATTGGTTCTTTGAGCAAAGCAAGGAACCCTAAAGGCTGGTGTTAAGATTGCATTTTATGATGAATCCTGGAGCAGAGACACCTAGAGCCAGGAGCAACATGGGTGTAACTGAACCACACTCTGAGGTAATTAACCTATGGAAAGGAGAATGTCTTTCAAAGGATCACATACCATCAATTAGAGAAACACTGCTGGGTTTGTTTGTTTTATTATCTTATATATATATATGTATTGAATGTTTTTTTAACTTAGGCAGACACTACCTGTTAGTGCTTATATATGCAGTTCTGCAAGGGCTGTAGTTGATTCCCCACTGTATTCTCTATATCTTAACTCTGATAAAAGGTTTGGAAAAGCTTTTCTCTTCTGTTTGCCTCTCTTGGTGTTAATAGGATTGATCTTTTCCTTGCTGTCATTGCATTTCAGTCATTCAATGAGCAGCACTAAAGGCAGGGAGAGAAAGAGGACAGTGTTAAAGACATGAATCATTTCCTTCCTATGCCTATGGACAGACAAGCATTCTCTTGATGACCTGGAAGGTCTAATTACACTGGAGTCCAGTGAAAAATGTACCTCCCCTGAGGATGCTAGCCTTCTTTGGAAAAAAAACAATAAAATTTTAAGAATTGTCCTTAACACTCTCTCACACAGAAAAAAAAATACATTTTACCATTTAATAGAAGTAGGAGTTTCCATACTAAAATGTCCCTTCCCTCTCCAAGCACAAGGTAACAACTGATAGTTTTTCAGTGGAAGTGGAGAGCTGACAAATCCAGACTGTGGAAGTGACAAGTAGATTTCAAAGAAATCCAGCAGAAAGCCTTCCATAACACCTGCCAGTGAGCTATTTACTTTAAAATTTACTTTTTTTACTTTTCCAGATTCTTCTTTTGTAAGAATATGTTTATGGAATAATTTATTCTTGTGAACATTTGCAGAAACTTGTGTGATAGTGAATGTGTTATGCATAAAGAGCAAAATAGTATAAAGATTAAAAAATGATCATACTAGATTTGTGTGAGTAAAGACCAAGGAACCTTCCATAAAGTCTGTTGTTATTTGCGAGTTTCCACTTGTAAACCTTAACTCATAGATAGCAAAATTAATTATGCAATACCTAATAGAATGTTCAATTTTTAGTTTACAATTCTCCACTTAAATTGCTGAACAATTTTTTTTCTAGATTCGTGTTTTTCCTTTGTTGACCTCTGTCTGTGTGCTTTTCAGTCAATCAGATATTTATAATTCTGTCTTAATTATAATATCTATAATTCTGTCTGCGTTTTCTATAATCTCTGTATTTTATTTTTCTTTCTCATAGTTCAAACCAAAAGGAAATCTTTGCACTGGAGTTTAGTTTGTATGATCAGTTATTTCTCTTCTCTTGTTGACATATGTCCAGTGAGGTGATGCTATTTATGCTAGAAATCACTTAGCTCCCTAACCAGATATAGAAGAAATCCAAGAGAGATACCAAAGTTTCATTTCCTTCATGAAGGAACACATGAGGGGAGACCATAATTCTTTCTAGAATTAGTCCTAGCCTGTGTATGGTGCTTCTAACTGGCCACCAATCCATCAATTAAGCCTCATATTTGATCATGTCAGTGCTGACTTCTATGTGTCCAGTAAAGGTGTACCACCTGACAGGTTGCTCTGGCTGGAAAAAAAACAAGCAAGCAAGCAAAGAAACAATTTTTTAATTTTTTTTTTTAATTTCATTATCTCCTTTGGAGCAGCTAGCTCTGGTATGATCAATGCCTCGACCAAGGAGTTTAAAATAAAATATATACAGTGCCTCTAAACAAAAATCAAAGATGTTTTAGAGTGCCAATTGAAAAAAAAAGTTCTATTGAAATTCCTCACATAAAGCATAACCTACGAGGAGGAGTAAAGTGACTTGATCTAAAACCAATATTGGGTTTCCAAGATTAGTAGACGCTAAAGAATTTCCACTTATTTTTGGAGTTTTTCCTCTTCACTATTAAAAACTTAGATGCATTTTTCTTAGAAGACAAACTTGATTCTGAAAATGTTCAGGGTCATTTGTTTTCTGGACACAGCCATTTATTCACTGGGTAGTTTTCCAGCTGGTCACTTTTTAATCCAAGAGTGCAAAAGTAAATAAATGTTTTATTAGCTTTTTTATTTGTCTATTTCACCCACTGTGTTTGTTGATATGATGTAGAGAGTGTTGTTTGTTCAGTCTGGAGAAGAGAGGGCTTTGCAGGGATTCTCTTGTTGGCTGCTAATACTCAATGGGTGGCTGCAGGAGAGAGCTAAATTCTTCCTAAAGCTACACAGTAGAGCAAAGGAAAACAAACCCAGTTGCAACACTGTAAATTTTACTTATGCATTAGAAATTATTTCCCATGTTGGAGGTCAGCTCCAGAAAACATTTTCTTGGGAGATCTGGAATCTCTGTCCTTAGATATGTCCAAAATAAATAAATATTTTTAAAATAATTCCAATTGTATAATAATATGTCACCCTTAGTGACAAAACAGCTGTATCTTCAGTTCTATGGGCAACATTTTTAGGAGTTTGTTCTACAACATAGTTAGAGCTGCTTGGATTTCAAAATTATAATTTTATTAGTAGAAGTGAGCTAGCAGGCTTTGTTAGAGGTTCTCTGGAAATTAAATAGTTCATCAATTGATGCTTGGTGATTATCTTCAGGTCACTATAAATAAATAGACTGTACAATGTGATTAAATCATACTTTTCATGCATTATCTCCTTTAAACTTTAAGTACTTAGTTTACAGAAAAGGTGAGGGTTTATAACTTGCCAACAAAATCAGGAGTCACAGAGCATGCTGAGCACCTTTGCACATCAGTAGCAGAAGAACTATTGCAATACAAGGCAGACACCACGAGTGAGATTTCTCTAGAGCCATAATGGCAGTTCTAAGGAATTTCTTAATTTCATATAAAAAAGGAAGGGACTGCCAGTGGCAACTCTGCTCTTCATGTGAAACTAAACTGAGTTTAAGAATTGGGATTATTTCTTTTTGTGTCTTTCACTACTGCCTATTTTAAAACTGTCTAGGTAGGAATGTTTTGCTTTTAAAATATAGTCAAGTATTATTTACAGCATTGCTGCCAATAGTCTAATTTCAACAATATCCTTTACAGGGTCATGTAGTTGTGTGAATGGATGAAGACATGTATTTAAACTGGTCAAGCCCTGGTTCAAGCTGGTCCCAGTGTATTTATGCTTGTCCTGTGCAGGTTTCACTGATTCTGCATCAGGGTGGGTCAGTGGCTGTAATGAAGGTTTGGAAATCCTTCCTCTTCTTTCCTGTGCTGTCTGTATAATCCTGATGTAAGTGACTAAACAGAAAAATATGAGATGCTGCAGAGATGCCTTGGACCTTCCATTGACCAGACCCGATGCAGGCATCTACACTGAAGACATCAGAAATGAGGTACAATAAACTGGTACTCAAGGGAAATAAATAGATAAAAGTTTAATCAACCCTAGAAGCACCTGGCAAATGTGTCAAGCAGCCTGTTTTGCTCTATAAAGCAAACCAAAAACAGTTTGGAGGGAGAGGACAGAAGTGGGGAAGACTGGAATTAAAACTATTGGATCAAACAGTTCTAAGTAATATATATCACAAGCTCCACAAAAGAATAAAGAGAATAAAAAATAATCTGGAAGAGGACTCAGATTTTTATTTCACAGTACATGGAAATATAAGTGGGCTGTAGGCTGTTCTGTACAAAGCTCCATAGCTGTCTCATATATTTTAATCATATCTCATTTTGGAAAATATTATGTCCTACATCGAAATAAAACTAGCATATTCTTTTAATTAGCTGCAACGACTTTAATTGAATGAGAACAGAAAGAACACAAGACGACTGCTGAATTGAATCAGCCAAGTCAAATTTCTCTGGTACATTGCCACCAGTGTGCTTCAGTCAAAAGGCAGTCTGCAGAGAGGCAGGGGCTGCCCCTAATGACATGGTTTTCATCCCCAGGGCAGAAAGCCCTTCAACATATACCACATTTCAGGCAGTTGTGGAGGGGAAAGAGAGCATCAAAAGAATTGGTACGAATTGTTATGTTCATGTAAAGCAGACAGAAGCAAAAGTGGCCTTTCAGCTGCACTTTGGTTGTGGTCCTGGGAGACAGAGGTCCTGAGTGCCTGTGCCCTGAACTGTAACTGTAAAAGGCATCCTTGAACATTTAGTCCTTAAGTGTCCTTTCATTTCAGTGAGACTCCTTTTCTTGAAATGCTCTTCATGCATTATACATCATCAGTACTATTTTTGTTTAGACACATCAGAAATCATCCCACAGCGATTAAAAATCATTATTCCATTAACTTTCCTGCATAGAAAAAAATAATGACTCCATGAATCATAATTAAGTTTCCACTTCTTTCAGCAAGCCGAAAGCCAGACATTCAACAGACCTTTTTGTTATCTATTTTGGCTGTTCTAATGCTTTATTTGCTTTCATGCTAACTGAGATCTCCATGCTTTCCCTTCATGTTTGTTTCCCTTACGTGCTGTGAAGTTTGTTGAGCTGCAGAGCACAACTGATGAAAGAAAAGGTGACTGTACGGATAGGCAAAGTAATTTTGATGTTTTTCTAGTATTTTTTCTGAGTGTGAGAGAAAGGGTTTTTTGGTGTTTAGGGTTGTTTTTTGTTTTGGGTTTTTGTTTGTTTGTTTGTTTTGTTGTTGTTGTTTTGTTTTGTTTTTAATATCATTATATTTAATATTTAAATGTATGGTTGGAAGATTTTTGCTGTATTTTACCAGATGACCAGGCTGATAATTCATCTTACTCTTGTCCTGCTGCTTTTCCCCAGCAGCCAGTGTTTTACCAAATACATTTGTCAGCAAGGTCATAGTTGCATCTACTGAAAGCATGT
This sequence comes from Cinclus cinclus, assembly GCF_963662255.1. Lineage (NCBI taxonomy): Eukaryota > Metazoa > Chordata > Aves > Passeriformes > Cinclidae > Cinclus > Cinclus cinclus. Next base: position 76,561,323 of record NC_085047.1, read on the forward strand.
GCTACCACCACCTGTGTATGAGCAGGCAGCCAGAAGCCTTAAAAAAGTATTCAAAGATACTGACTTAAAATATTTGCAGGTATTCATAAATATATGCAAATTAGTTAGAAGAAGCATCAACTAAATATTCATCAAATTTTTCTTGAAAGCATTTTGAGGAAAATTAGCTTTGTCTTTATCATACCAATGTAGGGGGAAAGCACGATAAATCCTAATCTGTATAATCACTTGATTTTCCATGAATCAGATATTCTTGAGGAACAAACTCTTGTAAATCGTTGGCCTTCAGCTGTAACCTGTGCAATGATCCTTTCCTCTTGAAACCTGCTTTCCTTTCCACTTCTCTGTTTACCTTCTGCATCTTCTACCATTTCCTGGTAGTCCTGTGAGTCCAGCTGCTTCAGCTTTCTTTGGGAGAGTCCCTGGTGAATGTCAAGCTCTAGTAATGTAACACCCAGTATGATGGAGGCCAAGACCTGCAGTTGCTTGTAAGTAATAATGCTGTGCTTCTGAAATAGTAAAAACCTGGAACTGATGGACCTGCCCTGCTGAGGAAGAATCAGGCTGTTACCTGCTAAAGGTCAACTTGCAGCTGATATTATGTTTTTCAGTTGCAATGTAGGATTTTTCCCCCTCAAACATTCTTAATTATAATGCACATATACATATAATTAAAATTATGATTATGAAAAATTTTCACAAAATAATTAGCTATAATAAGACATTGGTAATACTGGCAGAGATGGGGGTCTCTTCCTTGAAGTGTTTTTCATTGTGAATGGCAGGAATCACTCACTGTCTCAATTACCACTTTCTTAATGCATTTTTTTTCCCCTGTGTAGCAGATCAAGCCAAGCAGCATGGCAGAGGTATGGCACTACCCTTTGATAATTGTCTACTTATTTCTCTTTTTCTTCTTCATATCTAAGACATTTGTGGGTTTTTTTGACACTAACAACAGAAATCATTTTTTGAAGATACTTCCCTCTACTGAAGAGGAGAACCTCCCTCATATGCTCTGCTGCTATAAATCCTTTTTCAACATTAATTCCAAAGGAAGAATTGTGTTTTAAAAAGTGCCTCTTTCTCATCATTGTTTTAGTTGGTGGTGATGCAGGATTTTTTCCTGCAGTGCTCTAAGATGTGAATACAAATTATCTGTGTTCTTTTTCCCAGATGCCCAGTGAATCCACAGAAACAAACTCACTTTGTTGCATCAACCAGGAATTTACAGACGTACCTATGTAACACCATAGTGAGGGCTGTCAGCATCCCGGATTATGTCCATAATTCTTACTCTGGTTGAGGAGTTTTACAGAGACATTCAACATGCCATCCATAACTCTTAGCTCCTGAGTGACAAAGCACAAAGAGTTTGATTCACTTACCATCTGACAATACTTTTTATTGACAAGCTAAACAAATGTTACCAGCACATGGAATAAGTCAAACCACTCCAGTGTCTCAGTGAAGGTGTAGTCTGGTCACAATGCAGTTTCCTGGGATGTTTGGGTTTTTTCCCATCTCCACTGGCATCCATTACCATTTTGGTGGAAACCTGACACAAGGTTTGGCCTCTTCATCCCCTTTCCTGTTCTTCTCAGAAATATTAACACTGCTGAGAGTGATGTTCAGTGAAAAATCTAGTCTCAGCATTTTCTATAGACTTAAAAAAGGAATCCAAATTTATCAGATATAAAACCCAATAATTTATTATTGTCAAGTGTGGAAGTTAGCTGCTACCATAGTCAAATGTCTTTTCTATCATCTAGAGTTGCCATCACAGAACATTCTTCAGCAATAACTTGAATAAATATTATGAGCTGCCAGGTACAGTTTCTTTCCCTTTGGGACACAAAAATCTAATAAAGAACTTACCATATGTATTCCTAAAGCTGCTATTCTGAAGGGAACAATATACTCTAAATTCTTTGGAAGATACGACAATGGCACAAAATAAAAATTAATAGAAGGACATTGAAAGATTCCCCCATCCCCTGCTTTTTCTTCCTCCCCCAGTAAAACTGAACATTTTCTAATTTTCATCACAGCAGCTTTCAGCAGAGATGATTTCTTGCCCAAAGGCACAGGAAGATTAACCAACTATATCCAACTGCTCAACCAATAACTCATCTAAAAAGGAGTCTAAAGAGCATATTGTAAGCTTCACAAATGCAATCAGTTTACCAAGGTCAGATAAGGACAAGAGCCTAAAAAGATATAATTCAGGATAAAAAGTGAACAGATACTGATACTCTGAAATTAGAACCTAAATGAGGCTACCTGCTGCATCGCAGGGGTGAAATACCACATTCTGCAAAAATTCCCTGTCAATAGAACATACAGAGCCTGAAATCCCTGCTGATGAGGAGAAATTAACTTTGTAGTCAACAAATTTATCGATGCTTTCCTTTTACAACTGTACAGTGGAATTGGTGAGATTAGGAGGGAAATTGTAATGCATAAATGAGGAGCTTTTATGCACATTTTTTATCACATCAATGAAATGACAGTATGTCTCTGACAGTGACCTCTGGTATAGTCATCATTAGTGATGGAGCAAGATGGCATCTGCTGAGAGGCTGACACCTCACAGGTGAAATATATGTATTTTTTATGAAATTGAGGGTAACATTTTCATGGCAAAGATGCTGAATAGATAAAGTCAGAAAATCAAGTTGCTATACAATCTTGAATGTGTAAAACTGGGAAAGAAATAACCTATTGTTCAGAAGATATGAGGCAAGAAGGAAGGACAGGAGAGAAGAAAACCTAGAGACAAAAGAATGTATCATGGCCAATGTGCCATTCAGCAACTGTAGAAAACAACAAACAGGCGAAAGAAAGTTAAAAATATTTCTGATTTTTGCAAATCTTGTTTGTAAAAATTGACTGCTTTATTTTTTTCATTGTCACTTTTTAGTTTGTAACCCACAGGAACAGATGGCTTGGTAAGTCCTAAATGAAGGTCCTTATCCTTCGATAATATTTTTGCTGTAGTGTTGATTGTCCTTTGGGATAGTTGCAAGTGAACATGCAAGCTGTCAGTTTGCTGCGGTATTGTGCTCATATATGTGAGTCACTGGGACTTCAGGGTTCAAATTGCACTTCACTTACCATCACCAAAAAAATAAAATATCCCAAGGAATCTTTTCCTGTGGCTTTTTGCCTTTTTGAGCACGTGCGTGTTTTGTAGAAATGCACATGAGAAGCTGACTCAACATTTGAACCAACATTGTCTTTCTTCCACCCAGCTGCCTGAGTGCATAACCACCTGTATTCCCAAAGCATTTCATGATTTAGCAGAAAAACACAGCTAAAGTCACCTTTATGTGGTTTCATGAAGATTGCTGTGAAGGAAACTCCTCTTCAGTCCAGTGTTTGCTTAAAGGGTTTTAGAAAGTAAAGATGAGGTAACTGTTCACCAGTGCCTCTTTCACATTAGAAATGTGTGATAAAAATGAGTATATGGATAAAAACTTACCACCTAAAGACTGGCTTAAAATAATGTGACTTGTTCTTACTAATTAATCTTGTAGGCCAGCCATCAGTGAGTATAATCATAATCTTTTTTATTGCTTACCTATTAAGTTTCCTTAACTTTCTGGAAGCACTCTTGGTAACCCTGTGGTTTTCAGTTACAAGTTTTATCTTTACAGAACATGTTCTCAATCTCTCAACGAGAAACTTGCTGCATGAGGCTGTTCTTGAATGGTCTCCGGCCACATTTGTGTGTGCATACAAATTGTACATGGAGTACAGTGAGGCTGAGATTAGCCAGAGATTAGTTTGGCAAGAGCTTGTTGAAATCAGAAATGTAGAAGGAAAGTATTTGCTTTGCACTATTTTTTGGTTCAGATGCTCAATGTCCTTTCCCTGTCAGTAAAACCTAAGCTGTTACAACATTTTAGAAAAAAATGTCATTTCTATTGACATATCAGCTGCAGAAAATTTGATAGTTCTTCATTCAAAATTAACTTCTTACAACGTAAAACCATGTGAAACATGTTGTTATTCTGTCATTGAAAGTGTATTTGTAGACAGAGAAGACAAAATCTGAAATTTGGTTTATATTGCTGAAAGAAAAAATAAAGAAAACACTATGAAAAATAACTGCATATGGAATTTAGAAGCCCAAAACTGAGATTTTCTACATCTTTACCAAAAGGTGCAATCATAATGGGAAAGACATTCTTAACTGTAAATTCTGCATAGTTCAGTCAGAGGTTTGAAGATATCTCAGCTACATTTTTAAAACCTTCACACTTCAAAGTACTGGTGCTCTGAAAATTTTCATAGAAGCAAGGTTGTTTCAAATACTTGATAACATAAAGTGATAACAATGACTAGTTGCATCAGTGAAACTTACCATTGCTGTTAAGTTTTTATAGAATCACACTATTCACTTTCTGACCAAACTTGAAAAATGAAAAGGAAATTGTTTCTTGTCCACTGGATTAAAATACTTGCAAGCATGTATAGAAACTCTCGTAACCTTAAGTAAATTAATTTTTTGTTTAATTTAGTTTTGAAAATTCTAGATTTTCTAAGGCAAGCAAAAAGAAAAGTTTAATTGAATTAAGGTCAGGCACCATGAACAAAATAATAGGAATGTATTAGACCAAAAAAACCAAGAATATTTGGAGTAAACACATACTGGTTAGAAATACCCTAGCTTTAAAAACCTGCAAATCTTTGAATGTCTTCTCATTGTCACTTCAGCAGAATTGTGAGAGGAACACTGAAGCTTAGCCTTTCCTCTGCAGCAGGGGCAATGTTAAGAGCCTTTTTCTTTCTTTTGGTGCAGGTGCAGATCAGGCAGAGATAAAAGCAAAACAAGTATGACAGTTTCAGTTAATGATATTTGTGCAGTGGACCAATGCTGATACGATGGTACTCAGGTGTCAGACTTGTGCTGTGCTAAGAAAATCACTGCTATGCAGTGAAAATCATTGCAGTTCTGTACAAAAATGGTATATAATGAAAAAGTAATGTAGGAAACAGCTCCTTAAGTGCTCATAAAATTTGCAGGCACTGCAACAGCTACTGCTCAGTGTGCTGTGAAAAGCAAGGGTACTTTGGTGTCTGAAATAGATCAGGTCAGGGCACCCAAAGCAGACCTGGGTGAATTCTCTAGCAGCAGGTGATCAAATAGTCTTAAAAATAAAATAAAGTAACAGCTTAATCTAGATATTGTTACAAATTCTCTTTTATTATTATGACCATTTCTGAGGATTAAAGATTTTTTTCTTGTGCACAACAGGTATTTCATCCCTGTGCCCTACAACTGCTCTTTATATGAAGAGGAAAGGCAAGTTAAAATGTTAGGACCAAGGGTATAGATGCAAATAATGTACTATTGAAACTTGTGCTTAAGTTGGTGAAAAAAAAATTCCTTATACTGGAAAAAATTCGGACTCCTCAGTCCATTTCCCATAGACATTAAAGACAAAGCCAGCTCATGGAATAACATGGAAGAGGAGAGAACAATAACCTGAAGCTAGAGTTACGTAGATCTTTGTGGTAGGATTTTTGCCTTAATTTGTGCATATAATTGCTCTTTTTCCATGTTCCACTTCAAGTCAATTGAAGCTCCTTCCAGAGTGTGATTCATTATCTCTTAAAATAGATCTGATAAATTATCTAGAAAGAGAGCCTAAGGTAAGTCATTCACAATTAGATATCTAATTTTTGAGCAGCTGAATCTCACTTAATGATGAGAGTGAAGCAAGATCACAGAGTACATGCATGGCAATTTCCTTGTTCTTTCCTGTAACCTCTATCCCACTCTAATGAAACAGCCCTCATGAGAATGATTTTCCAAGCTGAATTATGCTATAAGGATCAGTTTTTGCCTCCTATCTTTCCCACACTCTTAGCACTTCTATCTTCTTCTTCTTCTTTTTCTTCTTCTTCTTCTTCTTCTTCTTCTTCTTCTTCTTCTTCTTCTTCTTCTTCTTCTTCATGAAATCTTTTCAATCTCTGCTCCCACATCTCTGTTTTTTCTTATTCTTTGCTTCTTTATTTCCCTTCCAATATACCAGTTTTAGCTGAAGGTCCTCTAGGGTCTGTAGAGTCTGTCCATTCCCACCTTCCACTATGCCATACCTCAGGGTAATCTCATCTAACAGCAATCTAATGTACCATTTCTTCTCCTACTGGGAAGGCATGTAATTTACTATCAATACCAATCCTCTTTCTTACCACTCAAGCTAAAACCTTGTTTCTCTGATACCTCCAGGTAAGAACATTGTCTGTTCTTAAGTTTACCTAAATTGCCTCTCTCTGTAGTAGCATCTCTCCTTTTAGAAGGTGTTTTATGAACTGCAGATATCAGCTTCTGTTTGCAATTTCTTACAGGCTACATCCAAGTATTTTAGACTAATTGTACATTATACCAAATAAACCTCTTTTTCTTGCTTTGACATACTTCTATCCAGGCTCCAAATGTCATGTGTCATCCTTTAATGGCGTTGACCAATGCAGTCTTGCTTCTGCTCAGCAGGCTTGCTAATGTTTTCAGAATGCTGTAAGGATTGTTTTTCCTCTGCTATTGAGGTTTTTAAATTTCCCTTTGTGGCTATCCATTGGATATCTTTTTTTATTAAATTAAAATAAGCTTTCTGTTAACTTCATAGCTCATCAAGTCATTTCAAACAGGCAACTGTCTCACAACCAGCCTCCATCATTGTTCTTGAGCTTGATTCTTATTAAGACCATCCTAAAGCAAACCTGTTCTGTCATTTTGCTGAAATGATGTCCACAAAGAAACAACAAAATTGTCATCATCTGTGCTATTCCTGTGCTACATATTTCTATTGTCTGTTATTCTTCCCAGTTTTAGTTTCTCTTCTTTTGAACAACAGCTTGTCTCCATTTTCCTATAATAATTTTCAGTGTGTATAATTTCTCCTGGTTTTTTTCTCCCACTCTTTTTGAATTACTGCTTAATTTATGGGGTCTTGATTTATGGTTAGAGTCATGGTAGTAATATTAATTAAAAGAAAGAAAAATAAGGAATAATTGCAGGATTTGCTGTAATATAAATTGATACACTGTTATCAAGGTGGGACTAGAAACTAATCTGTAGTTATTTTGCATAAAAACTTACAATTATTTACTTTTGATGACCAAGGAATATTTAAATGATGTTTCAATACTGTAGTTCCATTTTTCTAAATGAAAAATTGTGTTGAAAGTTTTTGTTGTCAGGAAAAATAGAATATTGAAAAAAGAGCGTATCCAAATGCATAATCTTGAAAACGAACGTGCAAGTTTAAAAGTGATCACATGTTCCTTTCAACATCACAAATTTGTCCCAACCCTCACAGTTTCTGAAGTGGCAGTATCCACTCTGGCTGGTTGACAGTGGATTCAAAATATTATTCTATACAGCTCAGCTGTGTTGTGTTGTATTATTATAACTTGAATATGTTAGGTGTTTGTGTGCAATGCTATATCGCACAACACAAACTCCTCCAGTCAAAGAGAGAGTTATTTCTGAATTACCATTCTTCAATAACAGAATTCAGCAACCATGCTTATTAAATCAAAACTTTGGAAAAGGAAGCATAAACCCAATAGTCCATAAAGATAAGAAATATGTTTCTCAATATTTGAATTGCTCAGATGAGAAAATCAGTGCAAGCTATACAATCATTCTTGTGTTTATAAAGGGATTTTCATAACCATGAGGTCTTACCAATTACATGGTTTATTTCTTCAGGATAACAATACTGACTAATTTCAAATTATTTTGTATAAGGTGAAAATATAAATGAGAAAATCATATATCCTATGAAGCACAGGGAAGGGTTCTATGACTGAAGCTGCTTTACACCAGTGTGCTACTCCATCAAATTAGAGAGGTGTTTTCACCCTCAAAATTTGGAAGGAAAATGTGAAACTACTTTGAAGTTTTGGCACATAAACCTGTAATAATTAGATACTCTGATCATAGGTGATCATTTCTTGGAATGGACAAACTCTTTTTCTCCACATCTAATTTAAAATCATAATTAAATTTCCATTTTTCTGTCTATTTTTCTTCTTTAAACAACTAGATTTCTACGGACATCATCTCACAGTATTATCGTGGTTAGAATTCCTTTGCCCTCCTATTTCTTTTCCCCCAGGCATTTTTAATATCCATGAAAAGCCACTTTGTATCTGAGTCAAGCTGTCAAACAACAAAATTTGGAGGGCCTTGGAAGACAAAACAAGCTAATTAATTTATTTCATAAACTGCCTATGAACAATAATTCTAGCACATGCAGACTGATGGCAGGAAATTATACAAATCTAGGAAGAACGTAACTGATTTAATCATGGTCTAAATTAGATTTGATAAACTATTTTAGCTCGTTTTTATAAATACTATATTTATTCTGTAGGCTTGTTTATATAAACTCCTATCTCACAATCAGAATATTGCAATGTCTAATTCAGTATTTTAGACAAAGAGATATCATTTAAATAATTCTTGTCATCTCCTCACTGCATTCTTTGGTTAGTTAAATACTTTGCTGTAATAATTTTGCTTGCCCATCTAAAGGTTTCTTTGCATTCACCACTCTTTTAAACCTGAGGACTCCTTAAAAAAACCAACAAAGAACCAACCTCTCCCAAAAAAGATAAAGAAAACAAACAACAAACAAACAAACAACACTCCCCACCCCTCAAAACAAAAACAAAACAAAACAAAACAAAAACAAAAGAGACAGCAAAAACCCTACATGGTAACATTCTCTAGGACAAAAATCGAGTTTAAAATTCATGTGCTTAAAATTAAAGGTTCTCATTGGTAGTGTATTCCCAATACATAGCTCTTGATAACCATTTTCTAACATATCTTATCAATACAAGTGCTTTATAGTAATTGAAGTTGCTCAACCACCTAGATGTTCACAATGAGCAAGCACCAAAATGCAGAGGAGCAGTGGGTGCGATAAAGGTTATATTCCTGCAGACACCCTATTCCAGTATTTCCCTCCTCATTTCCCTAGCTCCATGCCCTCCATTTCCCCAGCTGCTCTTCCTGACTAAAGTTCTTGTCAGTGAGCTGGGAAGATAGCTGAAGCCATCAATCATTGTGGAACATCAATCCCTAACCCTCTGTTATTTCACAAACCAGAGAGCTCAGGTGGCTGCCTCTCTGTTCTTGTAGCACAGCTGACCAGCTTTGCAGGAACAGGAAACATTTTCAGGGAGTGTCATGTTATAAGGTGGAAATGGGGATAGCAAATGAAGTGTGAAGAACTGCAGGGATAGCAGTTTTGCACTTCTGATGCATGAAGAATTTAGGAGGCTTCCCATATACTTCGTATTTTTCTACTGTTCTGGGCCTGTGAAAAACCACGAGTATGACCTGTCTTTTGACTGATGGGTTAGCTCATTGCAAACATAATAAGCAAACGTGTTGGGAGGACTATTGCAAGCAGATACGAAAATAGAGTACTTAACTTTGGGGTAGGTTGATTGCTTTAGAGAAGCTTCAAGTTTAATTAATTCCAATACCCTGAAAGCAAGCAGGAAATCACAAAACATCGACTTTGGTATGTTTTGTGTGTTTAGTTTGCCTGAGTCTTATGCCTGTGGTGTTTAAAGATGCATGGAAATGTTAAACCACAAACCAGCAAAAGCAGTGAAAAAGTCATTCTGAGGAATGGATGTCCTTTTCTTTCCCAAAGAGAGAAATGTTTTAAATTGAATGGCCTATACTTGAGTTCTGTAATTTGTACCATACTAGCTAACTACTGCTAGCAACACTGAATATTCAAGGGCATTTCTCTGCTTTATGGACTGGGTTGGGTAGTTTTCAGCTTATATTGTTCATATCTATAGACCAAATGTTGTAGGGAAAAAAATTAAGCAACCTAGCCAAAAGAAAAAACACCCAGTTTTGATTTAATCTGATTGTTCTTATGAATTTCTTCCAGAGTTTCTTTTTCTTTATAACAAAAAGTTTTTAATTCAAATTATTCATTTTTTCAATTATTTTAAAATTAGTTTCTAAACAAAGAGACAAACAAAAAACAATCTACAAAAACCCCTATCTTAAGATGCAGAAGGGACCACAAAACTTAGAATTTTCTAGATTCTTTTTATAATGTACTTGGACTATTGGTACTACTTAGTAAATAACATGCATAGAGGTTAGGTACCTACTGAAAATTTTTAGTAGACATATCTCCTCGTTAAAAGGTAACTTTTGGAATTGAGTACCAGTATATAGGAGGTTAATGTAGTATTTCTGCCAGCTATCTTGCCCAAGGATCAAGCAATCATGGGAACCAAAACCATTTTAAGGAGGAATTATCACAGTTGCTATACCTTCCATAAGAATAAGGACAACTGTCCCTTTCTGACATTACCCTGCTGGGTGACAGAGTATTATGTGGTTCTGAAATGCTGTGACTATTAAACTCTACAATCCTATTCTTACAGGTCACTGAAAACACTTTTAAATGCTTTTTTATAGTTCAGCCACAGATAAATGAAGCAGAAAATGTCTGTGTTAGAGACTTGTCAATTAAAGGAGATTAAAAAAATCTTTGCTTTTTCTGCCTTTGTTTTGACAGATTTATTTTCATTTCTCTAGTAGAGGATTTTTATTTTTTTTTAGAATTTAAAAGATTGAAGCTTATATGTGAAAATTAAGCCTTCCATTTTGAACAAGGGAATAGAATTTCTACATAGTACAAGCATGTGAGATTTGCTAAAATATTTTGCACTTCTCTCAGCGGAAGTGTTTTACCTCTAAATTGTGTTGCATGATGCATTAAGGAGCAAGGTACATGTGTTCTGTGCAGTTGCTTTCAATCTTTGCCATACAAATATTTTTAAAAATGTACCTTGGGCCAATGTCTACAGGGACATGAACAGGACTAAAAATGAAGAAAAAATGCTTGTACAGATAAAGATAACCCTCTTCTCACCTCTCCTTTTTCAGATTTTCTGTTTTACTAATTTATAGGACATTATAAATTAATTTTAGTAAAAACACTGACAAAACAGGCATTACTAGTGTGAATAATTTCCATTAACTGAACAAGTAGTTCACAGCTCATTATTTATGTTCTCTTGATAATATGGCAAACCCCTACACTTTCCAGCTTGACTGCATGGACTTGGACCTTGGGACCTTATGATTGAGGTTGGGGTACAATTTCCTTCTGGATTTTGAGCATGAATTGAAAATGTTCTGCATTATATGATCTTTTCACCAGATTGTCTGGTTTATCAGTTCCCTTTACAGTGAAAGGATTTTTGGGCCCAAGTTCACTGTTATTTGCCATGTCTAAAAAAGAATATTATTGGAAAGTCTGTTCTACTACTTCTAAGTCATATTCTGCTAGATAACACTGCAGTCAGAAGTCCACATATGAGAAATTTCTTTTTCAAATTAAGGCTTGAGGGATGCTAGTTACTACAAAAACAGTTACTGCAAGGTCAAGTTTCTGTATATTCCTATCTGCTTCCCCTTCTACAGTTTGTCCTATGCACCAGTGCAGTAAAAGTCTGTCCAACAGTAAATTGTAGGATTTATTAAGAAGAAAAAATATTCATTTCCATGTCTGATCATGTGTATTTTTTCATATATGTTTGAAGATCCTGTGATACTTGGCAGGATTTAGAGATTAAAGTCTCACTAGAGAAGTTCCACTGAAAACATGAAGGACGAGTGGGAGATTTTAGTCTCTTTTCAAAAAACAGAAGCTAACTATAGATGGGATTTACATATACAGTTTCATATGTTTTCTTTCAAAAGTTGGAATGACAGGCAGAAACCAAGTTTCCTGCAACAGACAACTATCTGTTTCTCCTCACTTCAGCCCATTTCTATCCCACTGAGGTTATGTGGGTGCATTATCTATACATATTCTGTATTAAGATATCTGTGTTCCGCATGTTTCTCTATCAAGGAGTGAGGAAATCATTTAATAATACTGCCTAGAGCTTTCCATTTAAATTTTCATTGCATCTGGGAAAGCTGCTAAGTGAACGAGCATTGACTTTCTGAGATAAAAATAAACCCATAGTGCTGTAATTTTTTTTGGCAAAGAACCAGCATTTCATAATTTCATTCTTTTGGTTTGTTATGGGCTATAACTCAACTTTAATGATCTGATTCAGTGAAGTAATAAAATCCCAGCTTCACTTCAGCTTTTTTTCTTTTTAATAGCCAGATTTATTGGTTCATACATGGTTTTTAACATCTGCAGGTCAGAAACTGTCAAATTGCTTAGACCGAGGTATGTGTTTGTTACTTGGGCACAACTGAACACATAGATTTCTGTATTAGAATTATCGAAAGACTGATGATCATATCACTAGCGATGGATGACTACATGGTTCTCTGCCAAGTTTTTTATTTACTTCTTAGGTACTGTCACCCATATTTTAGCGCATAAGAAAACAGTTTAATCAGAACCAAAAGGATGAAGTTTTTGAGGAACTGATAAACATTTATACATATGTGAGGAAGGTGAAGGAGATAATACACTGAATATTATAGTTTAAATTATGCTTGTTTAGGAAATGTGATAGAAAGTGATAGGACAATGTCTAATATTTCAGTCAGATATAAAAAAATAGATAAGAGGAAGACATTGAATAAACTGGTTTACAATCAAAATTGAGAGGGAAAATGTGGTTGCCAATATTTACTTCCCTCGACTAATTTTTTTTTTTTTTTTTTTTTTTTTGCTTTTATCCAATTAGGGGTAGACAGGTAGGGTAGAATTAGAGGGAAAGGGTCACGTCCCTTGTTCTGCTGACAATAATTTTCCTAATGAAGCCTAGAAGTCTGCTGGCTATCTTTGCCCCAGGGGCACATTGTTTCCTCATATCCAACTTGGTCCACAAGCTTCTTTGCAAAGCTGCTTTCTGCCTGTTAGCCTCCAGTGTATCCTGGTGCATGACGTTTTTCCTTCTTACAGGCAGCACTTTGCATGTGCCAAGAGGGTGGTCAAACCTGGAACCAGAGACGCTTCCCAGAGAGCTGGTCGATGCCCCAAACCTGTCAATGGTTAAGAGACATCTGGACAAGGCCACTTAAACTTTTAGTCAGCCTGAGGCAGTCACGCAGTTGGACTAGGTGCTGTCTCTTCCAGCTGAGATGGGAAAATATAGTGGAAGAGGATGAGGAAAGGGCTGGGATACTTGGTCTTCTTTGCCTCAGTCTTTAATTGTAAGACCAGCTGTTCTCAGGGTACCCAGCCCTCTGAGCTGGGAGACAGTAAGGAGTAGAATGATGCCCCCACAGCCCAAGGTAAAATGGTCACTAACCTGCTACACCACTCAGGTGTAGCAAAAGTCTGTGGAGCTGGGTGGGATCCACCTGAGTGTACTGAGGGAGCTGGCAGAGGGACTCATTGGGCCACTTTTCATTATTTACTGGCAATCCTGACTAACCAGGGATGCCCCAGCTGACTGGAGGTTAATTAATGTAACATTCATCTAGAAGAAGGGTTGTAAGGAGGATCCAGGGATATACAGGTTTGTCTGTCTGACCTCAGTGCCAAGGAAGATCATGGACCAGATCATCTTGAGTACTAACAGACACAATGTGCAGAACAACCAAGGGATCAGGCCCAGCCAGCCTGGATTTGTGAAAGGCAGGTATTACTTGACCAGTCTGATCTCCTATTATGAAAAGGTGATCCACTAATCAGATGTGGGAGAGGTTGTGTGTGTTGTACACCTGGACTTCAGGAAAGCATCTGACACTGTTTAATTCAGTGAATGGCAACATTCTCCTGGAGAAACTGGCTGCTCATTATTTGAATGGGTGCACTTTTTTGCTGGATATAAATTTGTCTGGCTGGGCCCAGAGAGTGATTGTGAATGTAGTTACACCCATCTGGTGGCCAATCCCAAGTGGTGTTCCCCAGGGCTTTGCGCTGGGGCCAGTGTTTAATATTTTTACTGACCACCTGCATGAGGGGATTTAGCATAGCCTCAGTCAGTTTGCAGAGGACTTCTAGTTGGATGGGAGTGTTGATCTGCTGCAGGGTAGAAAGGCTCTGCAGAGGGATCTGGATAGTATTGGATCCATGGCCTCAGACCAAAGGCATGAGGTTCAACAAAGCCCAGTGCATCCTGCCCTTGGGTCACAACAGCCCCATGTAGTGCCACAGGTCTGGGGGCAGAGTGGCTAGAGACCTGCCTGGTACAAACAGGACCTGGGGGTGTTGGCTGACAGCCACTGAACATGAGCAAGGGTAGGATGCCCTGTAGTCTGCCAGATCAGCTAAGACTGTCATCAGGAAGAGGTTTATGGTGACTTCCAGTGGACTACAGCATGACTGTGCTTTGCCTCTGAGTGGAGAGATCCCCATAGAATACCCTTCTGGATATGTTTCCACATTAAGCCAAATAAGCAGTATGGATTGAAAACTTATAGAGCCTGTGGGATTCAGTGGGCTTCAGTATACAAGGGGTTTCTCCAACATCAATCAGTTGGAACTGGCTTTGGTGGTCTGTAAGACACGGGGGTCAGCTGGGGAAATTTTGGAGTAATTAGGCAAAATGTGATTAGTTGTTTGGCTCATGCCTGATCCAAACCTGCTCTAGTGATTCAGGAATGCTTAGACTTGGTATTAATGTGCATGGAACCATAATCTTAGCCTCATCAAGTCTTCCCCTGATGCTTTCCATCAGGAAAAACAGCTTTCCTGGAGCACTAGAAGGTTAAATAATTTGCTCCTAAGCATCTGAAAGTACTATCCAAGAAAGTGTTGGAGTCACCATCCCTGGAAGTATTCAAGAAATTACTTGATGTGGCACTTAGTGCACTGGTCTATTTGATATGGTGGTATTCAATCAAAGGTTAGACTCAATGATATTTTAAGTATTTTCTAACCAAAACGATTCTGTGTTCATATGTCAAGAGATGAGATCATATTTACATTCCCAAGGAAAAAATTCTGAAAGGAAAAACTTAATGAAACACATTATAATCATACAGTTAATATGAAGAGGGGCTATGTTGTTTCTGTTCTTTTAACAAAGCAGTTCACTCGCCTGTAATTTCTGCTTCACAATATCCAGTTATGAAAAACATAATAAACATGGGCTGGGGGCTTTTTGCCCTGACTTGTAAGTAGCATTTGACCAATGAGGTTGTATGCCAGAGCAAGGACTGTGCACCACTGACTGTGTTTGATCTTCAGATGGTAGAATTAAATCCTAAAATCCATTTTCCTACAGCCAGTGAAAATCATGTGTTCAGCTCCTACTATCAGCATCTGCATTTCCAAAATTAGCAAACATTTTGAGAGAGCTACACGGACATCAAAAAATCGTGTGTCTAATATCTGTCTTTCATTGAGCAGTATTTTATTTTTAGCAGGCTATTCTTTTCTCTTTTCAGAAACAGAATTTCAACACAGAAGTCATAAAGAATCCCCATCTGACGGGTGCAGACACCTGTGCACTTGCACAGACATGCATATATGCATTTAACACACACTATGCACACTGCATACAATTTTTTGTCATTCAAATAAGAAACAGAAAAGAACATCAGGATGGATGTAGTTCAGTAATTGTCTATTGCTGAACACAGCATTAGGCTTTTCCCAGAACTTGCTCATGGATAATTCTCATCTACTCTGCAAGTATGTGAGTTCCAGTGATTTCCTTCTATGTTTTTGTGCACATCATTCTTTAAATGGGGGAAAAAACAGGTATTTCGGGAGTCCTTTTTGGGAGTCCATTTTTGGGGATTCATATTTGAGGAATCAAAGGTTTTTAAGGTTCAATTTCCATTTAAAATTAAAAGTCAGCTTCATTCTTATGAAATAAGTATTGATTTTCTGCAGAGTAATGCTAATCAGAATGATCCTGAAAAAGGAAAGGAAATTGAGTGCAGAAGAAAGGTACTGTGAAAGAAGATAGGAAATTTAGTGCCTTCTCTTTTTCAGAAGGGAATATTCTTCTTGGAGCTCTGAGTTGATGTCCAAGATTCTCTACAAAGCAAAGTGTATGAAAATAAATACTGAAATTTCAGATACTTTTCTTGATGCCATGATTCTGTAATAATGACATGCTTCGACCTACAGGGTTTATTGTAACTCTTGAAATTATGAATGTTTTTATGAGATTTAAGACCAAATCTAGTCTTCTTTCTCCAGGGGCTTTGCATAAGACCTGGAAAATATTAGGAATTCTTGTTTACTAATTCAAGAACATATAGGCAATTCACAGAGGGCGTTGGTCCTGGAGTCAAGCTTCCATAGAACTTACATCTTGTGATGGATCGAGTCCTGTTCAGCCTCTCCTTTCTCCATAGAGCAGGACATTTTTTTTTTTCAGATTACTTTCCAGAGGTCCCACCAAACCTTCTTTTTTTCCTTGATGCTATAGTAATCAGTGAAAATAAAGCAGAGTTGGAAGACAAACTTCCAACTCTGCACACCAAGTCTGCATCCTAGCTCCAACTTAAATTTTGGATATTCTTCCCTCCTTCCTCCATTTCCAACCTTTCCAGCTTCCACTTGTAAAGACCTGGTGAAAGCAGCAGTGTGATCCAACAAATTCCAGCTTGACAGGAGCTGGTTTTCTTTAGCAGAACTATGTTTGTCTGTTGACTGTTGCCCAAATATAATGTATTTGAGCTTCTCTATCTAAAAAATATGACTTTCCCAGTGGCTGTAGCTACACAGTGTTAGCAGTCACGGTCAGCAGCAAGGAAGTTAAAAGACCAGAAAAATGCAAACTGTCACTCCACCTCCCCCACCAGCAAGAAGCTTTATGAATGATCTTTTATGAATGCTGTTAGCTTTCCAGCTACAAGACATTTTAAATGATGGATGAACAAAGTCATCATCTGTGCAAACACTGGGATGTTTGAACCCAGAGGAAGGTTCAATAATTAGTCATGCAGAATATTAGTAACGCCCTTTGGTCATATTCCAAGTTCCTCCTGGATTACAACACAATGTCACAAATCATCAGCTGCTGCAACTGGTGTTTTCACAAAGGAAAATCTTCCTGGTGGTAATACTGAACTGAGGAATAACATTTAACTCTACATCTTTCCTAAAAACTGGTAGTGTACAGGGACCATTTCACTCTACAAACAGCTCTTTCTGGATATACTTCTGGAAATTTGTCATTTTTTTAATCATCTTTCCTTTCAAATCCTGTCATACTTACAGAACTGAATGTGTTCAGCAGTAGAAAGTGGACAGTTTTCTGTTTATGTCATCAGCATAACTATGAATAGTTAAATATGCAGCATCCTCTCTGTTACAGCTTCAAGCAAGTAAGAAAGGTATAAGAAGCACCTTTCCAGGCCCACTGTGGGCCCCAGCTACATGGAGGGAGGTAAATGAGGGCAGGATTTGAAAGCAATGCCTTGTCTTTTACAGTTGTGCCAGAAGGAAGCATTTGCCCAGCAGAAGGGTTTTCAGATTGTATGTGCATGTAAGAAACAATATCGTTTGCTTTCCTGACTCCTGGAAGGTTTGCAGAACAGATGCATAGGAAAAAATGACATTTTAGTCATCAAGTTAAGAAAATTTGCTCTGGAAATCATTGGGATATAACAAATAGATAACTTTATGCTACCAATTTTTTTCAAAAGCACTTTTAAAGTAGGACTGCAGTTTAAATCATTCAGTGTCAAATAGAACTAGACTGTAGGGATAGTATGGAGGTAATGTAAAGAGCAATAAAAAAAGTTAAAATGCCTTTCTCTTCAGCTCTAGGGTTCTCCAGCCCATAGCAGATATCACAGTCACTGTTATTGGCAGCTAAGGCCCATATGGTGTTAAAGATACAGTTCTGCAAATTACCTAAAAAAAAAAAAAATCCTATTCACATAACTTTCTACCTTTATACTGGATCACTGTGCACTTAGTATCACTTCAAGATAAAAGAAGCAGTTTGGGCAGACAGGTTTAAAATGGAGTTCAGTAAAGCACACTTTCCTGGATGAATCAGGCTGACTTCAATGTGCACATAGCTGAAACCTCCTGTGATTAAATACTGGGTATGTATGGCAAGGCATTCTGGCTGTGACTTCAACTGTCTGTTTTAAAACACAAGCCTCCTGCAGAAAAAAATTATTTAGTTAGCTAAATAAAGTGCTTGTTGAAAATCCAAAGAAATAATTTGTGTGATAAATAAGGTTGCTTATTACCAAGCTAGGATGATTATGGCTATTTTATGAAATTTTAATTACATTATGTGGCTGCTCAAATATTGGTTTTGAACATTAATCAAGTTACTTAGGAAGCATTTCACGGAAGGGAAAATAAAACTGAAATGGCTTTTTTACTTATCCCAATGTATTAAGAAAAAAAATTCAGTAGGGAAATCATGAAAAAGCCATCAGGGAGAAAGCACTGCCTAAAAGTGTTCACAATCAGTAGAATTCTGAAACAAATTTTCACTTCAATGATCCTTCAGTGCTGTCTCTGTAGTATCTCCATGCTCCAGACAACATGGTGTACTTAAAAAGCCACATGTATAATTTTATAGGCAACTTTATAGCCTAAAGCATTAAGATTTTTTACATATTTAGGAAACCATAAGATATTCTCATGTTACTAAATAAACAAGATGTATACCAATTTTGTAATTCAAAGTATAAAGCCTTCTATGGGCTCTGAAAAGTCCATAAAAATTCTTCAACAGAAGGAAAGTTTGCAGTGAGCAAAAGAGAATATAAGCCTGAATTAATTAGACAGATATAGATTGATGTTGAACTGATGTGAAAAGTGCCCATGCTTTGCCACTGCATATGTTTTCTGTCTCAGTGATTTATTTCCTGTAGTAAATTGTACAGGACAGAGATGTCACCTGAAGTCTACTGAATTATTTCATTTTACATTTTTATTACCCTTTAGAAACATTCCAGATTTGTATTAACATTAGCATCTTGAATAGTAGTTCAAGGACATTATCTGTGCATGCAGTTTTACTGGGTATGTATCAGCACTGATGGTAGCAAAAATCTCCTAAAGGTGCTTCATCACAGACATCCACAAACTCACAGATGTATTCAGCAGAGCCCTTTACAAAGAGATTCATAGGAGCATCTCTTCTGTAATGCATGACCCAACTCTGCTTTTCCCTCATCCAAAATTGGAAAGATGTGGAAAAAATTAAGCCTTTTCCCTTCATTTTCTCCCTTCGAGAAACTGAATAAAGGCCCAGATTATTTCTGCCCTGTCAGCCCAGGAACTGCAGCTTATTGTTTCCACAAGTCCAGAAGGAAGAGGGAAAGGATAGAAACAAGGAAGCAGATGCTGTTTTGCATTTCTGTCCAGGTGTATGAATAAAACATGCCTTGGGTCTTGAAGCTGGTGCTATAGTACACATGCTCTTTACTCATCAGGAACCTCAAAAGCTGTTGCTTCATTCAGTTACCTGCACATCCGACCCTTGGATATCCTTTTCCAGCCAAAGGCTCATTTAGAAACTCTACAGTAGGATACTGTTTGTATTAAAGGGATGGAACAACATGCAGTCAGAAATACAGCTAGTCACTCTGCAGTACTTTGGTTTCAACTTAAAAGAGCAGTGTTTATCTTTCCTGTGTAAATAGCTCTTCAAAGGTGGTTGTGGGTCAGCAAAAGTGATGACAAAATAACATCAAGGAAAGTATCATAAATTTTCTCACATGGTAAAATCTAAACTGTATCAAAGTTATTTCTTAAGGCATTTCTGTAGTTTTATTTCAAACTAGTTGGTATTTTAATTCAAATTGTGTTATTTAATGAAGAAATTTTAATACTACATTAGATTATTGGCAATCAGAATTCCCCATTTTTACAAGCCTTGTTCTCAAGCCCTTTAAATGTAAATCAGTGTTCTTCCCAAAGTATTTCACTTGTATTGTGTAATACATACCTTATCAAGATAAAGTATTTCTATGTATTGCTAATAACTTCAGTACTAATATCTGATATAATTTGTGGCATTTCTTTTCTCTTTGGAAAAGACAGAATTCCTAAGAAGAGAACAAATAAATTGCAACAATCTGGGGTCCAGACAATCAGATAAAACTTTGAGTCTGAATATTTTTGTTGCAGCAAAGGTTGAGATAGCATGCAAACCCAAGAGACAATCTATGTGTTCTCAGGATGTTTTCTATTAATATTAAACCCAAACTATTTAATCTCTATCCAAGGGCTGACTATCAGCTGCTTCTTTATTTAGATCAAAATATTATCCAGATCACTTCTAAATTGTTGGACATTTCATGTTGTATTTTCATTAAATATCAGCTCAGATCTTTTCTACTCTTAAAATTATGGTATTCAGGATTGAACAGTTGTATCACCAAAGCATGAATATGTTCAAAGTGGGGATAGTGTACCTGTGAATATCCAAAAACATACATTCTTTTTATTTCTAACTTATATAAGTTGCCTCAAACTGACTTAGCAATCACCCATCCAGCTCAGCATATTCTGTGATTCTGTGAAATATTCATCTTAAGAAGCCTTACCTATATTTAACCATACAAAAATTATTTTGTACTCATCTGCGTAAGCTTGTCTCTTTAGTGGTGTTTTAATTCCCAATATAAAAGTTTCAATTCTCTGAGATCCAGTAAAAAATTTTCTTGCTTTTGTTGATTTAGTTTTAGTCTAAATAGTTTTTTTGGGTATGTCAAGAAAACTCCGTGTACTTGCCTGGATTATTACCACTGAACATTTTGATTGCAGGAGGTGCAAAAGTTTTGAGCACTTCTGTGTATGTGTGTTTCAGCTCTTCATATACCTATTTAGACAAAGTGAAGCATGATAAATCTTGCAGGGAACACTAAAATAGATTTACTGAAGACTGCTGAGGGCTGTGCAGCATTTCATAACTTTCAAAGACATTATTAGAAATAGTATTTGTACCATTGCATTACAGCAGGGTATGCCTTAAATTAACTTTGAATAGATGGACATTGAGGGGAAAAGAAAGACCTTCAAAGAAAATTAAATTTTCAATGCAAGGACCATCCAGGTCCAAGGACATCCACATTTCTGTCCTTTGCACTTTTCAAAGTTCAATTGAATAAGAATTGAATAAGAGTATTTTATGTTCAGATAATTATGTAATTATTTTGTTTTATAATACCTTTCATTCTAAAGAATCCCATGAAGCTTCAATATCCCAGCAATGGAACTGGGAGATATTTTGCTGAAGGGTCACAGAGTATCGCTGGAAAAAAAATAGCTTTCTTCCAAGTCAAAGTTTCAAGATTTTAAAAACTTTCACCAGTCTTATCCTCTCGACAGATTAGTGAACTTATACGAATGAGAAAGACTGATTTGTAATCCATGTACTTTAGCCTACGCCTTCTTCATTCCAAATGAAATGCATAACCAGTGAGGAAAGGAAATTGCAACCTCTCCCACTGGAACTATTCCACCTTGGATAAGTAATGAACCCTTTTCTTGAAAAGGCATTTGAGCCTTTACTTCCACAATTCAAGATAATTCTAGCTTCTGAGAGTTAGAATTAATTTATCCTATGTTTTCTCTGCACTAAGGAGTGTTTAGGTGGATGTATTAACTACAAAAAAAGAAAAAAAAAAAAAACAAAAAAAACCACCACCGGGACAGAGATTGTCAGGACTGACTTAAACAGGCATAATCCTTGCTTTAATTTTACTACAAAACCTAATCTTTGCCCTCAAAATGTTCTTGCTATAACCATTTTATCAGTGTGATGGGTTAACCCTGGCTATTAACTCACCACCCACTCAGTCACTCATCCACTAGTCCTCCATCAGATTGGGAACAACAGTTTGAAGAGCAAAAGCAAGAATGCTTTTGGGTCAAGATAAAGATATTTTAATAGGTGATAGAAATATTTTTAAAAAGCAACCAAACATAAAGATTGAAAAGACAATAACTTCCATGCCACAGGCAAACTGATGCACAGGCAGTCTCCAAATATCTCTGAGGTCAGCTGTCCTGGCTGTGTCCTCTTCCAGCCTCTTGCCTACACGTGGGCTACTTGATGGTGAGGAAACATGAGAAACAAGAAAGTCTCAATGCTGTGTAGGCAGTGATCAGCAATAGCTGAAACTGGTGTATTATCAACACTGTTTCAGTCTCAAATCCAAAATAGAGTACTACATGGGCCACTGTGAAGAATTTTAGCTCCATCCCAGCCAGATCCATTATAATCACCTAAAGCAAGATATCTCAATTTTGACAACTCAGCATTTCCTGACAGAAAAGTAATTTACCGGGAAAAAAATCTCAAATTTGAGTAAGATCTCTAAACATTCCCCAACTTGGTAAGGTCTCAGTCCAATTGAAATTCAGTAGAAAATAAGCACTTCTGTATTTAAGATACTTCTCTATCTGAAGGTTTTGTAAGTGGTATTTCTTTTTAAGTTATTTTCCAAAATAGTATGGTGCCTCTGAAACGGGAGAGCGGTGATTCATAGTGACTTCCTTCCAGGCTAGAATTTTCATTATTAGGCTAATGAAATATACTAACACAGCAATAAAAACTAAGATATGTTTTCAAATGCTCCTAAAACGTAGAGCCAAACAAATTGCTAATCTGAAATAGTGTTTAGCGTGGAGAAGATTACTGAGATTTTCTGTCAGTTAATTTAGATGTCCTAATACCCAACTGATATATCAAATCTGTACATGTCCATCTCTCTCATTTGGCATTTAAACAGTTTCAGGTGTCTGAATTAACACTTCAAATTCTGGTGCAGTATCAGCACACAGATTTTGCAAAGTGAAATTCAGATTGCTTCCACTTTGTTGTCCCATGAAGTAGCCTCATTTCCATTTTAAGCAGTCTACTCTGAAATACTACTATCTATTTCAATATCTATTCTAATGACTTTTTTTGAGAAGAGTCATTGTATTTCCTTTAACTAAATGTCAACAAGAAATTCTTTTAAATTGTTCTTGATTGTTGTGTGAAACTTTGTTGGCAAAAAGAAACATTGATTCAGTGAGCCTAAAACACTCAGGGTTGTAAATATTTTATCTGAATGTGGAGAAATTCAAAGAGTGAAATAGATAATATCTGGGAAAAGGGAGACATGCGAGGACAGAGAGGATTAATCAAGATTCACATTAAAACTAATGTCCAATTTACTAATTCCCTTCTAAATTGTGTTTCTTGAAGAATGACATCTGTCCTTATATTTTCTCCATTTGTCTGAACAAGACAGTGGAAGGAAAATAAGATTGTAGCTTATGATAAAGCAGAAAAAATCCAAGACCATTGTGCCTGTTCACATGTTAAAGATTCATATTTGATCCTGCAATTTAGGTGGAGTGTGACAGTTATTAGACAACCTTATTTCAAGAAAATTGAGAAAACAGTTGAACAAGATGGTCTTAATAGCCTTTTATGCTACCTTAAGCTTCTAAACTTTTTCCAAATATCCTATCACGGTGAGTTCTTATGCCTTCAAATCTGACAGGGGCTGCACTTTCTGCCTTTTGAATTTTCCTTGCATGACCTAATGAAAGATGAGACAGCTGCCAGCCCAATACCTTGTATTTACTGGAGTAATGGACACTTTTCCAACAGCACCGCTTTATTTGTTCTCTAGAGCTGTAGTCATTCTCCTTGTAGAAAAGAAAAAGAAAATACTGTTCTGGCTCACTCGGATGGAAAGAGAACTTCTTAATTTAATTTATTTAGGCATCATGGGATGGATACACACATTATAACTTAGAAAGAGCAAACAGCATCAGTGATTCAGCATATGCTTCTTCTTAATCATGTAATTTATTCCCCTTGTAGTAGTTACATTTTAAACCAGCTTTACTTCCTGATTCTCAAGGACAATAAAAGTCTTATCCCTTTAGCTATATCTCTTATATTATATTCCTATTGTGAAAGGACATTTTTTTCTCTGTAAGAATGAATTCTTGAGTTTCTAGTTTGAGCTCCTTTATTACATTTGCATTTGCTCTTGTTATATAATCATATGCTGTATCTCTTCTTGGACCAGTTGATTTAATAAAATTACTTTTATTGTCTGAAGAAAACATCAAACCAGGAAAAGCAAAGTCTTTGAAAGAGCTTTCAGCAGCATATCATAGAAGGAGAATGCCTCACTCCTACCAACTTGACTGGATCAAACCACTGTGGGCAAGGATTCAATATTCAGCAGAATCACTTTGGCAGGTACTGATTGGAGCTGTAGATATTCCTTTTGCTGAGAAAATCGCTATGAACACATAATATAGGGAGGTAGAAGTTCAGATTGCATGTGACTGTCTCTACCATTTCAACTGGTTTTATTCCAAGTCTGTCTAGATCACATGCTTTTTTCCACACTCCTTGCTATTTCAGTTTTTATTTGTTCTCTGTTGTAACTTGTAAGGTGGTTTACATATATTAAAGACCCATTCCATATAGATCTAATTCATAAACCAATTAAGTACTTCTTAGTCAATTATGAATGAAAAAAAGAATTAAAAAGAATCTTGGCCTGTACAATAACAATTTGCTTATGCTTTTCCAAAATAAGATTTACTGTGAAGGTAAAGGACAGTATTTTATTACACTAGAATTTTTATAGAAATAGTGTTTCAGCAGATTTTCCACATAGTAAGGGTTTTATTTGTTTCCCTACACTCCCATTTTTTCTCTTACAGGCTCTTTAATTTTTCTTCTGTCACAACTTCAGTCATTCTTACAGCTCAGTTCAGGGTTGTCTTCAGTATTTATGGCTATATTTCATATTGTGTGTTAAATTTAAATGCATTTTCTATAAATTCCCAAACCCTGTATAGGTTCTTTTCCAATTATTTATAGACAGTCTTGCCTGGACAGTCTTCGTACTTTTTGCAGGACTTATATTTAAATGAGTGATAAAATTATATGAACAGGCTTTCAAAGATGCTGAGCTGCCAAAGTTTCTATTGCCTTCAACAGCAGCTTTGTGCAGGTCCTTAAAAAAAACCTGTCTGTCTGGTCCCAGTTAAAGAATGTTCTACTACAAGATGTTAAAAATATCAAGACCATACAGATGTAGTATTTGAATGCTAAGATACTCAAATAGATGATTCTTGTAGTTTGAGAAGGAGAGTGAAGCAGTACATATCTTCAGCAACTACAGTAACCACCAGAAATGAAATGGTGCTTTATTTATGTGAAATTGGAAGCTGGATGGGGTTTTACTGTGTATCTGTAAAATAAGTTAGTGTTATTGATAGACCTATTTTTGACATCTTTTTGTTGTTCATCTTGTTTCTCTCCATTTTGTGGCAGCCCTTGACAACCAAAATTGGTTTTACTTCATCCATCCTTCATATCAGAGAAATGAAATAGCAAGTACTGACATGTCCAAGACAAGTTTATCTGTGTGATATCACTTCTCTTTTCATTTTGGTCTGAAACTTTGTTTTCATTCCACACTCATCTTCACTCCCAATGAAGCGACAGACATAATGCCATAGTTCTGATGACCGAAGACAGAAAACTAAGTTCTGTCATCAGTTATGCCTCAACTAGATTCAATGATGAAACACATTTGAAAACATGATTTGTATTTCATTTTAAAATATGGGCGTTTTTTTCTAAATGTGTTTCATTTCCAATCTGCTTACTTGAAGACTGCACTTTGATAGGTTTTTGGCTTTGATGTTGGTCTTTACGACAGGTGAATTTTAAAGTTGGAGCTTATTGTTGAAGTCGTTGTATATATGTAAAGGAATTGTTATATATCATATATCTATGACTATTTCTTCTTTATTCCTAGATGTTTTAGGGCTGAATTTTCAAAACAGAACATGTTTGTGTAACTGCATGTTAGTGTGCACATGGCAGAGAGCAAGAGACCAAAACTGACCTACTGTGCACTATCTGACTGATGATAAATACTGCTAAATTTCTCATCAGTGAACGCCTTTTTCTTTTAGGATACTAACATTATCACAATCATAAATATTTTTTGTAGCATCCTTTGTAGAGAATTCAGCAAGGACAAGTCCAGTTTAGGTACTATTAGATATTAGATACCATAAACAGGCTTCAGTGTTGCCATATGTTCACAGTACATAGTTCATAGTACATGTGTTCAGAGTCAAAGTGACTGTTTTTTCTTTCTTTTTTTAAAAATTGATGATTGGAAAATTAATTTGATCTTGATAAAACCATCAGGTGTAGTCTTCAAAATTCAAATTGCATTAATAGTAATCAATATCTGTATGAGCAAAAATCATGTGCTAAATGTAAAAGGACTAGTTTGTGGCACTGTATTTTGTTAGTAGTTGGTATCATAGCATAATGTTGTGTCAGGCAGAGTGTCCATCCAGGAAAAAAAATTAAAAGTTTCATCAGAAGTTACTGAAAGAGAAATTGACCAACTTGCTGTATAAGTAGGACAGACAGTAGGAAAATGCCTTTGCAACAAGTTGAGGTTTCAGGTGGTTTGGGTTTGTTTTTTGGCTGGTTGTTGTTTGTTTTTTTTTCGTTTTGGTGGGTGTGGTTTTTGGGTGGGTTTTTTTTTTGTGGTTTGGTTTTGGGTTTGGTTTTTTTTTTCATTTGGTTTTGGTTTTTTTTTTTTTTTTTTTTTTTCAGGGGGAAAGGTTCAATAAAGTTCAACTGTATGCTATATGTCCATGTGAGCACATATTTCACTTTATATCCAAGTGAAGGCAAGTATAATTTTTCCACTCCTGTGCCACAGATCGCTTGAATAGTAGATGAAAGACAGATAGAAAAACTGGCATATATTTTAGACAATTTTATCACAAAACAGTAGCATTTATTTCCTGCTGCATTTGACAATCACCACGGAAACACAGTAACTATTTAGGCAAAAAGTTTTTTAGCCCTGGTCTTGCTCATATCTAAGCCTTTTGTTTAAATATAAGCACAAAGCACAGTTAATAAATAAAATATTTGCAACTATTGTATTGTCATTAAACCCCTCTTCCTGAGATTTTTGCTTTTGGAGGAACTCCTTTTGGCTCTACAGGTGCATTCCCCAAGTCAGTTAAACTATATTTTACCTTCTAAAGGAAGGCAAAAGAATAAATATGAAAGATATACTTTAGTCAGAGAAGGTAGATTCCTGCAGTGCTACTGAAATTACTTCAAGAGGTCCACTGTGCTAATTTATTATGGATAGTAGATTAAGTATATACTATAAAAAATTTGGCACCTAATTTAGAAAATAGGTTAGAAATGTTTTTCTATCACTGTAGAACCACACTGATCAAAACTTTACATTTTTGGACATTCACTATTACTTCTAGGACTGGCAAGGAGAACTAGATTTTCTTAACAGTTTACTTTCAAATGTGACAAGAACTTCCACATACACAGTAAGGGAAAAGGGAAAAAATATAAAGGTCATCTAGATAAGTACTGTTGCAGTAAGCATCCTGTAGTCTGCTCTCTGGAGGTGTTCTTGGCAAGGTATAGAGCTGTGCATTGTTCCTTTATTTGTTAAAAATACTTTGAAAATAAATGGAAGCATTATAATTATTAAAGCCTAATTTCTGCAAGTGCCAGGTGTGACAGGCACCGTGTGATGAAAAACATATCCCATATTTCCAAATGTCATGAGCTCTCATGATACAAAGTTCAAATAATATCATCTGTGGCTTTAACTGATGACAGAAATCCATACAGGAAATTTTGTAATTGCTGCTATCTTGGTTTTTTGACAGCTCTGCAAAAATTGCAATGATTAGAGATAGAGATTAGATAGATAGATAGATAGATAGATAGATAGATAGATAGATCGATAGATAGATGCAAAACCACAGACTTTTGTGTGTATGTGTTTATATTTTTTTATGCTGATGAATTTTATGTTGAGGAAGATAAATGTTTGCTCCTGGATCATCTCCCTTAACCAGATGGTATCTTTGTGACTGTTGTGACACTTCATTGTTGCTGCCGGCTGATGACTCACCGAAGGAAAATCCCAGCACACCCAGTAGGAGAAAATAAGGCTGCTTGGTGTTCTTTGCTACATCTAATTTTCTAACAGAATTTCGACAGATGTGACAATTTTGCTGAAATGTTGTCAAAATAATAGCAACGAGTTGACAAATCAAATCTGGCTCATGTTCAGTCCCCTGGTATTATACTGGTTCATCTGCAATAACAAGGGAATTTATATCAGTGTCATCCTTGACAACTTGATCATTTTAGATGGCACAATATCAATTTTTCATCCCTCTCTATGCCTTGTGTTTTTACATTTTTCTTATTTTTTTGTTTTCTGTATGCTACTCTCTCTGGCATTTTTTGCAAATAATTATTACCAACTGTTTCCTGACTCCCAACTGGAAGTAAAGAAATACAATAAGGGAATCATAAGCACAGGAACTTCAAATCTGACACTGAAATGTGAAGGAAACTAAGCTTTAGTAGAGAATTTTCCTGTGTTGTGCTGTTAACAAAAGTAGAACTGGGAGCAGTAAGACCAAAAATACCCAACACATGCAGTGGTGGAGTTCCACACTTGAAAAATGCCAGAGATCTTTAGGAATGCAGTCTAGCTATGGCATCTAATGAAATACATTAAATATGCTTTGTGAAAGAAGCTGTTTTGCTCACTCCACAAAGTATTTCTATGTAAAGGTATTTTTGTGTCTCCCTGATGAGAAATTTTTTTATTAATCTTTTTCCTCTTTTCTCGTAATGGAACTGATTTTGACAAAGATTTTGCTGAAATAACACAAGGTAAGGCATAGAAACCTTAGAAAAAAAGGATGGACGGTTTCTTTGAAGAATAACTATAACTTTGAAGAATAATGGAGATACCTGCTGTGTCTGAATCTGAACTCAGAGGCACCAAAATTTCACTATCCACTGCCTGAATAAGAGATTTACAATACATTCTCTGCTTCTTACCTTTGTAGCTGTTCTATTTTTTAAGGAAGATTAAAAAGTCATTAGGCAGAGGCAAAGAAAACCTTACTTCATAAAACTGATGGTCACTAAGGGATTTGAACCTTAGCCTTTCAGGCTCTGTATCTCAGGGAAATCTTCAGTTTCTTACAGGCTCAGCTATGCTGTGTTGTGTTGTACAATTGCTGAATTCTTCAGGTCTTTTTCAGGATGAAATCAAGAGTCATAAGTGCTGTGTGTGAATTCACAAACTCACAACGTCATATCTAAATGACTGGAAGGATATAAATCAACCAAAACCCCCCACATAAAGTACTATTGATCGATAAGACATTCTAAAGTATGAAATGAAATCCATATACTGGAAAGAGAACAGAGCTTTTATTTTTTTTTCCCTCCACTCATGTTGTATTGAGATTTCAGGGTGATGGGTAAAATAATCCAAACACCAGCCTGAAGCCTGAAGTGTTACTTGAATTCTTTGCCCAAAGCAATTTTCTTTTGAAAAGAGACCACTGCATTTGCAACCCTTTTTTGTTATTATTTTTTAGTAATATTTCTATGAATCCATTCAGGTAAGCTGTTAACTATTCTGCTGTCCATCCAGATCTCAGTGCATAGACATCAAGACCAGAAGTTGCACTAACAGGTACATTTGTTGTCACATTCTACAGACAGGTTAAAGGCTGAATAGCCATTTCTATTTCACAATCATAGCAGTAGCCTATTCTTTGAGGTATTTTGATGGATACACCTCATTGCAGCAGTGCAAACTGAATGCAAATTTTTAGAGAAAACTAAAAGTGATACTGTCAAATTTGACTGAGGCAAAAAGTATGCTATAGGGAAGCAAGTATTCTGCACTCAGATGATGTAAGAAGGGAATCAGAAAAAAATATAGGCATGTAGAGAAACTGACCACATTAAGAGTAAAAGTTAGTATGAACTTGTTTAATATGTGGTATAATTTCTGTAAACAAATAAAAAGCTAGTCGTCACAGCTGACAATTTATTACTATGTAAAATAAAGGTTTTATACATAAAATGCAAATGGAAATTCAAACTAGATCTGGTATTTGCCTTTCTGCAGCACAGGGAGTAACATAAAAAATATCCTTTACAGTGGACTGGCATCTCTAAATTCCATTACAGTGTACCATTTTCTGTACATTATCTTCTGATCAACTGAAGTAAATGTGATCCAGACTAGGTCGTGTGATGACAGTCAGCATACTAACAAAATTCAGAAGGGGGAAGAAAGGATTAAATCAGTAAAAATTAATCTGAAATATTAATTTTGACCCAAAATAGGGGTCTTAACTCTTTACATATACAGTATAATTCCCTCTTTATATAGTATTAATTGGAAAATGAAGTTTGAAACATGTCAGACATATACTGATTAAGATGTTTAAAATTAAATATCATTAAAATTTTAGAGATACATAAGAATAGGTTTGGGTTAAAATTAGTCCTGAATTTAAATCAGATTAGACTTTTACTGCAGCCATAGCTGGCACTGTGTGCAGCATTATTATCCCTGTCTCCAACAACTTCCAAAAGCCAAAGAAAGGGCAGGCCCAGCACTGGAGTTTCATGCTCTTTGTGTTGTTTCACCACTAGCTCTATGGAGAATCCAACAATGGCCTGGTGCATTTGGGCATTGAATAAAATTTCCAGAAGTGTTCCAGTGACTTGAATCTTAATCTCTCAAAATTGAATGGGTTTTAGATTCCTAAATTACTTTGATTTAGAATATTCTGAATGGTCTGTAGAATTTTTCATTGGATATTTTCAAACATTTTCTCCTTTTTTTTTGTTTCTCATGCATCACCTTCTTGGTCCACATAGAAAGAAACATCACAGACAGACCATTAATAGCAGCTTAAAAACAATTGCAGTGAGGGTGGAACCTTGCAGGACCTCAAGGACTAGAACTACAATTTTGTGACATTTTGAAAGCTTTAACCATTATTAGAAACAGAGAAAGATTTACGTGAATCACTGTGACTCACAGAACCTTCTGCTCTGGTCTCATGAAGCACGGAGGAAAGTGTGTATTTTTTTAATCTAAGAAAAAATAAATACTTTATTTTTAACATCATTCTTTTAAAATCTGCAGGAAATCATCAGGCTTCATTTATCAATTTTCTTTCTCTTTTTCCTTTTCTCTTCATCAGAAAAGAACAGTTATTGACTCTATTTATATTTATAGCTTGTGAATGACTCTTTTAAACTCCATCTTGTACCTTCTTCATGATCTTGATCATTTAATTGCAAGGCAATGTAGTGTGGCAGAAGATAATAGGAAAAAAAGAGTTAAGGCAACATCAGGCTTGGTCTCTTGAATTTTGTTTATGTTGGAAGGAAAATCTTCATAATAGAGGTGATGATCTGAGACCAGCTGAGGATGCTTTTTCCCTGCGTGGTAGAGCTGGGAGGAGAAAAGTGCCTGGATCATGACCTCTCCTCCTCGGGGTGCTGACTGTGTGAAATAAGAAGTCTTCCCTTGTTGGTTAATCCTTGAAGTAGCTGTCACTGCTCACAACAAAGTGAAATAGGTCAAAGCATTTGTGTCACAGAAAGGAGAACTTTAACTGACTCCTGATTGACCTTTGGGCCTCACCACAGACAGAGACTCGAGTCTGACCTGTAGCATCTCCATCTTCTTCTGTATGCCTATAACACGAGTTTGCTTTGTAAAGGTAACATTTCCCTTAATGGACGTACCAAAGGGACATATTTGCCAACGCCAGGGGCCGTGAACTTATCTGCCTTTTTCTAGTTCTTTACTAATCTGTTTTTTTGTAGTCTGGGCAGAAAAATCTTTTCAGACTTGCAGACTCATTTGCAGCATTACCATGTGAGCAGTATCATTGCATCTCAAATCTGAAAATTTAGAAGAAATGCAGATAGACATGTGTTAAAAGCAAATATAGAAAATGCAGTTTTGCTCCAAGAACTTGAAATAAAATGGGATTTCAACACAGAATTCTAGTTACTGCAGTTATTATTATTTTTGTACTGCATGCAATATGCTAGACATTTCACTACCCTCATGATTATAATCCCTGGTCCTATAAACCTGTGAAACAAATTTCAGCTATTACTCAGCAACAAAATGAAAGGAATGAAGTAAAAATAGGTAAGCAGAAGTGTGACATTAAGGGATGTAAAGGAAACAAGGATGCATAAGTCTGTATTTTTTCCAAAGCCCTAACTTCAGATTGGAAGTCTTAAAAAAGCAGGAAGTCCTAATAAAAGCATGACCTATTTAAAAATAGATGCCTTAGTGGTTCAATATTTCTGAGCATAAGCTCACTCATAAAACTGAACATCTAAAAAGAGAGGTATCCCAGTTCTACACTTCTTACGTTTTAGGTGTGTGTAAATATGGTACAAAGAGCTCCTTAATATATTACATTTTCCTTGGTGTTTTGTTCTCAAGTGGGAATGGAAGTGCTACCATGGAAGTGTTGCATGATCTGTTTCTCCTGGTTTGGTGTCACCTGAAGCTGTCTGGTACCCTTATAATAAAAGGTTATTTAGCTGAGATGATAGCATTACGCTCCCCGTTCCAGAGTTTATCTTCTAGCTGAAGAGTCCCTGTGGTCAGTGGAAAGTTGAATGTGAGTCAGCAGTGCCCTGGTAGCCAAGAGGGCTTGAAAAATTCCTGGTATATATCCAACTGGAATGATTTCACTAAATCCATGAACCTTTTCATGTTATCCTGGACGTGCTGTGGGCTTCAATTTATGACATCATCTTTCTCCTCCTCTCTTACTTCTTTTGCTGCCAGAATGTATTTACTTTTCTGCTGTGTATTAAGGTGACTTGTGTTTGATCTTAAACTGTAATAAAAGCATGTGAGAAATTAGTCAGAATGGGAGATAATGTGGAGTTGAACATGACAGTATTCTCATTTGTTTAAATCTACATCTGTCTGGAAAGAGCAGAAATTATAATTTTCAATCAATAATGACCTTGTTTGAGACACTTCTAAGGCAAATGGGTGCATTTCTCAAACCACTCTTTCCATCTCTGCTTCTTCTTTTTTTTTCTTTTCTTTTCTTTTCTTTTCTTTTCTTTTCTTTTCTTTTCTTTTCTTTTCTTTTCTTTTCTTTTCTTTTCTTTTCTTTTCTTTTCTTTTCTTTTCTTTTCTTTTCTTTTCTTTTCTTTTCTTTTCCTTTCTTTTTTTCTTTGTGTTTATTTTTTTTAATTGACATCTCCCAGCAAAAAGTGACTGAAGACTACTCAGAAGCTCCCCGGTGCAAGAGATCCATAAAATCCAGACAGCTGCAGGTGACACCAAATCAGAGGAAACAGCTCATGGAGCACTTGCCTGGTAGCATCTATGTTCCTTCAAGAGAACAAATACCAGTATGTCCCCAAAGCCCCCAGAAAGGTGCATGACATGAAACCAGGCACCACTGACCATCACCTACTGGTGCCCAGAAACAGGACGTGTCACAGACATTCCTCTTTCCCTTCCCACTGCATGAGCATGACTGTGGGGCATGAGTACTGGCTACCAGGGGCTGCCTCAGGCAGCCCAAATCCACTCCCTGCAGCAGGGCTGGCCTCCTGGGTGTCAAGTTTTGCAAAGAAGAGCTGTTAGTTTCCCTTACCATGCTTGAGCTAGGCACAGCAGGTAGAGCTAAGCTCCTCTATTTAAGTGTGTGGTGTTGCAGAATTTGCTTCTCTTACGGGGGGCCAGACCATTCAGGTAGTTTGGAAATGTCTAGAAATGCCCTTTTTTCCTTGTAATTATTGGGGAGGTTATAAAATGAGGAAGTAGACTAAGGAAGTCGATTATGATAAAATATTGTTTCTGTGAAACTGACTGCACAAATAGGCTCAGAATAAGGGAGCCAGGATCTGGCCATCTGGTGTTATGGCTGGTGAAACATGCTCATGCTGTTGGAGAGGTGTAAACATCTTGAACAAGTGTCATGTTTTGAAAGCAGCATTTCAAAGGGTTTGTAAAGTGGAGGGAACAAATTTGGGGTTCATTTGACATGAATATAGAGATAACAAAGATCTGGAAGGAAAATAAGCTGCAGGATAAAAGTTCTGACCTTTCACATCTGGAACCTCTTTCAAGGGGACACAGTCTGCTGTCAGAAGAAGTTAGGTAAGATAATTGGCAAAAATGCTTGGGAAGTTTTTCATCAAAATGCCTCATCCATATATAAGTAATATGCTGTGTTAGACAGTGTCACCTGACCTTGTTGTATTTTATTCATTCCTAATTAGAAATGAGGCAACCAGATGTGAAAGGTCATTATACTAGTTTCTATGACACCTATCACAGCATATTTCTGTCACCTAGATTTTTATTAGAAATGCACTGAACAAGCTCTTCTCTCTCTGCCATATGTTTATTGCCATGTTCAAGGACCTGCAGGTAAAAAGGATATTTTGTCTACCCAGATGGTTACTGCCATATTTTGTTTTAAACTTCCACAGCATCTCAAAGTGCTAATTGATTCACACTCTGATGCCAGTTTACAGAGATGTTATTTTTAGTAATAACACTATTGACAGCAATTCCCTGCAAGAAACATCTCTTTAAGGAATAAAAAGAAAAAAATAGGGTCTTTCCCAGCCAAAAGCAAGGTTCTTTTTTTTTTTTTAAATGCTGATTCATATGAAATATAGTTTCAGTGTACCCTAATTTAAGACTATGAATTGCTGGGTTGGGGTTTTCCTTTTTTTTTTCCTATGGTAGCTTTTTGAAAAGTAATTTCATCCATTTTTATTGAAGTGCTCAAAAGGAATACAGCAACAAAATTACTAAAAGGCTACATTAAAAAATATTTGTCTTTACACAAGAGCATTTATGTTGTTTTAAAAACCTTCATTTTGTATTTCAGCATATATAAAATGTCTAGTAGTCATCAATTTTTTTTAGTTTTTTTCAGTTATGGAAGGTGACTTCTGATATCCCATTTAATCTGAAGAGCTTCTTATTTGGCAACTAATACCATTAAAATCAATTGCACCACTTGCTAAAAAAGGCACCATTCCACTCCACCTGCATCCAGGGTAACAGAATCTGGCTCAGAACTGATACTGTCAAAATTGATTGATTCAGCTTTTGTCTCAAACTTGCTTGGATACACAAAAAAAAAAAAAAATCAGAGGCTTTTCAAAGTTGAATATCAATACAAATCAGCAAGTCAGCAAATTACTTATCAAATGTTAATTTAAGGGTGTTTTATTATGTTCTCTCTTTTCCTTAAAAGAAAGTTGGGGTCTGTTATCTGTAGGATTACCATATATCCATCTACCTTTTCCCAAAGTAACAGAATGTGATTTGTGACTAAATTTTCAGGTAATTTTCAAATACATCTGCATCATTTTCTTAAGGTTTCAGTATACATTAACATTATGATGTATATCAATACCTATTACAGTACAGCAGAGAGTCAGACATCCAGGCTCTTGCTGTGATAAAGTTTATATATTACATGAATCATATGTATATATGGCAACAGAAGCCTCAATGAGACTGAAACATGTTTTGTTCAGACAGAATCTACCCCAGTAGTTTAGCAACTCCACTGCTGAGTAGTATAAATGATAACATTGCCCTGTTTGCAGCTCAGTCAAATCCAGATTTTCCCAAAGACAGCCACAGGTATTTTTCTAATGTCTTCCAAATTTCAGATATTATATGCAAGCAGTAGAAGTATACAAAAGACTGCTTTTGAGGATCTTTAAATCCAGAAATATGTTTACAATGCCAAGGGTTGGGTAACCTCAACAGGATTTGACTGAATCAGTGATAGGGGTGTCGCCAACAGATATTTGTGATATTAACAGTCAAAGAATGCATCAAAGAAAAAGTTCTTATAGATTTTTCTTTCCAAACAAATGTACAGCACAATAAGTTGAGGGCACTTTTATGGATCAGTAGCTAAATGAACCCATATACATGAAAACCAAGGGGAAAAGTTAATATAAGTCTTAAGCTTAAAATTTAAAAATAAAACCAGATGTGATGATAAGGCAGAAACTCTCCAGCATTGGAAATGCCGCACAACCTTAATTTGATGCCTGTTATATGGAAAATTGGCAATTTCTTACCCATATGAATTGAACTTTTAAAATATAAAAACTTCAGCCATCTATTTTATT
The DNA here is from genome assembly GCF_963662255.1 of Cinclus cinclus. NCBI lineage: Eukaryota > Metazoa > Chordata > Aves > Passeriformes > Cinclidae > Cinclus > Cinclus cinclus. The sequence continues at coordinate 76,597,287 of NC_085047.1, forward strand.
GTTAGTTACAGGAATTGCTCAGCTATAGGTGAAACTTGTGTTTTTTCAGTATTTGCTGTCTCCAGGACTGCCTTTCAAGAAAAACTGAACATTAAACTTAAATTTTACTTACCACAGATAAAGCTTGGTCTGAATGAGTGATTTAACTGAATAGAAGTTTTATTAGCTCTTCAAATAATGAAAAATTTCGTGAACATTATGCTATGTAGGTAGTCCATGTGAAATCACATTTTACTACAAATGTGAAAGGTAGTTATTTCTCTGAGCACACACTATTTGCATTAGTCTAATTTCCAAATTTGAGGATTTTTCAAATTTCTTGGTGTTTATTTTAAACTACTCATGTATTTTTAACAAAACCTGTTTAAGAAATCTCTCAGATGTCTGAAGAACTCCTGTACAAATGTTGAGTTATTGACTACAGCAGCTTCAGGGCTTTTTCAAATTTATTTTCAAACATCAGTTGGGTTTTGTAAGGACATCAAAATGTTGATCATTCTGACTGAAGTTTTCTTTTGCATTTCCTATTTCCCTGGGTTTTGAGGAGAAAAAAAAAAGGAAATGTGGCTTAAATTTTTATATTACATAGTGGTACCATAAGTATCTTAGTTTGTGGAGAGTGACATAGTACTTCTGAGTAGCCAATGGGTTATAATCACAGGTCAATTTTTTGGTGGGTAGGATGTGGGTCAGAAAGTTATTATTTAATATTAAAAATGGAAGGGGGAGAGGAATTACTGTCTCATTTATTGTCTTGGAGATTGTGAAACAAATTATGAAGGAAAAGAAAGGCTTTATTTTATTTTTTTTCTGTTATTAAGTGAATCATCTATATAGCAGTTATTTTCTCTGGTGTGGATCAGTTTGTTCTAAGATCGAAGGCACAAGACAGAACAAAGTCAGTATTTTTCCAAGATATATGGCAGCCTGGATTCACTTAAAAATGAAAATTGTAGTTCCCCTTCTCTTCTAGCTCCATTCATCTTCACTTAAAAGTGTGTTGTGTTAACACTGGAACTGGATCACAGTCAAAATACCGGATTTAGAAGCAAACAGGAATGCTAGATCTCCATGTCATCAAATACGTGACTTGAGGCAGAAGAAAATATTTCTTTTAGAGCAAGTTTAGCAGCCTCTAAATGATCATGTTTTACGTAGAATGTACATGTATACATTTCCTCCCAGACATGAAAGCAGAAACATAAGAAATAACTTGCTGTCTTTCCCATCATCCACCTCCTCATCAGCGTTATGGCAACTATCAGGGTGAGACTGGTTATGTCAAATGCCACAAGATTCACCATCAGCTAGCTTTGCAAAGTTTGTTAGGCTGTATGTGGAGACCTTAACATTTCCAGAAACCGGCACTGTAAATTGCACTTCTTCCTTTTTCAGTCTCCTTGTTATTAGAAAATAATTATTTTGCATGGGTTTTCCAGGAAGAGTGAGCAGTTCTCAATGCCCTAGAAAAATGGGAAGCTGTAGAGCATGTGCAAGATTTTCTACCTCAATCTAGATAAATTAATCTTTTGTTTCCATATATTCTGCTTAGAGACTCTTGAAGTAAAGCTCTTGTAAAATTCTTGTAAAATTCAGATTCTTGTAAATCTCTGTCCAGAAATTGTACAGAAGGATGTTTCTGTGATATTTTTCCAGAAAAAATTTTACAGTGATAGAAATGCTAAAAGTGAAGGTGATTAAAATCCTTTCAGTTTTTCATGGGACTAGTACTACAAAATATTTGGTAAGGGTGAACAAGAAGGCATTTAGCATTAAGAGATATATCAGTGTCTCTGGGCTTTTCATTATTAATCATTATTAATTGGTGTTATATGTCGTCATATTTTAACAGCAACTCTAAAATGAGACACCTTTCCTACCTTGCTCCATAATTCCCAGTCAGAGAACCAAAAAAAGTGCTGGTTTAGTGCTTCTAAATCCGTTCCCATCAAATCTCTACCAACCTGAAATAAAAATTGATTGAAATGCATTATAGGAAACTTAGTATGTTCAACAGGTCTTCAGCTACTCTCTTTGAAAACATTAACATATGACATATGTTATATATCTTTCACTCAAGATTTGGCAAGTTCCTGGTTAAAGGTGGTATCAGGTAGCACTGATACCACCTGTGGTGGCATAACTGCAAGTGTAGGACATTAGAGTCTGGCAAACAGGTGAGGAAATTGAATACAGAATAAAGAATACAACACAGGATTGGAAGGAACACATGTAGTAAAATTTTGGCTAATATTTTATCTCATTTCTTTTCTGGTTGTGGACTGTGCAGTAGTTACAGCAGCCATAGTTTTTTGTCCAGGTTTAAATGTTCAAAGATAAGATGGGGTGGGAAGGAAGGGGATAAAGGGTTTCTCTCTTATCATTGCACAAATGATATTTCATCTCTTTTTGTAAATAAAGTTACTAAGTATTTCAAATAATTTTAGAAGTAGGACAATGGCCTTCACTGGCATTTCTATTTCATTAGATCTTGATTATCATTACTGATTAGAAGTCAGGTGAAGAAATTGTATTTTGATGGCAGTCACACTGGTTAATTTCAAATTAAAAGATGTGTTATATGAAATTTATCTACTGATTCACAAAAATGTACCAGTGTGGGTTCATTTTTCTCTGTTCCCAAGTATATTCACTTTTTTACCATGTTAGAAGTTGGAAATGCTTGAGGAAGCCAGCAACAGACCTATTTTTGACCATGGACCAAAACTTCCTGTTGTCAATTGTGCAGAGTAGAAACTCTGTGTCACTGCGGCCAAAGAAAAAGGGTGAAATATATAAAGAAATACTATACTGTTAATGTTCAGCAGTTTTCCCATGGTATATCCTTCTCCTTTTCACATTTGAAACTGTGCATCTGTATCCATTATTTAATGAAATGGTCTCCTATCACCAGAATTTGAAATTATGAGCTTTTGAGCTGATACACAGCGAACTTGAAGATTTACAGTATTTATCTAGCACTTCGTAATTTCTTGGAGTTTCGCTTCAAATATTTGATAACTACTTCTGTACAGTGGTAGATGCCATGGAACTGGGGCCAAGACTTAAAGAAATAATCTTTGACATGCTTTATGGGCTATTTTTCGTAGTTATATTCTTATCTCATCAGTTTTGATTTAGGACTTCATTAATATTAAACTGAATTAATTTGCTTTTAAGTTTCTACCTAGTTTAAGTAATAAGTGGACCTCATTTTTTTCTTTCTGTGTTTAAACTAGCTGATATGCATTTGTATTTGCAAATAAATGTCTTTACAAATTAATGTTTTCTGAAATTGTATGAGCAAGTATTAAAACCAGCATTAGGATCCCAAAGAGGCTGTGGCAATCTTAATTAGTTTTATGGGCTGAATCCAATTATTCTTTATTGGAAACCGTGCTGTGAAATTCCCGTGCTTTCTCTTGGTAAAGAATTTACTTCTACTATTACAAAAACAAAACAAAACAAAAAAAGTAAATACTTGCAAGAGATTATCGAAATATTCATTCTACAACTGGAGAACTGTTTGCATGAATGTGATGCCTGTCATTTTGACAGAATGCCAGGGACCTCCAGGACTGAAAACTATAAACTGTCACAGTTTGAGTGGAAGAGCCAGGGTTACAGCACCGAGGACACTCGTGCCTTGTATCCCATGCAGACCAACCTGCTGTGGCAGCGTGCACTCTGCCGTGGGTCTCTTTTTGGCTACTCAAGAAGTGCTTTCTCAGCATTTAAGACCTACTGCTCACATAATCCCAGGTGATCTCCCAGTCAAGAGACCACCTGATGGTCAGCCCTAGGGGCAGAAGCACAGATCTCCAAGGTCAGTAGCACGGGTCACTCACTGCTCTGGGGTGTAAAACCCACTGAGGGTAGGAGGGGGTGGGGTTGGTATGAATTCCTGCCATCTGTTGAATAGCAGCAACTCCTGCCATCTGTTGCATAGCAAAACCAGTGGTTTATACTGAAGTTATCAATTCTAATGAAGAAGGTGCAACTGCATACATTTTAACAGATCAGCTTTGTTGTCCCTGAGTAGAGAGAATTCAATCTTTTGCTATTCAAAAACTAATTTAAAAAAGTTTTCCACTGATTCTAGTGATAATAAATTCACTATATCTCTTTTCTTTACAGGGCTGAATGTCTTCATATTTAATTACTGTTAACAAGACCTTTATGGGAAGAATTGAAAATTTCATGTACTGTAATAGCATTAGGATATTAAATGTAACCATCAGGTGGCCCTCTTAGGATTACTGCTTCTGATTGAAACCTATTCAGCTTTTTCTTCCTTGTCATTTAAACTTCATTAAGTATAGAAATTCTCTTTTTTTGCTCCTTTCCATGGCAGCCTTGCAGTCGAAGATATGTAAGCTTACAATTCGTTTGGTTTGATAGATAGAAATTTGATCTGATTGCATTCTGATTTGGAATGGTCTGAAGGGTGAGTTGGATTTTTTCAAAGACAAAATAAGAATAGAAGTGGTTGTTCTATGTAGAAACAAACAAATTAGAAAATACTGGATTTTTTTTTTTTCTTTCAAGGTATTCGTAGGATTTGTTTCTAGAATTTTGCCCTTAAGTGTACCATGTTTACTCTTGTGTAACTTTTCTTATAATCTGATTCTGTTTTGGAAGGGCAATCCTGATTAGCAAATGGAAGCAGAATTTTTAAAAGTCATTCTTAAGGTCAGAAAGCATGACCAAAGTTGAGATCCTACAGAATCAAAGTTTCTGTTACTAAGTAAACATATTTCAACCTTCCGGATACAGCGTCATAGTGAATTTCACTGCTTCTGTGGTTAAAATTGAAAAAAAAAAAAATAGGAGAAATTGCTTCTTTAAAAACACCGTGTAATATTCTCCATGCTGCACTAGAGTCAAGAAGCTTCTGATTCTTGGAAGAAGAGACCAAAACATCAAGAACACTTCTCTTTATAACAAGAGGTTACTTTTCAATTCTTCTGCCACTAATTAGTATCAACATCTTAACATTACTTTGCATTGCTTTATTTGGCAGTTCTACTATGATTAGCACAAAAAGCAGGGGATATTGTCATGCATAGCTGCTTAGGTATCATTTCCTCCAGTCTCATATGCTTTGCCAAACAACAACATATACCTTTCCTTGTCCTGTGGTGCAAGCCCAGCAACTCATATTTCAGGTGGTAGAACACATGCCAGTTTATAGCAATGGAAAATATATACCTTTTTTTTACATCTGATTTTATTTTTACAGCTCATGATGTTCCCTGAGGAAGCAGTAAATGCTTTGCTTTTAGGACATGGCAGCTTTGGAGCACAAGGCCATATCTGTACCAGGGAAGCATTCAGATGGGGCAGTGATGATGTACCAGCCTATAAAAGCATTGTGTGCACATGCATGAGGTCTTCGTTTCAGTGTAACAAAAAGAAAGCCCAAGCTACTGCAACGAGTATTAATATTTGATAAAGTTTCTCTTTTTTTCCTTCAGTTTGAAGTATTTGTTATTTAGATTGGGTCAGTTAGTGTTTGGTTTGGAGCTTTTTTTGCAAAGCAGCCTTTTCTTTCTGCAGTTCAATCTGACATTGCCATTTGTAGCTTTGAACTGTAGGGAAAAAAACATTTTTTATCCAAATGTATATATTTTATTTTGCAGAGGGCAGCAGCTGATAATTTTTTCCTGTAAATCTTATTTAAACTTTTTCAGATGTGTCAGTTTGAATAAAAAGGACAAAACTTAGATGGATAAAACAACTTAACTGAATAGCTAGCGTTCTATTCCAATAAGATATTGTTAAATAAGAAGGAAACAAAGATTGCCACAAAAACACTGATTTATTTCATGTGGAAAAGGCAGTGATTAGTATTACCTAGTTATTTTATATGACATGCCATCAAAACATCTCAGAGTTATTTCCCCCTGTACATGCTGGTGTCTGTTGCTTAGCTGGGCATTCATGAACATCAGACAGACCTTTTCCAATATTCCAGAGTTGTCCTCAGAGTCTTGGCATGGACACCAGGGTGGATGTGGCATTTCACGTTTTCATCATCATCACTAAACTTGGTGAAAGTGAAATTGTTTGAAAATCTAGCAATTTGGAGTATTTCTGCCTAAGCAAAGGACATTAATCATAACAGTGATATGATCCACTGGCCCACAGTACAACAGCCTGTGTCTTGGAAATACCCAAAGTCATTGGGGATTCATTTTTCCATTTTCCATTTCTTGGATTTTCATTTTCTTCATAGGTAGTGAATAAAACTCAGTGAGGTGCTTCTGTCTGCAAACAAAATGCACACAAATACCCTCACCATGACAGCAAAGGAAAAAAATATCCCAAAATGCTGATGTCTGCTTAAAAACCAGTGAAATTTGCTTCCCCTTTTTCACTGTAGAAGAAAAGGAAGGATTTGCCTATAGGGATCATTCTGGAAACTTCCTTATCTCTGAGCTCCTAAAACAAGGCTTCCAATAAATTTTGTTAGTAGGACCTATATATAATTGCTGGTTAAAAATTCAAGGGACATGAAAACCACCAATGTAGTATTGTGTTTTCCTAAAAAAGCACTGGAAAAAGGAGGAACAAATTCAGGTAAAATCATTCATGTTTCAGAAGACACTATTATGATAACCAAGTCAGTTCTATTACAAAAGTATCTTATAGACAGATTTAACACTTAGTGTAGGTGTCTTAGCCTGGGAGAAAGGCTGAGAAATAATTATAGCTAATAGAAAGAGGTTGAAAACATAGTCAAAAAGTCCTTTTCTAACATAAGGAAAATGAGCAATCACACAAATAAATCCAATACCTGGGCAAAAATGTTGAAATTATAGCTATTTCATGAAAAATAAAATTTTATAAATTAATATTTATTGAAAAAAACAAGTTAAATGAACATGAGTTTACTAGCTATGTTAGGCTGAAATGTCAAATGTAAAGAGCTAAATTTCAAGCAAAAAGATGAGTTATTTAGTAATTGTCAAAAGGGTATATAAACAAAGTAGGAAACATGACTGAGAAAAGGAAAGTTTGCTCTACCTCTTAACTAAAACTTCTTATCTAGCTTTTTACTAACCTTCCAAACATGGTGAAGAATTAATTTCTTCCTGCAGTAGAGTCATGAAGTGGATTAGGACTGAGGAAAAAAATACCTGGATTCTCAAGAACATGGGGTAGATGGCCAAAGGGATTTAGTCTTTAGCTTTAGAAGTTTTCTTGAAAAAAATATATTTTCAGTAAATTATCCTAAATATCTATCAAGTAATTTGTGATTTGGAAACAGTAGAAAACAACCATCCATCTGTAAATCTCTACTTTACAGAGAAGTTTGATCTGTAATTTATTTTATTCTATTTTATGGTTATTGCAAAAAACTTCAAAGCGGGAAAGATTCATTTCACCATCCCAGTATTCTTTGCTATTTTATCCCAACAAATTGAGTTGTAAGTCATTTTCAGGTGGTTTCTCTGATAAGCTTAGGCAAGTGTAATTTCATGCAGAACAAGTCAGACTTACATTCCTACTGTGGAAGAGAGCTCATCGGTCTGTCATCTGGGACAGAAGGGCAAAACTCTTCAGAATTACTTAGTGTCAGTTACTTCTTTTTTTTTTTTTTTTTTTTTTTTTTTTTTTTTTGTAGTGCAACATAACTCTTCCTCAGGAATGGAATAAACCTTGTGTTCATTTCCCTTTTTAGCCTAGATCAAGCAATGCAATTTTAACAAAGGTTCATAAACATTTAGAGAGCTACATAATTACAAATAGCGCCCATATTATTATCGCAGTGAAGTAAATGCTCTGTTCAGCCAAAGAATGAAGGTAGCAGTGAAAGTTTTTATATCTGTCGGTTTGAGGTTTTTTTCTGGAGATTGGCATGGGTAACAGACAGATTCAACATGCACAATAGGACTTTTCAGGTTAGTTTGCCAGCCAGAAGACCACTTAATGCAAAATGTGGTGGTGGTGGTGGTGGTGGTGTGATGAGCAGAGGTCTCTAGGTTGTCTCACGCTGGCCACCAAACAGCCGTCAGGTGCTGTGAGCGCTAGCCAGGGTCCTGCAGTGACGTCTGCAGGGAGAAAATGCTATGCAGGACCAGGACCATAATATGGCCATTATTAGTCTGCTTTCTCACTGGAGACTGAAAATTTGACAGTATTTATTTTGTTAGCAAAGCCCAAGATGGCAGGGCTGCTTATAGGAAGATTTTGTTTGCTTCTTGTAAATCAAACAAGAATGAGAAAAAAAGAAGTTGATCACTGGATTAGTCTTTAAAATGGTCAATGTTTGGAGAATTGTGTCAAGCTGAAACTCCTCCTTTGTTAAGGAGGAGTATCAACTAAGACGGTCTTTTGTAACTCATAAAAAAGGGAAGAGTTCATTCCATATTATTTTCACATTGTTACTTTATTTTTAATTATTATAATAATCCAAATTTAATTAAAATACTTCATCTTTTAAAATCTTTACTTTTAGAGGAAGGATAATAAAATCATAGAACTTCAGGGTAGAAGACAAGAATAACAAATTATGGCAGAGGATTTTCATTTTATGTTTTGATAGTATTTTGATTATCATGTGATTTGTATTAAGTTAGGTGCATTTATTGGAAGATTAATTGCTTTTCAGCCAATAGCCTTATAAAGACACAAGGTCAAAAAGATGATGTTATGGATCAACTATTCTGCTTTTGTCCTCAAACTAATAATCACATCATATTGAGTGAGTTTTCACAGATATATCCAGTATTGAATTAAAAAATTAAATTGAAGTCTATGAAAACTGTATTGATAGAAGAGCAGTACATGTTAAAAAATTTGAATTCTTTGCAGTTAACAAAGTTGATTAAGTGGCTCATTTACATGAGGTATTGGCAGGAGTGAGACAATTCTAAAAAAGGGAAGGGAAATCATATAATGAAAGAAAGACACAAGGTAAACACAGATAAGAGAAGCTTGGTAGGAGATATTGTGGCATCAGGGGATGGATTCAAAATATGAAGAAAGCTATTAGCAATAATTTTGTCATGTGGGTTTAACTTCTTTGTGCTCAGGAAAATGGTTTTTATAGACTTGTTTTAGCTGTTTGAAAATAGTTCTCAAAAAAAAATGTTAGTAGATTAAGTCCTGTAGATTAAGGGGCCCACTGCCACATTTAAACATGAAGACCACTACCTTCCCTATGCCTCACCCCAAAAACTTCTTATGTGTGCACCAGATGTATGAAAACAGCAAGGAAAGAGTAGTCAAAAAGAGGATTTGGAAGTTTTGGTGCTGCTGGAGAACCTAAGGAGGGCTTTTCACAGGTGATCCCCTTGGTTTCGGGGACTTGGGCGGGCGAGAGGGGTGGGGTTCTTTAATTTGGACAAAAAGAGATGAAAGAGATTCTAGACAAAACCAGCCAACTCTATAAACTCACATGCACTGCAGCTGTACTACTCACCCCTGCAACTCTGGAACAATTTCACTTTCTGAAAACTATTTTCCTTCTTGTGGCATAACCATACTATTACATACTGCCATTGATCACTTACCCCCTTATATATGTGATCACTTCTTCTACTGCTCTATTTCTCTCATTTTTCAGGGAATTTTTTATGAAATTTGTGGCATCATAAATGGTTGTTTCACTCAAAAACATTTTACCTGTGTGCATTATAATAGCCTGTTTTATGTTACAGCTCATTGCACTTTCAAGACTGTTGATTCTGTTAAGGCTGCATTTGCCTATTGCATTGGACACTACAATTACAGGATAAAACAGCAGAGAATAATTTAGACTAAAGTAGTATTTCTCCAACTTTATGTGAGACATCTATTAAATGTTTTCTCAGTTTTCTAGGAGAGTTTCTATGTATGTGTCATTCTTTGTTTTGATTTCCCTGGACTTTTAACTGATAGCCCTATTTTGATTTCTATAAACCAGTCAATGTCTATTCCAATGGATAAAAATTGCTTACTGGAAAATGTTGGTGTTGTTTATGTGTTTCCTGTTTTATTATAAGAGACTGATGGTTTTAACCAAAAATTTAGATTCTTAAGTTTGATTAACCTAGACTTCAGAAAGAGTAAGCAGTCTGTTCCATGCTACTTAGTAGGATTTGTTACATGCCTGGTCAGTTTGAAATGAGAAAATGACTCAACTTTGTTGCAATTTCTTAGTCATTTTGTCGGTTGTTTTTTAAACCTTGGCCTACATGCCAATCTCCATTTTTCACATAAATTAGGAGTTGCAATTTTATGGATAGCTTGCAATTTATCATCTGTTCCTCTTAACACCCACCTTGTCCTCATAATTTACAGATGATAATCAAAAAAGCACAAAACTTGGCATCAAGTGTAAAGAAAATCAAATATAAATTAAATAATACTAGAGGGGAACTGTTATTATGCCAGAGAACTAAAAAAATATTGGGCCTGTTAAATGAGATGAACTAAATATACACAATAGCACCCTCCAGACAAAGTGCAACATTTGCAAATCCTTTTTCTTGTCTTTGAAATGTAAGTGTATTTCACTTCAACAAAGAGATGTGCCTTTTTATCTTCTTTATTAGGTGTCATATGCATTGTCTAATGTTAATGAAAAATGGTACCATGTGGGCTCAAAATCCCTTTTTCTTTCATGCACATGACAATTTTGTTTCTGAAATCTAATGCAAATAAATCATTATGTCAATGAAAACCAGTAATCTGCACCCAAAAAAAAGAGAGGAAAAAAGGAGTGGTGGGGGTGGTTAGAATGTGCATCTTCATGAGTTTAACAAATAACAACACTGCTTTTTTCAGTTCTCAGGCTCTATTCCCATTTGACTCAGGAGGGACTTCTGCTTTAATTACATAACTGCAGAGCTCTTTTTTAATAGCGTAGGTGAATTTCTAAATGGACCTGGCAGTCTGGCCCTTGAGGCCAGGTGATGTCTTCCTCTCAAATTCACATGGACCAGGATTTGATTCTTAGAAACTCTTTGTTGCTTCTGGTAGTTTACATCCTCTGTGAGTGTGAGGACTTCCTGTTACACCTGTAGCATGCAAGTGCTACCAGCAGGGTTGCAGCTGTCTTTCAAAACCTGCATCCCCTTTCATTACAGCTGTTTCTGTTCTGCACAGGATGCTTATGAGATGTAATTTTTGGTATGTGTGTATATCATAGCTGCTATGTTTAATGGCTTGGAAAATACTGTCACTTGGTATTTTAATACTTGTAGTCCTCAGAAGTTCTCGGCTGATGAACTGTTAGGCATTTTTCTAATTCTTCTCTTAGCATTTCCCTATTGTTTTTGCAATTGCTTCCAGGTTGCTTATCTCTGAATCAGGAAATGTTAGTGTATGTTGAAGTTGTGATTTCAATCACAGCTTTTTTACTTACCAGACCCAATGAAGACTGTTGCATCACCACTCTTGCTGTTAACTTCTATGTATGTTCAACCTCAAGCTTTCAGCAACAGGTCATGTCAATCCTAGGGAAAGGGCTCCCTCAAGACAGTAGTCCATTGACACCAAAGCAAACTGCTGACAATTCCACCGTGAGACCTCAGTCAGGACAGATTGTTCTGATCCCAAATTCTTTGTCTGGGATCAATATTGACTAGTATTAAGAACTAGCCTTTTTTTTTTTTTTTTTTTTTTTTTGCTTTAGGTGTCAGAAGTCCAGGCTTATTGCTGATCTTATTTGTGATCTTATTTGAGCATGGCCATCAAATTCATGCCATAAATCAGACACTGGCTGCTGCATACAAAGTGAGCCAGCTGTGCATTTGGGGGGCATTTCAGTGTTTTCAGAGTTTGCCTTAGGTTTTCTGTCATGGGCTTGCAGCTTTTTTAAATCTGCTGTTGTGATGGGTTAGCCTGCTTATATAGCTATTATATTTGCTTCAGAGGGAAACATCTCCTTAAATAGCTTCCAGGCATTGGAAACTGCATGTTAGCTTGCAGGAGGGCTCTAGCTCTTATAAGTGACCCCAGAGGCATGCAAGAGGCTGGTGCAACTATTTCAGAACCTGATCTTCAGATCACAAGCAAAAAGGCATTGCAAGAATGAGAGCTTACAAGACACTGAAAATTAGGTCCTTCCTTAATGTTTCCTGAAAAAGGGTAGATTTACACTATTTTGTCTTCAGTGAGTAGTTCAGTTTTGTATCTGCAGAATAAGGAAAATGAAGATAAGAATGTGATTTTTAAAATAGAGTTTATGAAACATAAGTTATTGTGCTCAATTTCACATAAATGCTCAGATTAAAAATAAAAGCATGTTGCAAAAACTTTAAACTTACACATATGACAATCAGAAAATTATTGTAGTCACGTGTCTGTTGTTTGTTTTTTTTTAAATATTTTGTTAACTGAAAGTTTATAGCAGAAGAATTATTATACATTTAGAAAAGCTTGTTTGACTTGAAATCTTTATTTTGAACTTAAATCTTCTCTATAAAACAAGTCAAACATCATGTCAGTTTCACAGGTTTTCCCATTATAATTACCTTCTTTTGCTTTTCATGGAGTTGGTGTACATATAGCAATGGGGAAATAGACTCTGGCACCTATCAGTGGTAGAAGAAATGCATTTAAAGAACACAATAATGAGGATTCATAAGGATCTGAAGTAACACATTTGGTACAAGTGGTCTTTCCACAAGTTTGTTGCTTCTTGCAAAATAGCAGCCGCTGGCTGCCACACATAAGATGACTTCATGAAGAGTTCTAGGAGGGTTTGATTCATTGTTCTGGGTTTATTAATACAAAATCATGAACCTGAATTAACCAACCAATTTAGATAAGACCATCTGTTGTCTAATAAGATGTGACTGTAATTTGAATAGTGATTTTATAATAAGTGCATTATGGGATGAAGGACAAGCAGATATTAGCTTTGTCTCATTAGCTTCCAGAAAAAAAAATGTAGCTAATTTGCCACTATGGAACATGGAATATTTTTCTTTAAGTCTTACAGCAGTTCTGTGTACCAGCTTATGCCCCTGTCTGTATCTTGTCTACCATACAATAACGTCAAAACTAAAAAGAAAATAGGATTCAATGTACCTTTTGGGATAGTATTGTGGTACCTCCTTAGTGACAATAAATCAATTTTGTTCTTGCTTGGATCTTCATAGTGCTACTGGATACCCTGACTGCTGTGAAAATGAAAATTCAGGCAATCTAGTTTATTAAGATTACGTCAATGCCATCTGGTTTTGCTTTATTTAGTTGCCCTGTCTGGTCTATTACAAGAACAGAATGTCAGCTAAGTACTGAGAAAACCTGTCCTTTCCTGGATGTCTGGCAATGAGAAGATGGACAAAGCACATTGTAAAGTTGACTTGTCAGCTCAAACTCTCCCTAAAGCTTTCTTATGTTTTTATATGCATGTTAGATAATACTGTAGATTAAGCTTTACTACTGACTATTATGCTTTTACTGAACCTCTAAAACTGAATTTTATAGAACCATTGTCCAGTTAAATAACAAGGATAAACTTTTTCTTTGGTCACAAAAACCCAAGCATTAATCCTTATGAATGAAGATTAAGACAGAAATAAGTGCAGATTTGTCTGGCAATGATTTTCTTTAAAAAGAAGAATGTTGTGTATTTTGTATAGGTTCTGGTTGAGCTGTTGTTTCCTCTCATATCTGAGTGATCTTGTATGCAGGAAAGAAAAGCATATAATTAGCAAGGAATACAGTACTACTAACTAGAATGTTATGTTAAAACACCAGACTGACTGGTGTAGTCCGCGTGCTGGAGGCAGAGAATGCCATTTACATGGATATTGGCAGGTGTGAGAAGTGTGAACTTTGTGAAGTTCAGTATGGCCAAGTTAAAGGTCCTGCACCTGGGTTGGGGCAATCCCAAGCACAGATCCAGGCTGGGCAGAGAATGGATCAAGAACAGCCCTGCTGAGAAGAACACAGAGTGTTTGTGGATAAGAAGATCAACATGAGGCAGCAATGTGCCTTCACAGCCCAGAAAGCCAAACGCATTCTCTGTAGCATCAAAATAATCAAATGAAAAACCTTTTTCTAATATCCAACATGGACCTCCCCTAAGAGAGTTTAATGCCATTTCCTCAGGTCCTGTCACTTCTCACCACAGATGAGAAATCAGCAGCTTAAGCAAGGTAATTTTCCCCCTCCACTCTGCTCCTGTGAGACCCCACCTGGAGTCCTGTGCCCAGCTTTGGGGGTCCTAACATAGGAAGGATGTGGACCTGCTCAAGCAAATCCAGAGGAGGGCCAGGTAGATGATCAGAGAGCTGGAGCACCTCCCACATGAGAACAGGCTGAGAGAGTTGAGGTTGCTCACTTTGGAAAAAGAAAGCTCCAAGAGAACTTAGGGCAGCCTTCCAGTACTGAAAAGGGACCCACAGAAAAGCTAGAAGGGGGCTTTTTCCAAGGCCCTCTGATACCACAAGAGAATTGGCTTTAAACTGAAAAAAGGGTAGGTTTAGATTACACCTAAGGAAGAAGTACTTTACTGTGAGAGTGGTGAGTCACTGGAACAGAGAACTTGCCAGAAAACCTCGGGTGCCACATCACTGAAAGCGTTCAAGGCAAGCCTGGATGGGGCTTTAAACAGCCCAGAGTAGTGGAAGGTGTCCTGCTCATGGCAGGGAGTTTGGAAATAGATTATCCCATCCAGGGGTCTCATCCAAACCAAGCCATTGAGAAAAAAACTCATGAGTTCCTTGATATTGATATTATGATGTGAAAAATTACATCAACAGGTTTTGCACTTCCATATTTCACAACACGTGGATACAGGAACATAAAAGAGCAATTGAATACAAAGGTCTTCAATTTCCCTTTGTCTCTGTTCTGTTGCTACCACCTTCTCAGTCTGAATGCTGAGCTTCAGGGACAATGCTGTGTCTGAAACTAAGGCACTTTCTGGTAGTAAGCTGGCTATGCCTTTGCTTAGTCAAAGACAGAAAACAATCCAGTATCTTAGAGGGAACAGTTCTGGCACCAGGCTAAAGGTGAGCTGTAATGTGCAGGATAAGACCCTCCTTGGATATTGGACCAAGAAGGCAGAAAGGGCACACTGAACTTTAAAAGCCAGAGTGCTTTTAATCCTCCAGGAAAGCAAATAATTTGAAACTGAATCTTTTTATTAAAAGATCCAGTTATTGTATTGACTTTTTCAGAGAGGGCAGACAATGAGTTTTCTGTACAATTTAATGAAGTATCACCGGAGAAGAAATTACATAATATGAAATCTTTAGACAAGACTGAAAGAGCACATTTTGTATTTCCAGAATGGTAAGGATTCATTGCAGCTTCACATTTCCTAACAAACCCTGAAGTGAAAATGATGTCTCTCCATAAATCCTACTGTATCATTTGGACAGGGAGCTGCTTTATGTTCACATTCATGTGGTTTTAAAGCCATAAAATAGTATCCACAAAAATTTCTGAAGCATGTCATTTTTCAGTAAATCTGTACAGAGTTGTAAGGAGTAGGAAGCCTTTTGTATTTACAAGGGCAAAGAGTCTCAGGCAGCAAATACAATCTAAGCAAAAGGAAAATGTATTGCAGGTGCTGATCGTTGACTTAAGAGAAGATCAGAAGATTCTTTGCACATGAAAAAAATACACATCACCAGCAGGGCCACAAGTTTGAAAGTAATACTGCAGCATGTTAGTCATGTTCCGTTCATTTTCGCTGTGTCTCTGTATTTTTTTCTTTAATAACACTCTTTGGATTTTTGATTGAAATCAAAATGCAGTATTTTTTTCCAAGGAATATGCAAGGCTTAAAGCAAAAGGAAATTGTTTTCCAGCAAGGGCTCAGATAAGCTAAATATGTAAGAGTTTCATTTAATGGTTCTAAGTGGAAGATACTTTTGGGCAAGGCTTGTTACACGTTGCACCTTTTAAAATGAAATATCATGTCTTGTATACATGAATTCTGCAGTATACCATTAATCCCAGGAGGCAGCCATTGAAGCCTTTGGAAAGGGGAAGGTAAAAAAAGCTTCTATTTCAAAGGGAAGGTTATAGTTGAGGTTAATTCGGGATGTCATGAAAGTGTGTCTGTGACAAGATTTAGTGACAATGTAAGGCCAAATTAATGCAAGATCAGTGGCCTGACTATTGATTCTTATCATGGGATCCTGCTGAAATGAAGTCATTATTTAATTATACTTTTACTTACACTATAAATTGTTCTCAGAATAGACTTCACTTGATTTTGATGTCTGCATCTCCATCTTCACTCCTCTTTTGTGCCCATAAATATGTATGTAATTAAGAACGCCACAAAATTTTCTTTTATTGTACTTCACATGCTGACATTTTTCAAACATTTTGATTCTTCCATTCAGAACCGTCTGTGATATCAAATAGTTCTGGTTACAGAAGCCTTTGAAGATTGTGTAACCAAAATTTCTCTAGATTTGTTTTTAAAAATCAGTGTTTGAATGGTTTTCCTTTAGTTCTTGAGTGATTGAAAATACTTTCTTTTACTGTCTCCAGAAGCAGACTAAGTAGACTAAACTTACTGTTCATACAAAAATAAGTAACTTAACTGGGATTTAGAAGAAGCTAATAAATACTGTATTATGACTTAATATACAACT
The DNA here is from genome assembly GCF_963662255.1 of Cinclus cinclus. Taxonomy (NCBI): domain Eukaryota; kingdom Metazoa; phylum Chordata; class Aves; order Passeriformes; family Cinclidae; genus Cinclus; species Cinclus cinclus. Next base: position 76,613,849 of record NC_085047.1, read on the forward strand.
GCAAGGGCTTTGCTACAGAAATCTATATGGAAAGCTCAAGCACCTACAAAATATCAGCAACATTCACTGAACAGTCAAAATTGCATTGATTGCCTATTTCATATTATCAATTATCAATATCAAATATTTATATTTTATTCTCATGGTTCTGATTCAGATCTGTTTGGCAAATTTCTGACTAGTAAAAGCTTGCAATAAATTCAGGTTTAATTTGTCTTGTGGACCACGCCTCACATTTTTTATTTAAATTACACAGATTTGAAGACCCAAGAATTGAGAAAAATAACTGCAGTGGTTCTATGTTAATAGTTGGACTCTTACACATTTTTTCCAAGTTTAAGATGCCATGAAAATGAGACTGGTTGTTATTGTAATGATACTGTTTGAAAAGCAGAATGCAAAAATGGGTAGAATTTTAAATACAGGATTATGTTTGTCATTTTTAGAACATGGAAGTATCTACTTCTGTGCTAGTATAATGCAGTGAAAACACAGTCTTGCTCAAAATAAGAATCTTAATATTACTGAGGAAAAGAAATCTCAGCTTAGTGGAATAAAGTTTCATAAAAAGTTGGTGAGAGATTTAGAATCATAGAATATTGAGTTGAAAGTGACCCACAAGGTCATCTCATCCAGCTCATGATCTCACATAGGACCACCCCAGAAATCACAGCACATGCCTGAGAGCATTGTCCAGGCACTGTTCTTCTTGGGCTCTCTCAGGCTGGTGCTGTGAGCACTTCCCTGGGGAGCCTGTTCCAGTGCCCAGTCACCCTCTGGGGGAAGAACCTTTTCTTGATATCCAATCCAAACCTCCTCTGACACAACTTGAGGCTATTCCCTCAGTCCTGTCACTGCCACCACAGAGAAGAGATCAGTGTCTCTCCCTCCTCTTCCCCTCATGAGGAAGTTGTGACTGCAATGAGGTTTCCCCTTGGTCTCCTCCAGACTGAACAGACCAAGCGACCTCAGCCACTCCTCATACGGCTTCCCCTCCAGGCCCTTCACCATCTTTGTTGGCCTCCTTCAGACACTCTCTAACAGCTTTTTATTTTTCTTTTATTGTGGTGCCCAAAAATGCACACAGGATTTCAGGAGAGGCTGCACCAACTCAAAGTACAGCAGAAAAATCTCCTCCGTTGACCAGATGGTGATTCCAATTAATCTGATAAAGGGAGCAAAATTAACTTTTTTATTTTGATCAAAGCAATGAGTAAAATAAATCTGCAGAATTTAATCTGATTTTCATTGTTTCACACCATATTTACCAAAGCATCATATGCAGAACTGCTTTTTTGTTTTGTACGCTGTATTTCTGTCTTTTTAATAAAAGAAAATAAAACTATGTAATTTACAGAACATAAAAGTTAAATATGTAATGAAACAAACCCAGCCTCTGCAATACTGCACTGTAAGTAAGATATCCAACTTTTACTTAACTCAGATTGTGGAGTTTTCTCCTTGGAACATTATTCTCATTTTAAAACTTCTCCTATGAGAGAGAGAGAGAGAAAAATCAACTTATTAGATGAGTAAGTAATGAAATAGCTTTCTTTAATAACCATGCCTGGTTGTTGCTTGGTATTTAGGCATTCGAAAAATAAACAAATAAAATGCAGAGCATAAGGGGTTTGCTTGCACATTCAGTAGTAGTAGTAGTAGTAGTAGTAGTAGTAGTAGTAGTAGTAGTAGTAATGATTAGCCATTAAATGATAATATAGCAAGATCATTATGGTAAAACTTAAAATACTGAAGAAATTTCTTTTCTATCTTGTGCACCTATGTTCATAAGTAATAGTGTTAAAATTTTCACATTTTCAACTACTGCAGAGGGAATATATACATTTTACATTGGAGTGATAATATGTAAAGCATTCTGTTAATGTTTTTACTCTGAATGAAGAACACTTAACTATGGTGAAATTCTTTCTGGTTCAGCTTGTCTTTCAGTGCCCTTGACAACTGTAGGGTGAGAGAGAGGAGTGGGAAGAGAGCCTGATTCCTGTGTTTCAGGGTTTCAGTCTTGGCTAAATGTGTTTAATAATATTTTTTTCATTTCTCTAACTTTTTCTCATCCTAATAGGTGCCCAGAAGTTATTTTTGTTCCATCTCTAGCAGAAGCAATGTCACTTATCTCACCATTTTGTAAGCGTCCACACAGCCTGTCAGGAGTCTTATAGGTAGAACAAGAGATAGGAATGGGGATGAGATATATGGGTTGTGAAGGGCTGATTATAGTAAGAACCCATTTCCTGAAGTCATCTTGTACAAGGGAGTACTTCTGCAACATTATTTTGTATATTTTTGTTCCAATGTTGTTTGCCAAAGCTGTCTTTTTAAAGCACTGCTGATTTCACTGTGGTATTCCTGTTGTCTTCTTCACTCAGGGTGAATAATATTGCTGCACTGAGGACTTCTCTCCCATCTTGTGAAATACCTTTTGTGTTTTGGACACGACAGACTTTCCTTACTTTTAAAAGGTTTGGAAAGTGGTTGTGGTAGAGTAGCTGACAGTTCATCCATACCGGAGATGGTAAGGATGAGACATCATTCTGCAGGCATTATAAATGGATATCTGGCACCACGAGTGCCTTTATGCTTTGAGAGTGTTTATCCTTGTGGTTCTGGAAACCAGACCACTAGGTGGATTATATTGCTGTACATAAATTGCGTTCCAGCATGTTTTATAAATCAGGTGGCTTAATCAAATAAAGACAAATGGCAATGGAATAGCTTAAATACAAATTTACTACCAGGTATCCATTAAAAAGCATTATATGTATTTTCCCTTTACTGGATTTTCTGACTTGGCCAGCAATAAATTCCATAATTTTTCACTTAGAGACATGGGTCAAATTGTCATTCAGTCTGTGTGGTCTTTTGAGGTTCAAGATTAATGTGTTTGGTTTTTTTGTTTTTTTTTTTCATCCAGCAAGGACTGACATCTTATTTTACAAGCTGTAAATCTTCTTCCTCTTTCTTAAAGGAGAACTGGGCATGCTGAGGGAGAAATACAAAAATCCTTTTCTTTGTCTAGTTGCAGGTGGGGTCAGTCAACAGGACAGTCAAGACTGCCCTATTTTTTTAGAAAGATTGTGACAGTCAATTGGGAAGAATGACACCAGCAGGGACGAGGGCAGTCCCAGTTACAAACCTTCCCCCATATGCACTGTGTCTCAGACTGAGATTTCAGGAGTTCTCCATGGAGAACATAGCTGCAGTGCCTGCATCAGATCCTCAGTTGAGCAGTGGTATTGTGGCCACTGACTACATCAGCAGAAGATCTGTGGAGGCATGACAGACCCAGAGTCCACCTAAAAAAAGACAAAAGCACACAGGGTGGTTTTATGCATAGATATCACATCCTGACACGCGGTCACAATGTGACCACAATAGCTGGGAGCACTGCACTTCTGGGTTGATGCATGGAGTCGATGGAGGAAATTATTACTCCTTCCCATGCCTTCCAAATCCATTTAATATAAAATCTTTAAGCTGAGGGTGTATCGGATAATAAAGTGATAAGAAAAGATGATGCACGTGATCTTAGCCAACAGCTGGGAAGTGTGCATCTGGGACAGGGGCTTCAGTGCATACTGCAGAGCACTTCTGCCCACTGAGGATGATATAGGTTCACCACTTTCAGGGGCTGGTGACAGATCTAAAAGATGGCACATAAAAGAATGATTTCTTCACTTGAGAAAGTAAGAACTCTAAATCAATACAATTACAGTAGTTCATAGAGATAACTGAAATTCCTGGGTTTTAAATTACTCTGGCAAAATTTCTGAGCAAATGAAAATAATCTTGGGCTATATTGTTTACTTCCTTAATATCTTCTTTATTTTTCTCATTTATAAATCTGCTGGTCTTCGATACTAGTTGGCCCTATTCAAAATTAATTTTCTTGCTCAGTTTTGAGTAAAAGAAAAAGTAATTTGAATAACATCTTACCTTGTGAGAATTTATGAGGAACAAGATATTAAAAATATTTCTATATGGTTGTAGACACTATTTCTGGTTTGTACATCATCCTATAATTCATGGTAGGATAAATGAAGATTTAATAGCAAATTTCACATACAATCTATCTCTAAATAAAATAAAAAGTAAAGTCTGATTGTCAGATATATTTTAATAGATTAGGTTTGATCTGCTTCCTTCAGGTATGAACAAATAACCAGCTTAAACTTGGCAAATTGTTTTTTATTTGGTACTTCCTTCTTTCAATCCAATGCTACAATGTCCTTACTTTCCATTGGAATTATTTCCTAAAAAACTTCATTACCTAAAGTATAATATTACAATACCAGTTATCATAAAGTCAATTTGCTGCTAAAGTTCACCCTTCTGCTATCAGGGAAAAGACAATATGTCTAATTTTAGTTTTTTCATACACAACTTCAGGTTTTCTTATGTTTATGCGAATATGAGTGTGAAGAAGAAAGAAAATTGAATCTTTTACACAGGACAAGTTTGTTTTAATATGTAAAACATTCTCTGTGAAATTATATACTTGACTTTGTAGTCATCTAGTGCTAGTACTTCGGACCATGTTTTTCTATAGTGTACAACTCAGATACAAAATGCTGAGAAGATCGTTGTTCATAGAAACATTAATTCCCCTAACTATTCTTGTTTTAATCACCTCCTTATGTTTCTTTTGCAGTGTCTTGGAAGTATGACACACAGACACTAGTGAGGATCCCTCTGTTTTTATGTTTTATGTCTATAGGTATGGAGTTATGAGGAAGGGATTAAAAGGGATATAAAAGAAAATAAAATTATGAGATGGAGATTTACTCTCAGCTATGCAGTTCTAAAAACTGCAAGTGTGATACTCAGCAGAAATTTGAGCACACATCCCATAAACAGGTCATTCCAGACCATGGTCATCATCCCAGATGCACTTGAGCATCTGTTAAATATTTTATATATAGTACTTATATTTACAAGTAGTTCCCTGAAAACCTAACAAGAGTATTTGAAAGTCCATAAAGAAGGAAATGTTAACATGGAGCTGTAGGGTGATCTCACATGACTTGGGCCCACATAATGCAGTGGGCATTTATGGATCCTATTAATAGATGGTGAACTATTTTTAAAGAATTGCTCTGCTTCTGAATATATTACCAAGACATTGTGGTTGACTACTGGAACCCAGCAATCTGTCTGACTAGATCCATACTGGGATACCTTAAAGATCTGACATCCTTCTTCCCTCTAGAACTCAAGGAAATACCTAAATGTGTTTTGCTTCAACCTCTGTACTTGCATATGATTCACACAGAATTCGTTTTACTGTCCTATCTGTTGTGGTTCATGTTGTGCTTAATTCACACCATGACATTAAAAAGGAGAATAAGCAAAATATTATATTCTATTGTGTCCCAGAAAATTAACATCTTGCTTTGTACTGGGTTGTGGGGTCTTCAGAAAACAGTGTCTTTTTAAAGCAGGCTTTACATTCCTTAGTGCCTTGATGACTGTGTTTTGTACCTAATCTGTCTCTGACACTGTGTGACCAGCTTATTGCAAATAATCAGTGAATGTTTTGTTTCAAAACTCAGCACTCTTTATTTGGTCTTTTGATTTTCATGGAGAAGGACCAAGAACATGAGCAACTTGGAAAATCTTGTTTGATTTATATGGATGTTCCTTAGCCTTTTTTCCCCAGTAGCCCGGGGCTCATAATGAAATTTTACCATTTGAATTTACCTGAAAATTTTTCAATATAGGAATATGATGAGGCTTACCAAGTAGGCAAAGCCGTCAAACTTGGATTTTCCTGCTTCATTACTCCTACAATTTTATTTCTTTCTGTAGTAAAAATACCTTCCTTTTAGTACTAATCTACCCAGTTCCTACCTTTTGTCACTGTGAACATGCTGCCCAGACAATTCATCTGTTACACAGAAACAGCTGGAAGGAATCTACATATCCTTACTTGCTGTTTCTAGGAGATTGCTATTGTCAACATTACTATTTAGTGACCCCCTTACTAAAAACTTTAAAGTGTCTTTTACATCTTGACTCCAGATTTCTTAGAGCAGGAAGGAGCAAGAACAAGTTGGGTCAGTCTTTTGTCACCTGTCACCTCGAATTATTGCATAACTTATCATCAACCAAGACTGACGGTAGTATGTACGCGTTTATTTTTTTCTCATGAGTGTGTTGTTGCTGACATTGCACAACTAAGACATCCCGCAGCCCTTTCCACCACTCTGATTCATGCCCTTTTTAAGTCAGTGAAACAATTCACACATCAGTAGACAGTGAAGGAGAGGTACTTGTGAGTACTTGTGAGTGATCAGAGCAGTTTTGCCACTGCTCTCTCTCTGAGAGAACTGCTTTTCTTCTCAAGTGTTTTTTTTGTGGGCATGGTGAATCATAGGCAATCAGCAAGAATGCTCTCAGGTATATAGTCTGCATTTCAAACTTCATGGGTGTTGCAAGTAGGACTGACTTTGACCATTCTTCACATCACTTTCTTATCCAGACACTGCTGCACAAGACGTCTAAGAGCACGATTTGATCATTATCTCCTGCTGTGACAGCTCTCTTTCTCTCAGAGTTTTTCCTTCTGCTTATCTGGGGGTTTGATTTTCAGATTATCAAGGACTTCCCTTTCTATTTATGATTTGTACCTGGGCAATACTTAACCTACTTCTCTACAGAAGTTTTTTTTTTCCTCACAGGGAGCACGAGGCTGAAAGAAATGAGCACACTCTCTTTTAAGCGAGAGGCAGTTTAGATTTTTTTCTCTGGGAAGAAATCAGAGTAGCTACTTTTTATTAAGAGAGTGTCTTAAAGTTCAGGTTCCAGAAGAAATGGTGGGTTTTGAAAGCCTAACAGCTGTGATATTCTTTCTTTGTTTCTGTGTAATAGAAAATTTTTCATCTTCTAGGACTGAATGGAAGAAATTATTTCAGAGATTTTTCACCTTAGTGTTGTCCTTGAAATGCTAGGAAAGTAACAGATGGAATCTGTACCTCAAATTCTGTTTAATGTGGGATTATTCTAAAAACAGATGAGAAAGATAAATACTCTTCCACAAAATTTGCAGGGCAGATTTTTCAGCTCAGTGATATCTCATGAGATGTAAATCCTCGTGTCCTGGAGTATTTTCTCAGCTTGCGTGATTTTAAGTCAAATAAATTTTCATTTCCACTCAGTTTGTTTGAATTTAATTATGTTTCTGACAGGTAAAATGGGATTGAAGAATATTTTAATATTTATATCTGGGTAGTCAAACATTTTATTTGGTAAAAAAAAATCTTTAAAGTGTCATGCAGAAGTGAATTGAGAGATTAAAAACCAAGCTTTACACAAAATATCTTGTGACTGCCACTTTTCAAGTGGTTTTCTAAATTTAGATTTTCTGTATTCAGATCATCTGATAAGTAATTATCCTATTTTCCTAAAAATAGGAGAGGCTATACTTTTCCTCTGTAAATAGACCTTCAGCCTCGCCCAAGTAAACATCTGAACATTTTGTCCTTATCTTTATATTGCTCTTGATTTCTGTAGGGAAATTGTGAAGTTCCACAACTTACCTCTCCAATAGCTATTTATTATTTGATGTTAAACCTCCTGCTGTAATCTCATAGAGACTTCCAGACATTATTTTCATATGGCCACTTTCACAATTACATGTTGTGATAACTTAAGCAAATTATAGACAGGAGTGATGCCCATAGGCAGTGTTCAAAAATTCTGATGCTTAACTTTTAGGGGTTTCTACACTTAAATTCTTTTATAAATGTCTTGTAATATTTTGTGGTTTTTCATCTGCTAAATAGAGGGCCAATATTAGTACACCTTTCAGAATTATGCACATACACAACTGGGATGACGAAACAAGTAAGAAAAATGCCTCAAATTTTAATAGGCTTTAGAAAGAGAGGTAGTTGCCATATTTCTAATGATTTCAAAGTCATGGATACTGCAAAAGGGCATCTCAGTTAGACAAGAAAAATGGCTAACATTTCCTCTTCTTTCTTAGTGCTGCACGGTTTGTTATCAGATTGTAAATGTTTTATTTTTATTTTTACATTATAAAACTTATCTAGGGTTCAACTATATTGCCCTAATTTTTTCTAATTATTTAATGAACATCTTGAACTATACCTTAAGCATTCGCTAGAAAAATATTTTCTGTGATATGAATATATTAAAATTTAAATGACCATGTTTTGTCTCATCATATTAATGAAATATACTATACTGGGATTGTGGGTATCTTACAGCTGCTTAAAGGCCTGTAGTTTTCTATTTTTAATTTTATATAATTCAAGCACAAAGTCATAGGCACTAGTACAAAGCTACAGTAATTAAACTAGCTCTTCTAGCTTTCAGTCATCTGGGATGAAATTGTTAAAAATATAGCTGTTTTTGTCCTTAGGGAGTTAATATTAGACTAGACTTTTGGTTGATACAAGCAATATTCTCAAACTGACCTTCTACAGCATAAATTCCTGTGTATGGCTGATGCAGTACTTCCATTTTTCTATCAGTTTGTGCTATAAAAGCATTGAACTGAGGTCTCAACTTCTATGAGCCAGTCTTAAGCAATGAGAATGCTCTACTTCAATAGAGCATTCAAAATCTTATTAATATTTCTGTGTAGTTTTAATTGGATGCATACAGACATAATTTCAGCTGAAAATCACCGAAAATAACTTTCTTGATACCTTGACTATTAAATTAAATCAGCAATAACACACTGTTCATGAAAACAGACAAAATATGGACAAAAAGAAAATTTGATTACTTGGATCCAACAGTGAGCAAATCTTCCATGAAGAAAAGAAAGAGCAAAAGGAGCAAAACCATCACTACAAGCTAAGCTTTACCTGCTTTTCTCAGTAATAAAAACAAACAATAAAAAAATCAATAGGGAATTACTGTAACATGTGGAGAAGATAATGTCAAAGGTATATGGCAAAAAATAGCCACTAATTGGGCTGAAGTTTCATCATTGTCCTGAAGTTAATTAAAGATTAAATTAAGCAAAAAGCTCTTAGGATGTGTGATCCAAAGGTTTCTAATACTCTTGTGTGCCCTATAAAGTGTGCTTTGTGATGCATCTCAGTCTGATCCTTGTTACATCACTGTTACGAGTGATCCGAAGTTATGGGTTTTTTGCTTAGGAGAAATTTCCTCAGTACTAGCAGATTAAGTGTAATTCTTAACTAATGGTTTTTCTTCCTCCTTTTCTTCTGAAATCACAAGCATGAAAAACTAACCCTTATGTCCCCTTTGATTTTTAAATGGAATATTTGATAGAAATGCTAGAATTAAACTGTGGAAGACTTTTTGTACAGGAATCCCTAGAATTGTACCATGGAGTTCTCCGCAGATTAGCTTTCTAATCTGTAAAACAATGTGTGGACACTTCTTGAAGTTAGTCAAGACATTCAAATGTACAAAAGTTAAAATTCTGACCTGACCACACACATAAGCGTTTTATTACACAAGGATAGTGAAGGGCCTGGAGGGGAAGCCGTATGAGGAGTGGCTGAGGTCGCTTGGTCTGTTCAGTCTGGAGGAGACCAAGGGGAAACCTCATTGCAGTCACAACTTCCTCATGAGGGGAAGAGGAGGGAGAGACACTGATCTCTTCTCTGTGGTGGCAGTGACAGGACTGAGGGAATAGCCTCAAGTTGTGTCAGAGGAGGTTTGGGTTTACTTTCTTTACCCAGAGGGTGTTTGGGCACTGGACCAGGCTCCCCAGGGAAGTGGCCCGCTGTTTCAAATGAGAGGAGTTCCTTTGGGTGCACAGGAAACGTAGGAAATATGTGTGTCCCCTGATATGGTCTCAGCAGTGATTCATTTTGCTCATATTTTACAAATTTTATTTTATGCCAAAAAAATGACAGGATCTGGATCTAAGAATGTGTATGGAGTTACTCTGTGAGTTTAGGTACGTTCAGTATAGTTTTGGAAGAACACTCCTACCTTCTTACCAGACAACACATGCCAGCCACTTTGGTAAGAAATCTCCTATAAATAAAAGAGAAACCGTGTCTCAACATAATTGATCCTTCTAAAGATGACCAGTTGTTTATTCAGTTTCTCTGATTCTTTTATCAGAAAAAAAAATTTTTGTTCATATACTTGACAAAGCCAAGGATTTTGATTATAAAAGCAGGTCAAATACATAACAAAGCAGTCTGCAAATGCAGTGTTACAACAGAGTAAAATTTCCTGGCTTTCACCCAAGTAAGTTCTCTCCTCAATTATTTATATTTGCAAGTTCACCATTGCAAAATGTGTCTTCTAGATGAAATAATATTCCTCCTAGACTTTCCAAAGGGGGAAAACAAGTGTTCAGTAATGAAGCCCTGAAGAATATTGCTTTTGGGGGATTTTGCATGTATGCAAAAACATGCATTTAGGTAAAGCTGAAGCTGTCAGAAAATGTTACAAAATGCAGTAATGTAACATGTCCTGAAGCTACTAGGCTCAATCAAAGCTCAGAAAGGCACTTTTCTGATGTCCTGTGTTCCACAGATACTTAGGCTAAAATGAAGCCGTCCTAGTGAGTCAGGGAGACAGCATGCTATAATTTATGACTCCTCTATAGCAGTTTCCCCAGTTATGTCATTCAGTGTGATCTGACTGATTTATATGATTTACGTAGGAACCAGTTATTTCTAAACTTTGAAGTCTATGCAAATTTCACTGCTGCAATTATTTGAGAGCCAATGGCAATGTGCTTGAAAAGACAAAACGAAAAAGAAAATCAAGCTGTACCCATCCACATGTATTACTTACAGAAAAAGCATTGCAACTCCTGAGCTGAGAAACAGCTCTCCTCAGGAAATGCAGGTTTGTAGGTTTTGAATACCTCTGAATGAAATTAATATCTGCTTTTTGTCTGGTCTTCAGAAAAGTACTTAAGTGTGAGAGACTCTGAATATTACTTGTTTTAAGATGTAAATGAGAAATGGGGGTTTCAATATGCATTTCATAGCGTTTTCCAGCACCAAGGAGGTGGTTGAAAATCAGCTTTCTGTGGTAATCTCCAGATTTCATGAGCTCATAGCTTTCTGAAATACTCACACTCTAAGCTGGATTCTTTTTATATTTTATATTCTTTTTTGTATTCCTTTTATATTTTTATAAGATTTCAGAATCTTGGATCAAAATTTGACTAATTTTTGCATGAGAGATAATTCAGCTGTTGAGGGAAGAAAAAGGTCTAACTTTTTTCTCTGAAAAGAAAGCTACAGAAAAAACAGCTGAAGCTGAGAACTGGAATCTAGCTGCTCACTGAATACTAGGTTGGTTCAGTGCTAGAAAAGCACTTAACTGCTGTAATATACTATTTAAATTTTAGCCTTCAAGCTTCAAAAGTAGCTGTGCTATTGTTAATATTTTCCTGAGCCACAGTTTGTATTCCTAAAGGTGCATCAGTACTGCTAAGTGACAAGCAAATATGGGGCAGGATTGAGAACAGGACTCGCCCCTTGCCTGGGATTAATTGTCAGCCCTCTTCACAGGTGTGTTTTGGACCTCTTCACCTGTCTGTCCATGCAATATATTTCCGGCAGGATAGACACTGCCTCCAGAAACCTGCACAAAGCTATTTGTCTCGTTGTAGCCCCGTCCCTTCTTTCAATGCTGAGCAGAGTATAGTCTAAGCACTATGAAACTTCTGCTGTCACTTCAAAACACACATTATACTTAGTTTTCTTTTACTCCCATTGCCTGCATTACTGACTCCTATTATTCTAAACACTTTGAGCTGAAAAATAACCACACAAAATAATAATTGTCTATTTTAATCACTCAGGCACTAAGTGGAACCCAGAGGAGGTGTAGTGCCAATGAGATGTGGTGGTATGGGATGTGGCCAGCTTGGAGCAGAGGGTCCAAGCAGTAAGCAAAGTGAATGTCAGCCAGCAGGCACAGAAATTCATCTGTGCTTGTATTGTATGTCACCAGTGTAGCATATTCTGATACCAAGTTCTGCAACATCCAGCTTGATCAGCGAGGATCTGCTTATGTTAGTCTTTTTCAGACAATGACGTAGTTAAGTCAGATGCAGATATAAATAACATGACAGAGGCTTCTGTAGAAACCTTCCCCATCTGCTCTTTGCTTGGACCCACCTCTTGGATTCTTCTCTTAAAAAACATCACTTCTAACATAAGCAGAGGACCTTTCTTTCTGGTAAAATGCTATTAATGATGCCACCATTTTGTATGAGAGATATTAAGACACTTATGAGACACCTGGGTCCTGTCCATTCTTTTTGAGTGGCTGGAAGTTATCCTGACTACTTCACAGTGGAGTGTGACCAGAAGTACTCTGTTAAAGCAGTTGTGTAGTGTGGGAAGAACTGAAGATTCACAGGGCCTGTGATACTCTTAACTGGCCATTAGAGTTCTGTCCTAGCAGAACTGGGACATGATCTGGATCTCTGGCATCTCTGCAGAGTCATAGCATCATAGCTATTTTCCTCTCAGACTGCTCTTGTTATGAAATAAGGCCCACATAAATATTGGTGATATTTCTTTTACAAAAAGACAATATAAGAAAGGTAATATATAATATAAAGTCAGGGACCTCCTCCTCTCTTTTAGATATGCTTTTCAAGAATTAGACTGACAGAAAGTTTTTGTGTAAGATCAAGGTCTTATAGGTATATGTCAGTACAAGTACCAAAGTGGATTTGGGAAGGTGTGGATGGGAAAACTTGTGGATTCCAGCTGAATTTAGGGGTCAGCTAAGTGCTGATAACTTGGCATTAACAAGACTACTGGAACTGGGAAGAATCATAACTTTAAGCATGAAAGGAACCTAGCTGACAAAACTCTCAGTACTCACAGATGGAAATATCTCTGGCTTTAAGCAACAATTTCAATGTAAACTTGAATATCCTGTTGTTGACAGTAAATATAAGTATTCTGATTATGTCCTTCTTTGGTGCTAGTCTTTTTGCAAAAATTGACTTGTTCTAGGTTTGGAGGTATACAGCAGTTGGATAAGTGACTCTAAAATGTGGTTCTGAGCAGTGAAAATTAATAAAGTCCACCTTTTCTGAATTTGGATTTTCTGCTGTTCAGTAAGGTAGAAATTTCTCCTTGTGTTTTTTCTAACCAATGGGTCATACATAGGATCATTTTCAATGTGGATTCTTTGCTATCTATGAGGAATTGACCTCGTGTTTCACCCTTTTCCTCAGTAAAGGCAATAATAGAACCTCTCTCCTTTTTCTCTCAGCTGTCTATTTAAAAGAAAAAACATGTAGGGTCTTAATGTACTGAGACTTGAAGTACTTGGTTAAATTTGATTGAAACTGGCTGACAGTTCAAAAGCCATTGGAAAAGGATGGATAAATATACCTTCACACATATCATCGGTGTTCTGCTAGTAAAGATGCATTTCCTTAGGAAACTAAAGCAAAAATCCCTTCTGAGCATATTCAGAAGCATGGGCTGTATCTCAGAACCATTTTAATTTAAAAATGCCCTGTGTAAAGACTATGTGCTGTACAGTACTCCAAAAATCAGAAGGGAGAAACAAACTCCAGAGGAAAAAAAAAAATGAAACATAATTTTAGTGCAATTCTGATGATACAAATTACATCCGTCAGTTCAGCCTATACCACTATAGTGCAAAGTTAGATTCATGCTTTCAGCACGTTACCATAATTATGTAAAAAATAGTTTAAACCCTTGAAATTCCTATAAGTAATGTTGCATCTATTCATAAGCCAACATGATGAGTGAAAGGAGTGCCATTGCTTTGTAATCTCCGGTCCAGGAATTTTGAAATCACTGAGGAACCTGCAGCTCTTTGTCATTGCTCTAGATTGTCACTCCAGCATGAGATACTTGTGCTTCACTGTACTGTGACAAGATGCTAATGTGATGAGTACCTAGTGCACACTTTTAATCCAAGTCAGAAACTCTGGCATGAAAATGTATATTTTACTAGCACATATGACTTTTAAAGTCTGAGATTAGACAATTAAATACAGAAGTTCACATGTGCAGACATGTCGTGCTGATTCAAAAATTGAAATGTATTAGATTGTCTATAATGCTTTTTGTCACTTGAGATGCTGAAAGCATACAAAAAAACCCCAAAAACAACCAAACCCTGTCTGATCTCTTTATGAATTTGTCTAAGAAGGAAGGATATTTTTGTCTGAAAACAGAATTATATCCCTTTGGCATCGTGTAGTTCTGAATAAATTTATAGAAACTGTCAAGATTATCCTGGATTTACTGTGCTTTAATAAAGAGGAGATTTTAATCCAGTGCTGGTGTGACTGACAGTTCTAGCTCACATAGGAAGAGTGAGAAGACTCCTCAGGATCCTCCATGGTAGGATCAATCTGCTACTACCCAGCTAATTCCCTGGATGTTTTTCCTTTGCTTCTCCAGGAGATTTCATGTGGGAGGGCTGGGGAGGCAAGCACTGCAATCAGTAGGGGAGTGTTGATTTCTGCATTCCTGAAAGTCGCTGCTGTGCTATATGAAGATAATTGGCAGGAATCTATTAGTTTTATAGGAGGGTGTTATTAAGGGTTAAGCTCTTTTCACAAATTGCCCCTTCTGCACTTACTGCTTGAGAGGCATAATCTCAGCCATCCCGAAATTCACAGAACAGGAGATTGATTTCCTCCTTTTTCTTTTTCTTTCCCTGCCTTAAACTCTGCAGGTCAGTCCCACCCCAGGGTGCATCCGGGCGTTAATGAAGATGTTGTACTGCCCTTACTGCAGAGGACTTCCCACTGTGAAACCTTGCAACAACTATTGCCTCAATGTAATGAAGGGATGCCTAGCAAATCAGGCTGATTTGGATACTGAGTGGAATCTGTTCATAGGTAAGAAGAGTTTAAATATTAGTGGAAGGAAACTCTGACAATATCAAATCTCTGCAGGATTCTGTGAGGTTAGAAGGCACTGTTGGTCAATATTCGGAGTGAAGCATCTGCAGATGCAGCTCACTTTCTAATTGAACTTCATGGCTTGTAGTAAGTAATAACTGCTCACCCTGCCCTAAGCCAGGCACATTTCACATTTCCAAAGGAATGGTGTGGTGTTACAGCTCCCAAGCTGAATTATTACATGCTATGTGAAATGCTGAGAAAGATTTGGTTGAGGATTTGATAACAAGCTTAACATGGAAGAAAGAGTAAGTATTACAACTGAAAACTAGGCTTTTGCAAGCTGAGAGGATAATAATGTTGTATAGCATCAAGTCAACATAAATCACAATAGCTGCTGTTCTTAATTCTGGTAGTACATAGTCAAAAAGCTTTAAAAGTTTTATATATGAGAAATTATTAATTCCTCATTCTTGCTTAAAATATGTTAATATCTCCTAGTGTACTGAAGAGAAAGTACCAAACGTGCAACCCAATGTTAGAATGGAGCATAGAATATATGCTTAAGAAAAACTGCTCCCACAGTTTATTTACATAATTCTTCACTCAAGTAAACTAAGAATAAAAAAAGAAATGTCCCTTAAAGAGCCATTCAGCTATCCTGTAGCAAAACAAAGCAAAACAAAAAAACAACCAAATAAAAAAAACAACACCAAAACCCACAAGCAAAAAATAAAAACCTCTCAGAAAAGTAACATATAACAAGAACTATTACTTTTAAGTTGCTTTTGGTGATAGGCTAGGATGACAATTAGACAAGGCTGATGATAATATGGAAGGAATGGAACAGCTAGTTAGCCTAGACACTAATGAGCGTTATAGTCTAGACTAGATTTCAGAAAAGTAAATGCAGCTGGAAAAAATGGAATAAAACTTTCTTTAGTGTAGCTGAAGAAAGGAAATTTATTTTCTATTTTTGGAAAGATAAAATCTAAGCAGTCTCATTCTGCTTAATTTCAAACCCCACTGACCAATGTGACTTTGAAAATTTGACTCTGACTCATTCAAGGATTTTTGCTTTAGTCAGCAGTGGAAGATGGATAGGGAGAATAAAACAGGATGAAAAATGAATCAGAGTATAGAAAGTGAAAACGAGCATTGAGCGTGCTATAAAAATAGCATGCAAACAACAATATTAAACAAATGATGCAGATACACTTGCCTTCCCAGTCTCTTGTACTGGTTAAAGGAGTTGACATTAGAAACAGTGCTGTATGGAGGAATACCTATGGGATTACTGAAGTAAAAAGGAGAATCTGATCATCATCAGAAAGCTAAACAGAAGCTGATGGGAAAACAATGCTAAGCTGTTAAGGACATTGCATAAGATGCTTTCTCTGTCACTGAATAATAAGAAAGTGCTGAATTGCCACTAATTCTGATTAAAAAAAAAAAAGTAGGATTTTAAGAAAAAAAACCAAACATTTGAACTAAAGCAACAGAGTTTTTGTTAAGGCAAGCACCTGTTTAAATCAAGAGCTGGAAGTTAAGTTTTGAGGTGTTAGAGAAGATTTCCTTTTCTGGTGCTTTAAATTCAGTGAGAGTCCTGGACATGGTGAGACATGTTGGAAAGTATGGAAATGCTTACAGATTCAGGCTTTCAGTCTTTGCTGCAAAGCCCTTGTCTTCATCAACATCTCTCTGGTTTTGATTGTTCTTACTCTCAGAAAATAAAATCTGCCTGAAAGCTTGCATGTTATGTTAAAACATAGTGCTAATTTATTAAATACCATGTGAGGCAGGCTACTAAGCAATTATCCCTGCAGTTCCATGATGAGAAGGCAATATACAATACAAATACATAAGATCATATTTCCTCCTTCTTCTAATTTTACAACTTTCCCTCTGTAACTTTATGGGGAAGAAAATAGAGGAGATACAGAGATTTTCATGTGTTTGGAAAAGGTATTCTGTTTATCCCATTTTTATGGCCTCTGACAGCTTTCCTGAAGGTGAGGGTCCTTCCTTTATGAAAGACTGAAATAAGGCAAGTTGTCTCTGTCTCTGACAGCTATCAGAGGCTGTCTAATAACACATGCAATTCCCTTAGTGGTAAACATAACAAAGCTTCTACTCACTGAATTAAAACAGCAGCATTTTACAGCACCGCTGAGCTATGAAAGATTGGAAATTACGCATGAACAGTTTTTATCCCTGTTCCAATACTAGGAACCAAGCAACAGCGGTTAAAAAAAAGAAAAAAAAAAAAGAAAATAAAAGAAATAAAAATCATTTTGCGCATTAGCAGTCTCTGCCTAGGCAGGAATCCCAAATGTTAGTGCATATTCATGCACAAGACAATTTTGCTTAGCTCATAATCTGTGCATTGCAAAATGGTTTTGCTTAGTTCATAATGTGTGCCTTGCAAGGTTGTCTTGACAGAAGTTGATACTAGGAGAAAACTTTCAGATAAGTTTGTCAGTAACTATGTAAATCCTGTGGTTTGGACTGCATGTCTTGATATTGTTCTGTAGTTACAGCAATGGTCCAGCAACAGGCAAGATCTGCATGTGAGGAGGAGCAGAGGAAAGTAAATGGGCTGTTTGACAACAGGATGTGTTGCATGCTTCACCTAGTTTATAAATATAGAAGTCAGGACTGAAATCACATATATATAGCAATAATAAATCTTGCCTCTACTTTCAAAGCTAGGAAGAGTGGGACAACTTCCCCTAAACATCTGGTGCTTTCCATGATTTTATAGACTGTGAAAATTGGTAAGAGGTGAAACAGCTGCAGCAGCATGACACACAGCATATTATATATTTCCTGGTTTTGTCACCTTAAAGTCTGTGTCCTTTTTGTGTAAGGTTTCCTTATAGGCTTTCTGTATTTTGTTGCCTAAATTATTGTGTGACAAAAGCCAAATGTAGCATATCTCATTCTAGCAGATCATCTGCAACTCAGAATTTTGCCTGGGAAAGGAAGACAGTCATTAATACCATATTATAATTATAAAACCGTAATGAAAAAATGCTCCTTCCAGGTATCTATATAAAATATTTAAGAGATATTTAAAAGTAAACCTGCCACACTGACTTTGAAAATGTGTATTTTTCAAAGCTTGCTTCTGATGTTTTGCTTGTCACTTACCCATCATAATCTCCTTTGCACCCATCTCTAGCAAAGTTAGCAAATGCAAGATAAAAAGCATGAGCAGAGGAACTGTACTGCTGAGGAAGGAGATGGCCTCAGGGAGGAGCTGAGTGATTCTGTGGAGTGGGGAAAAAGGGATTTTCTCTGTCTCATGGCCCAAAAGATATAGTCACAATTATGCTCCTCTCCATGGAGCTTTACCAATTAACAGCAATAAGAATCAGGCATCTTACTGTTCATTCTGTCACAGAAACAGAAGAGATGGATAAAATTATTCCCACTAACGAAAATTTAAAACCCCTGTGTCTTAGGGAATGGCATTCAATTTTAGCAATACCATTACTCCTCTTTTTCTTACTAACCTGTATTTAAGTACCTGTTCCTATCTTGAGATTCTTTGACTTTCCTTAACCTTAGCTTTTCCTATAATTGGTCATTTATTTCCCTTCAACTGCTCTTTTTCTCAAGCAAGAATGTCAGCTGAGGAATGAGCCCACCTCAGTGGACAACACACTTTCTCTTAGTATCCTCATTCAGCTTCAGAATCAACAGCTGTAAAAAGATTATTTCCATGGAAGCCAGTGCATCTTGTTCTGACAGCTGCCTTAATCACAGGTTCAGGATGGCAAAGTGGCCATAACCCATTTGTTTCTTGGAGGATTTCTTTCACTATTAGCATTAGAGCTAAGTTTCTTCTGTTTTGTAAAAACACAGATGACACTAAACCTGAAAATCTAGCAAGACTGTGGGCTAAATATGATAATCCTCATATAAGTAATCCAGCGCAACAGAAGAGTAAAAATCCAGGCAGTTGTTTTAATCATAGCAATTACTGTACCTGAGCTTTTTTATTTCTGGAAATCGAAAGTAATTGATAAATGCTTTTTTGCTGTAGTTAGTGACGAAGTGTAATGCCTGTGTAGTAGTGTATAAAATGCAGTTCATGGAGGTTTGACAGTGCATGGCTATTTATAATAGCAGAAATTAAAAGTCTCTTTTTTTTCCTACAAATTATTTAATGATAAATCAGACTCACCTCGACCTTACCCCATGTTTTAATAGGCAGGAGATTGTGGAGAACAGTTCAAATTGTGGAAAACACTTCAGAAGTTGTGCAGTAGCAGAGACTGCATCCCTGTCTGTGTAAGGGAACCAAGAGTTTATGTCCACAGCCACCCTTCTGCTCAGAGTGGAGAGCAAGTGTCTTTCCTCTGAGTGTATTCAATATTTGACAAGCTCTACTGTGTAGTAAGGCAGATCAGCATGCAGTGTGTTCACACTGCAGGATTCAAAGCTGAGAGCCAGACACCTCTTACTGCCACCATCCTGCCAGGCTTCAACAGAGGAGAAAATCATATCTGCAAGGCTTCAGCAAAAGATCCTCCTGCCAGTGTTAAAATTATTTCTCTTATTGTCACTACAGTGGCTCTGGATACTAATTAACTTTCTTCTTGTTGTGCTTTAAAAATCCTTTTTTTCTTCCCATCAGTTTGACTCAGACATTTACGTTAGGAGTTCTCCTGAGGCAGAATATACCATGCTGTCTTTCTTACAGCAGCTAGACCATTTTCAGGAAAACTACTCAACAAAACTTTAACTACTTACTCCTAGTGAAAGTTTTAGTGATGAAAATATGCAATCAATTTCATTTACTGCTTGCAGAAATCCTCAGGTCTCTGTGCTTTCTCTGTTCCATGTGCAAGTACAAGGATAAACATTTTCCTTTTAATGCTTCAAGAGGCCACCCTGATTTGACTTTTTTTACTTTAATTAGAAGAATATCTGTGTCTTCAGGATTCACTTTGGTTCAGAGAAAAATCAGTCTGTAATAGTAATAGTAATCCTTTACTATTCTCTTGTGATTTTTATGAGGTCTCAAAGCAACCTTCTCTTCTGCAGGTTGAACACCCCCAACTTACTCAGCCTTTCCTGTAGGGAAGGTGATCCACTGTTCTTATGCACTTCTTGGTCCTCTGGATTTGGTCCAACCATTCCATGTCCTTATGTTGGAGACACCAGAGCTGGAGGCAGCCCTCCAGGTGGGATCTCAGAGGAGCAGAGTGAAGGGGCAGAATCCCCTCCCTCACCATGCTGGCCATGCTCCTTTTAATGCAGCCTAGGGTTCCACTGGCTCATGTTGAGATGTTCACCAACCAGCAAACCCAAGTCCTTCTCTGCAGGGCTGCTGTCAATCATCTCTCCAGCCAACGTGTAGGTGTGTCTGGGACTGCCACAATCCAGGTGCAGAACCTGGTGCTTGACCTTGCTGAATTTCATGAAGTTCGTGCAGACCCACTTCTCAAGCTTGTCAAGGCCCCTCTGAACCCCTGGATGGCACGCCCCTTCCCTCCAGCATGTGGAACACCTCATGCTGCTGGGAGCTTGGCATTGTCACACGCACACAGCCTTGGTGTCATCAGCAAAGTTGCTGGGGGTGCATTCAATCCCACTGTCCCTGTCACCAACAAAGAAATTGAACAGTATCAGCCCCAGTAGTGACCCCTGAGGGACACCACTCATCACTGGGCTCCAAACATGGACAGTGAGGCACTGACCACAACTCTGCATGTGGCCATCCAGCCAGTTCTTTTTCCACCGAGTGGTCCATCCATGAGACTCATATCTCTCCAACTTGGAGACAAGGATGTCATACCTTGGAGACAAGGTTTGTCAGTGTCAAACCCTTTGCATGAGTCCATGTAGATGGTGTCAGTTGCTCTGCTCCATCCACCAATGCTGTAGCTTCGTCATAGAAGACTGCCAATTTGTCAAGCATGATTTCCCCTTCATAAAGCAATACTGTTGTCACCAATTACCTCTTTGTTCTCAGTGTGTTCCAACATACTTTCCAGGAGAATCTGCTCCATCTTTCCCTTTTATCTTTGCATAGTACAGCGAGAAGGCTGGCAGTCTGTTGTAATGCTCAGTAGGCAAATGTCTTGTTCTGGCTTTATAATGGTTTAAGTAGGAGCTAAATCAGAGATTTTAGCAACTTTAATTACCTGAAACTTGAATATCTTCTCTCTACCACCCTCCTCCTTAATCATTATATGAAAGTATACTGTGCTGGTTTTTATATGTTTTCCTTTCACAAAGGCTCTGGGAGAAGAAATGAGGTCTATTATTTCCTCCATGGAGAGGCACCACAAACCATCCTGCAGCCCTGAGGTGCCATTACTCCAAATTCATAATTTCTGGTGGAAATCTATCAATTTTTGTTTGATAAGCACAGAATGGACACTTGAATACAAACACTAAAAGTTCGTAATTTCCACCTTGTGGAATTTGTGGTCAAGACAGCCTAAAACTGAAATCTGAAATATAAAGATTTATTTTCAATTACTGTATACTTTAAAAGTATTCAAAATTTTAGGCTAAAATCATCTTTTCTTGCCTTCTTCCTGAGCCAAACTTATCATGACGTCTCAAGTCAAACCGCCTTTGCCAACAATCAAAATGAAAATAGGGAAAATTATCTTAACCTAATGCCTTTCATCTTTTCTACTTACTTCTTTAAACAACTTTATTGCCTCCAGAGTTTGCAGAAGTACTAGTTTCTTTAAGTCCCCTCTCTATACATACCATAATACCTATTATACACCAATATCTATTCCTTTAGTTGAAATGTCAGGGTTTGGTGGATGGCTCTAAGTGTGTGAAGCCACATTGTGATTATATATGAAAAACTGGGATCCCTAGTTCAGAATTACTTTTTCCCTACTTTAGCTTTTTTCTACAAAAACAAGGGGAAATGAGCAGAGTATTCTGATATGTGATAAAACAGCAAATCTTGTTGCTCAGAGGTTGAGAACAAGATTTGCAGTTGTAAATCTAATCTTTTTTATGAAAACATCTTTAGCGTGCTTCAGGCACATTAGTCTCCATAATGCATAGGTAGCAACATGAAGGAATTTGCAGCGCTATTAAAAACACAGACTTAACATCTGTTAACAATTATGTCAGCTCAGGTTAAAAATATGTAATTGTACAAATGAAAAGTGAATTCAGCTTGACAATGTCTAATTAAAATATTACAGTACTATAATTTTTTAGATCTCCGGAAAGCAGTCACCTCCACGATCCCATATTTTCCTCTGGTTTTCCAGTAGTAAAATCACTGCCTACAATTTAAATACAGTAAATACAGATCTGATGGTTTAGAGTACATAGGAGCACCCCTAAAATAAAGGGGATATCATCATTCAGTAAGGTAAATAATATGTAGAAGAGGGGAACAGTATTTGTTATTTTCCACTGCTTTTCTTACCTCAGAAGTATAAAGGATAGGGAACCTGGGTGTGTAATTCCTTGGACTGAAATGAATTCAGCCTGAGAGAAGCTCTCTGAAGTTGTGGACTGCCAGCAAATAGCACCAGCCCTTGCCTGCTGCTTAAATTCTACTTATCCTGCCAAATCTCTATGCTCCCCCTGGGGCAGTGTAGATTCTTACAAACAACTCACAGCATCCATGGCCCTGTATGTTTGCTTTAGGATGCACCTCTGAAGAAACAGATCCCCTCATCTAGGACTATGGGGATTGTGCTCCTGTTACTGGATCAAAAGAGCTGGGACTCATCTGGCCTGATCTTGCCAGTGACAGCTTGTTACTTGGAGGTGCATCCTGGAAGGGCACTAATGGCTTCACTCAGAGTGACTCTTGAAGACTGCAGCTCCTAAAGAGGGACTGTGGATTTCTGAAAATGCAAATTTTTGGTTGAATGATAGCAGCAGACCTCTTAGGACCATGAGTTTTGATATGTCTTGTGGAAATCACATAGAGAGATTAACTATGCCATTCTCTTTAAGGCACAAAAGACATTAGTGCCCACTACCCACCATCATGTCTTGATTACAGGATCAAATTCAGCCATTCTAGAATTCTGCCCTTGGCATGCAAACACAATTCTCTTGAACTGTATGATTTCTCCACATCCAGGAAAAAGCTTCTCAAAACTTTAAGTGATATGAGAGTCACATAATCAGCATTTTCTCAGCAGGCTCTGTGTTGACTGCAGCACTTAAATGCTACAGCTTCTTTTGAAAATAGCAAGACTGATCAGCATTGTCAGAAAGTTTAAAAGTTTAAAAGATTTTATAATGAAACCATTGTACCCAAATGACGACTTTTTAGTTCCATTTTCATTCCTCATCTCCAACTCTGTATTATTTCACATCAAAGGGAAATGTCTGTCTAGTACACACGAGTGCAGTTTGCAAGTTGCAGAGAGCAGCAAATTTCTCTCTCTTTAGATTCAGGGGAAGTGCTGGGGAAGCTGTTTTGCCACTGCCCTTAAAATGCTATGAATTAACTCAGGGATGTTATGCAAGATAGCTCTAGAAACAGGACATATGTTCATTATTTATTGCTCGAATACTCTGTGGTTCTGGGACTATTATTTTGCATTTTTCCAAGTCCATAGCTATGCCTTCTCAAAGAACACCTTGCTTCCAGGTGAACAGTAAACAGTGCTGCTATTTCTGTCCTAGGTTACCATGGGTATTAGCACCTCAAAAGAGTTTTCTCATCAGTGGAGGATTTGATGTCTCAATTAATTGCATTTAATCAGGCTGAATCCCTGTTTACCTGTCGGGATATCCCTCAGGCACTTCACTGTGCTGATCTCCCTGTTTCACAGGCAAGGGACCAGCTGGAGAATATCATGCTTCTTACCTGATCTGGTTTCCCTTCTGGTTTGGGTGATTTGGGGCAGCAGGTCGCTCTGGTATAGGACTGTGAATGAAACACATGCCCAGAACTTGGCTCTGCTTTTACAGTTCAGTTCCCTGAAAGAGCTACCTCCTTGCACCTTTTTTCTCTTTCTCTCTTTTTTTTTTTTTTTTTTTTTTTTTGTTAAGGATTACCAATCCAAATAAAGAACATGTGAGTTTCATTTTATCCAAAGCAGGTGAGACTAAATATCATTTTAATTGGTCTGAACTTACTACTTTGGCTCTACTTAATTGAGGCAATGCTGTATTACACTAGGAATGGGGAAAATTATGTTATTTCTATAAACATATCTCCAGTTAAATCATCACTTGTCTTGGTCAGTATTGATAAACTGGAGATAATCTGAATTCTATGTTTGGCAAACACCCCTATATTTGAGGGAAAAAATAACTGCAATAATTAGAATGTTTCCCAGAGGAGTACTAACAGTTTTATTTCAACTTTAGTTGAAGTAAAATTTATCTCTGTCCATTTTTTGTATTCCACTGCATTTAAAATCGTGCATTTGAGGAAATTATTGGTTCCACTATGACACCATTTCACACATTTAAAATATTTTATCTTGGAATCTGCATCTGTTCTAGAAAACAGCATAAAAAAGAAACAGTTTCTATATGATGAAAATAAACTTGAAACTATGTAATATCTTGAATTATGTGGTTTTTTCTGACAAATTGTATTACTAAGCATTTCAGATTCTCTAAACTTCATATTAGAAACAAATTATTCAGGCAAATGCAATGGAGAGCTAAGTGTAACTCGGAGCGAATTTGTTCTACAAGTAACTATCAAAACACTTGGTTATATCTGAAAGTACTTTGCTGAGTTTATTATTAAAAGGTGATCCCTTACCGCAATGATGTCAAAGCAAAACTGACATTGATTTGCTCTGTAGTACAATTTTGAGTCATTTCTTGATGAGGACTAATCTGTTTGTGATAATGTCTTAGGTAGCATATAATCCATTTAGAATCACAGACTTCTTTTTGTAATATAGATACAAAGTAGTGTTGGCAACCAGCCTTAATTTCTTCTTACAAAATGCTGCAAATGAACGATACACACAAACACACACAAAAAGTGATCTTTGATTATAACTAGTCTTCCAGATTCCACTAATGAGAAGTTTGGGAGTTTCTTAGTATGGGTTCCTTATGCTTTTTTAGTTCTTGAATTTCAGAGAAAGTTTATATTTTGCATTTCTTGAAGACAAAAAATCAACCCAAAACTCACCTCATTAAAGGAATTCAAATGTGTAGACACTCTCAGTCTAAATCACTGAATTTTCTTTACTTTTTGACTGCTTGTTCAGGTCTTTTTTGAGCTACACAAATATTATCCTATGCTACCAAAAGCTCCAAACATTATTAGCAATGTGGCAAAACCTGCTCAAATGTGTAATAGTGCATTAATATTAAATATTATAATATATATGTATAATATATATTATAATATGCGTAATATTAATACAATATTAATGGAAACAAAAATGTTTTCTTTTTTTTTCCTAATGAAGCCATGTAGATATATTAGATTAGACTCAGTCATTTTACTTGTTTTGGAAAGACTTTTTAAATACAAGCTAATAGAAGAAGGTGAAGAGTGTTTGGCTGAGCTATAAATTTCTCATAACTTGGCAAAGAGACTGATAAATATCCCTAGGTAGTAGCCCATATCAGTGCCAGACTTAGTGGTGCAAAAACTTGAAATCATTAGAGAGATTAGAATTTTGGTAAAACAAAAGATTCAGGAAGTACTTATTTCTTTCTGATAAGGGTCCTATGGATTCCTTGCTTGTAATACATCAACCATCCATTTTTCTTGTAAATAATGTTTTATTAGAAGCAGGAAATATTAAGAGAAACAAAGATGTTTTTCTCCCTCCATTATCTCTGCTTTATCAGAAGAAGATCTTACCATTTCCAAAGTCAGGAGAACTAGTTTGATGGAGAGTGCTATGACAGAGCTGGTATGGGCAAAATTCATTGAGCATTTTTTGTAAGAGTGGTATCTAAAAGTGTTCTGATGCATTTGGGAAATTTCAGTATGTTTATAAGGTAATGTGAAAAACTCTGCTCTTATATTTCCTATTTCTCTGTGTTACTCAGTGTCACCTGCCCTGTAATATGACATTCAACATCCCTTAATGTCATTTATATTGCAAGTTAACCTAGGGGAGTTTAAACTCTCATAACATGTATTTTTCATTTAGCCACCAGAACTTCCCATGTCGGTAGGAACTCACCTTCATAATATCGGACTTCAGTTTTCAGCTGCAAAGAGCCTTTTTATCTGTCTTGTTTTGTTAACTCTTAAAATACATTTAACTGTCAATTAAAAAGTAGCAGCTTGAAAAATAAAGAACGCAATTTTGGTTTCGTTGGATATTTGTTGCTGACCTCAAAAAAGAGTCCAATTTTTCAACCAAGCAATGCATCTCACTGTAATGTTATAAAATGAGATGAAGGTCAGTCTTCGCTCTCAGTGTACAGGTTACAACAGCATCTTGCACTTAATTCAACTGTAGAATAAGATGAAACCATCACGAAAACAAATGATGGACCATGGAAAATGGACAGTGCCAAAAAGGCAAGAAGTTATCCTGAGCATGAGACAGTAAAACGTAGAGCACTTCACAAGATTCTAGCTTGGATTTCACAGATGAAATTATGCAAAAGGTCTTCCAGTATATTTAGCTCTTTTAATAAAACATGTAGGTTTGGATCCACTGGCCTTTAGTTCCGTTTCCTTATTTCCATATGTGGATGAAAAGAAGTAAATGAACAAGATAGAGACTCTCTCTCTCTTTCTCCTGTTCTCTGACTGTAGGAACAGGAGCGACAGTTCTGGCCACACATAGTTACAGTTTGTGATTTGTGTTTCATTTGTACACTCAGAAGAAAGAGTTTATGTATTTCTTATGACAAACTAAAAATTAATCCATTAATATTTTGTCAGCTGGAATTTTGTGGGTATCAGCAGTGCTGACAACATACTTTAAATCAGGTTCTCCTCTTTGTACTGCACTTGTTATTTGGTTAGCTTTTCATAAAAATTAGAAAATGAAATATTTGTGTTTCCTTTCTACTTTTTCCTGGGAGACTTCCTGTCAGAAAAATATTTCCGTGGAAGTAATAAGAGATGGCTGTTCCAAGTTACACTGATGATTTAAACTGCATTTCAGTAACAAAGAAGTATTTCATTCCAGATATTAATGACCAATATTCTCATTTTAGCATGTTGACTGCACCCAGATAAATCACTTTTAAATTATTAGACAGCTTTGAGGCATCTCATGATATTTAGTTTGTTTTCCTTCTCCATACACTATGAATAAATTCTTACAGCACCTTTCAATTTTTCATTGATACAATATATATATCAAATGTATATCTGGTGGTTTGTTTTTTTCTCAAATGTAATTACTAGAAAAATACTTACAGAGCCTAGTTGTCTGACTGATGTGTGTTTTGAAGAGTGTAAATATAAATTAATATTTTAAAAATTGAAAATAAGTAAAATTATGGTAATATGCAAGTAATTTTAAGAAGCCTCTGAAATTTCCATTCTAATCAAGCTTTTCTATAAATGCATAATAAAATGATTATAAATTACACAGGTCAAAATCAGGAAGGACAGCATGGCAGAACTTTGATGGAAATAATTTGCTAATGGAAGTATGTCAGTGAAAAATACATTAAGGTCTAATTCCACTTATACTGAATGTATCTATAAAGAAATAATTCTGAAATAACTTCATTTTGTCAAGCAACTTGTTACTGAGAGATGGGGAAAGCAAGTACTTATTTTTCTTTGCGCAAAAGGACTTCCAAGCTCCTCATCAAGTCTGTCAATTTCAAGATCTAGAAGAATTCTCCTTCCTTACAAAAAGAAATTTTATAGTAAGAATATCTAGTTATATAGGCCATGAATTCTAAAGCAGAATTACTGAATAAAGTCCAATGCATAGGGTAAGGGTAGTCTTGTATAATGTTTCAAGTTGGATTCACATTTGTTTGAAATCTGGCAATGTGAAACCCAAGCACAAGTCCTGAGAGAGTTGATGTGAAGATACCTCTCTTCCAATGTGCCTTGTTGCTTGTCCAAGCAGAAAAGGGTAAAGGGGCCAACCAATAGACAGCTACTCTTTACAGAGAGAGAAACCATCAAATCAATGTAACTTGATTTGGAGTTAACTCTTTAGAGAATAAACATCTCAGAGGGAAGCAACAGGTAACAAATATATTTTCACAAAATATTTGACACTGAATTTTCATTTCATTTTCTTGTCTTATTTGGTTCAAATGGTCCAAATTGTGTAGTCTTGTGGCTTTATAGTGCTCTGTAAGTGACAAGAATGCAGTCCTTTCCAGCTGATGCCAATGTATGTTTCATTGGTGTTTGTAAGGTTTTTTCCAGTTTTGTTTGCCTCTTAGTTTTCTAGTGTTCTACATAAATATGCAAAGCATATTGTACACAGGATTCTTGTAGTAAAACATAATCAGCATTGTAGTAAATGTGTTTCTACTTGCCACAATTCATCGCTTATTTTTCTAAAAGCATTCTATTTTGCTGACACTTTCACCTCTGCGGACTTCTGAAACAAATGTTTAAACTAAAATACATTGCATTTCTTATGCATGGAAATAATAAGCATTTATGAGGAAGGGTAATATATCTTTCAGGTTTTAAGTTGGTAACAAAACCTTTGTAATATCAGAAGTCTTTCAAATTTTTGAATGCCTCTCAATAAATCTACACCCAAGTTCGACAGAGTTTGAGAATACCATACAAAATAAATACTTCCATCTAAAATGAGTCTTCATTTATCTCATGCGTTATTTTGGTATTCCAGTTCAGTTTATTTGCTGACATCTTTTGCTTGGAAACTGACTCTCAATATATCCTACACATATGTGCTGAGCTGTTACAAAAGAGACAAAAGACACTCAGATCTCTGACTTACTGTGTTTCAGGAGAAGATTTTTTGAGGAAAATAGGGTAGATTTTTTAAAAAAATTTCCCTCCAGTTCATAGTATTTCTCAGGGTAGACTGAAAAACTTTCAGGCATAAAAGTATTATTCCAAGCATTGAAGATCCCTAATATAAATATGAAAAAACTAATTAGCTTTTCCTGTAGACCAAATTGCTTTTCAATATTTGTAAAAATATAAAGTGTAAAATAAAAAGTAATAATGGTATTGAATTAATAGTTAGTGGACGTGCAGTCTCTGCTTTTCATTACTTTATATGGAAATTGTATTGAAATTAATAGAATTAATAAATATTATATTGCCACAGAACACCTTGCAGAACACTTAGGATTCAAGGTAAATAGGTTAGTTATGAAATATCAATATTTTCAATGGAAAGTGGGTAGCTATTGAAATTTCTTCAAGTCTCAATTCCATAACTACTCAGAGCTTTGGTTATCTGTCGGATTCGTCAAATTTAAACAGATACAGATAAGACAGAAAAATTATTTTGTTTGATTTCTATTGGATGACTGAATATTTCTCTGAAGCATTTAAACACCATATTCAAGCAATTATGGGTCACTGTATTCAAGAACAAATAGGAGAATTTCTGTAATATTTATGAGAGAGGTAAGAGAAAAGGTGCATAGTTTAGCTATTCCACGTTATATACATGGCTGTCATTAATTTATATTTCTTATTTAGTGAATGAAAGGTTATGAGAGTTGAGTGAGCTCCCAGAAGTGCATTACACAACATTTTAAATAACAAAACTTTTAAATGGTAAAATGTTCTTATGTTAAAAAGTTGTATTTCAGTGGAGACAGCAAGCTGATGTTTGGTGAATAGCAGCTGTAATTTGTGTATTTGGGGGAAATGGAGCAAATGCCTTCATAAGTTTTAGAGAAGTGCCAAGAATATGAATGGGCACCATCCCAAACAAAACATCTTTCTACAAAACTATTGTTTGAAAGAAAGAATTAATCAACACTGCAAGTAATATGTGTCACCTTTTAGTGAGTTAAAGAAATGGAGACGGATGAAAAAAAGGCTTCTAGGCAAGTTTTTTCTTTAATTGACCATAGGCCAGTAAAACAACAGGTTTTATCCTGTTTTTTTAATGTGTAAACTAGAAAAATTTCACAGCATTCATGGAGTCATCTGGATGATCAGACCAAGCACTTGGATTAACACAAAATATTTTCTAACTATTGCAGCAAACTGTGGGGTGAATGCTGTCATTTGGGAATGCCATGGTGGCCCACACATCCCTTTTTACTCTTTGAACATTAAATGGAAGATCGTTTGCCTAGTGAGAATGGCACCTTGTTTTATCAACACATGTCAATTCCCAAAAATCTTGTTGGAAAAGAGGAGTTTGTGTGGGTTGAAAATTAAGACCACATCAAAAAAAAGCTTTATTGCTAAAAGAACAGTAAGTACAGATAGGATGCTTTGCCACATGTTTTGACGGCAATTAACGTGCATCTTGAGTTTTATGTTGTTTAGGTACTGAAATATGGTTTATGTACTAACTACAATACAAAATGGTAGCACAGATTTCAGCCTAAGCTTGCTATCTGTATTTCCCTGAGCTCCCAAGTGGGACCAATAACCTGAGTTCACTGATGGCCCAGCCACATCCATTATCTGTAAAACTGGAATGGACATTTCCAAGCAGAATACCATCTTCCCTCTGGCTGCAGAGACTGACTTTTTTAAGGAAAAAAACACACAGCAAGAAGACATGTTGAATAACAATCTTAATCCGTTTGATTTCCAATATGTACAATTCCTGCATGTATAAATCTGAAAAGAGATTAAGCATCACAGTTTGGAGTTTATGTTCTCATAAACTGCTACTAAGGAATCTGAAAATTCTCAGATATATTCAGACTCTGTCTCTACATTGCTAACTTTCAATCTGAAAAGGTTTATTCAATTCCTATTTTTAAAGGCCATAATTTTTAGATTTCCATGTGCACTCAGAGAAATTATCATGACTATCTGAACTTTCTAATCACTGTGGGTAATTTTGTCTTTAGGAAGCTCTCGCCTGAGATGAATTATTTTTCTTCTCTGCAGAAACTCACTGTGTACATGATATCTGTAGCAGCGATCCAAAAGAGCATAGGAAGCAAACAATACAGATCTCATGGGGTCTATGCAGCTGCTGACCAATGAAGATTGCACCCAAGCACTGGATTAGATGGGCATTTTTATGTGCTTTTTATGCAAAATTCTGAATGCTGCCTGAAGTGTGAATGAAGGTCACTATTAGCTGACCTAATGATGCTGCTTCAGAAAACAGTGATGACAGGCAGTCTTCCCTGCACTTTCCTGTGTTCCAGTCCCAGCACTGGAGGCCAGAGAGCTGATCTCTACAAAACGACATATGCTTACTTTTATACTTTTTCAATAGTGTGCTTAGCTGAGTTTGTTCTCTGGTTTGTCTCACTCGGTGACTCAGTGGGTTCTAACACCATGGCAAGTGAGGGGATGTGTGGTGAGCTAGGAGACATCAAAAAATAATAAAACAATGTCCTAAAATGCTCTGTGTTCTCAATGCTTTGTATTAGTTATCCTCATTTATCACCAAAACTCCCCTAGTTTTTTACTTTAAAACTTTTAATCCTTTTTTCTCACAACACCCAAACCCCCCTCAGGGATTCACTAGGTTGAGGTGTAGTCATAGCCCAGACACCTTTTGATACTCAGGAATCAGCACAGTACCTGAATACTAACAACTGAGCTCCCTCAGAGGAGACAAGGAGAGCCTGAAAGCCTCCATCTGTGGGTCCTGCTGGGTGAGGAGAGTGGAGCTGCCACTGCTGTTACTACTGGCTTCTGTGGGAGGGGTGATTGGGGCTGGTGCCTTGTTTTCTGCTAAGCATATGGTCTGGCACAGAGTGGGAAGGTGTGACAGAAAACACTTCTAGTCCTGTGAAGGCAGTGTGTGAGCAAGCTACATTTGGGAATCACTATCTGGTCATACTTTCACATTTGGCACCCACCTTACTTAAGGCAATCCCCACAGGGCAGCCAGCTGTGTTTGTACCACTGTGCCATAACAGTGCCCTGATTGTGAGTTCCTCCACTGAGACAAGCAGCTCTGCAAGCACTGAGCAGGGACAGGCAGCATGGCGGGAATGAGCTGGTGGGAGGAGAGTGTCAGGGAGACAAAAAGAGCTCCCCAGGCCAGTGACATCAATGAAATATCAGCCATGTTATGATTTAAGAGATTAGTTTGATGCTACAGAGATGTGAAAATATGGACAGATGCCATGAACAGGTCAATCACATTTCTGTCCCTCCATGGGTTTCTGCCATGCCTTTTCCAGCAGCAGTGGGGCAGCCAGCCTAGGGAGAGCTGGATGGGACTAGGACGAAGCTAACCCAGCCACAGAACTAGGATGGGCTTTCAGATGGGATAGGCTTCAGCTACCTGATGTAACTCACTATATCTAACGCCACTATATCAACTCACAACAGAAAGAAATAATTCAGGACAAGAAGTGGAATGCTAATTTCATCTTCATCAGTAGATCTTTAAGTGCATTTTGAAGTAACGTCCTTAAGGTGTAGGGTCCTGATGACCCCTGATGTAAGGTCCCAAGACCTGGAATCTGTCAGAATCAGAGAAATCGTTCCCAGCCGTGTGTTCCTTCTCCTTCCATTCTGCTGACCTACTACCTTAGCTTCAGCCTACTAACCTGGTAGAAAATTAACCACAAGGGGAAAGGTTGTTTGAAATTCTCCACCAAAGCAGCATCCATTCAAGGAATGGAACTCAAGCAGAAATGCAAATCCTAACTTTACATGAAATGACTGTGGTCATCATTGGTGAAAAGGTTATTTCTTCTCTATCCCTTTGACCCCATATGGCTGCATATTTGCACTGATTTCTTTGCACTCACTGGATGCTGATAAAGTGTTTTTCTGTACAGGACCATTGCCCAAGTATAAAATAATCATGCCTGCCACTTTTTTCTTTTTTCTGTAGTTTTTTGGTGGGTTTTTGTTTGTTTTGTTTTTTTTTTTAATATCAGTTTTGTTTTCAGTGTGTCCACTGAATTGTCTCGGCTTATACAAGGCATGGTAGGGCCAAAGAAAGAGCTGTGGGTGCTCACTACAGGGAAGGCAGATGGGGTGTAGGGTAAGAGAGTAGAATGTCCTTCTAGCCTTTTACCACCAGGTTGTAAATGCTCTTACCTGTTGCTCCATCTTAAGGGCTTGCTTTCAGTCTTTTATTAGATTATATGCAGCACAATGGTGAAAAAACACGCATCTCCTTAGAGAAAATAAACTGTCAAATACTTTAAATATATACCACTTCATTATTCTAGTTTTAATAATTGTTAGACAACTAGTTCACAGTTTTCCTTTTAAAAAGGAGGAAATAGTTATTTATAAATTTCTGCTTTTTCATTTATGTCATTTGTATTGCTTCATGCTTTATTCTAGTGTGAAGAAATTGTGATTTTGTTTTATTTTAATTTTCAAGTGATCTCATTAAAGACTTATCACTCTACTGAAAGATGCAAATGTGATGTACACTACATCCTCCTACAGGTTACAGCCAAAAATATTTTGAAGACTTTAATCAAAATGTCTTAAAGGCCTAACTATGTTTATAAACTAGAAATAATTAAGAAATAGGTAAGAAAACTATTGGAAAAAGATAACAAAAAAAAAGTTTTCTTACAGGATTTAGAATAGTGGGCTGCTAAGCAGGGATATATAGGAAAACTGACAGATGGCAAAATCTATTTTCTCTTTAAGAAGGCTTTTGCATGAATAACGGTAACAAAATGAAAAGAAGAAATAAAGCAGAGAATAAAAAGATATTAGACAGAATGAATGGTGAAATATGATGCACAAAGTCTGTGTGGCTCCTTGCAGTAAATGTGTCAGTTTATTACACAAGGTCAGCTTTAATCTGGATTTTGAAATTAATGCCATTTTTAATATATTTTCATTTCACTGTATCCATGAAAAATAGCAAAGTAGTTGTGAATACAGGTTAACAGTGCAGAAAGCTCTGTGAAATACAGCTTCAGCCCATCTCAGAACTTCAGAAAATCCTTTTTCCTTGTGTTTTTGAGGTGTTTTAGTGAGGAATTCAGAACCTTAATAGCAGGTTTGGATGATTGGTGCTGACAGCAAAACTGAGTGAAGGCATTGCTAAAGGAGCTGAAAATGAAAACTGTAATTAAACGCACAAGAAAAAAGGTTATAATTTAGAAAGAAAAAGTCCTTTCCATCTTCCATATTATTACTGTTTTGGGTAATGAAATGTTATTTCCTCATAGGTATGCTTTAAACAACTTAGTTGCTCTTTGCATAGATATTAGGGAGAACTAGAACACAATGACAAGTCTGTGCACATGAGGAAATGCCACTTTCGATGAAACTTACCCAAGAAGGATAAAGAACAATTTCCGGTTAAAGTAGACAATGTGCACTCCTGAGTAGTTACATTAACAATCTCTCCGGAGATCGTTAAGCAGGAAATGGGATTTCCCACGTTTTGTAGGAATGACCTAGACTATATTGATGCCTCTTTTCCCCCCTTTTTATTTACTATTAGCATATTTTCTCTTCACTTTTTAAAGCCAGAATTTCAGCCTGATTTTTAATAGGAAAAAATTTAACATTTCAAGGTTTCATTGAGCCATAGTCTGTCTTTAAAACATTTTGTATAACCGGTATGATGCTACAGCTTTTTAATTTACAGTAATATCACATTACATTAACTATAGAGAGCTTTTTAGAGGGATATTTTAGTTTACAGAGTGTTCTATGTTACCTCCTAAATGAACATGAGGTCTTCTGTTACTAGAATGTTGAACTGTAGCACAGTTCTGGGATAAGAGTGAGCACAAGGAGGACTGTAATTACAGCAATTATGGAAAAGTAATTTACTAGTTGTGTAAACTGAACAGCTTTGAAAGAGTGTGGATCAACCATAAAAAGAAGTTCAGTATTGAAAATAAATATTTTGAGATGGTTGTAATGAAATGGTTGTAATGTGGATAAGCAAACTGTAAACATTTTGCCTAAAGTGATATATTTTCATTTTAAAGGCTCTTATAAATATAACTTTGCGTTTTTATAAAAAGACTTAAAGATGTCAGAATTATGCATAGACATGCAGATTTGTCATTTCCCATCTGGTATATACTCAGAGCTTACGAAAGAACAAATAAATACAGCTGAATTGACATGCCTTTGGGAAAAAAGAATGAAACCCAAACTTACACATTTTGAAACAGGTAAAATGAGCATTCATTTAAAAGGAAATGGATAGGTTCATCCCAAAGCTGCAGAAATAGAGTTATCTAGAGAGAAATTTGATCTAAAATGTTTCCCAAAATGTAGATGGTTCAGAAACCAAACTGACATGTAAACAGTTATGTTTTAGCCCAAGAATATTCATACTTAGTTTTTCAATGTTTGGTCAAGAGAACAGCAGGGATTTTTCAGATGTTTCTGAAGACTCCACAGAATGGGGTTAAGGAAAGCAAGACCGCTTATCCCATATGAAATTTCTAAGCAGTTTTGTCCCTTCACCAAATGTCTTATGCACATTTTGAAGAGTATATAAATAGAAGTGTGAAAACAATATGCTACCTGAAGTTTTTTATCAAATCAGGCCCATGTTTGCAGTGACAAAAGCTAGGGCCATGCTGTGGGAAGCTGTGCTCTGCAGCACACCTCTCTACTCTGCCTCCTGCCAAGGTGACAGAATTGATCTTTGTGCCTTCATCCATCCTAAGAAAGTCAGATATTTGGGAAAAGACCTTTACATCTCCAGCCCATCCCAGATGGAGATGGTGCATAGATTGGCTGCATCCCCTGGGGCTCAGGGACTCTCCATTATTTCATGTTTAAGCAATATACTTGCAGTTTAAATGGCAGCATTTAGATCTCACCTGCCTGTCATGCCAGAGCAGCTCAAAACTTAATGTAATTGATTGGATAATAATAGTAATATTTCTTTGATATGAATCCTGAGAATGAATGTTCTGACTATCAGTTATTACCTGCACTTTGTGATTTTACATCCACATTTGTCTCTGAATAATAGCACCGATTACAAGCACTGGCCACATTCCACAGACAAATTAAATCACATGGCAATTGTATGTTCCATTACTTTGTAGTAAGTCACAGCATTTAATTGCATTTTCACAATACTAAGTCATTACAAGCAAGTCAGAAGGAAATAACAAGGCCTAAGTATTTATAGTCATTCAAGCTTTGAGAACTGTTACATGAGAAACTGTCACTTATGCTTTGCAGGGGGAAAGTTAAGACTTCTGTCTACAACTTAAATGCTTGAAAACTAAAGGGCTGGGCTAAAACCATTATAGAAAATAAACTGCTTCTGTAACAACCCTACTGCTGTAAATGCTTCTTTTTATATGAAGCATTTGACTTAAATGGATTGCAGTTACTCTTGATAGTATGAAAGAAGGTACCCTAAAACATCTTAAAAAGCTCTTGTATTCTACCTTTAAAGCTTTGGTGTATTAACTTGGCAGAAAATGGCTTATAAGAAAACCTTACTTATAAGAATGACAAAGCTGAAGAGGTCCGTATGCTGGGGAAAGTGTACATCACTTTGTCAGCGGGAAAGAACACAGTACCAGCTGGGGCTCATAAAATAAAGACAGAGGCTGCAAAAGGATAAAATACTATAACCCTTGGCCTTTATTTTGTAACATGTCCAGAATTTTTCACTCCTGTTTATAACACATGCTTTTAATATAGTGAAGCTGTGAAAAAAAGGAAAGAAGTGAAAAGGTTGCCTATTTTTACCTTGCTAACAATCCTCATTCAATAAATCTGATTTCTTAATTGCTTCTTTCTGTAGCAATAGGTGTGGAAGTACCAGGCAAGGCTCTGGTGAAATCTAGCAGATCTTTGTATGCAGTACTGAGAGATCCTACATAATGAGATCTGCAATATAATGTTCCTGGATTCAGCTGGAGTTAAATTCTATACTATAGAAGGTAAAAATGCAGTTATAAAATATATAGGCTGACTGAAAGCATTTATGATTATCTCAGAATGGAAATTCTTGTGTTGTCTTTAATGTATATGTGTATGATTTGGATTATTAACTTTGAACCTTCTTCATTCAAATAAACAATTAGAAAAATAGTTTTCTAATTAAACTTAAATAAAAATATACACCAGGAAGATAAGCCCAGCTCAAGAGTAGAAATAATCTTAAGTTTTATAAAACACATAGGCATAAATAAATATCCTTTCATACCCCAAAAATTTATTATTATGTTCATAGTACTATTTACTTAGGGAGTAAGTAAACATTTGATTTTTTTCCAGATGGCCAGGGCTCAACAGGCCAAAGGTATCCATAAAAAAATAGAACTTGAATTTCTCTTGAAGAACCAGAAAAATAATCCCATTATTGGCATCCTCTTCTAATGTTTAATTAATGTTCTTATTAATAAGTTTCTGTGATGGAAGCAAGTGAAAAGGATTGCTATGTGTTGTTTTTGTAGACCATGTTTTTGCATAAAATTCTGTATTTTTAGTCATCTAAAAATAAGGCACAAGTTCTTGCAATGGGGAATTACAAAATATTTTCATTTTCTATTTCTTCTTTAGGCAGGAGATTTAGTCTGTAAAATCCTATTAAAAGAACCACTAAAATAAAAATAATTTTCATGTTTAATTTGTTGTAGAAAGAACAAACAGTAATATGCCTTTCCATCATTTTACATTCAACGTTTTCCAAAACATTTATTTTCTTAACAAAGCTGAAGTGTATGTACCAAAAATTGCAGAAAGCTGTTGCAAGGTTAGTTTGAGGGTGACTAAACAAACATTCATTCATAGGATAAATTAGAAGGAATAAATTGAGTCAGGTTATTAGGAGGCACATATGAAGGTGAAAAAATTCTGATGAGGTTTAGAAAGGCATAAAGTTGATGAGATGGAAAAATGCAGAATGCTCTGGTAAATGCTAGCAGGCAGGGATGAGGACAGGCTGTGAATGATGGTGTAAAGTGAAAGAAAACAGTCTGATTTGGATAATAGAGGAAAGAAAAAGAAATTAAAAGCAAACATTTTATCTTAGTGTTGAATAACATGACACCATGATGAGCAAATCTTTAAGAGTAGCTGTGAATCTAAAGGTCACAGTTCATCTGGGATAAAGGATCTTACTGCTTTGTTTGGAATTAACTCTGATTATTTCCATCTTTTTAGGCTGGACAGGTTACTTCTGCTCCTTCTCCCAGACAGACTTTCTTTAAGAGCCAAAAGTCTACTGCTTTCTTTTTGTATAGACTTCCAAGCGACAACCTCCCAGCAGCCTGGGAGGCAGGTCGGAGCTCTGCATGGCTCTGAGGGTGAGGAGGGGACAAAGATGCAAGCCCAGGTTGCCTCCCATCCCAGTCTGGCAACTAAGCCACACACCTGCAGATGAAAAGGATTTCCAGTCCAGCAATATAGACTATACACGGTATGACACATGAAAAACTCAAAATATGGATGAGATTAAGGTTTTTACAGAATTTGTAGGTGACCTAAGTAAAAAAAGTTCATCTGTATATTGAATACACCATCAGAATAAGTAATGTGAGGGGGATGATACCCAGGTGATGCAGTAAAGTGGCAAATTAGAGGCAGAATACGGTTTCTAAACTATTTATACAGTAAATGCGCTGGGGGAAAGATTGTGCTTTCTAATGCAGTTATGAATTATCACCTTCCCTGCCATCGAATTAAATTTTGGAATATTTTTTTAAAAAATTATTAATAAGAACACCAGCATTTACAAGATGATTAAAGCACTCCAGAGGCATATAAACAATCAGCCAAAAGCCTTTATTTCTATAGAGTCAAGGTAGAAAATTTGAATATAGGAAACTCACGGTGGTTAAAAAGAGATTTCTTATACACTTCAGACTCGGTCAAGTTCATAAGAGTCACAAGCCGTTTCCCCAAGGGCTTATTCCCTCTAATGGAATTTTACTGAAGATTGATTACACTACCTTAATAATTAGAAGGTCTTAATAAGCAGTTTACCTTTGATAAATAGAATTGTTAGAAACTACCGTACTCTTGTAGTAAGCTAATAAGGTTGAAGTGTCAAGTTTTAGAATGCATTTTAATCTTGGTGTTACATGGTAATTAAAGGTAATTAATAATCCAGAAATAATCACCAGTGAAAACTCCAAACCATTTTCCTTGTTTAAGAAATTCTTTACAGAGGGTAGAGGAAGAAAAGACAGTTTCCCTCATTTTTAATCAGTCTCTGAGGGGAGAAATGAGCAATAAGACCATGACCAAGGGCTCAACACAGAAAGCTCTCTGGAGGAGCAGGGAGTGCAGGGAGACCCAGAGGCAGCAGGGCCATGGGCTAAATCCACACATCCCACATTTCAGAGCAGTGATGCCATGAACCACCTCCACTTGTACAAAGTGGCTGAGCTGCTGCCAGGATGAAACACTATACCTGACTTGCAGACTGTGCCAAAGACTTTCAGCTTCTCCTTAAGGTGATATATCTGTCTTTCTAATTTTGAAGAGGTAGAGGAAAATGTTTATCATCCTGTAGCTGTGTGAAATAAAAGTAGTCCCCTTCCTCACAGCCACACCAGGTCTCTTGTGCAGTTCATAAAGCAGGTAGTCACTTTTTGCAGTAATGCAATATATCTTGAATATTGAGTGAAAAAAGAATCCATTGCAAGGTAATTAAATATGCTAATTCCCCTCAGTGTCCCAAAGGGATTGATTATTACTCTTAAGTGGGCAAATTTCATTTGCCTTATTTAAAAGCAGATGCAGTATAATCAATGCTAAATTTCTTGATTAACCATAAAAGCTCGGTTTGAATAAGTGATCTTTGGCATTTTAATAGGTTTTGATATAACTACAGTGTGTAAGCAGGGTTTATTAATACCATAGGATTGGAAGCATAGTGTGATACCAGTAGAAATGGTTCCTGTTTTGAAAAATGTTAATATCCTGCATAGATGACCTCACACCTCCTTTCACATATATTTTAGCTCAAGGCAGCAAGCAAAATTTAAAGTCTAACTGCAAATACCAATGTGGCAGAGAAAGTAATTTTGATTTGTGATGAATCAAAGTAAGATTTTATGTCATTATGGACATGGATATATAATTACACTTCTTAAAAGCTTAACTGTGCAACAAAGATAAGGTAGCAAACATAAAAAGAAGTAGACAGCATTATAGTTTCACTAAATATGTGCACTAAATATACGCATAGTGTAACCAGGCAAAAAATTCCCTAAATCTTTGGAATTTCTGGGCAAGCAAGGCAACTCACTTTGCAGGTAGAGGGTCACATAAAAGCAGTTTCAATAGCAACATTTTATTTTAAAAGCTTGCCAATTTTTTTTCTTTAATGTTGCTGAGATGTACTCTGGGCAGCATGACTGAAATATAACAGAGCACATTGCTGTAAAAGTTGTTTTTGCCACTTGTTTGGGATGACCTACATAACTCACAAGTGACGTAGTGCAGTAAAACCTTTATGGCTCTCTGCACGATTACTGATTCCAGCCGTATGTTGATGCTTGCACTTGTGTGCACTGTAAAGCACAGGCCTTGCATAACCTTAAGAAGACAAATGTCAGTGGAACTTAACAATGGTGACAAACTTCACCAATATAAAATCTGCAAACTTCAGTTTCTCTGTATAAGGTCAGCTGGAAGAAGAGCTGAGTACAAATAGTTAAGATCAGTCTGGCCCTTGCATGGAGTGAAATGTTTAGGTAGACTGTCTTGAAAACCAGTTTATTTCCTCTTGCTTCCCCTACAAACCCTTCTGGCATTGCAGATAGAGTATGTATTTAAAAATAAAATACTTCAAATGCTAGCAGTCCTGTTTCCATTCTCACAGCAAAACTGATCCCAGGAAGATGTGGCATTAGAAGTGCTGACCTAAAGCTTGGCATGTGGAAACACTGAGGAGAAAGGATCTTTGACTCTCCATCCTCACCACAGAAGAGACTGCAGGAAGAAAACTTGCCTTCCCTAGAGTGAAACTGTGGTGGGGCAGAACATATGCAGCCCCCTCTTGTCCATCTTATCACTCCCCAGCCTCATTTATTACTAGACACATTAGAGAATTGGATGGAATTATTTTTATTGTTCTTTTAATCAACGTATGTTAGTTCATTACAACTGAAATGTTTTCTGGGAAGATGCAATTTTGCTTTAACCTGTACCAGTGTGTGTTCTCTCAGGAGTACTTATATCAGATATCAGGGACTGAAGTCCATAATTTGTAGAGGCACTTAATAACGTGATGGTTTTGTTCTTTTTCTTTCTCAGTGAAAAGTGACATGAAGTTTCAGGACAAACCCAATATGGAGTGATGAAATTTTTGAAATCATCAAATTTTACACAATGAGGAATTGATTTTCTATGCATTTCTGGTTACCTCTCCTCAAATTGCCCCAGGGGGAAATGATTAGTAAGGGTAGAGTTTTCACAATGAGGGATTTCCTTGCCAGTTGCATGATGACTGTGGTGATGAATGTCCTTAAAAGTGGATACATCTTTAATTAAAAGTGAATAAGTGAAGAAAATAACCACTTCTGGAACACTTAAAAAGGCTTATTTAAATATTCCTGTGTTTATGCCATAAAGCATCTTAGCTAGTGCTGTCACTTGTTACTCAGTACATACTTAATGACACAGGCAATCAGAGGAATGTAGCAGCAGCAATATGTTTCATCAAGATTATCAAGAAAAGTTAAGGAAAAGAAACCTGACTAAATTAATTGTGCATCTTCTAACACACCGAAGTTCCAAAGACTCTCTACCTTATGTCTTCTACAGATATTGGTAGAAGATTATGTATCATTACTAAAGGGAAAACAGGCACAGCTGATTTGGAAACCTGGAGAGCAAGAGTGAACTAGACTATAGCTAGGGTCTTGTTTTGGCCTTTCAGCATTTTTTTTAAGTACGTGGTTACATTAGGGATCCTTGCTGTCCTACTGGCTCAGTCTCAGTTATTTAGACCATCAGATCTCAAAGCCACCATGTAATCTAAGTAGAATGTGCCCAACCACACCACAAACTCATTTATTTTTTCTTCTGCCAGCATGCATATTGTGCTGGTTTTACCTTGAAAGCACCTGAGGGGAAGGCATACTAGGAAGTTTTCCTCCATGAGAACTTCCTCTGTGAACTGATGGCACCAATTGGAGGCTGGTTTAGTTGTTGACAGCCTGAAAAAACAATTGGAAAAAGTCGCTTCACTCCGTGAATCACATTTGAAGCAAGTAAACCCCGGGAAAGCTCTCTTGCATTTCCATCATTTCAAAAGGTAACACCGACCTGGCTCAGGCAGGGCTGGGCTCGGGAGCTGCCAGGCCCCGTTTCCAACCAGGAGCCCCGATAACCAAAAGAAGCCGAGCCCATTGCTGAGATCCTGGCCCTTTTCCCGGTGTGTCCGTGGCTCGGGGGGCCCTGCCCTGCCCTGCCCCGGCTCGGAGCAGCCCTGGGGTGGCCGAGCCCGCCCGGCCGCCCTCACGGGCTGGGGGGAGGCAGCCGGGCCCGGTTCGGGAGAGCCCCCAGGGCTTTGTGTGCTGGGCAGGGCAGAGGGAGAACCCCCGGGCTGCGGCTGGAGCTGGGGGCGGGCAGCGCCGGGGGAAAGCCATGGACACACGGCCTTGGCACCCATTTCTCCTCTGCCTGCACTTTGCAGTTCTCGTCCTGCCCCTGAGATCCTGACACAGCTCCGGCATGGCCTGGCACAGCCCCTGCAACTTCTGTGTGAGATTTTTTTTTCTCAATGCTCAGATAAGACAGACTTTCCATCCTTCCTTGGGTGAGAGGAAAAAGAACAGAAAGGATGCACCAAAGTCAATGAAGTAAAAGCTAAGTTTCTAGATGGAAGGAGAATGAGGAGACGCCGTGAAGGTTGGCTGAAATATCTTTTTGTAAGTTATAGAGGTGGACTGTACTACACTAAAGAATTCCTTTAAACCATGGAGAAAGACATGAGTGGGTGGGGTGAGGTGTAAAGTGTTTGGAAAATCCTTTACCCCCGAGGGAAAAAGGGGGGGGATCTCTCTTCCTGGGAATGAAGAATGAACTGAGAGCAGTGAGCTGAAGAGAACTTTTGCCTTTGAGTAGCTCATCCTTAAAAGTAATACCCTGTGACTTTAACATGGCCCACAAACACAGCTCTGGGAAGGCTGTGAGGGTGGGAGAAGTTCCATGATGGCAGATCCCGGGTGGCTGTTATTCATGGAAAAAGTGAAGTCAGGAAAAAACAGATTATTTCCCCTCTTGAAAAGATCCTTATAGCTAGACAAGAAGAAACTCCTCTCCCTGAAGTGAACTGAAGAAGATTATTTAAGTAAAGAATTGACTGAAGTGTCTCTGTATGTTGTTAAGATATGAAAAAGAGGAAGAAGGAAGTGGTCTGAAGATCTGCTCTGAATTTTATTATTATTTTTTCTTTGTGTTATTAATAAAGTTTTTCTTTATCTCCTGTTAAGTTTTAAAACTGATTTGCTTTTACTCCTAATTCTATTTCACAACAAATGGCAAATATATTAAAAAATTGGCAAACCCAAACTATAACACGTATGTACAAATAGTCAGAGTCATGTTTTTCAAGAAAATTAAACCAGTAAGGAACTGGTAAAGTCGGTCTTCTAGCTTTATGGTTTTGTGCACTCCTATATTGCATCCTTGGCCTGTGGCATATCTCATGTTCAGTGGGATGTCACACAAATAAGTTTAATGGAAAATAATGCCTTAGCAGAAGTAAAGAATTGTTGTATTTCCTAATTGTAGTTAATAATAGTGAAATTAGTGCATGCCTTAATCTTTGGCACAGTTTTTCTTTTCAGAAAAATTATATGCAAATACTTTTCATAAAATGGATGCTGACATGCCTCCTCTAACCCATTTACTAATTGATATCACTCCTTTAAAGGTTAGGGACTGCGGTGGGTTAACCTCAACCAGCAGCCAGACCCCCATTCAGACACTTTCTCACTCCCCCTCTTTGTCATGACTGAAGAGATGTGATGCAAAAATTGATGGGTCAAGATAAAGATGGGGAAATTGCTTACCAATTGTCATCATGAGAAAATTAAACTAATTTAATTTACTGACAATCAAAACAGATTTGAATAGAAAGAACCAGGAAAAAAAATTGAAACAACAAATTTCTTTCCCTTTTCCGCATATTCAGCTTCACTCCAGACTCCAAACTCCTCTATTTCCCCCAGAACAGCACAGCAGGAGGGAGGGGGGCTATGGTCCATGTAAAACTTTTGATCTCTACCCATGCCTCACTCTCATGTGCTTTGCCTGCTCCTGTGTAGAATCTTCACAAGCTGCAGTCCTTCAAGAAAAAGCCTTCTCCAGTGTGGGTCTCCCATGGGCTGCAGTGGACTTTGCTCCAATGCCTGGAGCACATTCTTCCCATTCTCCTTTTCTGGCCTTGGCCTCTGCAAAGCTGTTTTTCTCTTTGCCAAACCGGTATTTTTAGCCCTCCTAAAATCTTACCTGAGGTTCAGCAATCATAGCTGAGGGGGTCAGCTGTGCCCTGCAGTGGGCTGGTTGAAGACAGCT
The DNA here is from genome assembly GCF_963662255.1 of Cinclus cinclus. Lineage (NCBI taxonomy): Eukaryota > Metazoa > Chordata > Aves > Passeriformes > Cinclidae > Cinclus > Cinclus cinclus. Next base: position 76,658,176 of record NC_085047.1, read on the forward strand.
GTGTCTGGCATGGGACAGCCCCACGACACTTCCCACAGAAGCCACCCCTGCCACCACCACCAGCACAACCTCAATACCTACAGCCAATGTAGGTATAAAGCTGATGAGTCTGTTTTTTAGCTTGTAGTTTTCCTAAATGTTCTGTATAATCAATTGAGACAGATGGCCATCTCTGAGGAGTAATTCAAGTCTTGGGGAATCACACACCAGAGGTGTGCACATCTCTCCTTATTTTCTGTATTACTGCAATCATTTCTCTTAAATTGAACAAGGTAGATCTCCAGAGAAGAGTGCACAACACCTTCTGAGATCTATTTATCCATTGTAAATATTCAATGAAACAAAAAAACAAAGAATTATACACACTGAACTAATTGACACAAATATACCACAAGCTACCTTAATCAAGCATAATTATATCTGTATTTGCTTTAAACTTGCCTAAAGGTGTAATAAAATAAAAACATGTATGCAGTGGAGGGCATTTGTAATACTAGCAGGGATGGCAAGTGGGCTGTAAAAAACCCATGTAATAATTTTCAAAGAACTGAACCAGGTTAGCATGGATTACCACATTTGTTTAAAAACCCATGACAGAAGCCATTATAAGTGCTTGCTACGTCATCCCTTATTACATTGCTTATTTCTTCTATTGTACAAAGTAAGCATTGCACAAAAATAAAAACACTTTGTTGCATATTTCAGTTTCCCACAAAAGGAAACTGCTAAAGAAGATGAGGAGGTCATTGTGTGCAATACTGAAAATACAATAGTGGCATGTCCACAGTTTACAGTCCAGGTGCTTTTTAATGAGCACACTATGGAGTACTGTTGTGGATGAACAGAAGGGGTATATGTTCACGTTTTTTTCTTCTCATTTGAAAACAAAGAAACTAAGTATAAAAATATGCCATGAAGGATATTTAGAAAATTGCAGAATGAGAAGTATCAAATCACTTGTCATCAGAACGTAAGTTATTCATACCATCTGATTTTTCCCACCATTTTTCATCACAAACTTCTTTCCAAAGAAGAGTCTCATGCTATTCAGAGTGTGGGAGCCAATATGACCAAGGACAGCCTGTAGCAGCCCTGCTTCATTTGCTCTAGCAGTTAAAAAAAGTTCAGTATAAATCTTAGTAAGTATTTTAAAGGAAAGAAACTCTTTGAATAGGTGTGCTAAATATGTTATTGTTTCAATAATTGCACTAATTCACAGATTTTGATGCCTCAGAGCTGTTCTGGTAGGATTTAACCAGGCAAGTTCAAATGCAGGAGCTGTGTGTTCATGTAACAGCAGTAATTTGTATTCAGTGATTTTGTGTCCAGGCTAATAATCCCAACAAAAAGCATGGCCTGATGCTGAATGAATATTAATCTCTAGCATCCAGACTCAAGCTGACCTCAGGGTCCCAGATAAAGAGGCACCAAATGGCAGAAAGTAGTAACAGCAAATAAAAAAATTAAAAGTATGTTCTAGGTTGATTCCCCTTTTAATTGTTTCTTTCTATCTCAGTAAATTTATCTGTCTTTTTCCTGTGCAAGATGTCAGAACAGTGAATAAAGTTTCTGATATAAAGAAGATTCAGCACCCATGGTTTTGTAGTGAATACAGATTTTTATCTCAGTTCCACCAAGGTCTTCTTTCCCATTCAGCTCTGGAAGCTCACTGAAAATTTTCATATATCTGCAGGTATCAATTTCCCCATCATCCTGTCCAGAAATTCTGTAAACTAGCATTTTTTTCAGGTTCCCACATTTTGTCCTCAGATCCCATGTATTTGTTTTGATATCTCCAGATTTTCACAACAGAAATAAAGAGCATACACAAATTCAGCTCACTTTTCTAGGACGTGAGATATTGTATGTTATCAAAAAGCAGCAGGATCAATTTATAGAAGAAGAGTGATGGCCATGAAGTAAAAAAATCCCATCACTTCTGTATCAAGAAGTCTCAGAGTCAGACATCACTCAAGACCTAAATATTCTCCAAAAAATATTAAGATGTTTACAAAGACTATGTATTTATATCACTACAGGCTTTGCCTGTCCTCACAGACTGTCCTGTTGGCTCCCCAAGGTCAGAGACAGGATGCAAGCTTACAATCTGATCTGAACATCCTTCTGTTCATCACATTTGAAAGAAATGTCTCATGTCATAACACATGCCTGGCAGTCAGGTGGTCCTAAATTATAACCCTTCATTTACTGCTGAGCCCATATGTTGCCCACATAAGACTTTGTCTTTGTTCCTCCAGCTGTGAAATATATAATGTCATATTGGAGATTAAATGATCAGTCTCAGACTTCCAGGTTCCTGAGTGACAGGCTGAAAAGCTTGTAAAGGGTGACTTAAAATTTCACAAAAATATTTAACCACTTCCTGAGGGAGTATCTTGAACAATACCTATTGTGCACATTAGATGAAAGGGGCCTGCTCTGGGAAAAATAATGTGCGGGAATGGCATTAAAAATGGTCATACCACATGTGCACCGAGGGCAGCAGTAGATTTAAAGTTTTATGTGTGACTTTAATTATAAAATTTCCTCCTTTTCAAGTTTTTGCCTTTGCAGCTTTAATACTTTATTACAGAATCTTACAAAAGCAGAAAATTAACACAGAACCATGCCTTTAGAGTGTTGCAGAGACATTTTAGAATCAACACATGTAAATGCAGGGAGAACAACCATTTCCTTCAAGTGTGGTAGCATGGGTCAGTACATCACACTTAGGCCGAGGGTGTACTTCTATTTATCCTTTTCAGCCATTTATGTGACAGCTACAAATATATCTTATATCCTGAAGTTGCTTGGTACTACCTCCCGAATAAGGAAGGAAATGTAAAATTAAATTATGGTATAGGCAGAACTTAGGCCAGGCTGTCTTCTCTGACAGTATGTACATGAGCAGTAAACAAATATCTTTCCAGCAAGGTCACAAAGCTGGCCTTTATGTTTAAAACTAAGGAAATGTTTTGTTAGATCAGCCTGCTCTTTTTCTTTAAACAGACCCTCTCCAACTCGTCTTCATTCCTTTAGAAAGTTGTAAACCCCGCTTGCCAGTGCTGCCCATGTCGCATACCTCCTTTGTATCACTACTAGTGCTCTGTTATCCTAACCAGAGTGGTCACTTTCTGTCTCTGGCTCTTTGCCTCTCTTTGCTTTGCTTACAGATGTGCTACAACATCTCCATGTGCACCTTTCATATCTGTAAAATGTGTAAAATTAATTTCAAATACAATTCTGGAAAGGACCACTGGATTTTGATACCACTCTCCTATAATCTTTGGCAAACATTTCCTGTCATAGTCACAGAAATTAAGAGCACTGTCCAAGATATGTTCTTGGACTCTCTTGGTATGGAAAAACTGAAGAAAGAAAAGCTTTTTGGTGGAAAATTCCCCCTGTCCTCGCTCTGTCTGTAAAATACTCTCTCTGTAAAATGGTTTTCCTAGTGACGCACTTGGAATAGGTTTCTAATATTTAGTTGCTTAAATGCAACCATTGTGATAGACCTGTATCTTAATCAAGGTGGGTCCAAATAATGTTTTCTTCAGTTGCAAACATATGTATAATGACATCACAGATTAAAATGGGTGTTTGTTAACATGCATTAATCCACTTCCAACTGGAAACAAAGTTTTACTACTGGGGGAGGGAGCCCTGATGCTTCTAGGTTTTCTGAAAGCAAACCATGTTTCTTGACTTAGAAAAGGGGCTCATATGCCAAGCATTACTTTCCTTAAACCAACTTGTAGCTGTGACCTTGCACAGTATTTTGAAGTGCCAGCAGTCATATATGTTTTTGTATCACTGGGAAAAGCAAGAGTACTGGCAACAACAAAACTGTACTTTGACAAACTGTTGAAATTAAAATCAAAGCTCTGGTAACACCTGGTGCTTCACTACTGTAAACTAGTACTTGCTCAGGACTCCTACCAACATGGAGAACCTTGTTTAAAAGCACAGGCCAAAATTTTAAAAAGTGCTGCAATGTTTATAGAGTTCCTAGTAACATGAGACCAACTCATAACAGTAGAAACTGTATTACTTATTTTTCCAGTAAGAATAAACTAACTCTAGCACCAAAAATTGGGCTAAAGGGAACTGAGCTCTTAGGTTACTATAATTACAACACAGCGTATCTTTGGCAACACTTCTCTTTCCATCCCTGATCCTCTTTCCTTAATTCTAATACATATTTATCCTTTCACCTGTAAATTAATCCTTTTCAAAGGCATATTGTTAGCACTACATGAATTCTTCCCAGTAGGGCTTTTTTAATGTAAAAATGCCCATTTTAATTTTTAAAAAGTGGGTTCAGAGATCCAGTATTGCAAGTTGTAAATGGTTTGTCAAACTGAACCCAAACTTATAATTTTCTTTACTGTTCTCAAGATGAAGGAGTTTTAACTGTATTTATTTTACTGCTAGAGTCCTAAAATTTACAGATCAAATGTGTTTGAAAAAAGAGATATGCCTTAAGAAATTTTGTGATTACATTCAGAATGGTGATTTTCATTTATTGGATCCCTACTTTAATATTAATTTATGTTTTCTTTTGATCCTAGCCAGCAGCTAAGCATCCAGGTAGGAGCTCATTCCCTTTCCTATAGTGAGACAGGAGACAGAATCAGAAGACAAAAAGGGAGAAAATTTTGGGGTTGAATTAAAGACAAGGAAAGAGAAAAAATCCACCACAATTGTTGCAATGACAATCAGTCACCACTTCCCACAGGCATCCTGATGCCAGCCAGCCTCCAAGCAATGGCCACCATGGCAGACAAGCACACTCAGTTTTATTGGCAAGCACAATTAATGTGGAATGGGACATCCTGTTGGCCAGTTCAGATCAGCTGCCCTGCCTGTGTTGCTTCCCGTTCTCTTGCCAACCCCCAGCCTCCTCACTGAGGGGCAGACTGAGCAATGGAGAAAGCCTCACACTGTGCAGCCACTGTTCAGCCACGGCCAAAACTGTGGTTAGTGATCAGCACTAGTTTTAGTCCAGAATCCGGAATACAGCATCATAAAGGTTGTTACCAAGAAAGTAACTCCATCCCAGCCAAACCCAGAAGATTTAGGAATTTAAATAAATTAGAAATAGATTTATTACTCTTTCCTGATTGTACTTGGACACTAATTCCTACATTGCTTTTTTTTTCCCTCTGAAAAGCTCTCTTTTTCTGAGGCTAATTGGTAGCAGACTATATAACTAATTTGCTTAAACAGTCAGAAAAGTGTATCTACAGTCCCATCTGCAGCCTCAGCAATGGAAAGGAAATCTGTATGCAGCAATATAAATATTATATTGCATATGCACCAATTCTATATCATTTCATGTCCATGCATTACTTGCAGAAGTAAAACACAGTAAGAATTTTGGAAAATCATACAATAATTTAAAGAAATGAGACAGCAGAACTGCAGGTGTTTTATTGTCTGGCACAGGCACTCTAATTTTTTTTTACAGGTTTGCATTAATTGAGGGGAAAAAGTTATACTGGAGCCCTCATGTAAAAATGCAAATTTTTCATATCTTTGATGCAGTTCTGGTACGTCTGGTGGAAATGAAAGGAGAATCCAGAAGTAGAACAGCACAAGATCAAATGCTCAGACAAAGTACAGCACCAGGAAAGCACAGAGCACTTGAGGATTTTTAAAGTAACTGAGTTATCCAAACCTGAGGTAGTACAAGATTTGCAGATGAATTACTGAAGACAAAATTCCATCACAAAGATTGCTTCTATTACTAGGTGTGATCACTTCCCTCTTTTTCATTTTTTTCTCCTAAATTGTGGCAATATTCTTAGCAATAATAAAGAATTCAAGAAGACAAATAGCACTGAATTATACAAAAGTTGAACCAGTTTATATACAATAGGCTTCCCTGTTTGCCTGATGAAACTTGAATGGATTTCACTTCATTTGAGAAGGCCTTAGGGAGCTGAGAAAACAAGATAAGGCACTTATTCTCTGGGAACTCAGGAAATCTAGCATAATTTTATTGCTTTAGGGGTAGTGAAGTCACCTAAATCCATCCTTCATAATGTTTTCAACACTGCTGTGGCAGCTGCCACTTGTCCTTGTCCTTGCAATCAAAGCAAACTTCCATCGCATCCACTTGCAGAGAATCATGGCATTATAGAACCATGCAGATTTGAGTTGGAAAGGACCCACAAAGATCATCAAAATCCAGCTCCTGAAGCAGCACAGGTCAGCCTCTAGAATCACACCATGTACCTGAAAGCACTGTCCAAGTGCTTTCTGAACTGGATTGGTGCTGTGACCACTTCCCTGGGGAGCCCATTCCAGTGCCCAAACACCCTCTGGATGAAAAACCTTTTCCTGATATCCAACCTTAATCTTCCCTGACACAACTTCAGGCCATTCCCTTGGCTTCTGTCCCTGGTCACCACAGAGGAGAGATCAGTGCCTGACCCTCCACTCCCTTTGTGAGGAAGATGTAGACAGCTATGAGGTCTTCTCTTCGGCCTTCCAGAAGATCTCCTGATGAGAATGGGATATTGCCACTCAGCCCAGGAAGTGCATTTGCTTGGCTACAACAGTGAGGGGTAATTGTGTTGGCTGTGACATACTTACACAGTTCTCCCAGGTTTTACTTATGTCAGATTGGCAGGTTGTCCTTCTGCATTCTGAATTATCCACTCATTTTTGCGTGAGTCTTAACATTCTGGAAGCTTATTCAGAGTGAAAATAACAAATACCTTGCATGTCAAAGAGAATTAGAAAAGTGTCTCATGTTAAGTATTTTGATGAAATATTAGACACATGTCTGCATTTTTCTTCTTGGTGGAAAACTTCTTTGTAAGTGAAAAAAATAAAATAAGAAATAAAGGATATGGAAAATTTTCAGTGCATGCAATATTACCTCTGAATGATAAGCAATAAGAAAATAACACCTTTTCATGCATAACTCCACAAATACTGTCTGGACTAATGGTGTCTAAAATTGCATTGAATACATTGTAACTTTGAATTCATTTTTAAATCACTGTTACTATAAAAACTTCTTGGACCATGGCAATTATCCTAAAATGGACACTTTTTTCTCTGGTGTCTGCCCAGAGAGATTTTGCCATCAAACAGCATGGAGATACTATAAATTCTCACATGTTCTCCCTGTTTTCAAAGGCATTTTAAGCTCTATGTAACATAACAGTTTGAATCACAAAGCAAATATAAAGACATGAAGAAGTATTTAGAACAGTCCTGGCCTTGTTAAAATGTACAAAGAAATTACCAGATTTTCAACAATACTCTGCAAGCAATTTTTAATGCTCTTTTTAGGATTTGCTGGACATGTGAAATTAAATGATAGGCATTCTAGAGGTGATGAATTCTCTTCCATGTGGATGGAAGGGCTGGGCAAATTTTGGTGCTGGCTTAGCTGCCAAAGCATGCATTCAATACTTATATCAGCAGACTGGTTTTCTTCAAAGACCAATATTCATGGCCTCTATCAGGTCCATCTAACAGCTTTCAGACAGCTTGCTACTTCTGTGCATCACAGCTGTGACATTGGTCGGAGGGGTATTTCTCTTTTTAGCATCTGTAAATGGCATTTCTTTATCCAATCAAGCTTTTCCATTTTCCTGCCCTCCCCTCCAAATCAAGCAATCATTTTCAACTCAGACTAATAGGATTTTCTCTTGGATGTAGTGCTTGATCAATGTACGGAATCTGTAACTCACACCAGTCAGCAAAGGAGGCATCCACTTATTCTTAATCCAAACTCCAGCCTGGTGAATGAGCATTTGGTAGTGTATTTTATTCCTCTCAATACAAAGTATCAGTGCAGTGTGATCATCATGTAACAGAAAAGCAGGAGGACCAAAAGGATATGGCTGTTGGCAAAAGTTTTTTTTGGAATAGACTTTTTTAAAGTGTGGCATGCTTTCTAAAAATGCTATATAAAATTTCTCCTCATTAGATAATCATGGATTAATCAGAATCTGTGCTATCTTTTTTTCTTAAAAAATGAACTAATAAAAAAGAATTATATTCTTTTCATGCTAGAAGCTGCTCCTGTAAATGGAGATTCATCACATTGGCACATGCATACTACTGCTAAGCTGTCTTGAAAACCAAAGAAGACTCTGCATACAAGCCTAATTATACCAAGAGCAGTGTCAATGACACCAGAATAATCTTGAACAGAACTCTCACAAAAAAATGGAGGTGTTCTTCTGGGACCTTCGATGATATTAATAAGGGCTTCATCAAATCAAGAGATCTGATTAAAGAGATGTGCTGTATATATCTTAATGACAGACTATTTAGGAGCTTATCAGGATCCCAAATGAGAACAGTAATTGCCTTAATGGGATGCTGATTCTTTCCAGACACAAGACACTAGCTTTTGGAAGTAATGTCTTTGTCTCTTAGGTTTTTTTTTTACTTTCTGCAATAAAATAAGAAATGCTATTCCTGCTACTATAAAAATAAAAATAATTGATCCTTTAAAATTTAATCATTACAGTGCTCCATTAAAATATCTGACCTAAACTACTAGTTACCTTTTTTATTTAGTCTGAGTTGAGTTTAAATAGAAATTATTGGACGGGATATACCAGTAGATCGGTAGGGATATAGCTTCTATTCTGTTTAAATCTTGATTCTCTTAGAAGGACTGTCTTCTGCAGTAAAGAAAATTCCACTTTAATCCCAGGAGTATAATTTTTTTCCAATCATGTATAATATATGTAGTGAAATTTAGATTATTTAAGGAAATGTCACCCAAACCTGTGCTGGAGAGATATGGATATTTGCAGAAAAGGATCTGCAAGGAAAGAGGAAGACAGTGCTTTTTAAAGTCAGTTCACTAGTGCAATCTTTTCCTCTGATGTATTGTTTGTTGAAGCTATTACTGTTTTCCCAGCATTCAGTGAGCTTTAAAAGAAATCCTGTACAATACCATGACTATGCTTGGGACAAAGGAGGAAAATATTACAATTATTGCTGTAACAGTAAACACACACTAACTCTGTTAAAGCCATGTGTATACAAAATATCTTCATATCTAACCTTTAATTCTGAAAATGTACTAATTTTTCCATTCTTCTTCATTGTTTCTGAAGGCCTGAAAATGAGAGGAAAGCACCCTAATAGTTGAGAACTTGCACTGTTAAGCTCCATTTTGTTCTGAAGGATCTTCATCAGCTGCTGACAAATGAGGAGACCAAAAAAAGTTTCCTTTACATAACCCTTCATAACAGTACAGTATCTGAGATGGGGGGGGGGGGGGGGGGGGGAATGGTCTCTAAATATTTGTGCTAAGCACAATGTAACTACTACTTCAAAAATGTATGAGGTGAAAATGCAGCATCATTTTAACTGACCTCAAAAATGCCCTAATTTAGTTTAAACCAAATATTAGAAGTCAAGCAATTAATGATTTTTTCCCCATGTCCATGAACCTATTGACCTGTGACATGGTTTTTATTAGAGCATCATTTACATTTCATCCTCAAAATTTCACGTCGTCATTATTCATTAAAATATGGAAAAGAAAAAAAAAGAAAAAGAAAGTACTATCAGAAGAGGGAAGAGCATGTTTCTACTCCAGGTATTGATGAGATGAGGCGAACTGAGATCCTTTTCTCCTAATCCCGGTGTTGTCAGCTTCTGCAAGGAGTCACTGAATTTCTAAGTACATGAAACAAAACACAGTTCCTTTTAAAAATATGTTTGGCAGAGGAATATTCAAATCTGTAAAAAAAGTGTCATTTGCTCAACGTGGTTTATCCCTGCACTGCTGTCTTTGTGGACCATTCTTGGGCTTACTTCTCACTCAGTCCCGAGAAATAAAAACAGATGATAAAACTGTGTGAGGTCCCCAGCTTCTTCAGCTTCCTCCTCTACACTGCTAGAACTCTGCTTCCCTCTTCCCTCAACATTTTTCTCAGGAAGTTTTGTGGTTTGTGTATTTTTTATCAGCTCCTTACTTGATTTCACCAGCTTTACTGTTTTGTAGTGTGGTGTGATGGCTTTTTCTTCTGGAGTTATTGTGCATTTATTTTGAAGCAATGCAGAAAATTGGTGTGAATTGTTTTCCTTCACTCTCCTCTCAGTTAAGACATGTCTATATTGATAATAATGAGGAAAATGGATGTTGTCTGAGTTGTGGGGTTGGTTGGTTGGTTTGTTCACATATTTGTTTTTCTGATGCAACAGGCATCTGTGCATTGATGTTGTCGCAGCTCTGCTTAAACCTTTTACAGCCAGTAGTGCAGGCAAGATTACAGGACGGGTTTTGCACTCAGATAACCTATTGAGCTAAGCACCTATTACTTATTTGAAGTCTAACTATATGTCAGAAGTGCTGACTTGCTTAATCTAAAGACTATTCCAGAAATTTTGTGCTCCTTTGTTTGCTATACACACACTGACAGAATGGCTATTTCTACCTATTAAACCGGTACTGCTAACCTCACCTTATAAATCTCATGCATCCTTTCACAATCATTAGATATCATATTTACAATCTCTTGCTAAAACCAGAGGTTTTCCTGTATACACAGGATTAGATCAGTCTCTTCCATGGCCAACAGACAGAAATTATATTCTGGAAGCTACTATTTTATTATTTTTTTTTACAGTTGTTACAGTTTGGGTTTGCCAATTCTAGTATATTCACCTTTTGTTGTGAAATAGAATCAGAAGTAAGAGTAAAGCAGGCCTAAAACTGAAAAGGGAATAAAGAAAAGTTTATTAACAACACAAAGAAAAAAAAATAATAAATTCAGAACAGATCTTCAGACCAGTCCTTCTTTCCCCTTTGTCACAGCTTAACAACATACAGGGACACTTCAGTCAATTCCTTACTTAAATAATCTTCTTCAGTTCACTTTAGGGATAGGAGTTTCTTCTTGTTTAGCTATAAGTATCTCTTTCAAGAGGGAAATAACCAATTCTCTCCTGACTCCACTTTTTCCATGAATAACAGCCCCTGGAATCTGCCATCATGAAACTCCTCCCACTTCACAGCCTTTCCAAAGGCTATGCTTGTGGGCCATGGTAAAAAGTCAGGGTGTTTTACTTATAAGGACGAGCTACTCAAAAGCAAAAGTTCTCTTTAGCACACTTCTCTTTGTTCATACTTCATTTCCAGGAACAGAGATCCCCGTTTTTCTTCGGGGTAAAGGATTTTCCAAACACTTTACACTTCACTCCATGCCCCAATGTCTTTTTTTCATGGTTTAAAGGATTTTTTTTGTGCTGTACAGTCCACCCCTATAACTTACAAAAAGATTTCCAGCTAGTCTTCATGGCGTCTCCTCATTCGTCTTCCATTTAGAAACTTAGCTTTTGCTTTGTTGACTTTGGTGTATCCTTTCTGTCCTTCTTCCTCTCACTTAAGGAAAGATGGAATGATTTATCAAGCAAAAAGAAAAGTCTAGCATAGCAAGACATCACAAAAATCTGGCTGGAATATGTTACTAGTACTAGGACTTGATCAGGAAGAAATGCACAATTCCTTGCCAGAATTACTGTTTCTCTAACTTCTACAGATTGGGGTATTTTGCATTATTTTTGCCTGCAGCTTTCTGGGGGGGATATTTTGTTCACCGAAGGCCACTTTGATGTCACCCGGCTCATATGGTAATGACAACCATCATTTTTCTCAACAAAAAGTTATCATTAAGAGATTCTGAAAGTTGGAAAACCAAGTTGGAAAACTTCGTTATATTAATCTGTAAGGTGTTTGGTTCTTCATCTGTATTTTGACCCTCTTAAGAACCACTAGGGCTTTCCTGAAGTACGTTTTTGCTTATTTGCAGTGGAGGATACAATTACAGAGCAATTTAGCTCTTAGGCAGCAGAAAGATGTTGTGTAAGCAGAAGGCAACGACAGCTGAAGGTTTTTATGCGGTTCTGTAATTCACTAATTAAAAAAGATCATTCTAGCAAACAGAACTGCCTCTTGAGATAATGCTTAATGAACATTTCAGTGACTGGATACCTTTAAACTCCGGTCAAGATTGCTACAGCTCGTAAGATTGCATTCAAGAGGACTGAATGATACAGCTCACAAATTAGTTTTAGCTTTCATCAAAGAATTTTGAACTGCTTAGCATATTTAAATCTCTCGTATTTACATTTGCTGGAAAAAATTGAATTTATAACCACTGAAAACCTAGGCAGATCTCCTTAATGGTGTGCATTGATTTTTACACAATATCAATTTTACCTCATTAATGATAGTTTTTGACATAATGACTCCATATAGATTCAGTCTGTCATTCTTTTGGGAATCTGCTGTTTTGGAAGATATACTCCGGACTTCTTACAGTATGACATGTACAATGCCAACGACTGAATCTTAATAAAATCACCTTTCTATGAGAGCAACCAGCAACTTTGGGAAGGCTCCTTGAAGAAAATGCCAGGTAGGGTTTGATGAGGTTAAAAAAAGCCTTCTCATAACCACTCATAAAAATGACTGAACTTTCTTGATGATTTTTGTAGATTCCTCTGTCTCTTGGAGGGGGAATTAAGAACAATATGCTGCCTAAATTAAAAACAGAACGATATAATGCCAGTGGCCATTAATGTTCCAAAGCAGCTGTTCTTCTCATCATCTGGGATAGAGTCTGGGGCTCAGCAGCTAATTGCTGATACTGCATCACTACTAGAAGGAGCAAGGGATTTCTGTTTGTTCGGATTATAGAATTCCTATTTAGGACACAATGATCTTTAGCATTGAGGAGCTGAGAATTTTAATGCATCATGGACTGGTAGTTTTTGCCACAGTGGAGCCTCACCACATGCTCTGTCTTAGCAACAGGCCATGTAGGATGATGCATATAGCAAGCCTCCAGTGAAACAAATGTGGTGTGATTTACGCTTCATCAGTGGGGTTATAAAAAAACAAAACAAGCTTATTAGGCACAATACATGTAGAAATTTGTCAGATCAGAAGTGACTGAAGATAGCTGTTACGGAAATAATACGATACTAATGTAGTTGTTCTTTCTTTTACTGTCAGGATAATTGTAATACTTTAAAGAAAAAGCAATCTCATGGGTATGAAAGCAATGCTCCAATTTTAACGCTCTATTATGCTTCATCTATTTTTTTTTTCTAGAGCTCCTTGTGTCTGTTACTAGAAGGATTGATATAAATTTGGTATTCAGTCAGGAAAATAGCACATTTGAGATAATTTCCTTTCTAATTAATTTTGTACTAATTTTCATCATAAAGGTTGCCTTATTCCTGCAGTTTTTAAATACTGCTTCTTCCCATTCATGGAAGACGTGTACTGAAGGACCATAATCCCCATATTTTGCAAACCTAACAGTGAGTCTCACCAAAGCATACAGGTTAGGATTCTTGGTGTTTTTCACTCAACAATATGAAATTTAAGTTGCACAAATAACTTCAGTGCAGGAAGTATCATTATGTCTGACTTTCCGGTGTCGGGCTCCCGGGACGCCACTACCAATAGAGAGAATATAGGAAAAGATACATGGAGAAATACTCCTCATCAGCCAATGTTCTAGATGTCTGAACTCCCTGAGAAGCCTCTCTTTATGGGTAGTGCTTCTACATTGCATCAGGTTTGAGACTCCTCCTCCCTCCAATTTAAATGGACCATTAATTTCAATTGAACATGAGCATCTCAGTATCTTTTTTGGATTTAGGCCTAAATGGAAGAGTGTTTTTTTGTACTGCATGTTTTGCTAGATGTAAAGCGATGGCAGCACAAAAACTATTTGCCTCTGTGGTTTGGCTTTGATGGTAATATGGAACTAACATTTGGGTTTGAAGCCCCCATTTATTTTGGTAGGCCTTTTTTGTTTTTCTTTCCTGTCATATAACATTAAATCACACTCACTTAGCTTATTCTGCTTTTCTCTTTTCCTTATCCATGTATTCTCTACATGTCAACATTTAATAAAAAAATGCCAATTCCAGGCTTAAGAAAAGCAAATTTAGGGTAAAAATTCAGTTTTTTTAGTTTCACACAGGCTTTTAATTCATAATTGTTTCACCATGAATAATTTTAACAGAGCTGGAGATTAAATAGAAAAAATATTAATTAAAATGGTATCAAGTATAAATGCACACTGTGCCTTTATAAAATAAAAATGATGGAATAGTAATGAAATATAATAATTGGAAATTATTCTTTTGTCTGCTATACGAAATTAGTCCATTTTATTAAAGCCAGGATGGAAACAGTGGGAAACTATGTGAAGCAGTGAGCAGCACTAGGATCTTCTATAAAACTGTTTGCTCTGTTGGTGCTGCTTTTTGTTTCTCACCTTGTAGATTGCATGTTATCTGGGGTGGTGATTTCTTAATTGGGTGGGTTATTCTGCATTTCACCCAAAGATGGAGCTGACTTATTTAAATTAGAAGCTGAAATTAAAAGGGACAAGAACCACCCTTACATTGGTACTTTAGAAGCATGCAGAACCCAATCTTCTGTCTGTGTTTTCGAGTGATGCTTGACATGTGGGCAAAGCAACCTGAAATCCTCCAATGTGCATGATTTTATGTGTCTTTTACATAGCTGACCACTCATAGATTAGTGGTGTTCAGATCTGGTTTTTGCATGACAGGTGAGTGATAAAAAAGCCTGGATGAAGTAAGAAACCCTGCTTGCATTTTGCTGCTTGGGCTCAGGTACTGTGCTCCCTGTGCTGCCTCAGAGCATCTCTCCCAGGGCTTCCACAGGCCAGAGACTTTCCAAGTCTGAGGCTTGTGGACAATGGAGCACAGATTCTTAATTCTTGCCAGAAGCCTCCTTTGTTCTTCCTTCTGTGAATAATTTTTAATTCCCTGCTTTGTTGTATTATCTTGTTACCCACCCCCACGCCCCCCGCCAAAACAAAAAAAAAAGAAAATAAGTTTGGAGTTTTTACATTTTTTCCCCTTTAATAGAAAAGAAGCGGGGAGAATACTCTGCTACTCTGCTACCTAACTGGCCTCATTGTCTTCTGTGTAGACAGGGAGATCATTAAGGTTAACGACTCATCATTGTATATAATCTGATGAGTAATGCAGAGCTTTTCAGAAAAAGACAAAATTCCACATTCACAGACTGAAATTAAAAAAAAAAATCAGACTTTTTACAGTGGTATTAAACAAATGACTAGCTCTCATAACTTGCATATTGGCAGAATCCCAAATCATCAAAGCAAAGAAATTGGAAAGCATTTATCCAAGATAAAAGGATGCAAGTGATTTCTGCACTTCAGTTCTCCAGGGGATTTTGGGTCACTGGCCATTTCCAGTGTTTCCTGCCACCTTTTCTAGAATTGCATCTGTAAAATACCACAAAACGTATTTTGTGTGCTGAGCATAAAGTGGTGTAGTTAACAGAGTATGGCTGGGTTGATTCCCTTTTGTGGCAGGGTGCTGAATATAATTATGTACAGTGAACTTGTACTCAGCATATATAAATTAGGAGACTGAAAATTACCTTTGAGATTCATTTTAAACCTACAGGGTCTTGAGGGACTATACTGAGAAGCACTTGTTGGTCTCACAACATCTGCAGCAAGGATGCTTGAGCAGAAGGGCAAATTACAATATCATCTGAGAGTGTGAATGTATCCGAGTAGCTGACGAAGTATAGTGTTAAAAAATGCCTAATAAAATTCAAACAATTTGTGTAATCCATTAATCTTCAGAATTTGACTTAGTTAGGTCAGGATGAGCCCTCAATGTGCTGAATAAAAGTTTAGTTCCTTTGACTTGAAATTATGTGCCAGTGACCCAAGTAAAACAAATTAAGAAAGGCCTTAGTGAGCAATGTCTGAAGTAGTTTGGATTCTTCTTAGAATTTGGCAGCTTTCAAAGTTCACATCCTTTGTTGTTTGGAAAAAAATAGAAATGCTGACATTTGAGCTTGAAAAAAAAATCTCATAGAAGAGAACTGTATGCACTGTAAGACAGATTGATTGCTTGCACTTATCAGAGGCATAGTGTGTGGGATCTTTACCCTGGCTGCTGCTCCAGGGAAATAAGCCAGGAGAAGGGATTGGTCTAATCCCTCTCACCAGGGGCTGTCAGTGAGGCAGTTCCTGATGGGTGTGTGCTGGTCCGTGTGTGGGTCAGCCCCACTTGATGCTACCATTCCCTGGGACTGCAATGTGGAGTACAGGAGACATGGACAAACTGGAGCAAAGGGATGGTTAAATGTCTGGAGCATATCATAGGAGAGGCTGAGAGAACTGGGACTGTTCAACCTGTAGAAGAGAAAGCTTGGGAGAACTCATCAATTTATATAAATTCCTTAAGTGGGGGAAGTAAAAAAGTTGGAGCCCGGCTCTTCCCTCTGGTTCCTAGGCTTTTAAGAATAAGAAGAAAATAATTTACTATGACAATGGTAAAACACTGATACAGGCAGTCTCTATCTATGGAGATATATTCAAAACTCATCAGGGCAAGGTTCTGATCAGCCTGCTGCAGCTGACCCAGAGCCAGGTGCTGGACAAAGGGATGTCCAGAGGTGCCTGTCCATCTGAACAGTCCTCTGGGATCCACCTGAATGATTCCACTGGGAAGCACACGTGACTTCAAACACAGGTCCCCTGCAGGAGGGTAACCAGCCTCCCCTTCTGCGGTGTTATGGACAGGCTTCTGTCGAAGGGCAGAAAAAAACATTAGCAGCAAGGAAAGAAAGGTGCACAGGCACACATCCTCCAGGTGCTGCAAGTTTGAGCTAAAAAGCAAGACCTTTGGACGGATTTTGAGAAAGTACCAAAAAACATCACTTCTGTTTCCTAGAGAAAGGCTGTTGCTATTCACAGAACCAGTCTGTAAATATTTTATGCTAGGAAGAAAGCAGTGAGTTCCTTCCTTCTACTCCAAATCTCTGTCCCAAAAGAAAAACACTACATGTATAGGGGTTCTACACATACATACATTTTTCAGGTTGGAAAAAGTAAACATATCTTTGCTACAACAAAGAGGTAATGATGAAATCCTTAACAAATTGTTTCTTAGAGAGAGAAATGACACAGCAAGATCCAGCAGAATTCCTAAAAGAATAACTCAGCAATAAACATTCTGGGGCATGATAGTTATTTAAGTTTTAAATTTTAAATTGCTATCACAACTTTTTTGAAGGAAATCGCTTTCATATTTTCAAGCATGCTAAATAAATCTGTCCTGCATCTCAGTTATACATGCTGGAAGTGCTTGGGAGAAAATTTCTGCAGAAGATTTCCTGACAGGTATGGGGAATACAGGTTGTGATCAGTTCATCACACATTGTCTCTGCCACTCTTTTGTCCACAGGGGGAGAACTCCTTACACTCTCTCTCTGCTCCAGTATGAGGTCCCTCCCACAGGAGACAATGCCACACAAACCACTCCAACACATTCATTTGCCCCCCCACCCCCCCACCCCAAAATGAGCCTCCTTCCTTTTCCTCTCCTGCATCTGCCTTCTTCATGATTTATCCCTTGCTTCTTTCTGCAAAGGAAATGCTGCCTCCCTGCTCTTTGTGTCCCAGAGCAGAAGCACACACAACAACACATTTAAAAGTGGAAATAATAGATATGTGGCAGTGTCATGAAATAATCTGAACATCATTTGCCTACAAATTGTGAGTAAAATCCTAAAACTACTGAATGAAAGGAATTTTTCCCTTTGACTTCAGCTGAGCCAAGACTGTGGATCAGGTGCTCCCATATCCATTGGTCAGATTCATCACTTGCAGAGAGCCACAACCATTTAAATCCATTTTTAAAATGAAGGATTGACTATTTTTCCAAAGAAGAATACGAAATACAAAGCTATGACATAATAGAAAATGTTGATGGAATTGCTTTTTGTAGAGTAAGTTGAAGCATTTCAGTTTTCTTATAATTAATCATATTTCACTTTGGTCTGTGGATTTTGAATATCATTACTGAATATAGAAATCTTGGAGGTTTATGATTAATATTGCTTATTCAAAGCAAAAACAGTCCTGCCTGGAAATAACCCAAACTTAACAAGCAAAAGTTTCTCCCCTGTATGCCCTAGCTGAAGGGGAAATTATACTTTTAAGAGTGTACTATAATCTATCTTTAGTATAAATAATAATGAAATTACATACATAGTTAATTACTGTTCTTAATATTTTTTTTAAGAGCTGCTTTCTCTCACTCCCATACACTGTATTCATCTGTCATTTGTTTTTTTTGGTTTGGTTGAAGGCTTTTTTCCCTATCAGTTAGTGTGTGCAATTGGAGAACCTTAACCACCTCTGTACTCAGAAATTATGTTTCATATACTGCTGCTTTTCTACTTACAATAAGTAGGCCATTGCAGTGATCTGGCATTTGAATTGGGACAAATTATGCTAAATAACAAATATAGCAATTAATCAGACACTTCCTTAGGAAGCAAAAATTGAGGATAATCAATCTTCAAACATTCTACCTTACCTTGCAGTTTTCCAGTTTTGTTTAGCAAATGCACTGCAAACCCCTGTTGTACCTAGCAAATATGTATTTCCAAAGCAATCTAGGAGAGATTAGACAAAATCTCAGAGATATATATTTATTTATGTATAATTCAACACCTGATGAGGCTTCTGAACAGAGAGACAGGAATCTTTTTTAAATGTGAGTCACCTCTAAAGAGAAATGTGTTTCTAGGCTGTATTCCTAAATTCAGTAGGTTCCTACAAAGCTTGCTACAATTCACTCCATAAATTTAGTTGCAATAAACTTAGGACCATCTTAAATTATATTTTCAAATCCCATCTAGTCTCTGAATTTCAGAAAGTCACCTTAAAATTAAAAAAAACTGGAGGCTGATCCGACTGTAGAGATACATTTATTAAGCTTTGGACTAGCTTTCTTAAATGAGACTCAAGCATCCAAAATTGCCACAGCTGGAATTTCTGTTCTGCATTGTAATTTTTACTTGGAAATTGTGTAAACTGAAGCAACGTATTTAAGAAAAAAACTTCATCATGATGTAAAAGTTCATCCAGAAAACCTTTGTGAGACAGAAATTCATGGAAGTGTTTCCAGTGAGAGGAATTGAGGAAATGACCTTAAGCTGAGACAGGCGGCATTCAGATTAGATATTAGAAAAAAGTTTACACTGACATGGTGGTCAGGCATTGGAATATGTTGCCCAGGGAGGTTGTGAACTCACCATCCCTGGAGGTGTTCTAAAGAGGTGTGTGGGTCTGGCACTGGGCAGTATCACATAGTGGTTTTAGTGTTACAGAGGTCATGCTGGGTTAATGGTTGGCCTTGATGATCTTAAAGGTCTCTCCCAACCTTGGTGATTCTATGGTTCTATAAAGTGTTTATGAAATAAATAATTTTTATATACCCAGTTACTCAAATATGATTCATGCTTTACATCTTCTACTTTGCATATTACTCATTTTCAAACCAGATTTACATTCTAGGAGTTGCATCAGATTTCAGAAGCAAAATTGAGATTACTAATGCAATATTTAACAATCTTACCATTCTTTCCTTTAATTAAAGTACAAGATAATAATGATTCTCTTTTCAGGCAGCTGTGACCTCAGGTTTTGTTAGCACTGCATGATTTTGCTGAAATTGAATTGAATCTTTGACAGTAAATAATGACCTTCAGTCAAGAACATTCCAAAGTCTTTGCTAATGAGGATCTACAACTTATTCCTCATGTTAATTGTCCAATTTAGTGTCTTTATTTTCCATGCCCCACAGTTCTCTTTCTTAACTTGTGAGCTATTGTGATTTTTTTGTGTAAAATATTTTGGGTTGGTTTCTACCCCTAGCTTCCAAAAGCTGTATTGACTATTCATTGCTTCATGCCATGCAGTTTAATGCTATAATTCACATTTAGACATTTAACTGAGATTGGGAACCCACTGAGCATATATTAATACTTCTGTTTAATGCAAGCTATGTTATTTTCACTAAAGATATTAGTATTTGGGAATGCACAGAGCCATGACCATTCATACATTTAATGATTTTTTTCATCTGTTTTTAATGTTCCATTATTTTATAAAATGCTTCCAATTTTTCTTTAAAATGAGTGTTAGGGTTTTGTATACCACAGATGATATAATAAGGAATATAAGACGTTGTGACGGAGAGGAGGGCAAAGGAGCAGAACTCAAAATAACCAGGTAGGTCAGGGAGCTAAACCTGAGCCTATCAGAGCCTGTCAGCTTGCTGTAGTGTCCAAGACATTAGCTGTCTTTTCCTCTGGTGATGGAAAAAAAAATAAAAAGTTGCCCTTGACCTAAGAAATAACTTAAATAATTTTAATGAATTTGCTCAAATTGATTCTTTGATTCTTCACAGGAATTTTTTTGGGGGGAACCACATTTTCTGATGAAGCAAAACAGTTAAACAGTAAAAAAACCCTGGGTACTCCACATGGGGTATTAAAGAGAGAAGTAGAAGAGGAAAATCACCTTCCTTAACCTGCTAGCCACATTTCCTATGCTGGGCTGCAAGTGCATATTGCTGACTTTTGTCACCAGTATGCACAAGTCCTTCTCCAGAGGACTACTTCTTAAACTTTAGTTTGACCAGGAGATCCTTTATCAGCCCTGCTAATCTCCTGTCTTCCTTTTCTGATTTACTCCATTTGGGAATTGAGAGCTCTAAGAAAACTGTCCTCAAAGATCTGACAGCTTTGTTCATCTCCTTTATCCTGTGGAGAAATTCCCAGGAGGGTCCATCCACTAATTACTTTAACAACTTAAAGTTCAGTCTCCTAAACGTCGCAGTTCCGACTCTACTCTTCACCTCGCCCATATCCCTCAAGATTGGGATCCCTCAAGCACAGGCTGGCACCTATCTTAACCTTTCTAAGTAGTTCAGCCATGTTGGTAAGCAAATGGTTTCCTCTCCAGCGAAGACTTTGTGTGGCAAAGATGATACAACCAAAGGACTGAGAACTGAACCCAGAAAAGCATATTAAGAAATGTGGAAATACTTTCCTGCTTGTATTTTCTACATCTGCCCTGAGCTACATTACAGCGCACACCAGAAAAGCCTGGTCTCACAGCTGTGTCACTGCACCCTTCACCCCTGGGAGAAGATGGGACCTGTTCCATATAGCAGGTATAGAAAAGTGGCACATAGGATACATGACCGTACGTTGGATGTTTTCTGCTTATAGGCTGTTTTTAGTCAAGCTCCTGCATTATGTGTTTATCTCAATTTGTCTTCAGCTTTCCCTCAGCCTTTTCTCATTGAACTAATTTTTTTTTTTAACAGTTTGCACCCTCTCTGTATCTGAAGTCCACTTGTATATACTCTCCTCATTTTTGAAAGAAATTAATAACATCAATATTCCTTTCAAAACACTACATATCATTAGACTGCTTGTTCAGTCTCTTCCTACCTTCACCAACATTTTCTTTATCAAATCCCTTTAGAAAGGTAGCCAAGAAGTCCACCTTGACATTTTTTTCCTATTTTTTCTTTGCACTGTGTAGTGTTGAAGTTATTATTATTATTAATTTATTGCATGGGTTTTAATTTGTTTGCAATTACTGGCATTCAAATTGGTACCATGATATTATTAAAAATAAAAGCATTTTAAGTCATTAGTTGGAATTCAATTATTTTTCATTTCCTTGTATTACTCATAGTCCTCAAATTTTGACTTCTGTTTCCATTCAGTTGTGGTTTTCTGTTTTTCAACTTGCAAATCAGATTATGATTGTGTAAGGACTGGGCTGGCCAGAAGCCTGATACTTGAACAGTTTCAAAACTGACAGGCCAGTTCACAGGCATGTGCTACTAAGCATAAATAGAAGAGGCTTGCTGACCTTAAAAAAAAATATATATATATAAATTAAGGAATATTTTGGATATCTTGAAAATTATGAGATGGCCCAAGAAAACTAATCTTCAAAATAAAAGAAATATTAAAATGTGGAACTGATATGTCATCAAGATTTAGGTAAGAAAAGAGGTAGCAGGCATGGAAAAATGGGCAGTTTTATCACATAAGGAATTAGAGGGCTCTCATGTTTCACTGATCATGCATATTTTAATTTTGCCTCAAAGAATCAAATGAAAATCAGGATATAGCATTTCTAACTCACTCATTTAGGTAAATGTCTGACAGAAATCTGATCTAAAGAGAGTTTTTCCTCAACTTGCAAACAAAAGTAAAACTATGCAAACAAAATTAATAATAACAGCTGCAAACATTTAATAATAACCTTAAACTAAAATCTTCACCTAAAGAGGACAGACACTTTAACTTCATGAGTAGTCACATGGAGAAGACAAGAAGGAGTGGGTAAAAGTTGCGCTAGAAGAGGTTTTATGTTGGTGTAAGAATTAAATTTTTATGCTGAGAACAATCAGTCATTGGAACAACCTTACCAGGGAGGTTTTCAAGACATTTCTGCTTTTTTGTTTTTTCTTACATAATTAAAACTTCTGAAAACCCACAAACTTTGGCTTACCTTAATAATGTCTTATTCCCTTGAGGGCTCTTCCTGGGATATTGTCAGACCAGTCAGCCCTTGGCAGTATCTGGATGGAATATCCATTGACCATTCCAATTACGTTCAGTAGACAGGTAGTGGTGGGAAAAGAGAGACAGAGCCTGAGGGTGTGGAACACAGCACAAGGCACACTGGCGTTTAGAGAAATGACAGAAAGTAACTGATAGACACACTGACCTCATTAGTTCTGCTACTCATGAAACAACTCTTGATAGTTGGTATTTCATAGTAATGCATTGCTGTTGAGTTAGAGAGCTACACAAGAATCTCCTTGTTTGTTTCAAATTATATACAGAATTAATGAGTTGCAAATTGTAAAACAATCCAGCCTCAATAAATATCACTATGAGCAGCACTAGGTTTACCTACACAAATGTTCAAACAAAATTACTCTGTGACTACAATAAGATTTAGAGCAGTTACGCTCCCTAAAATATAAGTACTTAAGGAGAAGCTAACCATGTGTTTAAAATTATCTGTAGTTGCATTTGAGATCTTTGATAACAGTGAATATATTTTCTGGATTGTAGCACTTTAGAGGTTTTCCATTTTATTTTTATAGTGTTAGTGTAAAATTCACCTCTAGCAATTTATAGTAGGCCTCTAAAATTCAAATAATAGAGAGCTTCTCTCTATGGCTGTGAGAAGTAATTTAACTATACATTAAAATGTTCACTACAAAGAAGGCAAACATAGCTATTGTTGATGAGTTTAGTAAATTGTATTTGTGCTTCAATGAAATGCTAAATTTCAACTAGTGCATCCTGTTCTAGGATTATCAGTGCTGTTATTTTTTAAAATGGTGCATTTATGATAACATGTCTATTCATACACAACATGGGACTTTATTTTTTTGTCTGAAATCAACAGAGGAATGCAATGTATTGGTAATCTGCAGTTTCTAACTTCTCCAAACAACCTGGGCCTCTTTATAGTCTGGTATGATGCTCCTTCTCTTTGCTCTGGTAACTCTGCACAGAAGTGGAGGTCAGCAAACATTTCCACATGAACAAAATTACTTGTGAGTGCTTCTACTCCACAGAAAGACAGCTATTGCCAGAGAGAAAAATCATCTATCTATCCAGATTTAGCAAGGCAATGGACAATTTACATCAGTGCTCCCCGACTCAGTCTACAAGCCATCCATCTCATAAAGCTTTGGGGCAAGCAGGCAGTTGCTTGACCTGACTCCATCAGCATTTGCCATGCTCAGTGAGCTGTTCACTGCAGCATCACCTGAGCCTTGATGCCAGAGAAGCCTCTCAGTGAAAGAATACAACTCAGGAAAGTAAACTGTGCTGTACAAAGATCATTTGCTTTGTAAAAATGAGGTACAAAAGTAGATTTTTGTTGTTGTTGGGGGTTTTTTTTGTTTGGTTGGTTGGTTGGTTTAGTTTTGTTTTGTTTTTTTGTTAATAGCATCAATGCCAGTCTACATTGTAGACATGTACTTACCTCTGAATTCCACCTAAGGCAACCAAGAGTGTGCCTGAGTGGTACAGACTAAGAACATAAGGAAAAGTATCATCAGTGTGAGATCTGCCATGATTGCTAGCCTGGTTTCCAAACTGCCTGTTTCAGGTCTACTCAGTTTGAAACCATTCAAGAAAGATTCTGATAATTTAAAAATAAGAGTATGCAATATTTGGGAATTGCAAAGCCATGAGTTCTAGATGTTCTACTTTTTCACTTTTATTTGTATTGATACCACTATTGTACCACTTTTGTTTGTATTGATAAGAGCGTGATCTTTAAATATGTATTCTTTTTTGCCATTGATTCATAAGCTGCTAGGCTGAAAATGGCACTCTCTCATCTCACTGAAAAGAGAGAAAGGATATTTCTGATAAAGCATGAGGTCTCTTTAAAATACTCCGTTTTCTTCTATAAAATATCCAGCCATGTGTGACAAACCGATGTGGCAAGAAACTTTCATACTTACTTGTTTGAGATTATGAGTTTACAACGGTTTCCTGAATTTCCCTTTAAGAACCCATTGATCAGGTCATTACAGTTTCATTTCAACTGAACAGATTATGTCTATGTTCTATGCTATATCTTTTAATGTATTGTTCCTGAGCAAAGAGACATGCAGATTATATATGTATTTATAGGCACACCTTTATATTCAGGGGAAAATACTTTTTATTTCTGGTGCAACCAGACAGGGATTCTTTCTTCTCTAGTTAAATAACTTTATGTAAACTAAAGGTGAATTACCTTGTCATAACTAATGAGTAAGATTATACAGATATTACTGTCCACCTATGGAATAGTCTGTCTTCTATGCTTATCATCATCCCCAATATTCAATTCAGCATTGACCTGGGATTTTTCCCCTGGAGTATATGATTAGAAAGGACAGTATTCTGCCAAACTGTTTTTTAAATTCTCAGTTTCAACTTTATTGTGTGCTACCAGACAAGTTCAGAAATCTTTAACATCCAGTTTAAACCTTTATAATTGTTCTCTGTGAGTTTGAGTAGTTCTGTAGTTCTCTCCACAGGAATTCTTCAACATCCCAAGGGCCAGATTAACACATGTATTGATAGAAGTCTTCACCTGCCATAGTGTTTAATAGTGCCTCATCAAAATCAGAATGCGCAGTGGGATATTTAGGAGATTATAAAACGTTATGCCCTTAGGATAAAACACTTGATCTGTCTTTGGCTATACCTATAATGTCCTTTCCTCATCCCAGCTACCTAACTCCTTCCTGTGAGCAAAATTTTACTGAAGTTTTTCTTGGAATCATGCTAGGTACAAAATCTAGATTTGCAAAGTGTGTTAATTCAACTTCAAATCAAGCATCAGTGTTTGTCCTTTTGTTTATTTTCATTTCCCCCTTACTTCGTTCTTCATTTCAGAGACTCTCACACATAAGAAATTATGATGGTTCCTAAAATGCTAGATGACTTCAGTGAAGTGATTTTCATTAAAGTGTTTGTGCCTTCTGGCCCCTAAAATAAATGCAAAGTATAGAGAGGTATGTTCACTTTCTGATGAACAAATACTTTTTTAATATAAAAAAAAATCACAGAGTGATGAAAAAAAGTGAGCTTCACTCTCAATCCTTGGTGAGTCAAAGTAGACATAACTGTTTAGCTGTTCTGAAACCAGTGTCCTGGTCTTGAGTTACATTAAATTCCAGCAGCTTTAGTGGATTAGAATCTATGTTAAGGCAGATATTTATGTCAGCATAGTTCTGTTGGTGTGTAACTACTGTATGCATCAGGGTCTTGAGCTGCTGACTAAATAAATATGGTTTTAAAATCAGGTCCAAAGTGACTTATTCCCCAAAATAAGGGTTAAAATTGGAAGGATCTCCCATGAGCCCTACCTTAATACCCTCTGTAAAGTTTCTGCTTTTGGTCAACAGGATCTAAGTAACAGATTTTATTTTTTCATCACATTTTGTACTCTCCTGCACTTTTCTTCCCTGAAGAATATGAAAGCTCAGAAATATATCCACATTCCTTATTGTCTGAAGTTAAGAGAAGGTTTTCTCTTAGCATCCCTGGGACTTTGCTTTCAGGAATCCAGATTTAGGAAAACCATTGAAACATGATTCTGTTTTTCTGCATTATGATCCCCTTTTTCACCAGTGCTGGTTGCAAGCTATTTTTGTGGCATTTCATTACAGGGTCCTAAGGATTTTTATCTAAGAGGTGCTTTTTTGTGTGTGTGTGTATGTGTGTATCTTTTGGTTCCAGAGCAGACAGTATGAAGTTAAAGTGGCTAGCTTGGTGTGAATATTCCTGAAAGTCACATCCACTCTTGCCAAACTGAGACAATGTCCTGGTTTCAGCTGCAGTAGAGCTAATTTTCTTCTTAGCAGCCTGTGTAGTGCTGTGTTTTGGATTTAGGATGGAAATAACGTGGATAACACAGGGATGTTTTTTCCGTTGTTGAGCAGTGCTTATACAGAGTGTAGGACTTGAAAGTTTCCCACCCCACCAGGGAGCAGACTGGAGGTGCCCAGGAAGCTGGGAGGGGTCACAGCCAGGGCAGATGACCAAAACTGGCCAAAGAGAGATCCCATATCACATGGCATCATTGTCAGTACATAACCTCGGGGAAAGCAGGCTGGTGGCAACTGCTCAGGAACTGGCTGGGCATCAGTCAGCAGGTGGTGAGTTCTCTTGACAGGAACTCTTCAGACAATGCACTTGCACTGTGCATTGCTTATTTTGTAGTATTAGTGTCAGTGTTCATATTATTTTTCCCTCATGTTTCTGTCCTATTAAACTGTCTTTATCTGAACCTGCAGATTTTATCTTTTTTTGTTAGTGTTGTCCCCATTCTCTACCCTGTCCTACTTGGGGGCAGAAGTGAGTGAGTGGCTGTATGGTGTTTAACCACCCACTCAATTAAACCATGACACACAAGCATCATTTTTTTCAATAAAAAATAATGGTCTTAGAACTTTACACTGGCATTGATAACGAAGGCGAAAAAATCTGAAAATCCTGAAGGAAAATGTGAATGCATTAACAAAAGAATATATGGGAGGAATGCTGCAAAGTAGAGCTAGACAATACTCTCAAATGCAAGCTAAAGTGTTTGGACAGTCCCAACAGGTAAGAAGTCTGGTGAAGAAGTTGCTTTTATGACTCCTACTAGTTCTCCTTTGAGAAGTCATTATATAAGACTTGCTTCATATTCTTTTTCTACTTCTTTTTCAGCCAAAATGTTGTGTTGACTTATTTTCTATTTATGCTTTTTTATTATTTATTTTTACTTGGATGAGCAGCTCTTCTGGTTTTCTTAAATTTGTTTTCCCAGGTACATGAGTATCTGGACAGAATGAAAGGGACAAGGTTTAATTGGATCACAACATTGCTGTTTAATTAATTTGCAGTCTGTCAAGCAATGTATTTTCCAGTGCACTTCCTTTCTGACTGGCTTCCAGCTGGTAGAGCTCATCTGTCTGCTCACAGCCCACTGCCCTGTGTCCTTTCACAGCTAGACTGATCTGAAACCACTTTACCTTATTTCTAATTTTAAGGTTAACAAACTGAGGAAAGAAGATTATATCAGACAATGAGAACTCATCTCCTTTCTTGCCTTTTCTAGGGGATGCATTATCCCAAATCCACTGCTGTCAGCTAACAAAGTGTCTCATACTGAAGGCCTCTCAGACATGGGTGATGACCTTGAGTTCCCCTATGGCTCATTATAGCTTGTGGCTTCTGCTGTCTCCTACTGTATAGATTTATAGATTTATAATAGAGTGTTTGGAAGGGTTGTGATATTGTGGTTTGGAAGGTAAATGGAGTTGATGTTATATTACAGCGTTATCTTAATCAGGGATGGGGAAGCATAGGACAAAAGAAAAGGATTCAGTAGCCCGAGAAATGCTTTTCCAGATGAACACACCTCTATCAGATAAATGCCTATCATGAGCAATAAGACAGCCAGGACAACAGGGATCTCGATTTAAGTTACCACAGTTTAGCTGCTCTTCAGACCTTGTTATAGAGTGATATAATGGAAAAATCTATTCTTTATTATCAGGAAAATCTGTTGCAACCACTAAAAAGTACTGTGACCAGTAATGTCTCTTAGGATAATAAATACTTCATTATACAGAATAATGAGAGACTTTTTAGAGTATATTTTCTGCTTTGACATCCTCATGCTATTTTAAGCGTAATTTATAAAATGTAGATGTTTTCAAAGGGACCTATCACTCAGCATAAAAGATGCCTCAATTCATTCAAATGTCTCAGAGTCAGCTCAGAGCTTCTGGTCTTCTACAGATGAAACACAATAACACAGAAATACGTACATAATTTGGTAAAAATAGTAGTTGCAATAGTGGGGCTGTTTTCTACTGGCTTTGGTAATTATGCTCAAAAAATAGAATGTTGGATTTAATGATTAGTAAATACTAAATATCATTCCTAGTTTCCACCTTTGGAAAGCAGAAATTATTGACTTAGTCAGATACAAAACTATGTTATCTCAGAAATCCCCTGGCTGATATGTTCCTAGCAAAAGCTGCCTTATTCCAGATGTTACAGAACATATGTGTATATGCACAGTGCAGCAGAGAAGATTGGTACAATATGGCACAAATTACAGGTGAAGACTTAAAATTGCAGGATATCCTTTGACCTTTCTGATTTCATCATTAAATTATTTTAAGTGTCTTATTAGAAGGTTTTTTACACCAAGTCAACCCAGATAATTTATTTTGGGTTTATGTATGTACCTCAATATTTGACAAAAAGCCCTTTTTTTTTCTTTTGTTAAATTATAAATGCTACTAGAAATGTTAAGACTCAACTGCATTGCTACTCACACGTTAGGACTCTGTTTATTGTCTCAATCTGTTCATGGCAACACTTAGATTAATGCTTTTGGACCTGGTGATTTGGCATAAGAATTTTGGAGTTATTTGAGTACCTACAAGCCTATATACATGTAACTCTGTAGTACAAACACTTTTGGCTAGGTTTCCATCCCATTCACCATCTGTGTTTAGTCCAACTCTGCAGACACCTGTACACTAAGGTAACTTCTCACTCTGACCATTCACGGGCCCCCTACCAGTCACCCTTCCCAAGGCTGAGACCGAAGCCCCTTCCCAGCAGGCGGCTCCAGTGACCTGATGGGAGCTCTGCTTGGTTCCCTGCTCTCCCCACTCACACAGTCAGACCAGGTTTCCTGCAGCAGTCTCAGACGCCCAGTTCCAGAAAGCCATTTATTCCCAGAGCAGTACCACAGACACAGCTCAAGCTGGTGCCTCCGAGAAGGGACCTCGAACAAAGGACTCCCTGAGCTTTTATCCCCTCCAAGTCCAAGTACATCAGACTCTTGTTCATCTTCCCAAGTTGTTGGCACCTGCTTTTTCTCTCAGCATCCATTCACCTGGCTGGCACCACACATTTTCATGCCCTTTGTTATCCCAAAGGTTGGCAGCTCCCAGCTTCTTGTCTCAGGCTCCCACCTAAAACTCAGCCTCCATCTCAATATACATCTCAGTGTGCAGCTTGCAAGCCCATCTACCTGCACCGGGTGTATTTCTCAATATATAAGCCCCTTCCCATAGGATCAACAAGTAATTAAAGTAGTGCCTGAAAAACTGTATCTTCAAACAAGGAAGTAGGTGATTCTGAAAGGAAAATTTTCATACACCTATCACTCACCCTTTTCCCACACCCAGCCATAACAGATATATTTCTAATCTGGAAAAGTCCAGTTTCCTTCAGGACCTTCTCATTTTCTCTGTCCTTGCCAATCCACTCCCAATGACAAGAACTGCCTTGTTCCCAAGACACTGTAGAAAGTTTAGGTTTAAGATGTCCTACTTGCTCCAAAGTGTGAACTAGATGAAAATAAATAGTTTCCTAAACTGACAGCAAAAGCTTTATATTATTTCTTTTAAAATCCTTTTTTGTTGTTGTTTGTTTTCTTACTTGTTCTTTCAGATACCACTATGTTCTAAGTACAGGCATTCATCCCAGATGGTGCAGCACTGATAAATTGGAACATTCATGACAATTATTTTTAAAAACCATAACCCTTTTCTATATGTTTATAAAGATGAGAAAAAAAGTAAATTCATACATCTAAGTCTAGATATTTTATATTTTTCTTACTATGTAAATTATTTCAATAGTTTGTGAGCCTATTCCTTGGAAATTAGCTAATTAAATACAGTCTATATTTCTGAATCTGATTTTGATCCCATATTTATGGACAAGAAATCTGCTGAAGTGAGTGAAGAGTTACAGTGAAGAGTAGATAAATTTGATTACATTTTGGTCTCCAGTTCTCCACATTCACTTTATAATCAGTTAATGCTAAATTGCATCAGTTTATCTGCACAAGATAAACTTTTAATTTGAGAAAAGGAAGCTTCATGAATAATATCTGGAAATGTTTAATATCTCATTTTGTCTGAATGAAAAGGTAAAGCTTCATACAAAGCAGTTTAGCTCAAGTAGAACTGCTGCTTAAGCTCCCAGAGTGAAAGACGTTATTCTATGAAAATGAACTTGAAAGAGTTTTCCCTAAATACAGTATATATTGACAGCTACTGTGCATTATATTGGCCACTGTGCAAACATCTTAATACATACATTTAAGGCTTTGTTTCTTTCTAAGGGTTTGGAAATTTCTCTAAAGTAATTTTTGTGGACCAGACTCTACATTGTAGTTATATATAGAACTTGACTTTCTTAGAGCAGCTACTTTTACTGACAAATGGAAGAAATAGGGTTAATTTCAGCAATTAAATCAGTCATATTTCAAGTATATTTACTGGCCATTAGCACAAATTACACTGGACTGGGTACATTTACATAATAGATTTTTTTTTTTTTGTCAGGAGATTCCAAGAAGCATCTTATTTACTGGGCTATTTAGAGTAGGAAAAATCAGTATCAAAATGATATTTCATATGGAATAAATGAAATCCAGTTAATATAACTTGGTGACCAGTCTCTGTTGACCAATAAAACAATATTTTGTGTGTGCGTGGTGTTACTCTGGGCTGTTGAGTGCAGGGCCAGGAGCTGGACTTCAGTGATCCTTGTGGATCCCTTCTAGCTCAGGATATTCTGTGATTCTATAATTCTAACAGAGTAGTAACATGTTATCAAGTCACAATCCTACTCTGAACGCAGTTGTTGCAGTAAGTAGAGTGACTATTCACACAAGATGATTTGAAAATTTTCCACTGAAGCTGAAGATGTCAATAAGAAATGCTCTGAAATTTGATTGTTAGCAGATTGTTCTAGATTTAGATCTGCTGTACAAATACATTTTAAAGACTATGGTGTTATTAATCTTCAAGTAATGCTCTGTCTCTACAGGTTTTAACACAGCTTCTTAGCAACAACAAAATTTTGGAGTAGTAAACCTAATGCAGATAAAAAAGGTGTGAATTTACCAACAGATTTCTCAAATGATGCCAAAACAAAGCCCTAATAAAAGATACAAACCATGAAACTGCTCCAGCATCAGCCAGAGCCACTGGGAACATTTCCATTCAATTTGTTGGGTGTTGGAATCAAGCTCATTTGCAATTTAGGAGCAACATTAGACAGTAGCAATGTTAAATGAGTCAAGGCAGCTAACCAAATTTAACTAAGCCAGTCAGACCCCTTGGATGATAAAAAAATTCAGCAACAAACAAAGAAGCCATTGAAAAATGATCTGATTGCTGATCTCACTATGCCTTTCATTTTATATGAAAATTGTAATTCATTCACAACTCAAAATGCTTATAAATTCACATTTTATTTGGGAAACTAAGTGGACTAGCTAATTCTTCCTTTTAGATATTTTTCATGGTTTCTCTCACTTTGAAATTCTGATGCAACCATATAGTATGAAATGCTTGGCCTGACCTGCTCTTTTCTTGTCTAGAATATTGTATGTTATATGGCATTAAGTTGTCTTTCTTCCTACATGATTAAGTAGCATAATTTGAGACACTTAGAGGTCGTGACACATTACTGGAAAGATTAAAATGCAGTATTATTAATTAATAACATAGCTATAAAAATTAGCTTAGTTTTACTCTTGTTTTTGACCAAAACTATAAATCATAATATTTTAGCAGAGCTAGCACAGCTATACTAATTGAATTAGTATTAACTATATTTCAATTATCCTTGTGAAGAGAGATACATAAGAAAAAAGTGTTTCCTTTCCATGAAGTACTGAATGGTGTTAGAGCATAACAACTTCATTCTTGTGCCTAATCAATCAATGAAAATGTATAGACCTAGTGTAATAAAAGACCAAAGGTAAGAAAAAAGGTCATAAACTAATGAAACTAGTAATATTAACAAAGTATTAAGGCAATCAATTACTAAAAAGTCATAAAGGTTAACTGCCTGTGAAATGAACATACTAATTCAATGTTATTATCTGATGTACTTACAATTTGTTTCTGAATTTACTTCAGTGTCTCAGGAGAAAATTTACTAACTCTTACTTGTGTCACATTAAAAATACCTTCAGTTCAGATCTAGGGTAAGCAGATAGGCTGGTGATTGTGACAGCACCTTCTGTTAGGATAGAAGTATGTCCATATTGCTACCTCAAGCTGAGCTGCTTCCCAATCCCTTTGATATCCAGGCAGCCAAACTCAATTTTCTTTTAATTAGGAAACTAACTTTGTGTGAGGTGGATACAGGTCCAAGCTCTAAAAGCTTCCAAAACCTCTACCTGTGAGCCATGTTCCCAAAAAGTTGATCACCTTCCTCACAGCAGTAAACAGACTTGTAAATACAAAAAAAAAAGTGTCCTTAAGTAAACTTATCCTCCTGCATTAAAACTGAAATCACTTACAAAACTATTCACCCAAGTTAGTTTTATTTCTCTTTGGGACAAGAACAACTTGTTTGATTGCCCAAGTGTGGTTTTGTTCATTTTCAACAGAGATGCTGTTATCTCAGGTTTGTGAAGATTTATTCAAAGATGGGAAATGACAACATACAGTAAAATTGAAAAGCAGAAATTAAAATCTATCCTTGCCAAATTAATGAGGTATTGAAAGAAAGATAACTCTGCTGTGTCTGGCTGGTTACACAGCATTACCCAGACTGGGAAGGACCTCAAGAGGTCTTGCCCAGCCTCCTGCTCTAAACATGGCCAGCTGTGAGATTACACCAGATTGATTTGGGCTGTAAAGGGCTCTCATATGAAATGTGCTATAAACTTATGTTCTGGGTCCATAAAGAAAAATAAGTTGGTATGCATTATTGTGTAGCTACATGGATAGGTAAATACATACATGTATGCTAAATCAATGCAGCAGGTTTTTAGTTTGATCCTTAGTCAACTGCCCTTATTCTGAAGCCTGGCACTGCACAAGTTTCTCTGCTGAGGATGATGCATGGCTGTCAGTGCCGCTTGAAGGAAAAGGGTCTGCGCAGGGCAGGTGGGTACACACTTAATGGACCGTGGCAGATGAAAGGATGCAAAAAGGTAGGAACAGTTGCTAAGTTCAGTGTGAAAGGCAAGACTGTCATCCCTGAACAAGGAAAATATTTACACACTGCACCTTCTCTGTTATCTGAGGGTCATTAACTGGGCACTTAAGAAAATTAAGGCTTCCTGCATCTGTTTTCCCCAAAGATCTGTGGTTCTACAATTTTTGATAGCTTGGCTCTAATATTTTTTATCTCAAAAATATCTCAAAAATTAGATAAATACTGTCAAGGATGGTGATTAGAGAAGACTCCAGTGACTAGTGTACCTTTACCGTATAATAAGCTAAATTATTGCTTTGGCTTGCCTGTGTTTTTTTAAGGTACTTGAGAAGTAAGAAAACCAATGAGTGCTTGTGTCTTGGGGCTGAGCTGAGCAAAAATAGTACAGATTAGTGACAACTCTGGGAGGCCCATAGTTGCAAGTGGATTCGATTTTGGGTATCACCCATTAACAGCAGCACACATAGGTACTGTTGGTTTCATTTGCTATTTCATTACATGCAGTGGCCAAGAGATGCACCTCCCAGTGGCCACAGGTCTGGCAGCATTACCATTTTTATTGTTTTTCTCTCACCCTACATCTCACATATTAGTACAAATTTCCAGCCTGCACTAGCTTTCCTGTTTCAGTTCTTTGTCTGACTCCTGTTCCTCCACAGCAGAGGAAGCTGATTCCAATCTTCCTCAGGCGATGTCTGCTCAGCATTTCTTTTCCTTCTCTCTCCATTCTTATTGAGAAGAATTGGTCTTGGAAACTTGTTCATGTCTTGTTTTTTTTCTTTTCCTTTTTTGACTCACCACTTTGCCTCCTGATGTGGGTGCATTTCCTCACTCAGGTCTGGCCATAAGAGACATTTGTCCAGCTGAGGGGAGAGGCTCAGCACATCCCTGCATTGCTCCTGCAGTTTAATGGCAGGGTACTTGCCCCACAGGGAAGTTATGCCTCACCAGCTCCCTGCTGTCAAAAATTACTTGATTTGTATCCTGTCATGGGATAGCTCCACTACTACAAGCTATTTATCACCCCTACAGTGGCATTTTGTTTCCTGAAGCAATTGCCACAGAAGGTGCTTCTGCCTTCACTTCTCTCCCTCCTGGCTCTCGTTATTCATTTGGTCCATAACACATTCCTGAATTTCTCTACTTGACCAGGGAAAGGAAAAAAAGAACAAAAAGATGTGATTTGTGAATATGAGTATGTAAAATAAGGATAATCCAGTTTCTGGCAGGAACCAGCATCTTCAGCCTGCATTTCTCATGCTGCTGTCTCAGCTGTACTAATGCCTTCATAACTCCCTTCCTTACTAAGTGTAGAAACCACCAGATCTTTGAAAGCTGTTGCAACATGATTTGCAAGATATCATATTCACCCAGCTGTCTACCTACTGGTTATTGTTTGAAAATAGATATGCAAATCTGACAGTTATACCCTTTCCCAATTAAAATAGGAAGAGACCAGAAGTGGATCTTTGCTCTCTACATCTTTTATATTCTCACCTACCACAGAACTTTGCAGAAGATTCTCTCCTGCAAGTACACAGAGGACAGTGAGTTATTTTCCTCAAAATCTCTTGCAAAATTACTTTCTCATGACTGAACTATATAATTTTTACTGTACCAGTAGACCTGCTAGAGCCAAAGTCAACTCAATTAGTATGTTTCATCAGAGGTTGAATTTCCAATGCAAATACTCCTAGGTCTGGTAGTTTTTCCCATTATCCTTGTTTCTGCAGCAGAGACAGGTGGATTGCACAGGCACAGATGTCAGGCATCTGGCTTTAAATGTGTTCGTCTATTCACATCTGAGTAAGCAATGCATCCCAATGAATTGGCTTCAAAAAGAGCAACTCTAAACAGAAAGATTGACATTTCCTCCCATTTCATACTGCCACTGCCTACTGCAGAGATCACTGATTTGTACCTAACACCAAGGAAATGGCACAGGCAGGTTCTGGATGGTGGAGTTTGGAGCTACAGCCTACTGAACCAGACCTGGGATAGAAAAGCAGTGAGTCTCTTCAAGTTCCCCAATTCAGCAAAAACAGAACAATAAGTTAATGCCAGGAGAATAGATCCTTTGAAAGGAAACATCCCTTCAACCCCCCCCCCACCTAATAAATCTCTGATATAATCTGGCATTTGGCCTGTGACAGATTGTCAGCTGTCAGTCTTCTTGGGTTAGCTGTGGAAATTGCATGTTTTTTTCCATAAACTTAGAGGATCGGTTAGTTGGGCAGTTTTATGTACTAAGGAAAGCCTTTTCATTTGAAGTCAGGGGTTTCTATAAAAAGCCTGAAATTGTTTTTTTCCAACATATTTTTGACCTGTTCAATCAAAAAGTCCTTGAATGGCAAGAAAAAGATTGCTCAAAATGAAAGTATTTCTACTGTCATTGAAGTATCTCTGAGGGAGAAAAATAAAACTTACCCATATCTTTTCTGTTTATTTACTCCACACAGTGTTTACTCCGCAAAGTGTCCAGTGGGGTTTTTCTCTAAGAAGGTATGCCATAGGCCTTTTGTAGATATTTCAGGGAAAAAATACACAAAGGGGTCTGTTTAATTTCTATCTGATAAAAAGGTGTAGTTGCTTTAATAATGAAGAATGACTGCAAAACCAGAAGTGATAACTATTTCATGATAGTCAGGAGGTATTAGTTTATAATTCATAGCAGGATTTTTTTAATCAAACAAGTGAGGAAAATATCTAATGCAGTTCCTCCTGAAGAATAAACTAATACAAGATGGTAGTTTCAGATATCATCGGAAAACTTAATTATTCACAGGTCAGTCACTGTGTATTTGCCTCATACCCTGTAAGAAGCAGCTCAGACTAATTATGTGAAGAAGAGCGCAGGTGCAAGCACTGCAGTTTCACAGTGCTTATGGAAGAGAACCTTACCTTTGAGATGGTGCACCTATGCTCCTTTGCATATCACCTTTTGACAGCAACTGCAGAGCCAGCCAATGGTCTGACTTCTGCTCTAGTCCAGGAAATCTTGGGGACAATAAATATCCCAAGAGGAAAAGCTCTGAACTTTATCTAACCCACTGCTTGAATGGCAGATTCTAGTGTCTTCATCCTATGCCCCAGAGCTGAACAAAGACTTGTACCACCTAGACAAGGATTAATCTCCTTAAATTTCTTCAGCCATCTAAAACCAGGATATTCAATCTAAGGTGTCCACCTGGGATGCCTTCACAGTAAATGGAGATAGATGGGTGAGTAAGACTGATGAGATGGATCTGCCTATGGAACTGCCTGCTCCTCTGCTCCATTCTTCATTTTTTGCAGAGGTTGGTATTTTTGCACCAGACACAAATT
Organism: Cinclus cinclus; assembly: GCF_963662255.1. Classification (NCBI taxonomy): domain Eukaryota; kingdom Metazoa; phylum Chordata; class Aves; order Passeriformes; family Cinclidae; genus Cinclus; species Cinclus cinclus. The sequence goes on from NC_085047.1 coordinate 76,694,915, forward strand.
TCAGACTACTAAAGTTAATCTCTCCAGAAAGAGTAAACAGTTAATATGCACAACACCAAATGGACAGTTGTTATAGCCAAGATTATTCTATTAGTATTGCAATATAAAATTGCCCTAAAAAAATCTTCCTCAATGTCCTTTTACTGTTTAAACCAGGAAAGCTTTATGTGACAGCTATGTTCTGTATTTTCCCATAGTAAGAAGAGTTTATATATGCCAAGAAGAAAATGGTAAGAATCCAAAGTGTCCATACAACCATCTGTGCATGTGCTGTCGGTCTGGTCTATACTGTATATGCACAGATCAGCTCCTGCCTGAAAGTCCAAAATGAAACCAGTCTCCATGTGGGCTGGTGTGGGATATATGCACTGATTTCAAAGTGTCCAGGTTGTGTTTAATTTGGTACACAGAGAACATGGATATAGTTTAGGTACAGATAGTGACTACTCATTCTGAATTCCTGGATGACCAGACATCCAGTGCATTGCACAGTCACAAGCCTGGTAGTTTGCTGCTGAAAGTCATCAGATGGTACATAATTGCTAAATGTAGTAAAACTGACAGTATATGTGGAAGAAAAATTTCTATCATCAGACAATAAAACTTTATGATAATAATGTTTGAGTAAAAAAAAAAAACCTGTGAAGAAACAGCACTTTGGAGTAGTAAGCCCTGCAAGAAAATGTTCAGCTGTGTACTGAAAGTATGTACAGTCTGTGAAGGGCTGCAAGGAATGACATGAAAGACCCTTGGTAAGTTTTTATGAATCCAAGTGGAAAAAATATACAACATATGCCAGGAGGAATATAAAGTCTGAGTGAAGTTTAGGTGCCAACTAGGCACAGAAGATAAAAAAATATATATATTTGCTGTCATTTTGCAAAAAAATTACTTCCTGTTTAGTCAGTTCAAGTCCAGCATATCAAAACCAAAGTAAGGCCACTTCTTAACACTATATGAAATGCAGAGTGCCTAAGTCAATACATGACCTTCTTTACCAAAAAAAAAATTTCAGTAACACCTCTTCAACTCATAGCAAATCGCAGAAATGATGACTTGTCCTAAAACAATTACTCTAAACTGATCAGTGGTCACTGCTGGGATTCACCAATTTACTGCAGCCATCTGAGGCAATTTGTGTTGCTGAGATGGGAAAGCCTATTGAAAAGGGAAGCTAAGAAATACTTATGAAGTGCAGTTTGGTGTGCTAGCCTCCTGTCTGCCCAACATGTCACATGGAACAGGTCAGGAGTGCAAAGCAGATGGCATGGGCAGCTACAATGGACTTGACCTCTGCACCCAACAGATGGTATCAACAGGATCCAAGAAAATCATTGGTGTCCTTGTGGGCCTGGGTGCACAACAGGAGTGGTTTCAAGTGAAGCACCAGTTAAACTTTTCCGAAAATACATTTTGAGATAATCTCGTGATTTGTGGGAGGGAGTGAAAAGAGAGATAATAAATAAAGTAATGAGAAATTAACTAAATGCAAATTATTTTGTAAAAACATGGTGTTCTAATTACAAAGATTTTAATTGCAAGTGTTGGTAATAAGAAAAATAATTAGTGGTGGAATTATGCCTGAGGATAGCAGTCAGAAGTTATCTCATGATGCTATCAGTTCACAAGATAAGACTTAGGATAAATGTTGGATGCTCAGTGTTTTTTGCTTTCCCTGCTAGTGAGGTGTTAAAACAACCATATTTACTGTCAGACCATATAGCACCTACTAAGGCTATTTCATATGCAGATCAAGAGGATAAAGATACAATCCCTGCCTCAATAAAAATAAGATCTACATTCCAGTTACGTAGCAAGTAGAAGGGTGTGAGGCTTTGTGTGCTTGGTAGATACCTTGAAATTACTTTTTGGACATGCAATTATCTGCATAACAAATTCCTGAAACACATTTTCATAGATATATGCTCACAGCTCTTCCCATCTAAAAGAAGTATGGTAGGATGTGTGGGTGTTCTTGGTAAAGGAAATTTGCATTTTAAACTCTGCACAGATAGATTTTATTTAGGTTTTTAAGTTCTCATGGCAATTTTTTTTATGACAAAGTGATCAAAAGTCACTTAGCAAAGTGGCAGTGTAGTCTCACATTGAACCAATGTATGAACAACTATAATATCAGGAGCAATTTATGCAGAGAGTCAAATATCTGCTGTTCTCTGAAAATTTTCAGGAGTGAATTCACCGCAAGACTATGATGGTCTTTGGTTCTCACTACAGCAAAGCCAGTGAGAGTAGCTGTACGTATGAGCCTTTCAGAATATCTTGGAGTCATGACTCTGCTCTTGGAAGTCTCTGTTGTTCTCTCACTCTGTGACCAGTTTCAGGTGGATAGTGTCCGTGTGGGCTAGCAGTGGAGCGGGTTTTTTTATAAATGCTAAGAGTAGTAAATAAGTAATAAGAGTAAAAACAAAGTTGTCTTTCTTACATCCTGGAAAAATGTTGCAGTAGTCAAGGATCAAAATAATCAGGGATCCGAAAGAAGAATATACGTTTTCATAGTTGATGCAGACATCTGTGAATATGGGGTATCCTCAGTTCTTCCATGACATTGGGATGTGTCACCCCAGTCACTACGACAACACTTTTAACACTAGGGCAGTTGAGACCTGCAAGTCAGGTTGTTACCAGTGGCCTAGCGCTCAAAGGGGAAAGAAGGGTGCTCATCTGCTGCTTTTATTATCCCCTGCACAGGTCTTGTTTTTCGCTGAAGTTCATTCTGAAATGCAAAATGCATCATCAGGTTTATGATTTTTATAACATCTGCCTTGACAAAAATATGACAGAGATGAGAATAATATGGCCATGGTGCCAGAACAGTAAGAACAGTAATAATAATAATAATAGCCTCACTGTTCATTATGATCATCATTTTATTCTCACTGTTACACCAAATAGTATAATTTATTGTAGTAATATGGCCTGGCTATGAGTGATTATATAAATACATATGTTATCTTTTTCAGGGGTTTTACATATTCATGCTTTCCTGATGAAAATATATTATTTACCAATGAGGAGAAGGTCTTATATGAGAAGGAAAGCAAATTTATTCTCTTTGGCAGTTATCCATTTCAGATCCAAGCAGGGTATGAGAAATGCATGCAAATATGACAGCTGCCTGTTGATACTAGGATTCCTATGGATCATCTATTAAAGCAGTAATTTATCATCTTCTGCATTCGTAGCCTGAACTGTGTGAATTTACACTTCATAACGGATGAATCTAACTTTAAAATATATCCAGCTGTTAAAGACAGAAAATAATCCCTCAGGTAATGCATCTCAAATATTCAGAGCAAAAAGAACCAATGTTGATTTACCATCTAAATAGATTTTAAAACGCTGAATTCTTTATGGTCTTTCTTAGAGTTTGGGGACTTTTCTTTCTATAAAGGAAGTCAGCAGTTGAAAAAAAATTAATTTGCAACTGAAATATATCTTCTTATAGCAATCTCTGCTTGGATTGCACAAGAGATGGACCCAATCTTGAGGGTGTTTGAATATCCAAGTAATTCTATTCAACGTCAAACTGTCTGCAACACTCAGTGGTTTTACTCAAATACTTCAGAAGCAAGAATTTTCACTTGATCAAGTACTTCAGGATCAAAGCATCTAAACTGAAAAACACCTTACTATTTTTTTAGTATAGATTTTGTATTTGTCTTTTGGAAGAAGTCAATTCTGATACTGTTTTGTGGACCAGAATTTTACAAGTTCATTTTCCATCTAAGAAAATAAATTTAAATTTTGTCTTTGTAATGCTCTTATCTATTGTGAGATCATTAAAATGAAGAATTAGGTACCTAGTGACTTCTGTCAAAATTCATGTTAATGCAGTACATATTCTAGGCTCTTCAATTATGTGAAACATTACATTTCTTGGGCACATAGACTCTGGCATCCAAAAGGCAGATTTTAAATATTTTTAAAGATATTTAGAATCTAGTTATACCTGACACAAATGTGTCAATTTCTTAAAAGTAATATCTGGAAGGTTACTGTATCACAGTTCTAAATTAAATGTAAACTACCAATGATAAAGCTATTAGGAAAGCTTCTAAATGCTGAGCTTAAACTGAAACTAATGTTTTATATATATGTGACTGCTGAATTTTGCTTGATTAATTTCACACTTACATCTGTCACTCTAGCAAAACATGTGTGTATTGTTCCTAAAAGAGAATTCTTAGTCAGGATTTTTGGGAGTTTTTTGTTGAGATTTTTTTCGTTTTGGTTTTGTTGGTTTTGGGTTTTGTTGTTGTTGTTGTTTGTTTTGGTTTGGTTTTTTTTGGTTGGTTGGTTGGTTGGTTGGTTTCATTCTTAAGTTTTAATCCTGAGAATAAAATTATGAACTTCTTGCAAATAATAGAACTTTGTTGCAGTCATAATTTTCAGGCATACTCGTCAAACTTTAACCTGATCACACTCTCGTTGTTGGGAACGGTAAAGCATTCACTGCAGCAGAACTGAATTGTGACATCACCTGAGAGCTGTTTTCCACTGAAAAAGATCAGTCTCCAAGTGGTGAAAGAAAAGTAAATCAGCTAGGTACATAATTGACCTGAAGTATTTCTTGAGGGCCTGGTAATAAGAGTAGAAATGGATGTGGCCCATATGTTAATTAATTAATACCTTTCTCTTAATTACACGGATTCCACTGAATCACAGGGTGATCAGAGAGGGGTGAGTGAGCAGCACTTCTTCCTGGGCATCTGATCCCTGCAGAGCATCCAGAGAGAGACAGAATGGCTGGGATGGAGGGTTTGACTTTCCAGGGAGATCAGAATCTTTCTTGGCTCCCACAAAGAGTCAGGAAAGTTTTAACATATCTTTTATGATATTGTAAAGTTAAACTGAAGTGTTTACAATGACAGTCATGTTTCCAGTAATGGACTCTGCTCTGTTTTCAGTTACAAACTGTCTCTCTTTCAGTATTCCTGACAATTTTTTTGTTGATGATGAATATGTTCCCTAACGATTTCCTAAGCACTGGAAAGGGAATAGTGACAGTAGCAATTTGAAAAGAAAAGAATGTCATACACTTTAATTGATATCTCTTTGGTTTTGGGCACTCAAAGTACTTCAAACTGCAGCTTTCACCAGGCCTCCTTTTTGGTCTTTAACTACCAGTAATTTATTGACTTAGTTTAAATTAATTAAAAAGTCTTATGAGTTATAGAACATAATTTATTGTGTTGAGATTAAAGGAATTATGACAAATACAAGAATTGGAAAAAATGGCACTCTACAATGCTTTCTCATTAAAGATGTCATGGGGTTTTTTTAGAACCTAATATAATGCTAAAAAAATAAAACTATGACATACTGAACATTAGCTTTAAATATTGATATTCATATAAACTGAACTTTGCTGATTTATAGTCATAGCCTTAGGATTTATTTCTATGTAATCACACAACTGCAAATACCAGAAAATTAAAAAACACAGAAGTAATGTTCTGCCATAAATGCTTATATAGACCATTATACTATTTAGAATACATCTGCATTTGAAATTAAGTAAACTGCTCCTGTAGAGAAAAGTTATATATCCTTTCCCTTCTATTTTAGGCCAGTGCTGCTGTTCATTCTAATTATTCTTCTATAGAGGAAAGATGCTGGGAGAGGAAAAATAATATTCTAGCCTCCAAAGAAATGTAGATGAAACACAAATATTTTTCATTTAAACAATGTCTTTTAGGACCTTTTCCTTGATTTTAGCTGTAGGTTTACACCCTCACTGTGCAGATCGGTAGGAAAAATAATTTTCCTCTTCTGCTTCTGGGTTCTTTGTGAAGGAAAAGGCTCTCCAGCTGACAGAGCAGGTCCTTAGCCTTGGGAAGTCAGGCTGTGGGATGTGCCATAGCACATCCTGACCTGTGGCTCTTCTTGTTTGAGTGCCAAGTCCCTGATTGCTTCATCTGGAAGTTAGCCTTCCCCTTTTTTAGCATTCACCCTGGCTTTGGTACTCCTCACTCAATACCAATAATAATTTTAAAGCTTCTTAAAGATCTTTGATAAATACATGATGCATCCAAGTGCCAAGAAACAGTCCCTAAATGAGTTCAGTTAAAGGATTTGATGGTGAACAAGAAAGATTTCAATTTGCATTGACATTTTAAGACCTATCATTTAGCCATCTTTAATAATTTTAAAATAGCCCTTGCAGAGCTTTGAAATAATTTTTTAATTAAACTGTCATGTAACGTCAAGTTAAATGCCTCTGTAAGTTTAATTCAAGTTTACCATCTTCGCTGATCTTATGACTCACGAAAAAATATTTAAATTTGACCTCCATAAAAGCACTGACTGAACAACTACAGTTCCATGTTTTAGCTCTTTATTTACTAGGTCTGCAGCACCCACATAATTATTTTGTCTGAAGTATTTTTGAAACTACGTTTCTTTGTATGTTTCAGCTTATTTAAAAACTGCTTAAATTTAAATAGAAGTGTCAGTTTCTGAATAGCTTCTCTACTTCTTTCCCCTCTTCCTTTATTATCCTTTTTATAGCCTTATTTATTTTATATTGCTAATTCAAATGTTTTTAATTTCTTAATAAAATTTTCATTTAAAGTATCTATAAAATTAGGGAAAATATGTTGTAGCATTGTGATTATTAAACACCACTTGTGAAAACTACAAATGTTTTCTAGTTAGAAGTTGGAGAAAGAAAATTTCAACTTTTCAGATTAATTGTGACCCTTTAATCAATACAGACAAACAATTGCTCTTTTTAAAGATATAATTGCTCTGAAAAATCTTAAAAGAAGTCTTTATAGAACAGGAATGGAATTATGTGTGCACTGTATACTTTTGCACAGGAGGAGGTTTAATTATATGGACTCTTACTAGGGTAACAAAACCTTTTCATTGCCAAAAATGCAGTCTCAAAGGACATACATGGATTTACATTTGGCATCAAGTTTGAAAAATTGCAGCTCTTCAAGTAACTTGTCACCACCTTTGTAATCTATGATGTGCTGCTTTTTACCTTCTTGGACAGAGATCATAATTGAAATTATGTCTTAAGGCACCTGAATTTTAAATCTGGAGATTAATATACTTCACTAAGAAATTTTTAATGTACTCTCTATGTTATTAAACATAATCGATGTTCTATTTATAGCTGTCATTAGCAGCAATAGAAGCTTGATTTTCACACTGAAAATTGAAGAAATCATGTGGCTTTAGTTCTGACTGTGTTAACAGAAAAGAGTAAATTATTAGTAGATAATGAATATCACTAGGAAAGGAAAAAAACACCAACATTTTCTTGCATCCTAATTAATTTTATACTTAAACCAATGTATTGATTTCCCTACTGCTTTGGTGTTTAATTTTAGTGCTGCAAAACTTTGACTTAAAATGTCTAATGTACAACAAGATAAACCTTTCAACTTTAGAACTATCTGTGGATATACTGAAGCAATACAAGATACTGTACTATCCAGCCACCTGAACACTGTCAAGTGAATGAAAATTTCATAGCAGGACTAAGTTTCAGCATTTCATAAAATGACTTCTCTATTGCTGTCATTTCCAGGTGACTTACGTGCACCAACTTTGGCATTGCACATTTTGCAAATATGTCGGCTCAGGATTTGTGATAGCACTTCTAAGGAAGAAAAATATGTTATTTGAGAAGTGGCATATGAAATTTCAGGGGATGTCACAATGAAATGCACAAAATCAAATCAACTTAGCATAGAAAAGCAGCTCTATTATTATTTGTAAATTGCTTGCCTATGGTTCAGGGTAGATTTTCAGAAGGTATCTTAGAAGACATGACTACAGACAGGGTGAAGAAATGCTCTTTCAAATTCACCATTTAAACTGTAGATAAAAGATCATCTCTCAATGTCAGCTCAAAAAAAAATCTTAACATATGCTTGGGCATTCCACTAATAATAAGTAGAAAAATTTGAAGATTGTGCTCACTTCTACTAAAGCATAAAGAAATCACTTTTTTGGACATGAAACATACAAAGTAAAAACAGTATTAAGAGGGGCAAAATTAATCTTACTGATAGTTTTGCCAATATGCCTCTTAACATACCAAGCCAAGGCAAATCAGTTTCTCTCCCTTTCACATAAATTATGAATTTTCTTTACTTAAGTCTTAAAAGGCACATTAATAGACCAGCTTTATTGACCATATCCTGAAACTGTTTTGTCCCCCCTAGCTCTAGACCCCTAAGTGGATAATCTAACAATTCAGGGTGTACTGTGGGTGCTTCCAGTGTGCAGTCCAGACCTTGGCTTTGCTAAATGGTTTTCCAGAGTACCAGTTTCTCTGCAAGGATAACTTCTCTTCCCTCTCTTGACTGCTCCTCTAAATGAATCCAGCTTACAAAAATGCTCCTTCCCTGGAAGTGTTCAAGGCCAGGCTGGATGGGGGCTCTGAGCAAGCTGGTCTAGTCAAAAATGTAATGTCCCTGCCTATGGCAGGGAAGTTGAAACTAGATGATCTTTAAGGTCCTTCCAACCCAAACTATTAAATGATTCTACAATTCTAAAATCAATGGAAAGCCAGAGGAGGGCTTACATTTTAAAACATTTTTATCTGCAAATGATTTCCTGGCAACTGATTCTGGTCACAATGGGGAACAGATGATGACAGACTGCTGAGGCGCTCTTCAGACACCCTGGGGCTTCTCCCTAAGGAATCTAACTGACACTCCAATGTTGGAAAAATAATTAAAAAACGTGTTGGGAGATGAGAAGAGAGGACACAAGCTGAGAAAAGAGTGGGAAAGAGAATATTGATGATTTTCCTGTGTTACCTTGATCTCAGTTGCATAACTGTCACCACCCAGCATGAGCTGATTGCTTTAGCGGAATTTGGGTGCCTCTGCTTGTGTACAGGTACTGTGGTTGCATATTGTGTAGACGTAACTTTAGTGATGGCTGCAGACTTTTGTAAAACAGGAATTTTAGAGGCACAGGCCTAATAGCATTGAGAAAAGGGAGTTCTTTGGCTAATCAGCAGCTATCCTCTTGTGGAAACCTTGCTGCCATTGGGTTAATTAGAAAACAGCTGGCACTGACTGGAGGGAAGTTGGAGGTGTAGGGTGGTAGAGTCTGCCGATTCCCTATAATGCTTTATAATCTTTAACCTTTTAGCCTTAATTGCCATTTTAGAAACTTAATGAGATCTATGTTTTCAGAGCTATACCCCTCAAGTGGTAGAAAATGGGTTTGCTTGGGTAAGTGTGCTTAATCCTCTGGGGTTTCTTTTGAACTATTCAATTTAATTGGATTACACCAGGGGTCTGACTGGGTGTGATGAAGGCCCTCTTCACAAGCCCTTGATTGCTTCATATTGTGTTCATCCTCTTTTACTTCAACCTGGTGAGTTGTAAAATGTGACAAACTGTATATCTTTAGACTTAGCAAAATGTAAAGTTTGCAACTAGGGCAGGTTATGCTGATTTCTAAAGGAAGACAGTTAAAGAGAAATTTGGATACATACAGTATCTACATTAACTGAAGTATCTGACAGAAGTATAGTTTTTTGAGCTTGTGAGCTATCACATTCCCTGGTGCGTAGAACAAGCATTTCATAGCAAGGATATGTGGAAAAAATGAGCATAGTAATAATAAGATCAAGAGTTCCTGGGTTTAGAGCTAGTAAGAGAGGACAGAGCAAGAAAAAAAAGAGGGAAGATGCTGAGGCAAGATCTTAATAGATACCAAACCACACAGAAACTTTCAGTATGATGGTCGAAGAGATGCTCTGCTGAGAGGGAAACCTGAAGAGGTAAAGAATTTAAACCTTTAGGAAAAAAGCACAACTGTACATGAGAAGAAACATTATGTTTCTTCACCAATTCATGCCAAAAATGCCTGCAGGTTACAGGGCTGTTAGTCTAACTTGCAATTATGAGAGATATAAATTTTTTAGAACATGGTGCAGAAACAGCTGCACTGAGGTACTGAGAACATAAATGGGCTGAGCTAATGTGGTGTGGACAGACAATATATCCAAACTTTGTGAGCAGGATTCCAAGGAGGAAATCACACATGTACTGCTTTCTTCCCTCTTCACCTCCCAGAGTTACCCCCCTTTCCTGGAGGAGGTCACTGCAACAAGGCTATCACTGAAAAAATCAAATATTAATAATTTACTACTGGATGGACTGGGTCTTGCAATTAAGAGACTACAAGATTTCAAATAGTTCTTAGTATTTTCTGAACTTCAGTACAATGCTGTCGCAAAGTAAAGTTGGCAATGAAGTTTCAGTTGAACTGTTTTGAAGTTACTGCATCAATAACTGTGAGGTTAAAACTGGTGTTCATGGGAAGCAGGCAATCCAACCTTTTATCTCATAATCTATAGGTCTTGGTGGCTGAAAAGTAACCCTAAGAAAAATGCAATAGGAAAATATTCTAAGAAATGGGACAGTTTTCTGGACTTTAAATCTTTTCTGGTCTTCAAAGATGTAATAGGTGAAAGAACTGACAGCTGAGTGGTTGAAGTGCATTAGCCTGAAATAACAGTAGGAAGAAGCTGAACAGCAAGAACAGTATGCTTGTGGAACCCATCTGCTGTAAGCAAGGGAAAGTTGCTTAAATGAGGAGGCAGAAACAAATATGAAGACAAAACACTGTGGGGGTTTTGTTGCAGCAGCTGTGCATAACCAGATGATCTTTGAGGTCCCTTCCAGCCCAAATCACTCTAAGCTTCGATGATCAAGAGTCATCAAGTGTTTGGTTTTGCCTGCTGGTATGGTGGCATTAAGTGACTGTAATTCAAATAGTCTTTACTTTAAAGCTCTACAATGCCCCAGAATATTTCTGATTTTTTTTTTTTATTTTGCCTGTACATGGCAATAACAATGACATTGTCACCATGGTGAAAATTTTCAGGTGCATACAAATAAAAAAGGCATGTGATAAAATTAAAGATTGATCAGATCAATGCTGGGAACGTTGACAAAGGATTGACATAAAAAGCTGAGATAAATTATAAAGTCAAAAGAGAATGAGAGAAGAAAAATTTCATGCAAGTGTAATTTGGAACAAAGAATAGGTTTTGAATAACCATGTAAAACAAATTTTTTAAATCTCCAATAACTAGAGATATTTTAAGTTGTAATATCTTTCTTAATAAAAGTGCAAGCATACTTTATGTTTGAAAATGTCACAGTAGAAGTAATTTTAGATTTTAAAATTAAACCAGAGGAAAAAAAAGAAGAAAAGGTAGACTAATTTATAGTTGTCATTTGAAAAACATATATAATATATAGGAGTTGAAAACACAACATTATCTACAGCAAATGTTAAAGTTATGAATTAGTACATTCAGACTCATTACATAAAATAAATAAATCAAGAGATGTTTAGTTCTGTTGTTAAAACACAGCACTAACCTATATATGCAGTGGGGAAAAAGGAAGAATTTAGAGGAAAAAAATCAATCTTTGGCTAGGTCTGTGTGTGGTAAATACAAAAGGATTGCAAAAGTGCAAGGGCTCTTTGCAATTGTGTTCATAACCTAATTAGGGTGGTAATTAGGACACAGGTAAAACCACAAAAGGGAAAAAAAAAGGAAAGAAGGATGTTAAATTTCAAAGAGTGAATTTCACAAGAATGTAAAAGCACAGGATGAAATCAAGTAGGATAAATCAATAGAGATAAAGGACACAGAGGGAAATGGAAAACATTCAAAGATAAATTAATGTATGCCCAAGGGTTGTGCATGTAATCTAGCTAAAAATACACCAGAAATAAAGAAGGCTAATGTTGATGAACAAAGAAGCCCAAACCTGAAAATACACACTCTAGAAATATCCAAGGGACCATATGAAATGAATATAGCTGAGAAGCAAAAGGTCAGGGATGAAGCTCACAGCACATTTAACAAATTTTAAGAGTAAATTTTCCATTAAAATACAACTCTCAAGAAAAAAAGAAAAGAAGAAAGAAAAAATACAAACAAAAAACCTCTTGAATTTGGAAGCAATCAGAAGAAGATAAAAAACAAAATAATTACTGGGAGAGATATATTAAGTGCAAGATGCTGAAAGAAGGAACAAAAACTGTCAAAGATGTTTCGGGTTCAAAGCAAAACTTGTCATGCTAGAGGACTGCAACTCTGATATTTGCTTTTTACAGTACTTCACAAGCATACTGCAAGGGACTGTATGAGTCCTAAAATTAGTTCTAAATTTCTCTTGTGAATTCGGTCATTTAAGGAGCCTATTTTTGGGTAGATTTATAGGTAGAAGGTATATTATTAGGAGATTGACCTCTTGCTATTATTGACTTCCATCCTAGTTTTGATCCCAACATCTTCATTAAAATAACAGTAGAAAATTACAGGTAAATAACACAAAGCCTCAGAATTTTACTGTATATATGCTTTCTATGTAACTTTGACTAATATCAGAAATTGTGAGAGCTCAAAATCTTCCAAAGTTTCAACCTAGAAAATAGACCAATACTAGGAAAATATAACATAAATTTCAAGAAGTGCCAGATTTGCCAGAACTGGAATTCAAAAGTGAATCAGTTATGTCTCTCTGTGGTAATAACCATGGCCAAAACCAAATCTGCCTGATTTAATTTTTTCCCGAAGGCATCCTATTGTCCAAATTTCCCAGAGACTTCCATTTCTTCTTCCCCCAAGTGTAAAGGGAACATCTGTACTGAGAAGACCAAAAGGATCACAGCTTACACACTTTACTGAGATGCCTAAAGGAGTGGGATGTTGAATCAGATCTAAATATAGTTTTATTACCATAATTGCAAAAAACAATTGCTCTCTATACAGAATAATGAAATGAGAAAATCGAATAACTAACTGCCTGAATTAAGTTGATAAATGCACTACAGTATAGTAGGTAGAATGGATCCAGTGAGATAGCTGGTTGAAAATGAGTAATTGATAATCATTTTACACCAGTAGTTCTCACTTGCTACAGCCCATAAACTGTTTGTCTGTAATTCTCCCAAGTATATGACCTTCTTTTTTTTTTTTTAAACCAAGTAAGAAAATATCTTGGCTTGACAGAAATTCTGTTCATCCCTGATAAAAAATAATTAAAAAGCTAAAGGACAGGGCAAGAAAAAAATTATGTTTCAGGAAGCAAGAACTCAGAAATCTCCCTAGCTGGAGGAAGAAGGAGAGAGAATCCAGCTTATGTTTTCATTTTGAGCCTGGCCCTCTTGGTCCTTTCTTTACCATTTCATGTTGATGTGTCAAAAAAATCGGATTTATCCTCAGATCTCAAAAAAACACCCCAAATTAAGCTTATTAAACTATCTAAAAAACCTAGGAAAAAATCAAGGTGGAAATGGAGCCTATTTAAAAACCCTTCCCAAGCGGCAAAATAATCCAAAATAACTATTCATATCACCTCATATTAAAAGCTCCAGATTCGTAATGTAATGTCTATGATGTAAATGTCTATATACATATGTGAATTTTGAGCTGCACCAAGGTTTTATCTTGAGACTGAAGTAACTCTGTATCCCTAAAAGAAAAAAAAAAAGAAAAGAAAAAAAACCCCAAAACACAAATAGCTTTTTTTTTTTTTTTTTTTAGCCACATGGTACTTTTCCCTTCACCATAAGATTTGCATTATCCACTCTAAACCTTAATTTTTTCACAAAATTTGACAGTTAAAAATCTGGACCACAGAGCTGAAGATTTCATACTTGGGTCTCTCCAAAGTACCACTAATGTGTCAGAAATTTGAATCCTGACCTCACTGCACAGTTCTTTCAAAATGTGTGATCAAACACAAATATTTCCTTCAAGATGTACGCCAGTATAGAACAAAATAGTTGTAAATTATTTGACTTTTAGTAGAGTCAACACACCTTTGATGACATAAACAATCAATATTTTCCCCTTTTTTTGAGCTGTGCTGCCCAGAGAAGAAATACTTAGCATTATTCACAGTCATAAGAAGTAGCAGTCAAAAACTAAGTGTAATTCATATACTGCAATGAAAAAGAAAACTGCACCCTGGGGTGTATTAGTAGAAATATTTTCACAGGGAAAAAATAAATGAAAGAAAAAGAAAGAAAGAAAGAAAGAAAGAAAGAAAGAAAGAAAGAAAGAAAGAAAAAAAGAAAGAAAGAAAGAAAGAAAGAAAGAAAGAAAGAAAGAAAGAAAGAAAGAAAGAAAGAAAGAAAGAAAGAAAGAAAGAAAGAAAGAAAGAAAGAAAGAAAGAGAAAGAAAGAAAGAAATGCAGTTTGTCATCAGGTAAAAGGGTCCAAAATGGAATATGTAGAGAATGGTTGAATATGTTCCAGCTCTAAGAAGAGTTACAAAAATAAAACCTGGAAGAGAGTAAGAAAATGCTTTTGTTGTCTGTCTTGGTACTTGGATGACCTTGGCCAACAGCTGAGCACCCACCCAGTCACTCATGGAAAAAGAATTGGAAAGAAAGCTGAAAAACTGTGGGTGAAAAAGTTTCACAGGAACATTAACTCCATCCCATCCAGACCCAACCAGTATATTATCTGAGAAACAAGAATAAGGAAAGAAAATAGAAATTTAAGTTGGAGGATAATGGCACAATATTTCTTTCTGGGACTTAAAGAAAGACTTTGCAAAATTAGAGCAGTGAGATTTTGGAATTCCTCTTCATTCAAATAGGAAGGACAAAATTAATTGCTTTTGAGGTGCAGCCTCATAATTTTATGAAAAGCTTTATATCATAAGAGTGTAGCAATACCAATCCTCAGTGACCCGCATCTCCTCCAGTCCATTGTTGTTTGTTTGGAGAAGTTTTCAATACGATATATTTTCATTAATAGAGTGCTTTTACTCCCTTTTCAAGAATGATAAACAAATAGTAAATCTGAAGCACAGTCTGCAGGTAATTTGGAATTAACTAAGATATTTTATATCTATATTCTCAGACACTTATAGCTGTTTAGCTGAGGTAGCACAGATAGGAACAGCCTGGGAAAAGCCACCCATCAAGAAAAGTAAAATATTCTGTTAGCATGTGCTGGGCTCCCTGCTGCTGAAGACTGCCACTAATTTAAAATATTTTAAGTGTATGTTCAATGGCTTCAGGTCAGATATAACTTAAAGGCAAAAGAGCAAAGGAACTTCCTTCCCAGCCAGAGTGTGACCAAAGCCCTCTTCCAGGCAGCTGAGGATAAGCAGCATACAACAAAAAGCTCCTTGAGATAGGACACCCTGGCACATCTCATTTCATCCCAAAGTGGGGGTGGAAACTAGCTTATTTAATCTTCTGAAATGGGCAATTTGTCTCCTGTCATTCTAGACAACTTCGTTCTGTGCATTCAATCTATTTACAGTAGTTCAAATAGGCTAAAGCAATTTAGAGTCTCTGTGGAAGATAGAAATTCCTATTCCTCATTGCAGGGAGAAACACTTCTGAGCTACCCCCTAAACTCTCTGACAGCCTTCTCACTCCTACCCATTTTTTCAATGGGAGGTAATTAAGCACATAATTTATAAGTTGTTCTGATGGGGTATCACACTGTTTTTAAGAGGAGATTTGCAGGAAGAGAAATCATTAGGGCTGTCTTGTGAGTGAAACTTGACCACCAAACTGAAATAACTCCACACATGGAATAGGGCTTTTTTTCATCTTTGTCATGCTCTTATATTTTTAGAAAGCAAATTTTGACAATAAAAGTTTACAAAGTCACAAAGGTTATATAGCTCTTCATCCTCTTGTTTTCGAGAGCTGAATTAAAGTGTGGTGGGAATTTCCTATGAAGTCTGTCTTCTGCCAAAGGACTTCATTAACATGTCTCAGACAAAAGTTTACCACTGCTATCTTAGAAAAGGGCATTGTAATACCAGGAGAAAATATATTATCACCATACTCACAAACAGAAAATAAGATTGTCAGTCTGATTGAAAACAAATACAACAGTCTTTTCCCTGGGATTCTCTTCTGGAAGATAAGCGCTCGCAAAAAAATATTTAGGGGAAAAAAAAAAAAGCTCTCTAAATTACTTTGAATTACCTTCCCCTAGCAGCTTTCCCTGTATAAATACTTTTCTCATCTAAGGTGCTACATGTCTTCACAGCTTTGGAAAACCTTCGCTGAAAGAATAAGAGATTCTGGAATTTGCACCCTGGCACTCTTCTAGACATGTCGCTGCTCCCTTTGCAGTGCACAAAGACTTCAGACAAAGGAATCCTCCTCTTCAATAGGAGTACCTTTAGCAGATACTCCCTTTGATGTTGCTAGTTCTTCACAGTCAGCATGAGGATTACATGCTGAGAAGGGATAAATCAGTTTTTGTTGACAGCTGGAAGAGCAAGGCTGAAAAGTCAGTCATATTCTAGAACAGATCATTCCAGAAACCTGAATTCATCAGGAGTGGATAATACTTCTAGAAGTGTCTTCTTTGTTGCAGAATGCATCAATTTCAAGGGGTATAAGTTTTACTCCAAAGGAAAGTTATGATATACCCACAGGAAGGAAAAAGGAAAAAGCCTTCTATATCTATCATAAACAAACACATTAGAAAGCTAAAATAAAAATTACAAATCAGGGGTTATCTTAGAGGGGTATTTTCTAAGGTCACATTTGTCATACAAACAGGAAGAATGTCATGCAGCACATTTGAGATCACAGATCTCTCAAGATATATGTAGAGAGATCAGTGCTGCAGAAATACCTAAAATTCAACATAATCGTATAAGATTCCCAAAGCTTCTTGTTCCCCTGGATGTGCATGTGATAGATACTCCAGCCTCTTATTACAGTAAAATTACATTTAAATGAATGTTAGTCTTTGTTTCGTGTAAACTTTCTGCTTCATATGTGTCGTTTATCTTTTTCAGCACTTATATAGGGCCCATCATTCACTGATTGAATTTTGCAAGCCTGGTTTTGAATAAAATGTTTTTTTTTAATGCTCTCTCAGCATTTCAGTGCACCAAAGACTCTCTCAGAAAACTGACTTTAGAAAAGTGAGGCATGAGAACTTTCCCAGCACAAAAGTTCAAGAGTTAACATACAGTTGTTTATGTGGAGTTTGATAGAAGAGTTTCATGCAGTAAGATGTAACCTTTAAGATTCTTTTCAAGTACATGCAGTTAATAATTTAGTTTGTCTTTTGTTCTTGTACTCCTAAATGGGCAGAAATGCTCATTGGCAGTCAGCAAGCATCAAGTTGTATTCTACTTTCTCTGGGTCTGCTCTGGCATGACTCATTTATCTCCAGAAACACAATAAAGACCTCCTGTCATATGCTCCTCTTCAAAAACATTTTAAACTTATTTTCAAAAACTAACAGTATAATTTAGAGATGTTTTAGGCTCTTGAGCAGCCTTCAGATACGTATTTGGGGTAGAGGAATGCAGACTTCCCTGTATGGTGCTGGGGATAAGGAGACTCCCTTTGTGGACTCCAGACCAGTAATGACTAGCACCCCTGAAGCCAGATATTTTATGCAATTATCCTCAAGTTACCCCTCTGCTAGACAGCTATTCCCAGGCAAGAAATATCACTGTCTATTGCCCTAAATCTGGATCCCTTTGATCTGTGGTGACAGTCTCCCATTAAATTCCCTGGCACAATTTGGCTGGGACACTCCACAGATTTTCCCCAATTTGTAGAAAGCACAAAGGAAATCTTTGAAGTAGCCCTTACTGTGTTGGATGGTCCCACTTACTGCTGTTTCAATGTCGTAGAAACTGGAAAACTGGAGTTTTTACTCAGAAAAAGCATTTCTTCCCCAAAAATTGTTGATAAGTATCCCCAAAACCCAGCCTTGTTTCAGTAAGGAATTTATCATCAGCTGACCACATGTAAGGAGTATAAGGATACATGAGATGTACAAAATAATCAAACAAGGATGAGATAAAAGAGCCACTATAATGTCTAGTGTAGCCAACAAGGCAGGTAGACCACAGCTGACTTTAGCAGAGCCCTTCAGGTGTCTCTGTCCCAGCCTCCCACTCCAGCAGTGTGCACCAGTTCAGGTACCACACTGGATCCATGCTGGCTCTGTACAGCAGTTCCACTCTGCATCCTAACAATAATTCCTTGGACCAGGAGCCTGCTGGAAAGCAGCACAGAGGCATGGAGAGAGAAAGCTCTATGAGCTATAACACAGTGCCTATCAAACTCTACCTCCTCTCCAAGTCAGCCGTGCCAGGCTTGGACCAGCTCTATGCAGAGATGTTTGGTTGACTCTGCATGGTGCAGGAAGGCCAAGAGATTTTAGTTTGGGCTCTGTAAACTGGTTCTGGGCCAACTTGATCCTGCAAACTGTAAAGCCACTGTCCCACAGCACTCTATAGTGGCATATAATACTTGCCAGACCAGAGCGGTCTGCAGGGAACCAGCTCAAGGTCCCTGTGTCCGCAGTTCAACTAACCCACAACTTGTAAACCACTCACAAATAGTTGAGAGTTGATGGAGTAGAATTCATTTCATCCATGTAAATTCTCATTAATCTGCAATTTCTAAGCAGGAAACTGGGGGCAGGGGAGGGAAGATAAAGGACATTTAACGGAAGTGAATCCAAGTGGGACATTAAGATAGTCATTACATTAAATTGCAGGAATAATACATGAAGCAGGATCGTTTTGGAAATTAAACAAGCCTCTGCTCTCATAGGCTGTGGTATGAATTATGTCTGGTCATTTTCTGTGTGGCTTCTTGGGTTGGGATAAGTGGAAGAAACTTACTACAAGGGCTGGAACAAAATGGATTCTTTATCACAACTGTCAAACCAAAAACAATCTGGCCAAATGCTGCCACTCATTTAACAACCGAAGTTCTGAAAATAATTCTTGGATTTATTATTGAACAGCCTTCTCTGCTCAGCAGAGCTGCTTTACACAATCACTCACTTATGTAATTTCTGCATGTGTATGGAAATAACCATTCACTCTTCAGTGGTCCTATTTATTCTCAACAGTGTATTTAAGTGCTTTGCAATGTCTTTCATCTCCGAACAGGGAACATACATACTTTTCATAGTACCTACTGGCAGTCCCTACTTGGTGTGGCATAACTTGCCAACTGGTTTTTAAGAAGTGGTGGTTGGGCAACTGTTCCCAAAAACAGTCAACAAATGACAGTGTAATTCTTGTTTCCATGGGAATATGGCACCAAAATTTTAAAAATTATCTCATTTGTGTCAAGCAACAGACATCAAATGGAACAGAAGAGAACTTCTGGGATGTTAACATGTAGAAGAGGATTGGCTAGAAAGGCAAAGCTGTGAATTATAAATAAGAAAAATTGCTTAGATTCACTGATCCTTTATGGGAAGTGGCTCAGCTGCTAAGAATATATCTGACATTTCATAGGACCTTGGTCTGTTTTTTCAGCATAAAAGAAAACAAATCTGTTATTTATACTAAAAAGCTTCCAAATGGCAGCACCTTTGTGCCCTAAATAAATTTTAGAGAACCTAAAGGAAATAAATATATTCCTCTTCTCATTTTTTCATGCTAGTTAAAAATGTCATTGCTGAAAAGAAGTGATAAAGTTGCAACAAACATTCAACTGTACTAAATTCCTGGACAGCATCCACTCTAACAACAAGTTAGTTCTATCAAGGGGGAGAGAAGGTGGATTCATTCTTATGTCAAGGTGTTGCCCTGTGAAGATGCAAATAAAAAGGAAAAAAAAGAATAAGTATAGCTTTGCCAGTACATATGCTGTAACTTTGAAGAGCAGCCTTGAAAATTGATTTTTGACATGTCTGCAAGACAGATTGCTCATGTTAAACTGAATCAAATCCTTAAAGACACCCTAAAAATAAATTACTGATTTACGTTCCAATCTTTCTATTCCCAATGAAGTCAATGATCAGACTTGTTCGTTGGCAGAAGATAATCTAAGCATATTTATGAAGAAAAAACATAGGTATTTTAGAAATGCTTTTAGAAATGGCTATAGAACTACAGATACCTGTCTTGATATCTTTGAAGGGATGAAACCTCCTGCTGTGGATTATGTGTGGGGCACTCATTTTCCTCTCTTTCCCAGAGGAAGTCTGCTGACATAGGGCTTGAGTGCTAATGAGTTCCTGCAATTCCCATAACTGGTATAACAGATGCAAAATCCCATCCAAATCAAACGTTTGGCTACAGGAGGATCAGGAAGAAGCATCTGGTTTTTGGCAAATGAAGCACAGCTCAGCATTTCAGTGCAGGGGGTGAAAAAAACCACAGTGAAACCCTAGTCTAAGGTATACTTTCATATTCAACATTAATGCACAAAAGATGTAGTTATTTTAAAGCAATGATAAGCAAAGCCACATACTTTAAGAAACATCACTCAATGCAACTGTGAAAATCCACTTTCTCATGCATGCTGACACTAAAAGCAAAACCTTTGGATTCTGTGTACAAGACACCAGCATGATGCAGCTTCGTGTTTAGACAATGCTGCTACTGACTGGAAATATTTCTGTGAAAATAAACAAAAGTGATGAAGGGGTAAAAAAAATAAAAAAAAAACATTTTGACTCATCAGACAATTATTTTTCAGAAGGATTATGACAACCAGGAAACAACCTTTTTTTTTACCTAGTAATTCCTTTAGCAAAAGTGTCATGACTTTCACATGAGCGCTGGGAAATGTATCATTTATATATAGCTCTTAGCATCTTTCACTTACTGGCAATACTGTCACTGATATCCTGGTGATCTGGAAGAGCAGAACACCATGCAACCTTGATTTATTATAAATTCAGCTCTGATGAATTGCTTTACTACCATACGACACCTTACAACACAATCCTTGCCAGTGTGGAATTTCACTCAATCAGAAGAGCTTGAAAGGAGACATATGAGGGCAAGTGCCTTTTAAAAAGTTCTTTGGTTTGCAATACAAGAAATTATTTGAAAAATAAATCTGTGGTTGCAGAGTTAATATTTGATTTGTTAGAACTTCTACTGATTTCCTGAACAGTTTGCTAAACCTTTATTGAGTTCAGTTGCTGCAGCTTTTTTTTCCAAATTCCTTTGGGGTTTTGAGTTCCTAAAGCTTCAAACAGAAACCTCTATGTATCTCAGTTGAAACTGGATATTCATTTTGCCATTTACTATCCACTTGCTGGTGATCCTGTGCAACCCAGTATGCTGCAGCAATATTCACAGCACGTACATTCCTATGTAATGGGGATCACTGGCTCTAGCATAGACAGGACTGTTTCTGCTCTGCCTAATCACCATAAAGCAGTACCTGCTCAAACTGCTTCCTATGAGCTGAAAGGAGAGGGGAAATGATGCACATAGACATCTACCACTGTCTGGTGTCCTCATTTAACTCTTCTGAAAGGGGCATTTACAAGGTTCAGTTGACTTAATGAGGGCCAAATCCTTTTGGTTTGATTTGTTTGCAGTGATATTACCCACCCTAGAACACCCATGCCTAACTGCCCTAATTTTCCCTTACAAATATATAGTGGAAAGCAATGAACCATTCTGCCACAGGGGATGAAGATATGACTGTGTCTGTACCCACTAGCTTGGCTATAGCTTTGATGATACTGCAAAAATGCTTTCTGTTACTGAATTACACTTAAATATATATATATGTTGTTTTTGTAGCATTTTCCAAGCCCTCTTCTGACTATCTGGCATAATTTGGAATCACCCATAACATATATAATAGAAAGTGCATGTTTGTGTGTCTCATTCCTTTATTTTTCCAGCAATAAATACTTGTGAGTGAGCACAGGTGGCAGTTCAAGGGCATGCAGTATTACAATGCAAAAGGAGGGAAATGAGAAATGAAATTTCATTAGTTAATTAATTCAGTCAGTGGTTTTATGTTTGCAGTGTCTGTAAT
Organism: Cinclus cinclus; assembly: GCF_963662255.1. NCBI lineage: Eukaryota > Metazoa > Chordata > Aves > Passeriformes > Cinclidae > Cinclus > Cinclus cinclus. The sequence continues at coordinate 76,716,703 of NC_085047.1, forward strand.
TTCTTTGAGGCTGTTCCAGATATACAGCTATACCACAATTCCTCATTCTTTCCTGTTCTCTCACTTGCAATGCATTCTTCTTCTGTGAAATAAAGAACAAATACTGCTACAGCAGTAGATTTAAAACTGAGCTGGGGATATCAGACTCTATCTGCCTGAACTTTTAGGTATCACTAGCTGCTTGTCAATTAGGTACAACTGAACACCCCTAACACCCATTAATTTAACAAAATTATCCAAAAAGGACCGTATAATCTCTTGTCCTCAGGTTTCTTTAAGAAAATTTTTGTCTTTTTTGTCTCTTTTTCCTTTAGTAAGTAGAACTGGAAAAGCTAATTATATTATCACATTGAATCAAACTAAGTAGCATACTAAACTATGCCAGGGAAATACTAACAGATTGTTGGGGTTTTGTATAGGTGATGTAGATACACGCTTCCTCACCTTCTTCATGCTGAATGCTGCCTATCAAATGAAGGACTGCAGAGTATTGTTGCTAATAGAAGTCTTACCACTCATCACTGCATTTTGTAATGTTTGCAGATGCAGCAGACTTTTTGGTTGAACAGGTGTCCCAGACAGGCTATTCAGAACTCAGCTGGACTTGGTCCTTAAGCAACCCAAGCTACTTTTGAAGTAGTATCCATCCTCAAAGTTAGCCCTAATGACTTCTAGATGCCCCTTCAACTCTAATTTAATATTAGGACTAAAATCCTAGTAACGTGTGAATTAAGAAATTTCTTCTGGAATTTTAGCTCACTTAATCTCTGAGATTTGAGGGAAACTCAGGCTATTCAGGATGTTTCTGAGTCATCCTGTGGTTGGGTGTGTTTCATTTTTATGGATTTGTATGACATGACCTGTAGGCTGTAACTTTTAGTGCAATTAAGAGTGAGACGCTGTCAAGGGAGACTTGAAAAGCTCTCCATCTTACCTGGTCCTTTGTGTAGTTCTTTCAGATATGTAACTTGTGGCCTTTTCTACTCCTTAAAATTTCATTTTAAGAAGATGAATTAATCAAATTAAGTGTGGATTATTACATATCTAAGGTGGACGCATTATGCTTATTTTTAATATTTATAATATAGATAATTTTGGTAAAGATGGCTAAAATAAATTGTGCTTTCAAAATGCTTGTTTCTCTCAAATGATTGCAGATACTGCCTAGATTAAAAGTTTAGCTCAGCTCTTAATAGCTACATTACAGGTTCCTGAAGTTAGGTCAGACAGATTCCATCTAAGGTTCTGGGTAATGGTTAGAATCATGTGCCTCGAGAGAATATGCATTCTGTGGACATTTCTAAGCCCCATTGCTTAGTTTTTTGTAACTGTCAGGGTGATTCATTTTCAGTTCAGGAAGTCTTTGGCCAGAGGCCATAGCAAATCATGTCCAGGAGTAATTTTGCTAGAAAATTCTATTTTCCATTCCCTCCCCTGCTGCATATGGAGTGTTGCATGTTTCAGGGAAAGGACTTGATTTAGAGGTGCTGAAAACTGCATGCACTACTGAAGAAAGAGTTTGGGGGATGGGGAGGAGTAGGGGGAGGCTGGTTATTCAAAGGAAAAATATTCTGCATTCTGCATTCCTGGCTTCTGATGAAGTTTTCAACTGGAATTCAGGAAAATATTCTCTTTTGACCACTTTATTGGTTACATCTGCTGTGTGTTAGAAGAGTAAGATGTCCAGATATGGATTGCCTCATCATCATACACACAGTGTCACAGAACTTCTTATGAGAATCTTGATGTGGTACAGAAGGACTTAGAAACTGGCTGTCTGCCAAAATGATACTGTCTCGGGCTTGGTTTTGATTCTCTGATACATCCACTGTTTTTCCACTAAAAGCCTTACACAGTAGTTATAATTTCTATAAATGTGAATACAGTCAAACTCCTGAATGCAGGAAAGCTGGAAGTGTAACTCAATTTCTTGCTGTCTTTTAGGGTGGCGAAAGGACACTTAGCTCATCTGAAGAAGGTTGTTCCTTCATTCTAGTTTTGCTCCCCTTTTAGATTTCAATACATCCCTGTTCTATTTCTTTGCTTTTTATGTGCAGTCAAGACTGAAGCTGTGTAAATTCTTCACTGTAAAATGGAATGCATGAAAATTTCCTTGTTTCAAATTTCCTTATATTACTGAAAATCGAACCCAGATAAATAATAATAATAATAAAAAAATATCCTTTCTAAGTAAGGATTTAGTTTGAAAATTGGTCCAACAATACACCAATGGAAGAAGAAAACAAACTTGCTCCTTTCACTCAGCTCAATAATAAAAAGAAAAATTTGTTTGATGCTTCTGTTCAGGAATGCAAAAGGGAACAAAACAACTGTCTACCTCCCTGGAAACTGAATCCACTGAGTGTTAGAATGCTCTAATAGTCATCCCCCTTCCTTTTAGCTGCTCACCAATTTTATGTTTTTTACCTAGAAACATGTAAACAGCAGAAAATAAACATTTCATTTAGAATTTCCAATGCTAGATTAATTTGCATTTACTTCACTTCTTAACTTTTTTGTCTCGCTTCAGTTTTCTCTGTTGTGACAGTAACAGCAGTAGCATTAATACATAATTAGATGGGTAGGAATGTGCTCAAAGTCAATAGCTTGTAATAGCTCCTTTGGAGCCGTAGTAAAGTATCTCCTATAGCAAATACATGGTTATGGACTTGTTAAAACAGACATTAGTTATCCAGTAGTCCATTATGGCTCCTTGTAGTCTGCTATTTGAGTAGCTCTATATTTAGAGTCGTATTGATCAGTAATTAAGAGATAGCATGGTGGCAAAATAGAAATATATGATAAATAATCTCAAAGAAATAATTTATAAAATTGGTGCAATCATCAGGAACTGGAAAACACCTTTTGTACTATGTTAGCTTTCATATAGAAACCAATGAACCCAATAAAATTATTACTGATATTGTGAGATTCCCTTGTGTAGGCTAATAATTTTACTTCATCCAGAATTAATTTTTAAAACAAATCTATCAAAACTAGAAAGGAGTCAGGCAGGTCACCACCACGTATGCAGTCTTCATCTCATTGTAAAAATTAACAGTAGTGAATGTAAGCATTCACAAAGGGAATTCAGCCACTTTTAATTTTATTCGTCTGGAGCTTTCCCATCTCTCATTAGTTTGTAATACCATACAGGTGAGTTTATCCAATTTTCTATTTTACAGCTGTATTCACTGAAATGCAATTATAATAATCAACTAGTTACAAATGGTTAAGTCTCTATTAGTATATGCCTTGAAAAGATATTCAGGAATGATAATCTTTTGGAATACCCAAAGTGCCACAGTAGTACTAATTCCTTAAGGTTTTCCCATGATACTCAGGATATTGGGACACAATTACATATAAACCCAGAAAGAACAGCTATTCCTTACTTGTTTTACATTTCCCTCCACAAGGGAACTGCAATATTATTAGTTGTGTTGTATGTAATGGAATTGTTTAATTCACAATAGCTCTTGCAAATGTGAAGATCTAGTTACCATGCTTGTACTAACTGAGCATAAGAGGGCTTTTCTGCTGTGAACCTATTCTTCTAATTGTTCCAATCCCTGCATTTACATTAATTAGCAAATTTGTCTTTCAGTCTCTCCCACATGAGGCATGTTCAGTCAGGGTTTGGTCAGTAGGGAGTTTAATTAATTTATCAGCAAATTGGATTTTTTCACCAGGTGTCCTTGCTTTGGCTTTCTTTTGGTTGGTTTTGTTGTATTTTGTTTTTTTGGGGTTTTTTTTGTTTTGTTTTTTGGTTTTTTTTTGGTTGGTGGGAGTTTTTTACCCAAAAATTTTTGGTGGTTTATAAAATTAGAGGGTTTGTTTTTAATGTGCAATTCTCTGATGCAGAGGTTGTTAATGGAATGATATTAAATAGAAATGCTGCAATTGTAAAGAGTATCAAAGGAGAGGTACTGTCTGCCCTACTGGTAATTTGTAAGCAGGTAGTTCTGCTATAGTAAACTTTTTCCTGTGTAGAGTTTCAGTCTAGTGGGAATATTATTTTACAGTACACCTGCCAATAGCTGGATTTATAAATGCCTGATATTTATGGCTTAAGCAGAAAGGGTATCATTTTGTGAGAATTCAATTCAACAAGGCTAATCTCAAATGCAATTAATGTTCACGTTCTTTATGTGCCCCTATGGTGGACCTTTTGCCCAAGGAATTTATTGGAAGTGATACATTTAATTAAACTTCTTGAAACACTTGGGCAATGATATCATTTATGTGATAAGGCGCCACTTTTGGAAAATGGAAAGAGAAGCATCATAATTGTTATATACAATCTATACTGCTTTACATTTTGCATAAGATAGGTGGGTCCATGGAGGCTGCATGACAAGTGCTGCTCAGAAAATATGATTTCCTCATGTTCTAACAAATGTTAAATAATAGTCAGCAATGTTTTGGTCCTGTGCCCATTCTGTTTTAGCTATATGTACTGTGTGAACAAAGCAAGGAAATTTGCTGAACTTCTTGTAGGAAAAAAAAATGTGGCTTTCAGTATTTCATTGGGATTATAACTTTGCTAACATGAAAGTAAATTTTCTGCCTACTTAGCATCTATTCTTTATCTTGTTAACCATGAAGTTGTAACCACAACATAACCAGTGCCAGGACGATCATGGAGCAGATAGTTCTAAGTGCTGCCACATGGCACATGCAGAATAACCAGGGGGTCAGGCCCAGCCAGCATGGGTATGTGAAAGGCAGATCCTGCTTAACCCACCTGATCACCTTCTATGGCAAGGTGAGCCACTGAGTGGATGAGGGAAAAGCTGTGGATGTCATCTACCTGAATTTTGGTTGAGCCTTTGATACAGTCACCCACAACATTCTCCTGGGAAAACTGTTCATGGTTTGAAAGGGTGCACTGTTCTCTGGGTTGAAAACTGCCTGGGTGGCCAGGCCCAAAGAGTGGTGGTGAATGGAGCACCACTGGTGGCTGGTCACCAGTGGTGGTCCATAGGGTTCAGTATTGAGGCCAGCACTGTTTAATATCCTTCGTGATTATCTGGATGAGGGGATCAATGGCACCTTTGGTCAGTTTGCAGATGGCCCCAAGCTGAGTGGGCGTTGAGCTTCTAGAGGGCAGGAAGGCTCTGCAGAGACATCTGGACACACTGGATCAATGACCCAAGCCAACTGTTTGTGGTTCAACAAGACCAGGTGTCAGGTCCTGCCCTCGAATCACAACTCCATGTTGCCCTATAGGCTTGGGGAAGAGTGGCTGGGAAGCTGCCTGGCAGAAGATGATCTGAAGTGCTGGTCAACAGTGGCCAAACATGAGCCAGTGTGTGCCCTGGTGGCCAAGAATGCCAATGGCATCCTGGCCTGTATCAGCAATAATGTGGCCAGCAGGACCAGGGCAGTGATTCTCTCTCTGTACTTGGCACTTGTGAGGTCACATCTCTGAGTCCTGTATCCAGTTTTGGACTGCTCACTGGAAGGACGCTGAGCTGCCTGGAGCATACCCTGAGAAGGCAATGAAGCTGATGAAGTGTCTGAAACACTAGTCCTGTGGGAGCAGCTGAGGGAGCTGGGGCCCTTTAACATCAAGAAAAGAAGGCTGAAGGAGGACCTTGTCACTCTCTACAATTACCTGGAAGGAAGGTGAGGTGGGGGTCAGTTTCTTCTGCCAAGTAACAAATGATAGGAGACAGGAAATGACCTCAAGATATTAGAAAAAAATTCATCACTGAAAGGAGTGTCAGGCTTTGGGACAGGCAGCCATGGGAACTGGCGGAGTCACCATCCCTGGCAAAAATTCAGTATTTAAAGTACATGTAGATGTGGCAGGGACATGGTTTAGTGGTGGGCTTGGCAGTGCTGAGTTAACAATTTAATTCAAGACCTTGGAGATCTTTTCAAATCTAAATTATTCCATAGAACTTCAATTAAAGAGAGACTCTGTCTTGCTACCAAGCTATCTTCTATTCGATGTTAAAATGTGTGCGGTTGCAGAAATAAACACAAGAATTCTCATATAAATTTTACTCTATACTTTTCTTAGGCTTTTTTTTTTTTTTTATAAATCTAGTCTGTACTAGCTCCCTCTATGCTGATTCTGCTCAAGTGTGATATTCTAAGACAAATTATACGATGCAGTAAGTTATTGTCAATGTCTGTCTTTCACGGTGTTCTAAGAGCTCAGCATTAAAAGTGAAATTTGTGAAGTCTGGCTGGGTGGATAAAAATTTCTTTTGTGAACTGTATGTCTAGAGAAGTTTGGGACATTTTTTAATCCCCATAGCCTGGGTTTTGGCTCCCACTGTTTGAAAATGACACTTTATAGAAGAAAGAGAGGATAAAAATAGATATGTAGGTGGACCTCTGAAGGAAAAGAGAGGAAAGTGGAATTTTGGTTAATTATTTGCATGGACCTAATAGATTATGAATTATTTCAGAATTTTTCTACAATGACCCACATATATGAGGTGAGACATCTCTGTTGAGATGACTAGGAAATTTTGCTCTGAGACTATAACCCCTAATATAAATTCAATTCATATTTCAATACTATCTTTACAATTAACTTTTTTTTTTGAAATCACATAAAATAGAAAAACCAGAAAACATAAAATAAGAAGTATAAAAATTATTGATGGGATTCATGAGCAGAATTCTAATTCAAGCAGTGAATTCTGCAGTGACATCCATGTGCCAGACATATCCTTTCAGGTAATGAAAGCATAAGAATTGTGATATGTTGGTCATTTTTTAATAGAAGCATTTAGATTCAATTTCTGAAATGCAGATGAAGATACAGTCCCAAAATATTAATTGTGAGAACCATAAAAAAAGCTTAATCTCCTGAGTAAATGTAATTATTCCCCATCATCTTGTATGCATTTGTTTGTATCTCATTCAAAGATGTATAAAACATTAAATGTTAAATATATGCAATTAAAAAAATTGCTGATTTTTTCACATATATGTAAGCATACATATCAGGAAAAATGCATATGGAGCATTTAATGCTTTTAAATCAGAGTAAATAATGCTTTTTCTAGGTTGCTCTGAAGTGAAATTTTATATAAAGCATGGGAAACCCTTCAAACATCAACTACTGAATGGGCAGTCTGTCTTCAAGTGCAGACTCTCTTCAAGTCTGTCCAGGCTCGCTTGGAGAAGAAGGTTCTTGAATAATATGAAAGCATTCTCTTCTTTAGCCTATGTACATTCATTGTTTCCATGATACAAAATACCATGGGGAGCTTACTTTTGTTTTAGACACACCATATTTCTCCTGAAACTAAACACATGTTGCTGTTGGGGGTTATTCTTGTCTGTAGGGAAATAAGCTTAGAGAAAATTTTCATCTTTGAGAAAATCTCCTAATACTTGATTAAAAAAAAAAAAAAAAGTAATGGGGATTAAAGAGACAATAACAAATGAGAGCATGTATGCTAATCTCAGCACAAGTCGATGCATTTTACCAGGTGTGTGCCAGTCTGAATTCAATCTGCTGAGCTTCACTGACAGTAAGGTTGTAAGGTACCCTTCTGTCTGGTTAGTTAGACTGTTCATCATGAGGAGAAGATGGATGCTGACTTCAAATGAAATATTTCAGATACCCAAATAGGGTCTGCTGAAATTACTTTGACAGAATTTTTTCTGAAGTATTATTTTAATCTATGCAAAATCCTGAAAATTCGCAAAACATAACTTTCAGCCAGCTAGATTTGCTGTTCTTTCTTTCTCAAGGAGCCAGATCATAGGTTGGACCTCTACTAGGACCACCCTTGGACTTTTGTTGCATTTCTAGCCCAAGTGTGATTCAGATATATTTAAGACCCCCAAACATTTCACAAATTCTCTGCAATTTATGCAAACATTGGACAGAAAAAAACTTACCTCTCACTGACTTGATGAGGACTTTTCATTTAATACAGAGTCTTTGGGAGGACAAGGGTAATCACATTATCTTCTATGATGGTACTCTGGGAGAGCTGTTTAAAGTCACTTGTTCAATTTGTATAATCACTGGAGTGGTAAAAGAGTGCTATATTACACAAAAGAGACAAAGAAAAGTTTTACTGGGCTTTTTTTTTTTCCTTAGATAAATACAGATACATCTCACTGCCTCTTAAATTTCATGCAAAGACAATATCACTTACTTATTGGAGACTTTTAATGAAGCTTATCATTTGCTTCTGTGATGAAACGTAGAAGCATAATTATCCTGCCATTGTAGAAAGAGCATAACTCACCAAGCAGGAGAAATTCAGATATTACCCAGAAATAAGAGCATTCATGAAAATAAAAGTATTGGTAAAATTAACCTAGTAAATATCATCATAATGACAAGGCATCCCATCATGGAGGCAGGAGGCAGGAATCTCATTTTCGAGGGAGTAACCTGATAATTTGGAGATAAATCTGATTCAAGCCCTATGACTCAAGTACTCCTGAACACAGTCCAGCTGAGTCCAGCGTCTGAGTGCTGCACTTCGTGATGGCCTCTGCTTGGAGGGTGGAACATCATATACAAAACTAATGACTAGTTCTTCAAAACAAAATGAGAAACAGCTGTTATGAGAATTAAACTCTACTGGTAGATAAACTAGAGGAACATAAGTTTATATTCTGACTTTTCTGTAGCTGAATGCTAAGAGCAAGTAGATAAATGCTCAATTTAAGTAAATAAATATGGTAATGTGAAGAATCAGAATCTGAGGAACTTGGGTGGTAAATCATTCTCAGTTAATCATAATTGTGTCTATTACCACTGAGCATCATTTAATGGTATTTTAAGGTTTCATTTTCTATGAATAATAAATAAGAATTTAAGATGCATATGCATCTTGGAAAAAATATACTTTGAAAATTCATTGCTGGTTTTTTTATTACATGGCAATTTTGGAGTAGAATCTCTAAAGCAGACCCATACTTTTTTTTTTTAAAGCAGGTATAGATATCAAAGGTATTAATCATTGCTGGTTTTAGTCTAAATTCAGGTAATAAAAATAGTTGCTACCTGTTTCTTTAGTCAGTTCAGGGGCTGGGACATTGGTCACCTTGGCTGTGTCATGCATCCCTGTTGTTGTTGTTGCTCCTCCCCATGTAAGCAGGTTGAACCTCTTTTGTATTTAATCAGTGCTGTACTCTCCAGTGCTCTCAGACCAGCTGAAACAACTAGGAATGTGTGCTGAGCACTGACACCACTCCCTGGGCTTAAATCAAAGGTTTTTCAGTCTAAATGGTCTAGCTCTCCTCACGGCTGTACTAGTCCCTAGGAGGCAGAGGACACACAAGGTGTGAATGAGTGGCACTGAAATCAAAATCAGTTTGAACAGAAGGCTCCTGTAACTGGATAGAAAGTGGTGTATTTCACACCTGCTGGATATCACTCCTGCAGAATGGAAGATCACTTAAATTTACATGGAAGACGTGAGCCTGCATACCCTGTTTTTATCAGACCCAGATAATTTTGTGTTTTGTTCTTCTCCAGAGCGGTCTCAAATTGGTGTTGCAGGTGAGACAAACTCAGGACAAAGGAAATCTTAAGGTGTAACATAAAGTAGCATATCACTTGCAAAACAATCTCTCAGCATCTCATTGAAGAAAATAGGATTTCATATGCCATGAGAAGCTATTTATTCAAATTGATTATATTCTTGCTTTCACTAGGATTATTTAGAGCATTCAGGCTAACTGTTCCTAGATTTAAATACCAGAGAGAATCAATTATAATTGTGTTTTTGTCACCTTTTCATGTTCAATAATGACCCCAAAAAATAAGATTTGTTTTCCACTGTCACATGAGAGATCATCTGAAAATAAATGCTGAGTAACAGCTATAGGTTTCCTGAACAAGTCTGTTACCTCCCTCCTATGAACTCAGATAACACCACCTTTTCAGAGTACAAACAGACAGTGCTAAGATTTCTTCCACACAGGAGAAAGCCTTTTGGATAATAGGTAGTTAAATGAAACACCAACAGTATAAAATATGAAGTCACACTGAAGGTGTGATGTGTTTTATGAAACATATAATTGACCACACAGGCAGCAAAAAGCTCTAGCTACAAACTGCAGCTGCTCACATAAATTGATCCTGAGGTCTATAATGCCAGCAAAATAAATTTTAAAAAAGTAATAATTACACTGTGTCTCTACACACTTTATATTAAAGCAGATAGTTGTTCAGAAGCCTGTAAGTTATCACTCAGCTTTGCATCTAAGCTGAAATACTAGCTGATGTTAAATAGTCTGTAGAGCTTTGGCTTCCCCATCTTGAAAAAGCTTTAGTAAAACTAAATATGATATAGAACAGAGCAAGGAGAAATAGAAATTCTTCCATGCTAGGAATCACTCTGTGGACCAACACCTTTCATCTTGGAATAGAAACCTCTCCAGGGAGATACTGCAGTGACCAATAAAACCCCAAGAAGCAAGGGGAATGTGCACAGAGAAATTATTCTCTGTCTCTCGTAGTACAAGAGGTGATAAATATCTGATGAAATCAACAGATATCAGACTTCAGATCAGCAGAATGAAGTGCTTGTCCACATGTGTCATGGCTGAGCCTCAGACCTTAGTGCCAGATGGTGGTGTGGTTCCCAGAGTTTACATGAGTTCACAAAAGAGGTTAAGCAGACGCATTAAAGTAAAATCAGATAAGGGCTTTGAAATAAAAATATGCTTCTCAGTATGGGTCTGACCTGCTTGTCCATGCTTTCCTAGACATCTGCTGCTACTCACTGTCAGACCTTAGTAAATTATGCAAACCTTTGTCTGACCTAATACACCCATTTATAGCTCCTAAAACCATCTTAAGCATCCATGAAACTTAAAGCACCTACCGTGTATTTAATGCTACATAAATCAATGTAGCAATTATGTGTGTGTCATATACAGTGAGAAACAATATTTTTGTATCAGCTTTCATTTGCGTGAAATTTGATAACAGTCTTCTGTTATATCCCATCTCATTTTCTATTTTGTTATCATTTCAATAGATGTGATTTCTTCCATAAATAATAGTGGGAGACAACAATGTAAATCCTTGTGTTCAGGCACAGAATAGGTCCCCACAGCCTATTCCTTTGAAGAATATTATGACATTACCAAACTGAAGTAATCTTATAAAATATTTATTATGGATTGATTTAGTCTGGCTGGAATTCAGCATTAATGGTTTCACTTAGTGTTACCTAGGTTTTCAAAATTATGTCAGAAGGACAGTGTAGGAAGTCATAAATGGAGCTGAGGAATGTGTTTTAACTCTTCATTTCTAGAAACCTGAGGTCAAAATCCCATTGTTCCATGTAGACATGACAGCAGTGTCAACCTGTGCTCTTGTGAACATTAGTGTGGCACATAAAACTACTACACAAGGGTAGAAGTGAAGAGTGAAGTCTGCTGTGGGTCAAGAGTGCAGTGCACTGAGGAGAGCTTTGAAATTATCTATTTTATGAGTGGTTCTCAAATGAGTCTGAAAACTGAGAGCTCCTCTATGTGATGAAAAGTGAAACAAAATACCAACTTTGTCAGCATTCCCTGTTGTTATACTGGAGAATTTCCAAAGCAATTAAGCAATACAAAACATATACTCATGTTTCTTGTTTCTTTCCAATACTTTGTGCCATGAAATGGACAACCACGTCAGTATTGCAACATCATAGCTCCATTAGCAACTGTTGAAATAAATCAGACCCCTAAGTCTTGTTTTCTATGTATTTGGCTGAAATACCTTTTGGAGAAGAGACGTCCTCCCTTGTTCTCTCTAAGGACTTTCTCAGTAGTTTCAGTGGCACACAGACACAATGGGCAGCTTCACAATGTGGATCAGCCCTTCAACAAATCCAGACCATATTATTGCAAACAGATGGCTCACATCTTTTGTCATCCAGATTGGGGACCTGTGGCAATGCACCATGACTCTCATTTGACCATATCTTTGACTTCCTTTCCACAAAAATCAGAGAATAGAAGGGGGCCAAATGCAAGCCCGAGGTTTTTCCTAGTGTGCAGACATGGGATGCAAACCCAAACTTACTAAAGCAAGATCCAAAACATGGGAATTTTAATTTTGAGCCAGGCTTACTTTTCAGTCATAAGAATTAGAAGTGTGTGGGTTTTTGAATGGCATGTCTCTAAAAAGGAGCCAGGAGGCCCGAGCATGCATGACCTTCATTTTCATGGCACCAGGAATGAAAGACCTGTTATTCTTTCATACTATTATGCAAGTTAAACAGGAGTTTGTTTGTTTGTTTGTTTGTTTGTTTGTTTGTTGTGTTGTTTTGTTTTGTTATTTGGCAATCTCTTTATACCCACATAAGACCACACCATTTTTGTCAGTATAAATTTAAGCACATTACACAGGATTTAGGCTGAGAAGTGAGGAAAGCCACTAAATAAGGAGATCTAAATCTCACCTTATGAAATTTGTATGTTCATTTTGCAGATCTTGTTCTTTGTTATTTTAGTTCATAATTTTACTGTGTGTCTAAAACATTTGGGTTTCTAATACTGACAGTATTTTTTTACATATGCGTTTGTTGGGGGTTTTTTGGTACAGAAGTAAAATGCTCTAATACAAATCTGATTTACAGCCAATGGAAGAAAGATTAATACTTTTGTTTACTGTACAAAAGTTACTTTTGTTTACAAATTTACTGTATTGTCTTTAAAACCTTGCCATGGTGCAAAAGACCAGCTTTATAAAACAGTTAAAGCATTTGCGTAAAGGGAAGATTTGATGAGGAGTTTGTGGAACCAAATTGTGTCAAGTGTTCCTGTAGGAAAGCAAGCTCTGTAACAATGAAGAATGTATCTGAGAACATTTTTTAAGATGACCATATTTCATCTGCCCTTTAACATGACGTCTGCAAAGAAAATATGAAAAAGGAGGTATCCCAGCTGGCCAAGTATGCTGACATTGGAGTGTGAATTATTTCCTCAAAGAAAAAATGTCTTTACCTTACGTAAAAGTTTAGTTTAGCTCGGATATCTATGACATTTATTGGACATTTATATTTCAGTTACCTAGATGCTATTAAAATCAAATTTGTTTCCTTCTCTTCTCCTATAATTAGCATAAGTCTCCTCTAAATGTAAGAGCTAGCTTCCAGTCAAATATGAAGAAGCCAATAATTGAGACAGGCAGCTTCAATAGTAGTAGTCTAAGGCTTTAAAAATGCTTATGACTTAGTTGACAATTTAAGGGACAGGGAAACAAGATTTTTTTAAAAAAACTAACAATTTTCCAAGTACTAAGGTACAAATGCTCTGCTGCACTTTTACCATTAAAAAAGAAAATTTCAAAAAGTTTTTAAGCTCGCTTATATTAAGAAATATCTGAATGTGACATTATTATTTTAATATATATGGGTCTATGGAGTTTGTACTTCAACCTAAAATGTTGTTGGGGATTTTTTTTTAATCATAGAAAAAAATAATGCGGAAAGAAGTTATAGTAGCAATACATTTTAAATGTATTATATGCAATGAATTTTTCAATCTTAGTTTTTTAACTTTTTTGTTATGAATTTTCCATTAAAAGCAACAAAGGACAGCTTAAAAGACATTTGGTAATTAAATAGTTGTACTCAGTGTCATCATTTATCTTTGCTTTTTGCTTATCTTGCTCTTATAGAATGAATACTGTTATGTTACTTAACATTTATAGTGGAAGGATTTTTAAAAGCTTTTGATAATTAAACTGCAAGATAAAAAAAATATATTATTTACCTAGTAGGTCTTAATCTCATAAAACAAGCAGGGGCTGCAGGAAAAAGAACATTCTGGTTTACTTTTGTTTTTATTACAGAATTACAAATAAAAATAGACCTGTGTGGTTAATTGTGATCTATGGATAATAATTTCTTTACTTTTATTGCACATGTATATTACCCAGAAATGAAGCACCAGCTTTCTTGAAGAAAACAGAAGTTTAGCTGTTTGTTTCAATAGAGGGAGATTTGTATATCTACAGTTGCAGATGCTTTGTTTGTGATATAAATGTATAAAGGTTAGAGCACTCAGTTCTGAATTTTTTTTCTGTTCTTGCTTTACTACCTGTCACAGTCAGAAGTGACTCCCACCAAATCTCTCCTTAGAATTGTTTTCCTTGTTTTCACACCCTGGAAAATCCCATCCAAGCTATCTTAACTACTCATTAGATCCATAACCAATATTAATGGTCTCTTTTCACATAGCCTGCCTGGAACTGTTGTAAGAACTTTCTACTTTTCCTCTCCAGCCATGCAGGACAGCCCTTTGCTTCACCTCCTGTCACCATGTTTCTGTTATTTGTTCAAAACTTGTCTCTTCTCCTGTGTTCTTGGTGTTATCCCATTGTGTTTCTTGTCATTTTGGCACTTTATAAGAGATATTTAATGCCAAACAAAGTGCACCTATTTACTATTATAAATTCACCATTATTATTTTCAAGTAAACTTGGCCTATCCTGTTCACAAAGTGCTGGTTCTAACAAGAAGTCCTTGCTAGCTTCTTTTCATTAAAAAAAGAACTTTTAAAAGTGTTTTTCAAAGTGAAAGAGTCAAAGCCATTCACATGCAAATATTTCAGTAGAAAAATGTGATTACATGCATATAAAAATTACTATTTTTGCTTAGGAGTGAGTACACAGAGAGGAACTAGAGCCAAGCAGTTCAAATAAGTCTGTGCAGAAGAACTTCAAACAGCACCATTTTAGAGACAGAGAAATATCTCTAGTGCAGGCAGATTCCTTTGGATGGATAGACCAGCTTTTTTTTCAAATTAGTCTCTTTTTTATAGAGGACTGACTTCATCCTTCAAAAACCTCTTTCATAAGAATATGTTTAGTTTAGACCTCAATTTAAATTATAACAGGAACCAGCAAAATTTCTTCCTATTTATTTTGTTGCATTCCAACTAAAATAAAATAACTTTCCAACCTAGGTGTTGTACATGCACACAAACACGTCACCAATTCCCATCACTTCATCCAGTATAAATCTGCATTTACAGTCTCTGTCCTAGAAGTCAGTGCTGTGAGTTTCTAAATAGGTTGTCATTGGCATTAAGATTAACAACAGGACTACTTCCAGCAGTGGTAGCCTCAGAGAGCTTGTAAAACATTTTTTAATGACACAAAAATCCATATTTTGCAGAAAAATAGCCCTGTTTTTAAAAATTTTATACACTTCCAGTTTATAAGTGTCTGAGGACCACTAGTGCAATGTATTCAAATAACCAGCATGAAATGAATCAGATTCAAACATTGCAAATGCTACTTTTTTTTTCCTCTTAAAGAGCAAATTTGAAGTGCTTGCAGGTTACTTTTTCATAAAAAAATACTCTAATTAAAATATTTTAAAAATTGAAATAATAGCAAATAAGCACTTATTTTAAAGATTTAACTTTTAAGCTGAAAACTGCTTCTGCTGAAGACTCCTGAAGACAACTTGCAGCCAGATTAAAGTGCAGTCTCAGCTGTTTGATACATGTATGGTCAGTAATGTTATAAATTGTTAAGAGCACATCTGAATCAAATTCTGAAATGGGCATCATGTATATTTTCAAAATCTGAACTGCGCCTTGATATGTATTGAACAAAGAGTTTTGGCAACATGCACCTTACCTGCTCAATAAATGGCTCAGAAAACAAAGATAACATTAGTTCTGTAATTTTAGGACAAGTTACAGTAGTAGGATCCCATACATTTTTCCCCATGAAGGTAGAAAACCAGTGTCAGCATGAAAAGCCCACAAGAGCTCGGAAACTATTTCACCCAAAAGTTTAAAAGGATAAAAATGAGTTTATTCAGCTCCTGATGCTATGCTCAAAGCAGTCCTTTGAAAAGGTTGTTTCCATTTGTCTCTGTGATGAAATAAGGGTTTGCTGAGAAGCTATTTGTAGAAAATTACAATCAGTTAATTAGTGCATGTTGTTGATGAACTTCTACATAAGCAGTTGATGAAAAATTTAAATTTCAGTAACATTTGAGTTGACCATAGAATAAATACTGACTTAATTTATTATAGGCGTGATTTTTTTGTTACGTGCCCTATTTTCAGAGGCCACTCTCTCACAGTGAATTGTTCCAGTTCTCCAAGTTTTCAGAGGAATGTCCAGCTGGTATTGTACAGAGAAAAGAGAGACTAAATTACCTTCAGGGTAGCTCCTCAGATTAGAACCAACAAAGAGGTACTGTTTATGAAGAAATGAAACAGGTCTTTGATCATTTATTACGATTGATCATTTCTTATTGAAATGCCAGGACCTTAAAAGTTGGCTTCCCAGCCCCCATCATTCTTTGACAGAAGATCAACAGATCTGCACTCCAAAGATTCACCAACTTGAAAGACCTTTCAATATGTAGAATAAAAGGTCACCATCTCTTGATGAGCAGGCTGATGAGGAGAAAGAGGGTGTCTCTTTCAGACAAAATTTATTCTCTTTGATCATGTACAAAGACGATTTGGCTGCACATTGTTTTCTTATTGCCATTTCTCTGGTTAACTACAGTTGTCATCCTAGAACAATAATTATGATTTAGGCTTTGTGTAGGTAACTCACTTCAGTACATGGAGGAAAATCCTACAGCTTTGAGTGCCTACTTTGATGTTAATAGAGTTATTTTATGAGCATAAGTTAGGGAATAATATGATCCATTCTGTTTCATCTTCTGCCTTTTTAAGTGGATAGCAACTTAACCAGACCATCTGTTTTCCATAAAATATTTATATGTACATAAGAGATAGAGAAGAGGGAGAGAGAGACAGGAGAGAGAGACTGGAGAGAGAGACAGGAGAGGGAGAGGGAGAGGGACACCATGGAAATAGAAGAAGAGTATCTGAGGACAGTTTTAAAGTGCAACATATATAGAACTTTTTTTGATAAAACATACGTATGAATTAAAAGTAAGATGTGAAACCCTCTGAAAAGGGTTTTATTGTATGATCATCACTACGTGATAAAGTGAGTTTTTTCTTTTGAAAGGAGAAGAATTGCACTTATAATATTGATCTGTTGTGCCCAAAAGAGAAGTCAGTAGGAAGATCAATATATCAATTTTTTTTAAATTATCGTGTCTACTCAAAATAATTAATTGATTAAAGGAAGTTCAAAAGCAAAGCTGCCACCACTCAGTCAGTAAGGAAGCTGATTTCAACTTCATCGCAACTTGCACTCAAACTTTAGGTATTGATTTAGCTCCAGGCATAAACAGTTATATTCCTGATCTAGACAGTGAAAAACATGAATCTGAAAACATCCCAGGAGAAATCTTGCCAGACTGTTTATGATATATGGGTTTAGGCAGGCAGAGATCTCATTCCAGAGGCCTCTGCTGACACACCTCACCTTTAACTGAAGATCAAACTCTGTGAACAGAATCTACATTCTTCATCAGCCAGACGTTTGGACCAATAGAAGGAGATTTGCAAAGCAAACCAGTTAATGCAGGGGGTCTGCCATTCACATTCAAAGAATACACACTTCAAAGCTGTATCCTGGTCCCAAGCACCAGTGTCCAGTGACACTGGAAATGCATGGGAATGTGATCCTGAAGTACAGCTTCCCATACTGCTGTCTATCAAAGGCATGCAGTTTGTGTTTCCTGAGCCCGCTCTGCAAAGTGAACCCAAGCACTCTAAATGAGGACAGTCAAGAAATATACTTAAATGGAGTCATCTTGATCTGAACCAAAATGCCAGAATAAGTGTACCACTGAATTTCAGCTGTTTCACTGGACAGCAAAACTTTCTGTTCAAACTGGAAACCTAACTTAGGCTGGCATTTTCATGTATACATTCAAAACTAAAATTGTTGCTTTTTAATATTCAAATTCTAAAAAGTGCTCAAGAGATTCGACTTCTTACTTTTTTTCCCCTAGAATATGTTCTTATGTATTTTTGCAGCATTTTTCATATACCTTTATTTCATTGCCTAAGAAAAGGAGTGTCAAAATAGCATGCAGTAAGTATGATCAAACAAAATGGCCTTCAGTCAGCAATGGAACAATTTCCATGCCCATTTTACAGTAACTGAAATGAATAACAAAGCTTGCTGCTGCACATTCTAGAGCTTTGTTCTTGGGTACCTTGGATAAAGCCCTTACAGCCATTGTTATCTCTCTCCTCTATATTTCAGTATGAAGCATATTTAAGACTCTTCAAAAGACTACGGAGTGGGTTTATGTATTTTTTTTAGAAATTGTCTCCTACAATTTGCACCCATTTTGTAAAGAAGCCTCCTTGTACTACATTCCCCTGCAACCCCTCAATTTTTTCTAGTCAAAGCCTCTGCTTCTTATATCCTCTTTCAGAACCAATCATTCTAATAACATATCCAAGAAAAGCCAATTTTAGTCTTATAAGATAATCATATGTGATGTTTGTCCTCGTGATGGGGACAACAGAAAAAGAAGCTTCATCTCTTTCAGAGTTTCCGGAGGCAGCTGAATCTATAGCAGAAAAGCAAGGTGGTACATAAAAAATTAGATTTCAACATTTTTTTCTTTATTCTCAGTCTAGCCTATGTTTAAGTAACAGATCATAAATGCAGAAAAAAAGGGAGGGAGTTAACACTGAAGTTATTGGTAACCCAGTTTTCTGCAGCTCTTCCACAGAAACAGCTGTTTCTTAAAAAAAAAAAATAAGAGGTAACTAACCTGATGAAAGGAGGAGGGCACAAGTTTTCAAACTCGGATTTCACTTTACAATTTGCATAACAGATTAGCCTATGAATAAAAAGATCATTTAACAGAAAAAAAATCAAGTAGGCAGCTGAATTTCTGCTTGTCACTGCCTTGCTGAGCTGCCCATTCTCACAGCAGTCTCACTGTACTTCTATTTAGCTAACTTAGCTCAAGTAGGCATAGCACTTGGTTTATCTGCACAGCCAAGCATGAGTGCTAAATGATGACCACTAAAATAAACGGAAAATAGCCCCATGCAGTCATTGGTGACAGTGATTTTTTAATACACACGGTGATTTAGTCCAGCTTTAAACCCACATACTTCAGTTCAGTGCCTAAGTTAAAGCAGGATAAATCAAAGCACAAGAGAAAGGCAGAGATGAGATGGGAGGAGGAAGAGGTGTAAGAGGTTTGCACTCAGCAGGGGTGTGCAGGGAGGCACTGCATGTCAGCCATCCTGGAATGGGAACTGTCAGAGGCTGCCCACAGCCTCTCCATGCTGGGTGGGGGTGATGGCCCCGGGGCTGCTCCGAGTTATGGGCTCACACAGAAAAAGGTCCCTCCAGTCTTGTGGGAAGCTGGGCTTGAGCTGCTGGGGCTCAGCCATACATGAGGAGCGTGAGGAGCGCTAAGAAATTTCTGAGCATTGGCTGGAGAAGGGCTGGGGTCTCACTGCACCTGGTGCTCAGGAGAGTCACAGTACCACTCATGGCCCCAGTGCATGTGGGAAGAGCAGTGAGGGAGAGGAAGCCATGAAGAGATGTACAGCTTTGTGCACATTTCCCACTGCCAGCAGGAAGCCACTTGCTTTTCCAGTTAGTGAGTGTCGATAGTCAGGGGTGACACACCAAAGAGAAACACCCAGCAGCAGCTTTTACTGCCCTTAGACTCTAATTCTCATTTCATTGCTAAAGAAACCTACTTACCCAGTGCCTACACCACTTCAGCCTTGGAAGAAAATTAGTATTTATATTATACTAGTGACTTTAAAGTGCAAATAGAATAAATCTATTACTGATGAACCAGTTTGACATTTGTGTTGGTTGCACAGTTTTACTTTTGACTTCACAGAATCGCAGATTCTGTTAGGTTAGAAAATATCATTATCAAGTTCAACTCTTGTCTTCCCATTGTATATTGATCACAACTCCAGTTCCTGCTTGCATTGTCTTCTGCCTGCAGTTGGGAAAGTGTTGCAGAGTAAGCATTTAATTCATTTTGATCAAAGTCTGCACCTTGTATCTTCAATCAAAATGAAAGTACTTATCCAGATGCAGTGTTCAGTAATCAGTAGGGATAATGCACCAGCAATCCATCAGTGCTCGAAGCTGTTCTCCATGAGCCCTTTCATGGCCCTAAATTGTTTTTCATAAGCAGAATTGATGCATTACATTTTGTCCCAAACATTTCTAAAAAATAATGGAGTCATTTCTGGTATTATTCCAATATACCAGACCTGTACCTAGTTTTGAATCAAGGTTGTAGTGTATAGTTAGGGTTCTAATATTCTGCTATCACATAAAACAACTTCTGCATCCTCTCTGCAGCCTTGCTGGGAGACAAATGCACACCCATCAGTCCAAGGTTCTGCATGCACTGACACACACGAGAGCTCAGCCGCAAGGGCTGTCATTGCTCAGCTCACCCCTTATACTGCAGTGTTTGTTTTTTTTTTTACATTGAAAACCCACTGAAGTGGAAAAACTGCAGAACTCTACATTCTGTCAACTTCTGAGAGAAGGAGAAGTTAGGTGAGGACTTCTCCCTTCCCTGCCAGGATGGCTATTAATTAACATCCATAATGACATAATGGCTTAATTTTTACACATGCTTGGACATGGTCTCTTGAGAGCTCCACACTGGGCAGGAGTGTGTTGTTCAGCTCCCAACTGAATATGAAGAAGGCTGTCAAAAACAGCCCTTATGGCAAACCAGTTTGCAAAAAAAACACAAAATAACCAGATATGTCGCATATGGGAAGCCTGCCACATAAGAAGAGTCTTAGAGAGCTGGGTTTGCTCAACCTTGAGAAAAGAAGGCGTAGAGCAGACCTTGTCACCATGTTCCAATATTTACAGGATGGTCACAAAGACAGACTCCCTTTTTACAAAAAGTTGCGTGGAAAGGACAAGGAATAATGGGTACAAATTTCTCCGGGGGAAATTCCGAGTGAACACAAGAGAACAGTTTTTCACAATGAGAACAATGAGCCATAGGAAGAATCTTCCCAGGGCAGTGGTAGATTTCCCAATGTTGGACACTTTTCAGATTTGCCTGGACAGGATGTTGGGCCATCTGATTTAGATTGTGCTAATGCCCAGAAAGGTTAGACCTGAGGATTCTTGAGGTCCCTATTGTAAGATTCTATGATTTCATCTCCATTTCAGAGCTTTAACAGTTTGGATATTGATGTGCTTCATTCCATGGGACCCTGCTTTACGTGTGCAGTACTGGGATCATATACACACAAAAACATATGCACACATACACATTTCTAGGGTGTACATTAATCTCACATGGATTATTTGGCATGCAAGACTAACCTACATGGAGATCCTAATGCTACTGCAGCTTTTGCTTGTTCTCAGTACCAGGCAACTCATGATCTCCCAGCTCTAAGCAGGGGGTTGACAATATATGGATTCTCCATTATGAGAAAGGGAATATTCTACCATCCAGCTGCAGAGATTTCCCACTGCCCCATCCTGTAATGTGTGGAACTAGAGCAGATAATTGCTCCATTTTGCAAATTATGATGCTGGAACCATTAAATAATTTATCCCATTATTTTCTGTAGTGTTTTCCCTTTTCTGAGGGTAGTAGTTGTAAATCATAATGTACAAGCCAAAAGCACATTTGCAAAATTCTTGAATTATCCAGGTATGAAAACACAGCTCTCTGCTCAGTTTCTTTCCTGGACTTATGTGCTGGTCAGTTTTAAGCAGCATAAATAATCAGACCCTAAAAGCATATAAAATATTCCAGTAACATTTGAAGTGGGTAAATCTGTCTTGTCCTGTCCTTCACTTATTATAAATTTAACAAGATAATGGAATAATATTTCCTCCATTAAATAAATCCAAGCCAAATTGTGAACGGCAAGAAAAGTCACTAATTGGCCTTTTGAGCCTGTATTTTTACAGAGCTGGAAGTTTTTGTGAAAATTCACAAATGTATTGTAGCTTTTGAGTTTATTTGTCATAGCCTGGTACTAGCAGCTAGCAAACAGATGCTGGATTTTGCAGCCAGATATTCATCTGTGTGTCTGAAGGGTTTATTTACTTGCACTTTTCAATTCTGAAATTTGTATTCACATGTTGGCAGATGTATGTGTGTTTGCGCACATGTATGTAAACTGTTGTACGCATATAAAACACAGCCCTACAAAACACAGGTATATCTGCATCCAAATGGGTAAAGCTCCAAACTTCTTTTTAGAAATACTGTAAGAAGCCAAATCCTCTGTAATCTAAATTATGAAAATAGGTCTTGCCAAAGTCAATATAAAGAAGAAATTATTTTATCACCCTTCACTGTGCATTTTAAGTAACAAATAAATCAGAGCAGACTTTGCAATTATAATTCTTTGATCTTTTCCTTTAAAACAAATGATGACAACTGAAGGCAGGATCTTATGTGCCATTAATAGTGCATTATGGACAGCATGAAATATGAAATAAGAAAATCATTAAAACAAAGGTGTTAAGCTTTTAAAACTGTTACAAGAAGACATATGCCTCATTACTTGGGAAATGCCCTCTGTTCTGTAGTTCTGTGCGGCAGGATTCTTCATCTCTGATTAGAGAGATGCTTTACCTAACAGCTGCAAGACATTTATCCCCATAACACAGCCCTAATCCATGTTCTCTGCAGTTCTCTGCAATCTGCTGCATTTTACAGTATCCTATTCCATCCCTGGCTCTTTTGATGGTATTATTAAGAAGAGTGGAATAACCTTTTCTGGGAGATGAAGCTGACACATGGTTCTTTGGGCAGCCCTCCCTCCCTGTCTTGCATGAACTTTTCGTTTATCTGCAACAGAGAAAGATTTGCTATCCACATGTCTTGTGGTGCACTGTAGAGATGCATTTTGTAGAAAGCTTAAGGACTGGAAGACACCTGTCTTTTGCTATGAAAACAAACACCTTCACATAGTAATTCAGTAGCCTTGGATATGTGGCCTCTTATACTTCTCTACCATCTGGAATAAAAGAAGTATCTTTATTATCTTGCCTCAAACTCAGATAAACTCTTGTTAAATAAAATGTCTTTCTGATGGCCTCATCCAATTTGCGCATAATATTTGGGGAGAAATGGGATGTGAAGGAAATTGCTGTTAATTTTGAAGCAAAATTAAATGCACTGTAAACCTTCCAGTAATATCTAGGAGTTTTTCCAATGTGTGACCCAGGAGTTAAAAAAGCAATTTCCATCAGATACTTTTATTTCCCCCTAAACTATGAGTGCAGCGCTTGCTGCAAGAAACCAGTAGGAACAGACAAGCTGCACTTGGTGCACATGGTACACTTCAGACTGGGATATCATTATCTTATTTCCCATGCCACCAAGCAGTGGTTTGGGTAAGGTGGAATTGGAGATTGATGCTGCGTAAATTTGAGAGAAAGGAAAGAAATGCAAAGCACACAAAGACATATGGTGGTTTTTTATTAACAACTTATCTAAGAGTTCAGGGACAATGTGAGGAAGTGATTGGTATAAACTGGAGAGCTGAGTGTGAAACAATGAAACTGAATGTGAACAAGGGTATTTTATCTGATTCTCAAGAATATGCACAACACAGTGCAATCTATTTGGTAAGCAAATCATGAAACTACCTATCAAGGAGTATGCCCTAATGGCAAAGGGATAAATAACCTCATAATGGCAGTATTTATCTAAGAAATTAGATTCTTTCAAAGAGTATGAAGCTCTACAAAGCAATCACATATCAGAAACCCTTAAATGTATCATAAGTTACAATAAAGACAAAAATATGTCTTTAACTGAAAAAAAAAAAGTCCAGAATAAATATGTCTTTAATGACCTGTGTCTCCATGGATAAAGAATTTTTTTGTTCTTTTGTGTGGACTGGATTGAGATTCCTCCAGTCATCCTGTATGCTGCAGATTTTTTTTTTTTAAGTCATCTGGAAGGAGCCATCAATCTACTATCACTATTTTCCCAAGCAAATGAAGTTAAGGAGCTGAAAAGAACACAAGCTAGTACATAACTCATTATGCCCTTTCCAATCAGCACTTATTTTTATATTTTCCTGCTTCTCCAGAAAATAAAAAGAACTAAAAACCATCAAATGTTTAAACCAAGAAAGACTTATGGGCACATTTTTGTTTTAAAAACAAATCATTTTTACATATGGTATTCACTGAAAGACATATATTTGTCTTAACATAACAAGATGTCATTTTACTGTTGATATTTTCTTTTTAAATTGTTCTGGGGAGGCATTCAAAACTTCCTAAGCGTTTTCAAAGCACACAGTGGTTACCATAGAACAACAGAAGTCTTAAGAATAGCAGATGAGCGGAAGGGCCCAATTGAGGAGAAACGGGGTAGAACGTTTTCTTGAAACTGTTTTCACGGTGCCCTGGTGCCAATCTGTCAACCTTTTGCTGAAGGGTGGCCCCTTTATTGCAGCTGCTTCACACTGCTGTAACAGTTCTGACTTTGTCTTCTGACTTCTGTCTACTGTTTACAGCACCATGGCAATCCTCTATATTGGAACTTCAGCAAAGCAGCCTTTCTCCAGTATGCTGTTCCCACTACAAGGATGTGGTGGAAATGTTTCTGGAAATGTTTCTCCCTGCAGTGTGCACATCCTTTTCCAGAGCTGCAGTATGTGCTACAGAGGAAGTCAGTAGCACTCACGTGGTCAGAGCCTTCCAACACACCCAGTGTGCTTCATGGTCCAGGACTGTGGGCATCTTTTCCTGCAAACACCTGAGCTGGTGGGAGCCACTTGAGAACCTGACAGAGATGGCAGCACTACTCTGAACACACTAAAAGCCACTCTAATGCAAGCTGTCTTATGTAAGGCAATCTTCTTCCCATTCCCATCATCTCTTTTTCTGCTCTGCAGCAGATCATATCATGCTGAAAATGAACCCAAGATTGTTTCCAACCACCTCCATCCCTCCCTGAATCTGTCTCTCTATTCCATGAGCATCAGTGCTGCCACAGAGCAGGATGAAATTTTGTTCTCAGTGGTATGGAGGAGAATAAGCCCTTTTTTCAGTTGACTTAAATGTTGTGACTGTTTCCTGAGATGAGGAGCACAGTTGTCCTGTCTTCTGACACTGCTTTCTCATTTTTGAGCTCTCTTGGAAGTTATCCTCCTCCATGCATACCATCTAAGTCCACTTTTTCACTGCCCCACGTAGATATCCAGACTTTTTCATGCATACAGGATAGCAGAAGGACAAGAGAATGTGCTCAAGAACATACATGAACACTCCTGTGCTCCTCGTTGTTCCTTCAGGCAGCTATACAGAGGTATCCAATCACACTGTGATGACTGCAGTCTTTACTCACTGCATTTCAAAGACCAGCTTTTATAAGCAGAAGAGAATTTTCAGTTCTACTGAACGATTTACACTAAAGGAAACCACGAGTATGAGTTACAGACAATCTGCATGCCTTGTTGTTGTTGCAACTGTCCACTTAGTTCACAGCGCATGTATTGATTAGATATTCTAGCCTTCCAATAGGAATGAAGGAAGGAAAAGCTTTGTAGTAAGAGGTGTAATAGAGGTATGGAAATTTTTCATATTTTTCCTTGCCAGACCCTTTTCTATTTTAAATTAGTGAGATTTATTCTTATCAAACAAAAAGGACTGTCTTATTATATATCGCCTTTTTTGCATCTAAGTGACAGATGTTTTTATTAATTTTTTTTTCTGTCTCATTTCCATCAAGAAATGGTGGTCTTGGACAATGTGAGAAGGCTGAACAAACTCATCTGAACCACACAGTAATTTGTTCATGAATGGAAACTCCTCTACAGATATTTGTGTAAACTAACATTAAGCACACAAATATTTGCAGGAAAAAATAAACAAATTTTAAAAAAAAAGTGTAAGCAATAAAGTTAGGGCAAGGGGTAAATTGAATTTATTGGCTATTATGTTTCCAGAGAGAGAGAGAGAGAGAAAGAAATGTTTGAAAAAATCAGAGTGAATATTTCTGTTGCATGGTTTGAGTAAATACCACCAAAAGGACAGGTTTGTTCTAGTTCCATTTGTGCAACTCACTTCTGAAATGGGAAGTTGTCTAACTTGCTTTTCCAAAAGAAAATATCATAGAATAGTAGAATTATTTGTTTTGGAAGGGACCTTGATGACCACTTAGTTCCAGTGTCCCTGCCATAGGTAGGGGCACCTTCCACTCAACCTGGGTGCTCAGGATCCCATCCAGCCTGGCCTTGAACACTTCCAGGGGTGGGACATCCACAACTTCTCTGGGAAACCTGTTCCAGTTCCTCACTACCTTTCAATAGGGAAAATTGCTTCCTAATACCTATTTGAAACCAACTCTTCTTCAGTTAAAACCATGACCACTTGTCCTATCATGACATTCCCTTGTGAAAATTTCTTCTGCAGCTTCCTTGCAGGTCCCTTTAGGTACTGGAAAGCTGCTCTAAGCTGTAACTGGATCCTTCTCTTTTCCAAGATGAACCTCAACTTCATAGCTCTCATTTGGACCCACTCCAACAGGTCCATGCCTTCCGTATGTTGGGAGCCCAAGAGCTGGATGCAGTGCTCCAGGCTGGGTCTCGCACGTGCAGGGACCGCTCCTGAAGGTGGGATATATAAATGGTATCTGCCTGCTTTAGGGGAAAAGATGTTGCTAGGCTGATGTAAGTATTATAAAAGCCTTTTGGTTTTCCTTCCTGGTTGGTAGAAGAACATGATACAACCAAGTTAATCATCATTACTTATACTGTTAACTCTTATCTTTCTGTATAGAGCATGTGGGAAATAGTGAAGACAAAAAATATGTCTTAAATTTTCCTTTAACAGAAGCGGAATACACTTGACTTTGAAGGTCATTTTTAGGTACTGAATACCAGCAATGTTAAGTGTCCGTGAAAATATTTCCCCACAGAGCAGATAGAATCCAGTGTACAGTGCAGCATATATCACTGTCAGATGATGTAATTTTTACTTGAAAAATATGATGCATGTAAACAGGATTTAAAGAAAGGAGTAATTTCTGGTCATTTCTGTATCAGCTTTTAGAATAGTGTTTCCTGTTATTTTTTCTGTCTTCTCACAATTTTTTCTCTTCTGAAACATGGAAAACAACTTTCTCCATAGATACTATCCTGTTCCATTTGACAAACATTTATTTTTTTTCACCCATATTTTGAGCAGAGCCAAAACTGGCATGGCTTATCGTGTTTAATAGGAAAAATATCATCAACTTCATTACCACCTAATCCTGTTGTGCCAAAACATGCTCTTTTCTGTACAGTATTGTCCACAGATATTGGTGCAGAAATAGGAATAATAGTTATTTCTTTCCATGCACTGAGCCAACTGAAAAAAAAGAAAAAGATTGGATTTCTTTTTTCTTTTCAGAAAATTCTGAGAACAGGAATGAATAGTCTTCTCCAAAACAAATTGCTGAAAAGATGCTTTGAGACTTTATTATTATGCCTTTCTGTCCTGGCAGAGTCCACCAAAAACAGGTGCCTTCTGAGGCTGACCTGGAACAGAGGCTAGACAATGTTAAAGAAATAAAGTAGGTATTTATTGAAAGGCCTTCAAAGGATACACCTTGGGCAGTACAAGAGCCTGGCCGTGGCTACACCCAGGATGGACCCAAGATGGATGCAAGATGGACAACTGGTCATGAGTTCTCACACTTTTATAAGTTTTGGTCCATTTACATACTGGGGTCAATTGTCCCATTACAGCTTCAGCTTATGATGTTCAGTCTTCCCAAATTTCTCTCCTCAGTTCACCGTTGTTTACACTTCTTGGGCCCGAAGCTGCAACACTGTCCTTGGCTGGAAAAGGATTTTTTTTCTAACTAAACTGTGAAGAGAACTTGCTAACACTTTATATGAAGCTCAGAGTTATATACTAAAGCAGTACAGAATCTGGAAAATATGAAAGGTAAAACTTATGGCATCAGTTAGGCTCTGGGTCATGTCCTATTCTTGGTTGATATAAGTATTAATAATAAACTTAGTGTCTTCTTTAAAACATATAGCATTGAGAGGTTACATATTTGGGTTTACACTATCTAATTCAGAAAATCTGAAGTCAGTATTATTTTTTGACAGCAATAAACTGAGGTTACAATAACAGAGGACAAAGCCTAGCATTTTTTCCTTAATGTGCTACTGTATCTGTACCCTGTTGTTATGTCTGCAAGGAACAAGAAGAGATACAATGAAATCAGTCTTCATATCCTAGGGTTGGGTTAGTGATGGTGAAATTTCATCAACATTTGTTATTCTAGTAAGAAGGGGAGCTGTATTCAGAAGATGCACACAAAGATTAGGAATTTCATGGAGGCTGGTCTCCAGTTACAGACCAGTGACAGAGGAGGAGCTCAGTTGGACAAGAAGGGTGGGACAGAGCTGTGCAGAGGCTTGAATGCACAAAGCCGCTACTTTAGGCAGCTCCTGAAGAGGGTATGCAGTGTGAATAAATTCACAGCAAACTTAACCCCTAAATAAACTGGGAGGATGGAATATCTCTCCAGAGGTCTCCAGAACTGACTACATATCCACATATAGTGTTCAGGGACCCAGGGAGGACTGTTCTACTAAGTGCTTTGAATGGAAAGAAAAGGTTAAAACTCAAAACATCCCCATAGCTCCCTAGATTTCCTAGTCCATTTTTCTGACATACAGAAGTCTTATGGGGAAATAGAGTTAATTCATATTCATAAATCCCCATTGGATGAAACAGGAGCTGTTGGATGAATTTTTGTTGTTGGTTTTTTTTCTTTTGGAAAATGTTTATTTTAGATAATCAAAAATTTTAGAGGGAGAATTAATGCAATGGTTCCCTAGCCACTGGCCTGTAAGCCTCAGCAATGTGCAGCCAGACAGCAATCTTTCTGTGGAATATGCTAATTTTTAAAATTTTTTACTATCTATTAAAAGCATATTTTTTCCTGCTGCAAAAATTGTAGAGGGAACAGACTTTTTATTTTCTACAAAACACTGTTGTGTGTTATTATTAATATTTATGATGATTACAGCATATCAGACAAGTGACCTCATGATGAACATTAACTTTATATAGTACTTTGGCCTTCTTTAGACTGGACAAACATTTTTACTCTTGATCTCCCAGTCATTTAAAAGATTAGGACACAGATAGTTTGGAAGAATTAATGAGCTCAAATAGGATTGCTCAAGTAGGAGCATTGTAGGATTTTTACAATGTTACCCCTATCCTATTGATTAGTTCTGTTTCATCCCAATAATATAGTTAGTGTAGCTAAGCAAACATAGAGAAATTGTTCTTTCCTTTCAAGAGGAATGTCAAAACAAAAAATAGATTAGTTATACCACCAGCATTGATTTGTGACAGCCTTGATGTATGCAATCATTTGGGAATCAAACATTTATCAGTGGGGGAAAAAACCCAACATTTTTATTTCCTGCATTGAGACTTGCTGGGATAAAATTCTATTAAGCATCTCAAAATTCTCAGCATAGTGGCAGGCTTTTAAATGCAATGAGATATCTGCAGTTCATTTCCATATTAATCAATAAAATGAAAGGAAAAAATCAATTTTGTCTGTGCAACTGTGTATGACACCTCCCTGAGAGCTGCTCCATTGGGATGGATTCATGCCAGCAAAGATGGTCATAGGTTGATTGTTTATTTATGGCAAGGAAAGACATAAAGTCATCTTACTGACAAAGTAGCAGGAAAGATGTTACTCATAGGATTCTATTCAAAACCTGGCACTGGTACCTGGCAAGTATGTATTTCAGACCTCAATAGCAACTGTGGCTTCACACATGAAACAGAGGCAACGATTTTCTTTAATTCAGAGGAAATAAAGTTTGAATTTACCAAAGAAACTGAATATCATCCAGTTATTCTCTGAAAAGATGACATCTCTGAGAAATTTGCCATATATACTTGGAATTAACAAATTACCACTATTGCAACTTGAAGAAATTAATAAAATGTGATGCTCTACTTTTATATTCTACATCTCCTTTCCTGTACTGGAATAAGCACTGAACCTTAATAAAACCCCATGTCACCCACAACTTGACTGGCCACTGCTGCATTCTCTGGTAATTCTTCTAATTCAGGATTGTATGATGTTAGATTATGGATTGTGTCATATTTTAGAGCTTTCAATTAGCACTTCTTCTGCAATGTGCTGATGTTATTTTACTGTAGATGTGTTTGTAACTATAAATTTATTTTCTTTGGTGCTCTTTTCCTTTTCTAGTTATTCCAAATATTCAGTGTGAGGTTTTCTGATGATTGCTAAGCCAATATTACAGTAGCATGAACTGAAAAGCTTGGTTTTGAGTGGCAGTGGTAATCTCAAAACCCTTCATGGCCTAAAAAAATATTAGGACTTTTTTTGTTTCCTTATACTCATCACTTGATTCCATTTTCGTGCTCAGTGGTTCAGTATCATGAGGTCCTTCTCAGATTTTCTCGGTTCGTCTTCATATTTACGCTCCTGAAGAGTAACACTAGTGTCCATTTTCACCTTATTGTTTACCCCCAATCCTAGTTTATTAAAAAGAAAACAACGGGAAAGTCATGGGTTAGAGTCCTGTGGAATCTCTTAAAAATGTCTCTGGAGCAAAAGTTATCTCCAGTATTTTCACCATCTAGGTGGGCATCCACTGGACCCTTTTAACCCAAAGAATTGCTAAAAATTCACTGATAATGCAGCACTGAAAATGCATTACATATATTGGCATACAGACACTATGAAGCAGAAAAGATTATTCATAGAAAAGAAAAAAAATAGAATGATGACCAATGTTCTTCCATAAGGCAGTAAACTGCCAAAATGAACATCAGTCTGTTAGGTTTAAACTGGGTTTTTGCAGAAGGCATTGAAATCAGATACCACCACACAAAGTAGTAGAAAGATTATGAAAGGCAGAGAAAAACTTTCTACAAGAGCATGAAGTGACAGGACGAGGGGAAGTGGCTTCCAACCAAGAGAAAGCAGGTTTAGATTAGATATTAGGAAAACATTCTTTACTATGAGGGTGGTGAGGTGCTGGAACATGTTGCCCAAAGAAGTGGTAAGTGCCCCATCCCTGGAAGTGCTCAAGCCCAGGCTGGATGGAGTTTTGAGAAACCTGGTCAAGTGAAAGATGTCCTTGCCCACAGCAGGGGGTGGAACTTGAAGATTTTTAAGGTTCCTTCCAATCCATGCTGTGATAAGATGCTACAATAAGATTCTATGCTATGTGTACATTAGATACTGCTAAAGGGCAAAGTTATTCTTGAAATATTTTTTTTTAAAAAAAAAGCAAACTTC
Source organism: Cinclus cinclus (assembly GCF_963662255.1). NCBI lineage: Eukaryota > Metazoa > Chordata > Aves > Passeriformes > Cinclidae > Cinclus > Cinclus cinclus. Next base: position 76,747,869 of record NC_085047.1, read on the forward strand.
TTATAAAAGTAAAATATGTGTCAATTTTCCAGAAGAGATAATGGACAGGTCATTGATTATGCATTAAAGAAGGTACCATAAATTATCTCAAGGTTGGAAAAAGCTCTATGGCACAAAATTTAGAATTAGAAGTGAGGAAGAAATTGAAAAAACAGTGTAGAAATCATATTCACTCTAAATTCTAAATATAAGGAGACATTTGAAAAATGTGTCAGCGCTGACATGGGAAATATGAATTATAAATCAGTTGTGATGAAGGGGGTGAGGAAATCAGATACATCAAGGAGTTTTCTGAGTCAGACATATGGAACAAAAAGGACCTCTGCAAAACAACATTAATGAGATTCAACTCTAAAAGTTTAATTAGTTCTAGGCACCACAGTACTAGAGAAGTCCTTTAAGGGAAATAACAAAAACAGGAAAAGACCTGAGGAAATCACTTGTGAAAACAGAATGAGAAAATAAACATGGAAAATATGACCAAGCACAAACTAAAAGGCATCATAAATATCTACATATATCTGAGGGATGTAAAAAACAAGAGATAATAAAGCTGTTTAAGATTTTGTGAAGCACCTTATTTGAAATAGTTGATTTAAATTAAGCAGCTGAAAAAATATACCACATAGCTGGACAAATATTCTGATAGTCATACACAGCATACAAGGAAATAGCTTTTGTAAAAAAAGTCAAAAGAATGTAGCAAAAGCTATTTTAAAATTTTTCTGCACATATCTCTAGGGAATTTATACCTAGGAATTTATATCTAGGGCTGTAACTCTGCATGGGCTTTGGAATGGTTGAAAATATCTTTGAGGTTCTAATGTCTTTGACTGTATAAAGATATTGCAAACGATATACCTAGGAGATTTTTACTAAGGATATGTTTAAATGTAATAGGAAATTTCAGTCTATGATTTGTTCTTTTCAAACATTTCAGCCTATCTCATCAAGAAAGAGTCAGAAAGATAGACTTTTTTCAGTGTTCCAAGCTCCCCCATCTTCAAAGAATTATGCACACTACTCTGTGTTAATACAAATTTAAATTAACTATGGAAGGTACCTTACAGGCATGCATCAATGGGGGTTCTTTTATTTACTAATATTTCCAGTGACTGGCAATGAGACCATTTAGACCTCTCTTGGCATATGGTAAAAGCAACAAGACAAAGATTTTAGAAATATATTATGGTTTATTAATTGATGCATGTTAAACATTCAGAAGGAACCCTCAACATTTAGCAGTAATGTTAGCTAAAGGTCCAGTTGAGAAGAACGTCTTGCATTCAGCTGCTCTAGGTAGTGGAAGAAAAAGAATAGTAGACAAAGATTACCATTTTTCCTAGTCCTTGCTACTTTCTTTTTGCATACATGAACAAAAATAAGGCATGATCTTATAATAGTGTATAAATTATTTAGAATTCCTCAAAGTTATAGAAAGATGTAGAAGAAGAATAATTTTATCTTGCCATTTTTTTCAATACATGGAAGAAAAATGTATGCTATGTGAAATACTAAAAAAAAATCTAGTGAAACTGCAGTTCACCCAACAAAACTCATTTTGTTTCTGTCAGATGCAAAAAGATGACAATTGCATGTCAATAACTTTTCATACATATATTGTAATTTCTTGAGCTGCTCAACCTAAGAGACAGTTAGATACAATCCCAACAGCAGTAATAAAAAATCCTTTTAGTTTATTCAGTGTTCACAATTCATTTTTTCCTTTTTATTTTGAAGGAAGAGTAAGTGATACTGTGATGAACTGACATGGCTACATAGCTAATCAGAAATATCAAAAAGTACATATTAATCCTTAAATATGTACATCCTTATAATTAAAACATAGATAAAAAACTGGATCTGATACTCTACACTAGTTTTTAAAGTTTGCCTTTTAATTAGCTGGTAATTTAAGCTGGCAGGGACAATTCTGGATTCCAGTTCCTCCTGAAAGAACTGGTGACACAATTTCATTACATCATCCTTCAGACATCAGCCCTTCAAGGATAAGCCTGAAAACTGGATTCACCCCTTCTTGCCTTAAATATCAATCTTTCTGTTCAGAATAGCTAAGTATTCCATAGAAACAGCTTTAAAAGGAGAGCTATTGGGCACTTCAGAATAGCAGAGATAGTTAAGGTGTTTTTCCAGCAGGTAAAATTTTGAGCCTGCTCACAGCAGGAAAAGAAATTGAAATGGAGCTTTCTGTGTCTTGGTTATCTGTGTACAGTTGGGCCCCTTCAGGAGTGCACCCCTCTGCACTACTGCTTGGAAGAACTCGGTGCTCAAGGATGATGTGCAGAAATGACAGGCTCAGAAGGGATAAGAGAGTGAATGGATCCCTGTCAGACTGCCCCTGTGGCAGTTCATTTGGGAGCTGCATGCAAAGCCCTTTGCTCATACACACACATCTTGAACCAGCTCCCATGAACCATAAACCTGGACCTCAAGACCGTTCAGATTCAGTACCCAGACTAAACCAAGTGTCCAGCAGAAACCTCAGGTCTTACCTGCTGCTGGTCTGCTACTCACAGGATCACTGGCTACAGAGAGAGAGAAAATATTCTGCACAGCCATACTGTGATTCTCAACCAGAAAATGGTTAAGAATACAGTTTAATAGGGGTATAGAGCAGACTGGAGTGTTCAAGCCTCTGACAAGTTTGCTGACCAGTGTTTCTTCCAGATGACCTCTTTCATATGCCCTCTTCCAGCTATTTTCCCCATGCTTCTTTGCCCTTGTTTTCTCCCATGTAAACAATCCACCCCAGACACACTTTCCCCATTGCTCCCTGTTTTGTTCAGCTGCATATGCCGTCAATTTTTACCTCCAGAAAAATCTTACCCCACATCCAGCAGTTTCTCATGTTTTGCTCAGGCAAAGACGGACAAGTCATTTGTCTGCATTTATCCAGAGAGAAGTTTAACTGATTATTCTTAACTGAATATCCAAATAAAAATATTGACATCCCCTTTGCACAAGTGCAACATGAATTTAAAGAAAAGTGCCTTCTCCCATGAAACAAAAGAAAGCAGAAACAGAAACAAACAACCAAAAATAAAACTAACAAAAAAATCACAAAACCAAAACAAACAAACAAACAAACAAAAAAGGCAGGAGGTAGAAAATTGTAATGTTATTATGCCATAGTATAAAGTGGATGTGGAGCTTAATGATACTCAGAGAGGAAATCTATAAGGTGTCAGTTTAGCCTCATCAGGATAGAACCATACAGAGATCTAACATAACTAATAATTTGGACAAGGGATCACAGACCCTAAGGAAAACAGCTGTTTTGGCATCACTGTCATGCCTTATTCTGTTTTCCTGAAAAGAGTTCTTATCACCTCCCTTAAATGTGAGTTAGAGGTTTACTTTCCTCTTCTTGAATTTTTTTAGTAAATCATAATCTAGCAGTAAAAGTTTTGGCAGAGTATTACAGGGATGTATTTCCACTGATATTATATTTGTAAAAAGTCAATATGTACCCATATTTCACTTTTCAATTTTTAGTTTTTAATTTGTTTCATTAGTTTACCATCTAACGCTCTAAAGATTTTATGACCACTATTTATATTTAGTGTCATGATGGAAAACTCACTGAGTTTTACCTACACGACGTAGTAAATACAATCCAGACTCCTGCCTCTCCTTGCCCTTGGTCAGAAGGTTGGGAAGCTACCAAATGATCCCTGCCTTGCAGCCCAGCATATCAACAGTTATATCCTTTTCCAAAATATTCATTGCCACTCTCAAGGTCATAGTCAACTGCAACAGGTTGCTCACTCTGTTTAAAACTCTTTAATCTGCAATCCATGGTGTTGTCCATAAAAAAATCCTTTGAAGTTTCACAAATAAAAACTTACCCTTACTTTTTTTTTCACCAGCAGCTCTGGAAACAAGCACTTTGCAGTTCTCAATATTGTTAAGACCACATACCTAGAAGAAAAATAGAGAACTCTTAATAATATATTTAAAATAAGATCTGATTTTCCTCCTTTCTTTTCCCCAAAATAAAATATACCTTACAGTTTTGTGAAGGACATTCAATTTAGTTTTTTACCATCCTTTACTTCCATGAAGAAACAACATTTATATACTTCATCCATAGATTCTTTTTTGGATTTCCCTGGGGGAAGCTCAGCTGCTACTGGAATCTCACTGATAATTTTGAAGTAGAAGAGCAACAATGTGCATGAAAGGAAAAACTGATATCACAGCCAAATTAACAGAGACCGTAAAAATTCTTTACCTTATCAGCCTCACGAATTTTCCTATCAGACCCTCCTTGACTTTTCTTGATGATAGAAAGAGGGCAAGGAAAAGGAGACACTGATTGTTCTTGTGAGAACTTTGTATTTCAGCCTAGTTTTGGGGGAGTTTTGACTTGTTAGAAGTCTCATAAATCAGTGTCATTTTCCCTGCTCCTTCTATTTGAATCTGAAATTCACTAGAAAGTTTTCTGGGATACTGCCCCGAAAGAAATATAACACAAACAGGAGCTCGTCACTTTTGGTATCAAGATAATAAAAGGGTGTCTTGATGCATTTCCAAGGAAACAGAGGCAGATTCTCAGTTATTTGTATTGTTAGTCTATCCATTATTTTGCTTGGAGATGTTTAGGGCTCATAAAGTATTCCTATATTTTAAAATTCACCAAATTCACACCTGGTCTTCTGAATTTTTAAGTTATACAATAAATAAATTAGCACGATGACCAGTTTTCTCCTGTGCTTCTCATTAAAATGGCACCTATAAAACCGAAAAAAAAAAAAACCAACAAACAAAAAAAAAAGAACCTACAAAGTTTACCGAAAAAATTCTTCAGGATCTCTGATATACCGCTTAAAATGAAACAAATTTCCTAAAAGCCACTGACCACAATACCTGTGGTATTTCTCAATATGGACAATGGAATATAAAGCAGTTAAAGACAGCTGCTGTGCTCAGTTGGCAGAGATATATTGGGGACCCTTGGCTCACACCCTAGGCCTTCAGTAGACCTTGAGGGGTGACTGCACCAGGAAGGTTCCCAGTCCTGCTTTCAGCATCAAGGAGAGGCTGAGAGCAGCAGCACCAATGGTGACCCTGGTATGCTGTATGCTCTGCACTTTCTCAGGACCATTGGCAAGCCCATGTCCTCAAGGGAGCAATTAGTTACATCTATTGTTTCCAAGCCCCTGACAAAACCACAGCACAAGAACAACTTGCCTAGACTGAGCTCCTCATCCACTGGCAGCTAGATGCCAGCTTTTTCCAAATGCTGTAGTATATAGAGAAGGAAGAGATACTGAACCTAAGAATGCAGATTTGGAAAAACACAAAAGAAAAAAAGATCATATGTAATTGAACAATACAGTCCAACTACATTAAGATAAAAGAAACAGTTGAGTCAATCACCCAATTTTCAGATTTTTTATAGCACAAACAATAATTAATCTCCCAATAGCTACTATTTGGGGTGACTGAGAAACTATTAAGCCACTCAGATTTACACTGAACTCAGCTAGGCTTTTTGTCCAGTTGAAGGGTCTGTTCTTGAGAATTAGGACTGCAAGACTAAAGCTTCTAGATTTTCTGAACTGCATTTTGAAATCTTTCCAGCTTCTCATGAAATAATATTCACAACATTTTAGAAGGAGAAAACAAAAGGACTTGGGACAGAGGTGTTGTGTTTGTTAATACGCAATTATAGATTTGAAGAGCTACAGTCTGATGAGAACCATTGCAACATTTTGACTCTCCTGTCATAAATCTCAGATTATTACATTTCATCTGATTTTCACTATATTCAACCTCACAGCTTCCATTTCACTCAATTGCACAGGGTACCTGATATGTATGTGTTCATATGGAACTGTACAAGTGAATAAGAAAGTTTATCACTGTAATGAGAGGTTAGGGTTGGCAAAAAAGAAAATCCTACCTAATGACCTGAGAAAATATTTTCCAAGAGAGCAATTCACCTTAATTCACCTTAAACACTGTACAGTGTTTCTTCCTACAAATCAGTGTTATGGGTGAAAAATTCAGTCTTAATTTAAATCTGAGGTTAACTCAAAAAATTTGTAGTATGAAGCTAGTTAAATACAGAAGTAATTTTGTTCCCGAGGAGCCTGAACATTCATTCACAATAATAATAACAGCTTGTTCTTCAGGCATCTCTCAGTCCATGTCTGTCAGGTATCATCTCGGTATGTTTGATTTAGTTAGGAACAGCATGATGGTTAGAAAAAGAATAGAAGGAAGAGCCCAGTCAGACAGAGGCAAAGAAAATCAATTTGGCCTTCATAGAAGTGGCACTTGTTCATCCTCTTTTGCTTGACTGAGCTTGTAGTACTCTTACCAGAAGGAGACAAGAATAGCCCAGCAGCCTGGTCACTGCTAAGTCAGCCATGGACCCACAAAACTGCTGAAACCGAAGTAAAAATGAGTCCTCAAACATTAAATTACCATTTGTGCAAGAACTCATCTGAACTGTGCAACTGTCCAAGACTTCTAGTCTGATCTGATCTCTAAAATGAGCATTAACTGGAAGCACAATTTGTGTCAGCCTCAGAAATTATGTTGAAGGATGAACCTGTTTTACTTCAGCCCTTCAAGCATCTCTTGTCACTGCATTTAATCCATTTCTTAGACTCTTCTTCTCCAACTATGACCCTGTATAAGCCTCTACTTCAACATTGATCCTATCCTACGTCCTAATCCAAAAATGAAAATTCAAACTGCTGATATAAATATGTATCTGTCAATAAAGATGTGGACATTTCAAATTCTATTTTCCCCTTAACCCCTTGCTCCCCAGGCATATCCTTAAGATCCAGATAAATAAAAGATCACAAGACTCTAATGTCAAGTGTCAGTGTTGACTCATAGCTTCTCACTGCTTTAGGGTAGTTCCTCCACAGACTTAAGTTATGAATAGCTGCCTGGAGCAGTCCAGATTCATTCCAAGTCAGAGAAGGAGATAGAAATTAAAGAATATGGACAAGCAGGCATTTACTGTTTAATTTTTCTCTCCTACTTTTTTTTCTTTTATTTTCTCTTATTTTCTTCCTCTCCTTTATACAGAGCAATAGCATAAAACTAAAGCCCATATGATTGAAATATAAACTTGACTCTAACCTAACTTGAACCCCGTCTCTTGAAAGCATCATCAGATCTATACCATACTAAATCAGAGGAAGAAGCTCAACATAACAAAAAGCTCACCTTTGGTAACCAGGAATTATCCACATTCCTCAGCCTTTGCCCACCTCCTTAACAGTGACTAATACATATAGAGATAGATAGATAGATAGATAGATAGATAGATAGATAGATAGATAGATAGATGATAGATAGATAATATACAGATTAGATACATATAGATTAGATAGATAGATGATATAGATAGATATAGATGATATAGATATAGATATAGATATAGATATAGATATAGATATAGATAGATATAGATGATATAGATATAGATATAGATATAGATATAGATATAGATATAGATAGATAGATATAGATAGATATAGATATAGATATAGATTGATAGAAATATATGTATAAAGACTAAGTCTATGGATGGGCTTAAGGTTCAGAAAATAGAAGCCGATTAGCTGAAAGTTATCTTTCTAAAGATACAAATTGTGTAAGCCAGGAACCAATTTTTAATATGCATCTCCTAGAGCTATTCATTTTGGAGTTGAAGGCACTTTACTTGAGGAAAGGTTGTTCTTAAATTAAAGCTGTGGTTCTTGTTCAGTTAAAGGGGATGCACTTTTCTCTTCTGCCACATAGCTGAGATTTCACTTCAAGATTTAATTCAGAACTAGTGCCCCATGCCATCAGAAGAAGCAGCAAGTAGTCTTGAGCCAGTACCCATTCTCACAAGACATCTCCATCAATTATGTATTTACTGAACTCCACCTCAGCACACTCCCTGAACACATACTAGGGCTTAGCACTAGACTTTTCCAACCTTCTAAGTGCCAAAATAAAGTGGACTTATATAAAGAGGTACCTGTCCTTAACTTAAAATGTAGTCTGCTCCTACCAAAGAAAAACAAAAATAAACAAAAAAACAACCAAAATCTACCTCTTGACTTCTATATGCAGTAACCCTAATCTTAACTCTATTCCTGAAGTAAGCTACCAAAATCCATCCACCAAAACCTGTGCCCTAACAATGCCTAGTGCTGGTCGTGGCACCTAAGATTTAAGCTGATCACATTGCCCACTAAGTACTAAAGCATAAGTGTTTCATACAAGTCATTCTGAATATGAAAAAGAAAATATTTCGTAGGAGTCCACATTTACAAATTATTATTTTTTTTTTTTTTGCATGTGGGAAAACTGCTAACTTATTGCAGTAATCCATAAGTGTCTGTGTGTGCATGTGTATGTGTATATGTGTGTCATTGTGTGTATGAAAACTGATTTCTCTCTCAGGCGTAGTTCCCATTTTCACCATTTCCCACTGGACAAAGTATAAACTAAAGAATTTTGAAATAATGTACAGTCAAAATAACACCTCTGCTTGAAACCAATTTCCTACCATCTCATAATTTCTCGCAGTTAGCAACAAGTGCTATACACCTCACTCCAGATAACTGGCATTACACTCTTTCCAGCCTAAAAATACTGTGAAATATTAGATGTAAATTTGCAGAAGTGCTTAGGTGCTACATGCCAGGAAATTCCAATTTCAGTGGGATTTCTGGATATGCACTGACAGCAAGTAAACAACATAATGCAGTCCTAGGGTGAGGCTGTGCATGAAGGTGTGTGTCTCAGCTGATAGAGTGAGACACCAGCCACTTTTTCCAATACCTCCATGCATGCACTTGTGCCTTTATGGGGAAGGAGAGGATGTCCATGCTGGAACAAACCTCTCTGACTTGCAGCCAAGTGTGAAGCTAACAAGCTCTGCTGTCAAACCTATGGGGACCTCCATGGCTTCTCCACACAGCTGCTGTGGGACTGGTGCTTACAACAGAAAAGCAGTCATGGGTCTGTTTCAGAAGGAAGTCTGCTTGGTACTTTCTGGAGCTAAAGTCTGATATATAAAGAAGAGAGCATGTGAAGATTTTTGTTTATCATGTTAAAGTTACAGACATCATCTGCTTAAAGCTAATCAGTTCCTGAAAACTTTAAGTCTAACATAGGAGACAGGGATTGAATATGATGTTCAAAGGATATCCTGTAAATCCAGTTTATCACATGGCTATTGCCACATAAATTATGATATATTTGTGTCTGTGTATAGACAAATATATCTGATTATTGGCAAAACCTTTTTTATTGCCATGAATTTTGGTTCAGTTGCTTGGTTTTTACTTGTTAATGAACATAACAATATTAAATTATTTTGCAGAGGGACTCTAATGGAAGTCAAGCAAACTTTTTTGTTTTAATCCAAAACATACAAACAATATATGTTTTTGCATACAACTTACAGCTATGATTTGAAAATGTAGCAAGGCAAACATGGTTTATACCTGTATACTATGGCAGAAATCCAATATTCATCTGTTGTTCATATTGCAAGAAAATGAGATCATTAAGGTAAAAAGAACCAGTTACTATAACACCCTGATATACGATATAAAAATTTTGGTCATCTCACACAAACTGTAAGAACATACCCCAAGGATTCATTTCTATCATCCTGCTTTTTCTTGAGAAGGAGATTATATAGCACACTCCAGAGCACTGGCTGCTTCGAGAGGCCATGTCAAATAATTTTACTCCAAGCTCGATAATGCTATGGCAACTAATATTAATCTAGCTTTTAAAGTCTTTGTTCCTTTTTTTGTGGTGGCAGCAGTAAGGGAAGATATTTTTGGCAGCTGGGAAGCTGCCTTACAGGCTTCACAGAGCTGCTGCCACACGGCCCCCCAGACTCCTGCTGAGGAGTGCTCGGTATCCACACCTACATCTGGCAATGCTGGTCTGCCTGAGGAACCCAAAGGTATCCCTTCTTTAAGGGAATGGCTGCTTTGTGTTTTAACAGATGCTATGCTTCTGGTAGCGGAGAGATTAGAGGGACCATTCAACATTGAATCAGTCATGGATCCTATTGATGTCAAGATTTCTGAAGCCATCATGAACATGCAAGAAAACAGCATGCAGGTGTCAGCAAAGGTACTGTGTGAGTTGTGCCTTCTCTGTTGTTGAATGTCGCAAGTGGGGGGAAAAACATCTCCACCAATTTTTCTGTCTAGACTTTAAGAAAGATTGTCCAAACCACCAGAAATTACTTTTGCTTGTTCAACAGCTCACCAGACTGCCTTTGAATTACTCACTGAGTTAAACAAGTTCAAATTTTTCATAAAGAACTGGAAGGGAGAAAGCTACCATTTATTAAAGTTCAAATTAATAGATGCAAGAGATTTAAGGAAAATAGAGAGTGCTGAAAACCAGTGGTAACTCTGTAAGCATTATCCTGCAGAGTACATTTGGTAGCTTCCACTCGTGCCTCATCTGTGATTCTCCATATTAACTTCCAAACACATTTTGATTTATCTAGGTCAGACTGAAGCACAATGTGTTTCAGGTGAATGAATACACAAAATGTTCCATTTAACCTCCTTTAATAACCACTCTAGGGAAATACTACATTGGCCAGTCTCCGATTACCAGACCTCAGTTTGATAGTTTTGTCTGGATTCTGACACAAAGATAAACAGAGCTAATGATGCCAGCTTCCTCCTTTCCATTTTTAATGTGTGTGTGTATACACAGATCACCACCACCTCTGAACCTCATGTTAATAAGATTCTTCTAATTCAGTAGCAGGTGCTGTCAAGCCAACAGTCAACAATTAATGGCTTTGCCTTAATATTCATCAGAGCACTGTGGCTGAAATTCTGAAGTCAACAGTTTGCCAAGCCATCTGCATTAGGAGCTTCTATCTCTCTTTTAACTCCCAGTACTCAGTTAGGTGCTGGCCAGACTGCCATCTAAGTCAGTGGTTTTCCATTGCTTGGAAGGAAGATGCTGTAGCTGGGGGGAAAAAAAAAAAGTGGGGACAAAAAGCAGGAGCCTGAGGTTTACATTCTTCCTGTCAACCCAGAATTAGATGCTTTTTATGGCCCCAGTGCTGCAGGTTGCTAAAAGTTTCCTTCAATATGCCTTTTGCTTTCAACCTACATGACGTTCTTTGGATTTTAAAAGTAGTCTACATCCTGCAGGATGAGACTTTATTCTGGCACCAGTGATCAAGGTCTTTTAACAGCCAAATTCTCTCAAATATTTTGGGAATTAAAGACTAGCTTCAGAGACTCAGCCCTTACCTCAAAAAAGAAACAAAAAATATTTTCACTTAAAACTCACCCCAGGCCCAGGTGTATTTTGTTTTCCTTTTTACTTGTTTGGTTTTCAAAGTTTTTCCATTGGCTGGAAAGGTGCATCCCCTGCCAGAGTCCAATGATGTTTTGGCATGAGCTCATCTCACTACTTGTTTGTAGCAGAGCAGACTGTTTCTCCCGTCCTTCAAAAATATTTCATTTTCTGTAAAGATTAATAGCAATAGCATTTTCAATGCAAAAGTTTTCCTCTAAGAGAAACTTTAGACAATATTTTTTAAATCTTGCAGAACAGAAATTATATCCACAAAATTTATTTCATTATATTTTCATAGATAACAGCACTGTCTATCCTTGAGACCTTTGTATATTCTCTGTAGACCATTATTCTCCTGAAATGTGATTTCCTTGATCTCCCAGGTTATATCCATCATTTTTCATGTAAAATGGAAACACTTTACCCCATAATAAAAGGCAAAGGCTTTGGGTGTAGTGCTGTCCTCTTCTACGCCAGGCTGCAGACCTGCAGAGATGATATACAAGCAGACTTTGAATCTGTCCTCTGTCATCTAATTTTTCCCCCTTATACGTATTGACCACTTAGAGCTTTGGTGAAAAATGACAGATACCTCACCAGATGTAATGGGGTGCATGGAATGTGGGAGACCTAATGTGGGAGAAAAGTCACTCTTGTCAATTATTCTGAGATGCACTCAGAAAGTTTCAAGCAGGGTGCTGAAATCATGATCTTTTCTATTTTCTCATTCTTCAGACAATTTTGCACCTTTTATTTGACTGTACCTACTGAAAAATGTGGTGACTAGTAATCATAGCTATTTTTCCACAAGTCAATCAGTGTTTTTTTACAGTGGAAAAATGATGATGCACTAATAATGTTATGCCTGCAACATCCACATACATACAGATGGCTTTTCACTATTGACAAGCAGCCTTTTCTACCTAAAAATCTGATTGATGTCTGAGGGAAGACTCTGTGCTGTATTCAGTAGAATTTTCGGCCATAATCTTGGTTGTCTTTTAAAAGGAGCAGAAAAAAATTAAAACAAAAGGTTTCTTCCTCAAGGAGCTCTCAGTTACTTCATCCTCTCTGGAGGCAGAAGAACCAGACCTTATTTAACCCAAAACCCAGCACTCCTGTTTCAAATAGTTATATAAAATTTCCCTATTCCAAAAGTCCAGGAAAAAGCCAATGACTTAACAATTAATCAGTGGAGACAGTCAAGGCTTATTGCTTGAGTTCTGCATAAAACAAAGCATCTCTGTTCCTAGGCCATTAACTTTTCTTCTTTGTGTGATGATTGTAGTCGATTATTCCAGCACAGTTGACATTAAACAAGAGCTAGTATTATGTTAAGATCCTCCAGTTCATGCTGAGGCTGCGATCTTTCTCTGTTTCCTTGGTATTTCTCAGCAGTTTATATTGAGCACTGGCTGTCTATGAAGTCTGACCACCAATCTCTAGGCTTTTTGGCTGCTCACCTGCACAACTGTCATGTCCCTTAATGACAGGCACACACGCCCCTAATTTTGCCTCAGGGAAAGTCCCTTTCCTGACAGCTGTGACTACTGGAGATGCTTGTCAAAAAAGAGCAACTGTATAGAAAGTCACAACCCAAGGACTTTCTGCTGGAAGGATCTATGTGCTCTGAATATGCCCAAGGTTTCCCTTCTCCAAGAGAAGACAAGGACTGAGGAACATCAAAGCCAGTTTCCATAGATAGATTCACCATCTAACACCTGCAGCCATTCTTAGAGAGTTCCTTCCACAAACCAAACCACAGAGAGCGCAAAACAATGAACCTGGGCTGCCTGAGATACCTCCCAAGACATCAGTACCTTTTAAGAATAGGCTTTGCAGCCTGGGTCTACCCAGACTAAAGTCATGTTTCCTGAAGGTTGCCTCTGGCAGAGGTCAGGGTGCAGTATATTTACCTTGGATTTCTGTTTATAATAGCTGAGACAGGATATCCTCTTTATTGAAATATCTTTGTTACTCTCCAGTGACACCTTTTTGGTATTTGAACAATATAATGCCCAATTCAGTGCTCAGCAACATGTTGATTATTTCTCAGGCAAAATTTTTATGTTTTATGCATTGTTTCCCATGGTTCAGCTCATATCCAAGACTTAGTCTTTGCATACATTTACCTTATTTTCATTCTCATTCTCTCTGAGGTAATTCAGATAGTCATATTCAGAGTCATAACACATAAACATTCATTTCAGTCTTGGCCAAAACAAGCATGTTTTGAGATCCTTCACAATTTTCCCACAAGGCTGTCAGTACCAACACCTTTGATTCCTGCTTCAAGTCAAAAGGTAAATGCTACATCTGTTCTATTTTAAAAACATGAATGTTTTTGTTGATATCTGCAGAGATTGCTCATTCACAAGTGGAGGAAAACTCAAAAATCTGCACAAAAGATGTTATAACATCCTTTTTTTTTTTCAAAATGGAAAAAAATCCTAATCTGGTCGCATCAGAACAATCCTGTCTCCATTTCTGCTAAAAACATAGCAGTGAACTATTTTCTGCAATGGTCTGGTCCTAGACAGGCATGTTAGACTGCTGTAGGAGTCATTTAGCTGCCATGACCAGATTTTTCGACTTTCATATAGTCTATCCCATAACTGGGTTTCCCCTTAGTAAGTCTTAAATCTGCTTTTATCTGACTTGATGGATGTGCCATTTTAACCTATAAATACATGTTCCTTCTCAGCAATTACTTCAGCTAAATGGATGAATGAGCTCCATGGCATAGCAGACTACCTATGCATTATTAATAAGGAGGATATCTTCACAGAACTACATCCAAGGTTCTTCTTAAAATAATCCACAAGTTTCATATTAAGGAAACCTCTTCATTTATCTGTGTTCTTTACAGAGCTCTATGCAGGAAAAATATAATGGCATTTCAGGAAAAAAAATCAATGCTATTCTATCTGAAGAGTCAATGGAGCAGAATCATAGAGAGACACTCAGCTGGAAACACTGAGCACTAGCACATGGCTAAATAACAATATGACCCAAGGATTCACAGAGAACAAACTATGTCTTCCACAATAATTCTAAACTTCAAAGTCTTCTGGGAAAAAGGTTCTTTTTTCCACAGTGTGCACATCCTAGGCCTGAAGTAGATACTTCCATTTAGTCAGCTCAAGAGATTTAATTCTTCACTGGCTCTGTTGACTTGTTCTCATGGCTTGGTTCATATCCCTGACCACAGAGATTTGGTCCATTTGAGCTTTAACTGCAGTTCAGTGAGGAATGGGTTTGTGCTATAAAATCTTAACAGATGTCTCAGATATCCCAGAACAACCCAAACTACTGCAGATGCTGATGAGAGAGAAACAGAAGGAAGGTTTTGATCTCTCCTATTTTAGAAGTATAACTTAAACGTAGACATATACATAATGACAACTAAATTCAGGTTTCTTAATTTCAAATGGAATCCGCCCTGGCAATTCAGATGAAATGGACTGCACCAATTATATATAAAATACAAGTTTTTAGAGACTGGGTTTACACTACCAATTCACAGCATGCGTAATGAAACACCTGAATATTTTTCCTGAAATTGTTTGCTACCTCTGAGTATCATTGTAAAGCAGTATTTCAGGTGCTTTTTCTTAGGAAGCATTTGTCAATATTAGTTATCATCTTCACATTGTGTGTTCTGTCATTTAATAATAGGATGCAAATTTTAAAATGTCTCTTTTACACTCTAAATTCCATTACTGAATATTGTATCCTTACTGCATTTCTGTTAGGTCACTTAAAAAACAAGTTCTTTTTCTGTGATATAAATATTACTGTATAGTTTCCACTTCTGTTATTGTCTGGCTGTATGCAAATTTGTTTGTATAAAACCACTTGCTGCAACTATTTGTATGAAGATAAATGCTGCAAAATCCCTGTTGGGTTTTTTTTAGTACATTATAAGAAAGATAAAATATAAATTATGCAGACTTGCAGTTGCACCACATGGTCATACAAGTAGCTTAACAATCACACAC
The DNA here is from genome assembly GCF_963662255.1 of Cinclus cinclus. Classification (NCBI taxonomy): domain Eukaryota; kingdom Metazoa; phylum Chordata; class Aves; order Passeriformes; family Cinclidae; genus Cinclus; species Cinclus cinclus. The sequence continues at coordinate 76,763,210 of NC_085047.1, forward strand.
TGGGACATTTAAGGAGACATGCCCTCACTTTCCTTTCTCCTGAGAATTTAGTTGTATGTTTTGGATAATTGTCGCTTGCTTTGTAGGCAAATACCCAGCTGCTTAATTCAGTAAATGGGATTTCATAGGCATCGAAATAAGCAATTATGTTTTTAGTGCATAACTTGTCTCAAGTCAGAAGAAAATTAAGTAAACTTTTGTATGTATAATTCATGCTCTTAACATATAAATTTCACCCTTTAAATTGAACACTATCTTACACAATCATGTGCAAATCTTGAATATTAATCTCCACTGAATTTTCTTCACAAAGGAAAAATAAGATTCTTTCCTGATGAAAGGTTTAGAGCTTTACAAGCTAAAATCAATTTTCTTGATTAAATTAATTTATTGTCCAATAGTCCCGAGGACTAGGGAGGCTTGGAACTCTTAAAACAGATATTCTTAAACCAGAACAAAGAGTATTCCACTCATAAATTAAAAATCCCAATGGCCATACAACATCTGACTTGCTGGATTTTGAACCAAAGCAGACCTGATGATGGGACATATATTTAGTATGAATCAGCTTCTTTCAACGAATTTTGAATCCTTTGGGGCCTCTAAATTAACATTAGGAAACCTAACTGAGAGCCAATTTAATGTACACTGAAAGAAAGAGAAGTTGCACCATGGACATGGGTCACTCTTCCACAGGACGCAGTCCTTCAGTCAGTCTTCTCCAACATGGGTCCCTTCACAGGGTCACAAGTCCTACCAGGAATCCTGCTCCAGCGTGGGCTCCTCTCTCCACAGGTCTACAGGTCCCTGCCAGGACCCTTCTCCAGCACAGGATTTCCCCCATGGGGTCACAGCCTCTTCTCAGGCCCCACCTGCTCTGGTGTGGGTCTGTTCCATGGGCTGAGGGTGGATCTCTATCCCTGTGATCCTCCCAGGGCTGCAGGGGCACAGCTGTCTCACCATGGGCTGTACCATGGGCTGCAGGGGAATCTCAGCTCTGGCACCTGGAGCAACTCCTGACCCTCCTTCTGCACCGACCTTGGTGTCTGCAGAGCTGTTCCTCTCACATGTTCTCACCCCACTCCTCTCTAGCCGCAATTTTGTCTGCACAAGGACATTTTTTCTTCTTAAATTTGTTATCACAGAGGCACTGCTATCATTTCTTATTGTCCCAGCCTTGGCCAGCAGAGTGTGTCTCATACAGCCAGCTGGCATTGGTTCTGATGGACATGGGGGAAGCTGCCAGCAGCTTCTCACAGAAGCCACCCCTGTAGTCCCCCCACTACCAAATCCTGGCCACAGAAACTAACATAGCCACACAAAAAGGTGGTCCTACAATCAAAACACAGCATCTGCATCCTTTTCACCCCCACAAAGCTCATTCAAACAATCTGTGTATGGCATCAGGATTTTGTATAATATGTCTTACAAGAAACTCTGACATTTAATTTTTTTTCTTTTGAATGGAGGCAAAATGATGAAACGGCCAAAATACAATGGTCACAAAACCAGAGGGGTGATTCGAAAACTGAAAAAGTTGTTATGAAAGCAAACACTAGGATTCTACTTCATGAGAGCACTTGAAAATTTTAACTCCATAGATATTCTACCTCTTTTCAGACGTGCCAAAATGCCACTGGGAAATATGCTTGATATCCAGTAGTCAAAAGTGTCCTCTGGTGTCCTTTAGTACCTTCCAGATACACAGTACTGAAACTTTTTTACCAGTGGAAGTATATGAAAAATTTCATAACCAGAACATTATTTTCTATACGGAGAAAACAAGTGTACTAGCAGAAAATAATTATCACTGTTGCTCACGGTGGTAGTCTGCCCTACCCTTCTTCTAGGGAGGGATTGGTAGGGAATGAGAAAGCTATCTAGTTACAAGACTACTTCTCTCTAAGACTACAAATAAGATTGCAAGGTAGAAAGAGCTGTAGGTAGTGATTATGGATGACCTATGATTCTGGGTAAATACCACATCTTAACAAAACTGAAAACAGTTATCAACTATGTCCTGCCACAAAGGACATCCTTTGTTACATTTTTCTTCCTGGAAAGACAGCAGTTAAGATACTTTCAGATGTTAATTTCTCATAATAATCCCCTTCTTAAATTAAGGGGCATTTAAGGTCCCTATATGTTTCTATACCTTCACCAAATGATTGATAATACTAAATTATTAACCTGAGCTTTTATGCAGGCCAAGCACTGAATTCACTAGTATAAAAATGTCAATCAAATCTTGTTTCAAGTATACAAAAGAAAGAATAAAGAGGCTAAAAAATACCAGCCTTCTTTTTTTTACGATTTTCATATAACCAACATATAACCAAGAATGTCTTTTTTCAGGTCTTCCAAGGATGTGGCCAGCCTAAACCAGCACCTGCCCTGAGATCTTCCCGTTCTGTCCCTGAAAACTTCAATACCCGGTTTAGGCCATATAACCCAGAGGAGAGACCTACAACTGCTGCTGGCACAAGTTTGGATAGGCTGGTAAGGCAAAATATTTTAAATGTTCAGATCAGTACAAAAGGCTTGACTGTATACTAGAAGGTGGTAATCTCCTGATTTAATAATTTTATGATTACTTGTTATAGTTTCATTGCCAGCTGTTCCAGCATTCAGTAAATTTTTTTTTCTCCATTGGAAATGGTATAGAATTTCATTGTAGGAGAGCAGTATGGTTCAGTTTTTATGTATTAAACTTTGCTAGAAGAGAATAAACTCTTTTCTAGAGGCCAAAAATCACATAAGCCTTTGCAAGTACTTTGCAGTATAAATTAGGTCTCGAAAGTGGTCTACAACATAATTTTATATTTTTTTTAATTTATAAAAGATTATTTATTAAGGCCATTTTTATTACCTAGTTCTTCAACTTAAGTCCTTATGCAGAGGCACCTTGATTTGTTTCACTTCTTTACTCAATTATAAAATTAACACTGCTTTATTTCCATCCATCTCAACAATTGACTTGAATCAGCTAAAATTTCAGTGATCATTAATCTTGCTTTACTTATTAAATAATTTTGGAAAAAAAAATACTTTAACATAAGATTATTTTCTTTACTACCAAACATTGGATTCACATTTCAGACTTCAATGTTGCTGCTATTTATACATCTATAGATTTATAGAGGGCTAATTACCACAGATGTTAGTTCCATCCCAGCAATCATCTCTAGGTAAAACCAATGAGTGAAACTGAAGAGCTTCTGATTTCAAAAAGCTGTATCACACACCCTCAGCTTATTGCTGCACACTTGCAGAGCGCTGGTCTGTCTTGCCAAAGAGAGCACCCAAATGTACCAATGCAGGTGAGGACCCAGATATCTTCTTGATGCCATCATTCATGTGATGGTCACAGTAGTTTCTCACAGTGCCAGGTCTTTGCAATCACTTCTGTCTATGCTGTACTCTGTGTACTCCATTCTGTCAATTTTCATGGCGACTCTATAGGAAAATAATATGGCATTTCTAGACAAGACATGGGATTACCCTGCAGCAAAAAGCATCTTTTGTTAGTTCTCTGCCCTTCTGGAAACAGTGTAACCTGGTTATCCTAAGAGAAGAAGCAGAGAAGATGCTTACCTCCATTGTAGATCCTACCACATCTCAGGCTGAAAATCTGTCTAGCAATACTCAGCCTATATTTGATGGGATCTTAATTTTACCCTTTCACTTTAGATTCAGAGAACCAGTCCTTCTGCATTGCTTGGAGCAGAGGCCTGGATCTTAATGTAGAATTGGCCATGGTGAAGTGAAAGATCACCAAAGCCTTTATGTTTCAATCATACTTTGTCAAATCTAAAGGTTGCAAACAGCTGAAATGGGAGAAAGAGCATAAAAAGGAAGGGACTGGAAGCACGTCTCATCTTGGATTAGTCTGATAATGTAAGAAGAGTTCAAGCATTTTTTAAATGAAAAAGGAAGGATTAAGATACATTATATATTGACATAAGAAGAATACTTCTGAACATATTATTTTTAAAATACTTATTTGCAAAATACTGAGCAACACACTGAATAAAGCTGAGATGTGTCCTATGCTGCTATCCTTTAAAGGCTGAAACTAATGAAAGTTGCCAATGTAGATAATTCTTTATAACTCCTAGACTTTGAAAGGGAAACATCTCCATACGATTTAACTACTTTTGTTAATGCATTATTTCAGGAAAAAAACAAGGAGTTTAATATTGTTGTTAAAATTCCTATTTCCTGTTCTTGCTGATGGCATTTAAAATAATTACTATTTATGGTCAGTTAATGATGAGTGTTGGTATCAAATCCATCTTCAAATGGCAGTGATGAACATGTTGTCTCCTTCTGGGGTGGGACCAACCATCTCTCAATTCAGAGATGGGTGCTGATCTCAGTGGAGCTAGGAAAGGTAGTTTATGTGGATTAGAGCAGATGGCCTTATTTCAGAGCTGTAATCCCTTAGCAGCTCTTGGGAAAGGTCACTGCCTGCATCTCACATCATCTTGGGTAATTTTATCCAGAAAGATATAAATGCTACATTCCTGCCTCACAGAAACACCATTTATGCTGTGTTAGAATCTCAGCTTTCCATGTGCTGAATCATTCCCTGAATGACGTATCTCTCTTCATTAACTATAGCCAGAGCTTGGAGGACCAGATTCATTTGGATACTCCTAACCCTTGCATTGTTAATGGGATGTAAGGAGGACCCCATGCACAGCAGTTTTCTTGTCTACACACTGATCATTTCTGTTGCTTGCTTCATATAAATACACTGCAATATTAGTGTTTTTTTGGTATTTTCAAACGCTTAAAGATCATTTTGATTATTATAAGAATCAAGTCTTGTGATTCAGAAGACTCTTCAGTGTTATATTAATGCTTTTAGAAGTCTATTCTGGAGTTTGTGTTCATGAAACACTGTCAGACCACTTAACTTTAAACTGTCACCACAAAGTCCAAACAAACAGTTACAAAAGCCTCAAAAGAAATGACAAACCATTCTGCTTTTGTCTGCCCTTGACAGCAGAAGAAACCCTCTCAAAAATATTTCCTCTGCACCTCAGTGTTCTACAAACACACAGCATATCTGAACCAAATTCTGTTTTAGTCCTGCTCATATCCCCACTCATAAACTTAATTCAGTTGGGCATATTTTATCAGGTATGTTGCACAAAGCAGCCCTCATAAGATGCCTACACTGAAATCACCAGGTACTGAACCCATGCGAGAAAGTGCTTCTGCATCCTTGCCTGAGCTTATGTGATTAATCCAGCTACTCCATTTTAAGAGGGAAAGTGATTTCTCTGTGTTATTGTCATAGCTGTAACAAGTAAGGCTTAACAAATAAGAAATAGATCAAAATTAATTATAAGAAATGTGGAAAATTTAAATATCCCCCAAAAGCTGTGATATATGTGGTTTTAAAACATCTGATTTATTTAGGAAGTTACGTAGAGCTTGAAAGACTTGTCTCAGCATGGATGAAAAGCATCATCCAAGACATCCTAGGGTACCTGAAATATAGGATCAGCAGAGTACTAGAGACCAGTACACTTCTAGAGCAGCAGAGGGGAGATGGCTTGAATACACTATAGAAACTCAAGCAATTCAAGATACTTATGCTCAGACAATTCAGTGACAACTTCACAGCACTGGGTCTAAAAATCAGGCTTTTTCTGAAGTCAATGGAGAGAGAAACACATGTTTGGAGAGTGATTCACCCCATCTGTTACAGACATCGCTCAAAGACTGGGAAATAAAAGACTCAGTTGGAATATCCACATGTAGATGGCCAAGACTGAAATGCCTTGGAGTATTTAAGTTAACTAACTGAGCTGAAAGACAGAGCAGTAATTTTAAATGCTTCTGCTCCCCTGAACTGGCAGCTGAATTTGGGAAAGAACGCCCTAGGGAATGTTCACTGTGAGGCAACCGAGTGGGAGAACAGAACTGAGCCCCAGCTGTTCTCTACAGGTTGCAACATGTGAAATTTAGCTGCATAAATACCTAATGATCTTTGAGATGCCTGTGCTCTTCAAGATGTCCAAGGTGAGGACAGAAGACCTGGTTGGAAGTCCGATGGAATATCTCAGAGCTGCTAAATTCACTTGCTCTGCCTAAATTTTGGTAACTGTATTCCACCTTATAGTGACTGTAACAGTAGCAAAAATTAGGATTTTCTGATTCAGTATAGAAATCCATAGTGCCGGTACCTAGAACCTGCTACCTTGATTTGAGCCCAGATGACTGTCATTTTTACTGAGAGAAATAAAGGCCTTCCTTCAGTCATCAAAGCATAGGTTTGGGCAACTGGTTTGAGATCACATATTTCTAATGCACAATTAATCTCATCCTAAAGTATACATTTGAACAGCTCAGAGAAATCTTTCCATATCCCTCTATTACAAAGTGCCAAAAAGAGACAATCTCAGTCCTGGCATCTAGTAAACACACCTGAAGATCAGTAAGTTTCCAAATTGTTAAAAATTAGTTTTAACCACTAAGCACACCTACTTCTGTAGACCATGATCTAAAGTTTCTCATTTAAAATCAACTGCTTATAAAGACTCGTTATCTTCTCTGTGGTTGCCTGTTTGGTATAACCTGTGGTTTATTTTGTTTTGTTTTGTTTTGTTTTTCTGTTCCCTGAATCTGTTTCCCTCTTGCTTCCCAGAGGACTATCTGGAGGACAATGCAACATGGTGTAAGCTTTGGTATTCTTATTCTTCACTTCATTCCCATTTGTATTTGTATGATGCTGGACAAAACACTTGTCTAAGTTTCATCTTTACCATCTTTACTTTGTGTGTGTCTTGTAGACTAAAATACTAGCAGTTCTTTCTGTAATTTTCCTTTCTAATTTAATTTTGCCAAGTGCCCAGAGCTGCTGTTGCCTTCCTGTATTTTTCTCTCACCTGAAGGATGATGCCTCATCCCCAGAAAGAACCTATGTATTCCTCCAGTGAACTAGAAACTGGTGTATGCATCCCCATAGTCTCAAAGTCCACAAGGGCATGTGGAGCAAATGCCTGGAGCAATGAAAATGAGCTCCTAGGCCTTCCTGGGTTCTCTCCCTAAAACTTCCCGTCTTGCTGGCCAATCTCCTTATGCTTTACAGCTTCATAAGTTTTTGTGGCTGTTAGAGGTCCCTGGTTCCAGACAGAAAAGCCTTCCTCAGCACAGCTCATTCAGCACAGCCCTAGGGGAAGGCAGGAACACTGCACAGATTTGCATTTAGTATGGACTTCTTAGCAGGACTAATTAGTCCACAGAGAGCACCATGCTGATACAGCCATGCTGCTTCCTGTGTTTGAGCTGCCCCAAGTACTTCTGTATCCACCACATCACTGAACAGCAGTGCTGTCTTAATTCAGCTGGAATTTCTCCCGAGAACATACTTCAGCCTGACCTGGCTGGACGTGTATAAAATAATTCCACGTTTTCTTTCAGGACGACACGGAAGTTTTCTTGATTTTTCACCAGGGAGCTGATGCACTATTAAACATAAAATACATAATGCACATGCATATTATGGGACAGGCAACTGAGAAATTGGCCATGGCATTCATGGGTGATTTGCATTCACGTACAGTACAGTGGCTGCATAGATTAGTGGATGATCATGCACCTGTCTGAGAAAGAGCACCTTTTGTGCTCTTTACCCTGGGGAGGGAATATACAGTGTCACACTTTCTGGGAGAATGTTCTTTTAGAGTCCCTTCTGATTTCTTTAAAGTAAAAGTAAAAGTCTCAATTTACATGAGGAAAATACCATGAACTACCCTTTTCAGGAATAAATGTACTCTCTTTTCAACTTTTTTTTATTCCATTGTGTTATGTTTTTTGTTACAGTGAAAAAATGTGATGGTAACTTAACATCAGTTGTAAACAACTTTTCCCCACTGCTCCAAAACAACATGAAATAGAAAGTATTACTTAAAAAATATACTCTGCTTTGCATTTTAACTATAAAAGACTAAAAGTAACAGGAATGTATTCAGATATGGATCTGAATAGGCCAGGGAATCCTCCAGGGCACTCCTAAAAGGGAAGTTTTCATTTCAGTTTTGTTAGACTCCATTTGGTCCACAATCATGAACTGTTAAATACATGCCATGGTAGCACAATTTTCCTGGGATAGGATTTTTATCCTCAAGATTTTTATTCCTCAAGAGTCCCTAGAATAAAATCCAGAAGGTATAAGTCTTAGACAGTTTAAAGTTCTGAGATTAATTTTCCAAAGATCTTCTGCATACTGAGGCCTCAGGATAAGGTACAAACAATGAGCCTGCAAAACACATTGTAGCTCTGGAGGTTTGGGTCACACTCTTAAGGCTGAAGATGATAGGCTTGCACAAGTGCTTTAGAAGTCCACTGGCTTCCCACAGGCTACTACCCCAAAACCTTTAGATGCTGTGCTGTTGGATTTAATAACCTTGTGTGATGCTAATCAGCAGATGATTCCTGAAATGTGCAGCTCCTCCAGTTTTACATTTTGCATGTTTAGACAGAGCCTTGTTTCTTATTAGCAGTTTGGAGGCAATATGCAAAATAAATAAATATGTTTTACCACATTCATAGGTGTTAGATTTAGGCTTTGATTGGTTCTTCAAAAATAAGAGTTTGCTTAGTATCAAGTTCTCTTTAGTCTCGGTTTCTGTCTCACAGCAATATCTAAGTTTAAGACTGCGCAGTCATTTTTCACCCCATGGTTAATACCAGTTCCAGGTGGCAAAAATGGATGAATGATGGTGGCTGTCAGAACCCTCCTGGGAGACCTGACAGAGTTCTGTTTTTAAAAATGGTGATATTATTCCATCCCCCAGGTGAATGGTTGTGCATGCTGCTGTATCTGATGCGCTGCATTTTGAATGTGTGTGAGGTGGTTGCTAAGACAGGGCTTTGTTACAGTGGTTTCCTCTGTCTTCAGGTGGAGTGGTCTGCCTGCTGCTCAGGCCCTGAGTAGCATGGGCAAGGAAAGGCTGTCTCCTAACAGTGACAGGAACCTCAGATATCTACCTTAATTAGTTGTCAAGGAAAATGCACAAAGCTTGACTGCCATGCAGTTTCTGCCTTGCCTGAAGTGTGGTGTCTTGTGGAACACAGTGCCTGCTTGATCATCTTCTAAAATGGACTTTTTAGTACTAATTGAACTTCCTGTACCCAATGGGTGTGAAGACCCACTGAGAGTCATCATCTCATTTCCAGGAAAATCTTAGGGGTGTGAGTGTGAGTGGTAGTATGGATCACTGTTAGAGGGGTGGGGAATACAAAACCTGTAGATAGAATCCACTCCTGGTGATTACCAGACTTTCGGGAAATAGTAAGATGAAGAAATGGCAGTCATGGGTTTTCACCTGGTGTATATTGAAAAATTATGTGATTGCTGAACTTGGCTGTTAGGGTAAAGAAAAGTAAGATATCTAGGCTAAGGTTTGCACATCTGTGCCCTATCAAACCAGATAAACATGAAGTGGGATATATTTGTCCTAACTTTTCATGTTTCTAGTGTTGCAATCAAAGTCTGAGCTATCACTTAATTTCTTTACTAATAGATGGAAATAGCACCTCCAGAGCTTGCCTAAAATATTCATTTAGAGAAGATAAGAATCTGAATTACCCCCTTCTCCCCACTGAGGGTGAATAGAATCTGGATGATTAATTCAAAGATCCACTTTGTAGATGTCTAAATGTAACCATAATTCTTGGTGTTGGAGCTAGGCTCTATGAATCAGATGTGCACAAAGGAGATTTTGGTCTATAAGATATATTAATACATAGTTCTTATCATATTGCTAATCATACTCATTGGCATGGTATCAATGGGTATCTAGAAGGATAGCAAGTATCAAAAAAAAATTGTGGATTTGAAGGCTGCATGACTTCAATGGAAATTTCACCTTGTAAATCTGGATTAAAATCTACTTCCTTCTATTTAATGTTTTAGCTTCTGCTCAATAAAGACTAGGGTTTTTTTACAATATACAGAAAGTTTATATTACCAACCTCTGGAAGATTAATCTAAGCAGGAAATACATTTGCACTGCTCTTTCAGCTGGAAAATAGATCACATTTCATTTCATGTGTCTGTGTATGAATCTGTGCAGAAGGAAAAGTCAATTCTTAATGTTCTTGTTCAAGATAAAGAAAGTAACTATATACACAACTTCTGCATTTATTGTTTTGGTATCATATTAGGAAATAAAATATGGTTTAAAAATTAGTGGCAGGGTTTTTGTTGCCACTTGCAGTGCATAAACCATGCTCATTTAGATGCTTCCAAGTAATATGACAGTAACAGTGACAGCTGTCTGCCTCCCTGGAAGGTGTTACACTGTGATGAATTCTTGCATTGTTAAGATGAGTGCAGCCAACAAGTTTTCATAAAAAATGGGTTTGTTATATATTATCTGTTCATCTACCACTAGAGAATTAGAAGGTCCTTTTTCTGCAAGTGACTACAGAACATAAAACGTCTTTCCACAACAAAGTCAGCTGTGTACAAATGTACATGCCAAGAGAGAAATTAAAGCTTTGGTGATTTCTAAATTAGTTGCAAATATTGTGAATCTCACTCTCCAAAGAAAAACATGTTTTATGCTTTTCTGGCATATTAGATTCCTCCAGCCTTTCCAGATTATTTTGTTGGACACATGGCTATATTGTGAACTCGTAACTGGAGTGTGCAGTGCTGGACTCCACTTAGAGCAAATAGCAGGTTACAGCAGACTGAAACTGATTTCCCAAACTAAACATCTCATATGTTTTTCTTTGGTTGTAACAGACAGAAAATTGTACTTTATGGACTTTTATGTGTATTACAGTGGCTAAATAGAGGTAAAATACAAGGAATGAAAAGGTTTATCTTCATTACAAATAGTGACCCTTTTGTTACCCTTCTTTAGTCAAAACCAAATATTTTACATTAGGAAAGATTTCCTTTATTTTTTTTCCTGCTCTTATCATCCTTCAATCTTTACCATCCCTCAATCATATCAATGTATCAATCTAGATTGTTGGGATAGCAGTACAGAATGCTTCTATAATGCAGAGCTGCATGTAAACAGTAAATCTTGAGTTATGGATAGTTACAGGAGTTTTATGGGAAAGTCAAGATGATTAACAATAGTGGGGAAGGAAAAAGCCCGGATTCATTACACCAAATTGTATCCGTCATTAACAGAGGACTATGACTGTGCATGTCTGAGCAAACCCAACAGCATTTTCTGCATCCTAGGTCTGGGTGTAGACCCTAGCAACCTCACACTTTCACATTAGGACAAAATGAGTAGCTATCATATTACCAATTGAGATGCTTAATCAACTTGGGAAATGGGAGAATACCTGAAAGACACTTCAACAGATCCCGTTCTGGACACTGCCCTGTACTGAGGTACACAGTAACAGAGAACTCTGCCTACAGGATTAGGACTGACTAGTATGGACTCCTTGCACTGCTGGTTAAGAAAACAGGCACTTTCAGAGGGTAACTCCCAGTCTAATGTAGATATCTGCCACAGATTGCATGAATAGCTCTGTGGAAGTGCCAATGTTTCTCTGTCAGCTATGAAGAACTTTAGGCTTGACAAGATATTTAGGGTACAGACAGCGAGAGATCAGTCGATCTAACTCCTTCTAAGCGGTCAATACCTGACTTCTCCCCAAACAGGCCTGCCAAAGTGAAAGTAACTAAAACTATTAGAATTAAGGACTCAGATGTAGTCAACTGGGGGCTGAGTAGAAGCTCACAATTTCACCGTGTTCCAGTGGCTTTGTGATCTGGTGGCAGCAATCATAAATTACCATCGTATTCTTGTCTTTGTCAGTTTTCTTGGGTCTTGCTGCTTCTGTACTGAATGTATGTCATGTAAATGTTATTTCTGGTACAAAAGAAATGGAATTCACTGTCTGATTCAGTGTCTCTAATACAGGTGCTCTGTGGAGTTGGATTTGTTGATCTTCCATGGTAGCAGTGGAGTCAGTGGGTTCAGTAACAGACAGAAATCACCTGCTGAAACACAAGTGTCATGATAAGTGACATGCCCTGAACTATCTAGGCATCTGCAAAGAGCTAAAAGATGTAATAAAGGCCTTACAGAAGGTCTTCCATCTTCTGGATTTTCTAGAGGACTTTAACACGGCATTAAATTCATATATATCTATATTGAATGAGGAAGCTGGGCTGTACTCATCTTAAATTAGGCCAAAATGAGACAGCTGGCAACTTGAATAACTGTCTAGATACCACTGCCTAAGAGATCACAGCCTTTCCAGAGAGTGACTTCACATGAGGGTCTCAGGAATGGTGCAGGACCTATTTGACATCTGTTGCAGAAGAGAGGGAAGGTTTCCAAAGGCAGTGGATATCTACACAGGCAATTGAACCTCACTCCAGGTCTCCACTGTGGTGGGTTCTTAGACACCCAGCTGACATGTCAACACCCATGCTGATATATTTAAATTCGAGCAGGACTAATGCACTGCAAGATCCTGATGGACAGCTGACATTACTGTTCATTTGTATGGGAGCAAACCACACTGCTGATGCTCAGCCATCTCCTAACAGTCCCTAGGATAATTGCTTTTGCTTTAAAGTGCTGAGAATTTTCCTTTTCTATTATATGTTTGGACAGCTAAAGTACTATATAAGAACCCAAATGAAAACAGACCAGAAGGAAAGTTCTTTTTTCTCTTGAAACATTCAAGGCCATAAAAATATCCAGTACATAATAATAAATGCGTTACCTAAGTAACTGCTAGAGAAAGTAAAGCAAAAAAGCTAATTGCTTAAAGTGCATTGTGTTTTTAATATAACATACCTACAATGCTCCTATATTAAAATGCGGTATATATGGAGAAATAACAGGAATTTGAGCAATGTATTTCTTCTGCTGAAAAAAGCATCAGTCATTTAGAGGAAAAAAAACACTGCATAATAAATGAACCTGGGCAAAACTTCTGTGATCTCACAATGAATGCTATTAGGCTTAAAAAATCAGGGAACACTTATAATACTGGAAATAATTAGTACATAAAAGTCTTTTCAACTCTTACTCCCTCATTCAGGCAAAATCCCGTTGACCAAATATGGGTATCTAACACCAGAGCCAGACAGATAATGTATCCTTTGGTGTCAGAGTGAAATAGGCACTTTCAGGACGCAGCTGATCTGAGCTACTTTAAAAATCTTTGTTGGATTAAGCAGCATTTGTGCTCTTCAATTCCAGCTTCTCACCATTGTCTACAGAAGAGTTTGTAGCTCAGACAGGAACACTGACATCATGTGAGATGAATTTCATTCACAGATTCTTCTTTCTGGAACTCATGGTCTGGACAGACTAGGAAATTGCTATTATACACCTTGGTATTTCTGCTTGATTTGGTTTGGCAGCAAGGGGTTACACTGTGCTGGGCATTGAACACATATTAAAACTCTGTTCCTGTCTTGAGCACCTTAATGAGCTCTATCTTTCAGACCTTCTCTTCTGAACTAGAAGATGAAGGATTCCCAGTCATTGCTCATTGCCTCTGTATGTTTTTCTAACCACTCATTTGCACTATGGGAATGAAATAATCCAGCAAAATAAATCAGCTGTTCCTGTAAAGCATGATATTTGTTATACCCAAGTTAACAAAATCTGAATTGCAACATGCATGCCTCACATGAGAAAGAGCAGAAAGTTTACATAGTCTTCCCTTGTCACTTGTGCTCAGGCAGTTCAGATTACACCAAGTGTGGAGCAGTAGATCTGGAATACTGTCCAGGGTGCAAGAGTCCCAGAGACTGGAAATATCCTCCTCTGTCAGGTACAGAGCATTTTCACATGTAGTGGTGTGACTGGGAAACCATGACTGTTCTTATCTGCTACCCATGTCTCCCAGATTATAATGCTTATGTAGCTGGGAAAGAAAAGAGGGCAGTTCCTGTCTCAATCCATCCAGATTCTTATTCCCAGTCCAACTTTAATTATCCTAGGTAAAGACCTTCACTCTTAAATGGAAAATGGATTACTCAGCTCCTTTCTGCCTGCACAGAGAGGGCTAGATTAATCAAGTCACCCCTTGTTTGATAAAAATCAATGTGGCAAAACCAGATCACTTAAAAATCCCTTTTATCATGAATTCAGCTGGATATAGACATATAAGGGGAAGATGAATTGGAGAAAAAGTACTGCCTGCAAAACATGCAGCTCACTTGGGAATGTGACTAGCTGAAAATTGACTTGGTGATGTTCTGGGACAAACCCCCTGGAATTCTCAAGCTAGTTGTGGAACTACTTTTAAGAAATCCTATTTTCCACAGGTTGTAATGTTGATTTATTTCTGTGCTAAAATGTGAAATAATAGGTCTGGCAAACACATTTTCAGAAATCTAGAAAATAGTTAGTGATATATAGGGACATATTCTTCAACGTCATTTGTTCTGTAATGTGTCCCCATGGCAAGGGCACCATAATCACTTCAAGGCCACTCATTTCCATGCTATAACAATCCCTCTGCTCTCAGCCCTCTGCTTTGTCAGAGACAAAACAGAGATTAGAAGGGCATCATTGTAGAAAGGAAGCTCTGAGCAAGATATTTATGTCTCATAACCACCCAAAATTAAACTCTGGCCTCCTAGACCAGGGTGACCAAAGCCAGACTCTCACTACAGGATATGAGCCATACTCTGCCATGTGGCTCAGTACTCAGTTGATGCTAAGGACACAAGCTAGTTGCTGAACTTTGCACCCAGAAAAGAGCCCACACACACTCTGGAAGCTCTCCAATAAATGCAAGTGAACTTATCAGGCTTTCAGGAAGGGCTCTGAAGCTGCATGGTGATCACACAGCTGAGTTTATATGCACACCTAAATATTTTATTCCCCATTTGAAGCACTAGAGTGTTTGGTGCTTAGATCCTCCAAATTTGTTTTGCACTTATCTAGTTAGCCATTCCCTAAATGAACAGGGAGTATTTTGTCCTTTTCTACTGTTAGCAGTAACACATGACAGGACTAACATAAAAGTTCTCTTTAGGATTTGTTGTACTTCTGAATGCAATGTTATCTGATTTTGAGACTTTACTCCTTTAGCTGTTGTCTTGCTGAAGTGTTTTCTAACAAAGAAAGTAATACACTATAATTCAGACCAACCACTAATTTCCAGCAAGGAGTCCAAGGCACAGACTTCATTTGCACAATTCACCATTTAATTTTAATGGATTAAATTGCATAGTTGGGGGGAAAGAGCAATGATAAGAGCATACCTGTGAATACTCCATTTTTGCTGCAGTGGTGGAAGTTGCCATAGTAACTTATCAGTATGAGTTAATCAAGCCTTGCCTGTTATCAGAAACCAGATGGAGCAAAGACTACAAACTATGGATCTTTAGTCAGATATTAAAAGTCAGATTGCTGTTCAGCTAGAGGTAAATAGGGCAAGGGTGCAAGGATCTGTCAGAGAGAAATTGTAAGCACAATATTTTGGTATAACAGATTTACAGAGGAAAATGGAGTTGCGAGGCACAGCAAGAAGCGTTTTAAATTTCTATTAATAATATTCAAATATTATTTTGTTTCAGAAAGTATGTTTATTTAAATAAGGTTCTGATATTCCATATGGTTTGCTCCATCCCTTGTATGACTCCTGTCATATTTACTTAGTCACAGCTATTTGTCTTCTCCACTCAGTCTTCCAGGGGTGAGCCAGCCAAAGAAAATCAAATTGTCCTATCTGTCTTTCATATGCCATAATTTATAACCTGGAGGAACCTACCTGTTTTTCTTTTACAGTACCTGTCTATGTCTGGGGGATCATTTGTGAAGTAGAAAAGCAGAATGGTTTTCATCGGCCAGTGTGGGGATCAAAACTTGTTTCATGGATCTCTTCACAACAGAGAAATATGCTGTACTTTCCACCAAGGGTGCACTGGAGAGAGGAGGGAGACACTAGGGAGAGGTCTGTTTCTCCATGTGTGAACATGCAGGCTGAGAGGTTCAAAATGGCCAGGAATTTCAGTTCTGGGAATTGGCTGTATGCTCAGGTACAGGTTCAGGGAAGATTAAAACTCCTGAGGTCTTTGCTTGGAAACACAAAGTGTGTTCTCCTCTCCTATTCCCAGCAGCCGAAAAGGGCAAGCAGTAAAGTTTTTACTTTTTCCCTGTACACAGAATTTTTAATTTGCCTATAGGCTTCAGGTATGAAAGGCCATGACAGTATGGGCAGTGCAAGACAATGCCTAGTGCCCTGCACCTGCTGGTCTAGGTCACAAGGGATGGCAGCATAAGCACTGCAGCCTGGCAAACATATCCCACGAGTTTAAGTGTGGAGAGCAGTACGCTGGCTGCTAGCAAGGCAGCAAGCTGTTACCCTGAACAGCAAATTCAGGGGAGGGAGGCCAAAATCATGAGACTTGTGTAGGCTTCTCAATATAGAAGAAAAGCCAATACATGCTTTTAACCAACACAACCACCAGCTTTTAGCCTTTGGGGTGCATAGTACAAGACAGCTTGAGATAACTTTGATCTTCATCAGAAGAGGTACTAGTCCTGAAAGGATCCACAGGTATCAGATGAATCTGAATTTCAACAAGCTAATCAGAAAACCCAAGGTTAGCCTGGCTTGAGAAGGTACTAAGCATCGATCTAGTTTCCATGAAGAGCACTCATATGCACATTTTCCTTTTGATAGTTTGCCAGGTTTTCCTAAGTAGGAAAATAAATGAGCTAAAATTGTTAAAACCACCTTGAAAGGAAGTGTAAACATCAGAGAGATTTGGCTTGCGTAGTACATTTCATAAAGGGCTGGAAGGCATCTGTGGTATGATGTGAGGCAAGTTATATCTTCGAAAAATAATTGAACCCAAGAAGCATAAGAGCATTAAAGGAGGATGGGTAATCTGGTTCAGATAAAATGAAAAGTGATTCTACCTTTTCTCCCACACCTCATTGAATTAAACTATTTTGTGCATTGAAAAAATCATGCTGTTTTTTTCTTATTTGTTTTTATGGATACAATTCTTTTTAGGATTCCTAACAAGAAGGAGGGTCTATTATCTAAGAGCTGTACAAACACAAAGCTTTGGAACCTAGAACTCGAGTCAGAAATTAATTCAGATCCCAACCACCCTGACTCTCAGCTATCAAACCATATTTTCTTTGAAAAACAGGCAGGGAATACAAGTAAGGCAGACATTTCTTTCTTGTTTCCTTTTTATGTGGGTTTGGTCAGGACTAGAAACAAATAAGCAAATAAACGAAGTAAAGCAAGCTTCTGACACAGTCTGCTATCTGAGGTTGCAGTAGAATTGCAGCTATATTTTTCAGATTTCAAAGGTTCAGAAACATGAAATACTTTGGTTTTGGGGTGATTCTTTAAAGTGCACCTTTAAAAGATTGTCATAATTGGGTATCTCCTTTCTTTGGTGCATAGCAGTGCAGAAGCTGGAACACATCTGTAGGTCTGTATAGCCCAAGCAAGAGTCCCAGGGAATGTCACTCCCATTTAGAGACAACTGCAGGGTTGCTCTGGGAGCAATCCACTGATTGCTGTGTTAGGGGAGCAGAAATAGAGAAGAACCAGAAAGGCTCTGCTGTTTTTCAGATTGTCTCCTTGCATATCGTAAGCCAATTCTTAAAGAAGTTGTAGTCAGCATGGTAAAGTTCCCCTTGACTTTAATGATTTTACCTGTAGGGTCCTTCAGGGGTTTTATTGGTGGCTTGGCGGAGGAGGGGTTTGGTAACTCGTTTGACAGAGATTTGCTTTCCTCTTGAACCTACAGAGGAGTTCTAGCCCTTTGCCATTTCCATCACAGGATGAAGTCACGCATACAGTAGCTGAGTTATAAATTCAGCTTCAGAAGCTGTTGTACTGTAGAATAAAGTAAGACAGGCAGAGCATCTGTAAGAAACAAAACTTATTTAGATGTAAGTGGTTTTGACCAGGAAATGTGGTAAGGGCATGAGGAAAATAAATAGGTTTGTCTTAAAATAGGACATAGTTTAAAGTCATTCCCAGTGTGAAAGTATTCTCTCTACACACCTGAAACAAAAATAATGTAAGATCAGTGTTAGATGTTGGCTGGTCTATTCTGAAAACAAGACTGTATAAACTGTGCAAATGCACGACCACCAATAAGTTTACTTTGTATGCCTCAAGACAGAGAAATTGAAAGAACATGTAAAACTAGGCATGAGTTGATGGAGAAATTAAACTACAAAATGACAGGAAGACAGGAGATGTAATGACCAGCATAGGCTGGCTCGACTGGTTGTTTGAATTAAAATGATTACATATGCAGCCTCAGGAAATAAAAGCTCCCATTCCATTCAACACAGTTTATAAAGTTTTGCTCCAGTAATGAAAAATGGAAATTAACCTCTCCAATGAATTATAGCAATTATCTCTCTTCTGGGGCAAGACAACTCTAAATCCACTTGTATTCCCCCAAGAAAAGAAGGACTGTGTGCTGTTATTCACCACACACCTCGAGAAATTCAACAACATTTTCTTGTTATTGTTTTTTTGAAGCACAAGGCTTCTGAGCTGCTGGCTCATGGTGCTTCTGGATTTCATACTGTGAGAAGCCTTCACTTACTTGAGCATGTTTGCACAGGGAGCTCTTTGTGTACGAGCAGCAAGCTGACACAGAATAAGGTTGATTTCTTACACTGCTACACGGCAGTAACTTTTTCATGGATTGTGAACCTGGTTAAAATAAAATCCAAGTTGTTTCTCATTTATGGACTTTAGCTGATTTTTGCAAAAGAAAAATGGTGCAAATCATATTTTAAACAAAAATTTTCTGTGTCACCTGTCATGGAAGAAAAGCAATGCTGGTATTTCCATGTTAGTGGAAGTTTCTCTGGATTTTCTGATTGGCATAAGAGATGTGTCAAGGTTAAATGACTAAGATTACTAAAAGTACTATGGTTATGTCCAACTGTACTTCATTTTACCACACATGTCCATTTTCTCACACACAACACATTTACATTCAAACTGGCTCAAATGCATTTTTGTTCAAAACCATTGTCTAAAAATTGGGGAATTTGCCCAGGAAATTACACTTGAATTGAGCAAAAAGTGAATTATTATGGGCAAATAACATTTATAGCAAGTTGGAGAGTGTGTTATTTCTTGGACATTTTTTTCCAAAGAAAGAGCATATTCAGTGTGTTCCCTCCTATAGAATTAAGTTGATGTCTACTTAAATCAATAAAAACTGATTATATTTTTTTTTCTATGAGATCACTATTGAGAGATTTATACAAGGTGTTCACTAGCAATGCAGCAGAGCTAGACTGGAGCATTATTTTTAGGAAAGAGGTTAAATCCAAGGCATTGGGAGCATCTAGGAAGTCTTTATCTGAATGTTTTCATGTGATAAAAACACAGATATATATGTACCATATAAGAACAACATATGTTCATATAGCTGAGTTTTTCAGACTTGCAGACTGAAAACTGCACATTCTAAACAGAGAAGTTTTGAGCACCCAGGAAGGAAATTTTTTAGCATCCCATGCCTTTACCTCTATTCAACTGAGAACAACCTCTGCAATTAACTGTTTAAAATGGACAGAGCCTGTTTTCTCTCTTTCTTTTGACAGTGACAGATTATTTGCATCATGAGCAGTCCTAGCTATAAATCTCACTTAAGGCCAAAGCTGTGCATTATCTCATTGTCAGTGTTCAGCCACAACACGCCGCATCCTCAGGCTCCGAGCTTGAGTCTCAGAATTCACAGTCATTCATAAAATCTGCATCAGGAGCTCTTGCCTTGACACACCGGGGTGACCCTAGGTTCAGGAAGCAAGCAGGTGTCATCCTTCAGGGTGAATGTTCCCAAATGTTGGCTGAGGGAGCCTGTGGCTACCAGCTAATCAAGAGGCTTACAAATGCCAGGGAGCAAAACAAAACAAGCAGGAGAGTTGTGAGCCTCGGGAGTCTGCACTGAGCTTTGTACTGTAAAACAGGGAGAGCTGGGAAGAATGAGACTGGCTAATTTCCAGTAGCTTCCGTGATACTTTATTGAAATGGAAAAGACCTGAACAGTGTAGAAGAGGAGTAGAAGCCTGAGGTTTCATCTGAGGAAAGCAGAGTCTTTCTGTGACAATGCTTCATCCTGTGGCTGCTGTTTTATCCCAGTGGGTCCACTTGTTATTACTGTCCATGAGTAATCTATTGGCAAGTTGCCATATCTTTCAGGTCCTTTTTTTCCTCTCCTCTCCTTATGCAAAATCTTTAATGGTTTCTGATCTCTCGTGGAGATATCACTGCTCTTTTCCCTCCCATTTTGAACTTTACAAGTAAAAATGTGTTACAGGTCAGCTCTGTGCTCTGCAGTAATGCAGCCTAAAAAGTCAAAAGCTAGCTCTGCATGAGCTGGGGTAACCCTGCCACTCACCATGCCACAGCATGGGAAGCTGCCAGCTCACATCCTGGAAGCAATAAAGATATTTTAGCATCATTCTGCAGCTCCTGACCTGCCTCTCCACAGGACTAATTCTTTCAATTAACATGTCTCTGCCATCCAGCCACCAGGTCTATAATGAGCCTGGTTGGGGTGACCTCAGGATCTCTGACTGCCACGCTGATGCTGCTTACATAGTAAGAATACTTATATAGACCTTATGGTTCAAAGGCAGTCTTGTAGAAAATGCAAAAATCTTGTACAGCTCTCTGCAAAAAGAAGCCCAAAACCTGAGAATGATGCTGTGGGGGCAAAAGTTTGCTGATGACAACTCAGAACATCTCAGTCTGCTCATTTTTCACCAAGATCAGTTCTGTAATCTAGCTTATTAATGCATCCCTGTTATTTTAAGTGACAACATACAGCATCCTGCTTTAAAATCTTCCTTTACAAAACATGGAGAAACATATATAAAAACATTAAGAATGGAGACAGATTTTTCAAGATGTAGAAGCACTTCCTATAATTTCAAAAAGAAGTATCTGGACTGACTAGATAGCTTACTGATCTCAGCAAATAGAGGGAATCACCATGTTTCCAAGCAACTGTGTTCTATATAACCCTGTGTTCCTGTGGAACTCTGTGAAAACCTGTTATAGATCTTGTAGCATTCAGTGTTTATGTTGGTAAAATTCAATATGAGCTTTGTAGGTAGCACAGACTGGCTCCATAATATATATTTGATAGAAGAGGATAGCCCAAGAGAGTGATCTAAATCACCTATGATTTTAGTCCATTTAGATAAAACATATCTTGATAGTGCCAGATACAAAGTCACGTGTATGGGAACAATGACTACCTGCCCAACCTAAAAAATGTGACACTATCTGGCAAAGGAAAGGCTCAAGGGAACTGAGGAGAACGAAGAGAACTGAGCAGGAAAAAGCAAGGCAGAAGTTTCCAGCTGCTATTGCAAGAAAGGTTAGCCACCACACATGCAATCATGAGGTGCAACTGAGGATTTATGTCTTTGAATATGGAACTGATGGGTCTACTTGGATCACTGAACAAAAAAGGCCAGGTGTGATCAAGGACTGGACCAAGGGTCACTTATTCTGCTTACATGGCTGATTCATTCCCCATCACAATTTTGGCCCACAACAATAAATATCTTCCAAGACATGGATGTCGCCTGAAGGATATCAGAAACCATTACCCAAAGCCAGCAGATGGGGCACAAAGTCAAACTACCTTTGATCTCCCAATCCAGCATACCTTTCCAACTCCATCTTATCATCTGCTATCCCAGTATTATCCTCAGAGTACTTTGCCCAGACACTTGGCACTCCTCAGGATATGTAACATACAGGCCATGGGAAACCCTGCACCAAGTACTCTGTGAAACAGATGCAAGGAGTTTCTGCCACTTGCACCAGGGCCAAACTCTTGAGATCGTTTCTAGAAAGAGGCATGTTCTACTTCTCTCATTTTCTGGTCATTTTTCATCTTTAGAAAACTATGGGGCTGAGGGAAATGAGGGGAAGTTCTTTTGCAAGATGTTAAGACTGTGTTCTGTCTCTCTATAACATCAACAAATCCAGGGCTGTAAATTCAGAAAAGAAAGAATATTCCTTCCAGCAGAATTGATAAAATTTGGACTAGATCTTGATAAAAGTTTCACTGCTAATATATTAGTACAGCAAACCTGAAAGCAATGTGCATTCTTGGCATAGCATTCAGCTTAGTAAGCAGTGAGACTGTGGTCATATTCCATGTTGACTCCTTTTTTCAAGTGAATTCCATATTTCACTCTAAATAGAGTACAGTACAATAATCCAGTCTTGAGCTCACAAAGGTACATGGTATGTTTTATTGAGGTGGAGAGGTTGTGTTTGCCTTTACAGGCAAAGACAGTTCTATTATTTGGAGTTGTAATTGCAAGCTAGGCATGCAGGAGATTCTTAAGATCTTATATCACACCTGAATTGCCACCTGCCACCTCCCAGAGCAAAGTCACACTCCTTCAGTTTTGATGCCGATCTAATATTTGATCAGCATCTCACCTGAACTTTGCAGTTCACTCAAATTGTCTCAGGTGATGTGTAACACATCTGCAGGCAGCTAAAAGTCTTCAGCAGCCTTGCTCATGGGGGTACTCTGTTAGTTAGCTCATTGCACCAGCTGGAGCCAATGGGACAGATATGGAAAGTTTCATCAACATGCTGTGTGCAGGCACCAACTCCCCCAGTTCCATTTTGAGCTAGCTCAGTTGTTTCTTTATTGTGCCTTTAATGTAATTCATTCAGAGCAGGAAATAATCCTCAAGTTAGAAATAAAGTGCTTGACTTTCATGTTTCAAGGGAGGGCTGCTAATTAGCTAAAATTCTCACACCATTTTATTTATATGGAAAGTAAATTTGATTTTGAAACCACTGAGAAGCAATAACCACAGAACTTTATGATGTCACTATTAAAGAGATGTTTTTTCAGGCTTTATTTATGACCTAATTTTATACAAAGCACCTGCAGTGTTGTGGGCATATAGGAATACCAACTAAGTGCAGGGAAATGAGAGGCCATTTGAAAAAGTCATTTGCTCAGTGATCCCCATGGGCTGATTCCAGTAGACGATTCAGGTACTTGTAAACTATGTCCCAGAAACACCAAACAATCAAGTGACTGGATCCCAGTGATGAGACAAAGAAAAAAAAAAAAAGGAAACTTAGAAGTATGATTTAAAATATGTGCACTGAGTAAGTGGTGAAAGCGCATTGACAGGTGACCTAATCTGGCCAAAGGGCTATTCTGTACCACAAAACATCATGTTCTGTATGTAAACTGGGGGGGAGCTGGCAAGAAGGGGCTGCTCATTGCTCAGGGATGAGTTGGGCATAGATCAGTGGGTGGTGCACAATTGCACTGTACATCACTCATTTCTCCTGGGTTTTATTTCTCTCTTTCCTATTCCTTTTCATTATAGACATTTTTAAAATAATAATAATAATTATTAGTATTAGTATTAGTATTATTCACAT
This sequence comes from Cinclus cinclus, assembly GCF_963662255.1. Lineage (NCBI taxonomy): Eukaryota > Metazoa > Chordata > Aves > Passeriformes > Cinclidae > Cinclus > Cinclus cinclus. Next base: position 76,786,628 of record NC_085047.1, read on the forward strand.
ATTAAACTGTTCCTATCTTAAGCCAAGGGCTTTACCTTTTTCCAATTTTCTCTCCCTCCCACCAGGAAGAGGGCAGAGGGGAAGTGAGTAAACAGCTGCGTGGTACTTGGTTACCAGCTGGAATTAAATCATGCCAGTAGCCAAATTGCCTTCTGAGGGGAGAAATATACATTTGAGTCCACTGTCTCTGCTTGAAAATAAGTGCCACCTTGCCATAGAATCTACTCACTTCAGTATATAATACATACTAACAATGGCTCTAAATATACTAACAATGGTTCAACCACTGCCTGACAGAGTAGGGAACATACCCACTGTGCCTACATTTCTAGCTGGCTAGGTTCAGGGCACTCCACCTTCCCCAGTGTGGATTTTAGGGTAGCCTTTGAGACACACCTGGCTTTGTTGAGCAGTGTACTCCAACCAGTCCATCTCTCACTCACCTTTTCAAGTGCAATACTTTGTAATGCTACACTAGAAACAGCCACAGCAGTTCTCATCCAGATGCCTGTAGAAGCTCTTCTGGGGTGACTATGCCTCTTTTCAAGCAGGTCTTGAATTATTTCTTATTTTAGAAAAAGAGGGAAAGCAATTCTTTATGTGGGCAGATTTTGACAGGACAAGGGGGGAACAGATTTAAATTAAAAGAGGAGAAATTTAGATTGGACGTTAAGAAGAAATTCTTCACTGCAGGGATGACAAAACACTGGAAGAGGTTGCTCGGAGAAAATCTGTGGACATCCCATCCCTGGAATTGTCCAAGGCCGAGCGTGATGGGGCTTTGGGCAGCCTGGTTTAGTGGAAGGTGTCCCTGTCAATGGCAGAAGTTTGGAACAAGATGATGTTTAAGGTCCCTTTCAACCCAAACCACACCATGATTCCATTATTCTATTATTTCTGGATAGTTGTATTAAGTAATAGAAGAGAGATTAGTATCTTGATGAAGATTGCTCTCCCTCACACCCTAACTCCAAACCTAGGACCCACTCTCCATTCAGCCATTAGCAGCAGAAGGAATGTAAATGCAAAACATGCGGCTCTGCAGGGTGGTTGTACCATATCTCACAGCTTATTTTGGCTACCAGTAGCCTGTATGTCACACAGACTTCATGGAGTCAGCTTTCCTCTGTGTAAATTCTAAAACAGAGAACAGAGAACCTCTGGGAAGTGAGGTAAATTTCTCACAAGTACAGCATAATCGGAACCATGCAAAACCATCTCTTGATTTTTTAAGATCTTACCGTTGTAACCATTTTGCTCCTTTGGAGCCTAAAAAGTAAACACTGTCTTCAGACACTTCTCTTCTGGAAAGGCTTAAAATCCTTATCCCAGGAGGAAGAACAAGACATCCCCTCATCTCCATTCAGGGCAATGTTCAAAAGTTTTATTTATATATACATCAGCTTAAATCTTGGCTTCAAGTGGTATGACCCAGCTGCAAAAGCTACCAACTCCCAGATGTTTTTTGTTTCCATCTGTATACTTATCTCTGAGAAGACTACCCTGGGTTCAGGGGATGGCAGCCATTATCCATATTCCTTTCCTACATCCAAAGCAATCATTTTAAAGCTGCACAGTCTTTCTCACAAGCCCTTGTCTGGGTCTTGTCTAGGTCATATATTACTACTCCCTATGAAAACTGCAGAGTCTTGCTAGATTGACTATAAAATATCCTCAGGTTGCTGCAGGTTTTTGATTTGTTGCACAGTACTAGATGAAAATCCTTTCAGCTAAGTATGAATAAAGACTCTAGGTTTATATAGCAGCCTTGCAAGAAGAGAAGGTCATCATAACTCTGTCTTCTGAAAAGAAAATGAGGGCTAAAGGAGTGTAATTAAGAATTTTTCTGCAAGTAGAAAGTAAGCTCTATATTCAAACGGTTTGAGGTAGCGATGGCATCCACTGACACTTATCACACATTTGCTGTTGACAGGTATTTGGGGTGGTCCCAGCAGTAATTTTTAAATTTTTAAAAATAAATTTGACACCAGTTGACAAAAAAGGTCCATTATTACTGTTTTAAGAGAAAGGGAATGGACTGTAAATCTTTATCATTGTAAACCTGAGAGAAGCTCTGTGGTCTTCATTGTGAGGATTTGTCATCAGAACCAAGCACAATGTTTAATGTCATGAGAAACACCAAGCAAAGTGTGAAGATCCATCCAGTAACATAAACAGGTAACTAGGGCAAAGTTACTCCTTCCTAGGTAGGCTGGCAGCACAATTCAGGAGAGGCAACAGGACTCCCATCCAGCTGCAGTCCAACCACCCCCATGCAGAAAGTGGAGTGTTTCAGGAGATTTGTGCCTGAGTGTTTCTCAGGATCCGTGGCATCAAGGTTTCTGCCTGGTCACATGGATTTCTCCTACCAGAGATATTTTTTTCCAAGTTCTTTACCCCCTCCTTGTCCTAACACTCTTCTTACACAGAGAGACAATCTCAGATACATCAAAGAATAAATATTGCAGATTTGAGCTGGATTTATTTTTTTATAGCTGCTGTCACCAGCTGTGTTTGCTGTATAATCTGCTGGCCACAACCACCGCTCTGCTGAGCTACTTTTGCCCACCGACTCCCCACAGGGCTTCAGTTCTTTTAGAATTGAATCATTTCCAACAAGATTTTCATATAAGCTTTTCCAAGAAATGAGAAATTTCCCTTGCCCCCTTAACAAAAATTAGAAAGCAGCAAACTGACAGCCCTTCTAACAAGGACAGTCTCATCCTACTGATTAATGCAGCATATGGCAGATATTGAGGTGCATTTGTCTTGGCCTGACTGCCAATGTTTCTAAATGCACAGGCTGTGGCTCTTTTTCATCCCCTATATACCTCAATTGTCACTAAAGAAATAACACACCTTGTCTTGTCTAGAAGCCCGCAGACACACTAACACTGCTCAGAGAACTCTCTCCAATCCCTGCAAGAAATGCTTTCCACACACTCTCTTCATTCTTCTAAGGCCTCCAAGAAGTAGCTTACACAGAGTATAGAAAATTGTCGACTTTTCATGTCTCTAAAGCTCCTGCATGGTAGAATTTTCCAGAAAATATTACCAGCACACAGTAAATTTATTTCATTCATATATGGAGCTAAAATGTAGAGAATAAGTTAGGTTTTTTTTTAATTTCTGTTCAAATTTAATTTCTAGTTACAAAAGACAAGATGATTGTTATTATCATTCCCATGCAAAGATTAAGGCATGGTATTACTCCAGCAGCACATATAAACCCAGAAAACTCCTTCCATACCATATTTTTTTATCATCACCATGGCTACATAGAGTCTTTAATGGTTATTCAGCTATTTGGCTCTGTGAATTTGTGTACTGGACCTCCTTCTCAGAATCCCTTCAGAATTTTGTCATACAAAATTGTCAGAACATTTCTGAGATGCTCTTTTCATTCTGTGCATTTTCACTCTGCAATAAGTATGCTTGTATCCAGTTTTAGATAACAATGTCAAGTAATATCTGTTCCTTTAGTTTTTGTATGGCTATTTAAGGTTCCCCACATGGAGAGTGTGGTCTTTCCTCTAAAAGGATATAATGGACTATATCCTTCTCATCTGTTCCTGGTGTCAATCCTATCCAATATTGTTCTCCACAGAAACAAAGGGAGGAGTATATTTTACGTTTCAGACTCTAAGTACTTTGATTGACCATTTGAGATTATGAATAAGCACTAAGTAATTCTTCTGTTAGGTTAGGAAGTTTAGCTTGGAGCTCTTGTCCTCAAAGGTGTACATTTTCAGATAAATATAAATGGTTTTGGTATTATTTGTGTAAACATCTACACTTGTATCAGCTGGTACTTGTGGCCCAGGTGTATTTCCTAAGACCTGGAATTGGTTTAGTATCTAAGAGTCATTGTAAGGACTAATAGCAATCAACAAACAGATTCTTTTACACTTTTCCCTCATGATAAATGAAAAGTGTGCAAAACTCTAGAAGGCATTGGAGCAAAGCTTAATCCTTGGACACTATGCATATATTAACCTCTACAAAGACTTTGATCAAACCCTTAAATGTCATCAGCCCCCTTCCTGTTTCTTCCGGGCCATATAACATCACACACATCACAAGAATTGACCTTTATTGTTTGCAGGCATGCCCGAGGATATTTACATCATCCACACACAGCCCAGAAATACCAGTCTCTGCTCCTTACAAGATTTAAAGGACTGACGGTGCATGGAAAGCAGAATTATTGCATACCCATACAATAATTTAGATTAGAAGGAGCTCCTGGAGGTCATCTGGCTCACGCCTGTCACCTCTTCACATCTTCATTTGGTTCAAAGCAGGGACAACTTCAAAGACGGGTCTATCTTCAAGTCACATCAGGTTGTGCAGGAGCTTGCCTACATCAGGTCTGTTCCTACCAGGATAGAGAACCCAATTGGTTGGACATGTGAAAGAGCAGAAATTCCCCACAGCAGCATTTCAGTATCTAGCACAAGCAGCTTTCCCAACTTGTCCATCAAAAACAACATATTATGGACTAAAGCAAAACCAAACAACCACCCCCTAAGTTTCATGCTGAAGCCACTGCTTTGATACAAGTATATGCTCTAAGAGCACTCTATAAATGATGTCTCTGCTGCCCACAGAGAACAGCAGCTGGAAATCTCCAAAAGCATTTTCTCCACAGGACATGAATGGAAGACATGAATTTTGATTATTCTGTTCCTTTTTTCAGAGGTGGGGGGTGTCTACCCATGAGCTCATCAGGAGACAGCACAAGCACGATATGTCAGATTTTGCTCAGAGGGCATCAGAGACAGAACGCCTTTGTAATGAATGTCCAGGTCAATTCATATCTGCATCCCCAGTGGTTTCCATACTGCTGAGGGCTCTGAGAAAAAATAATGGGAGATAACAGCTAGTTCCTCCATTGTGTAGCTCTAAACCATCTTGCCTACAAAGTGCCTAATTCTTCAGTGGGCCCTATGGGGTTCCAAAATACACCTCATCTGCTTCCAAATGGAAATGCAAGAGAGCCAATTCCCATTCAAATTGTTTCATCTTTAAAGAAAAAGAACAAGGAACCTGCTTCACTCACTGCTCTTTGTAGATGACACCTCTGTCATTCTCCCCTGCCAAGCAGGCATTTCTGGGACACATCTCACATGGGCAAGTGCATTTGCATCCCTGTGTGCCGAGCAAAATGCACACAGAGGTAACACATGTCAAAGACCTTCAAATACTGAACACATAACTAACTTTCCTCTCAGTGCACCACATGATTGAGTCCTAATTGAGCATCACATTCCTCCTGGATGCAAAAGCAAACCATTTTGGACAAATGAGTCAAAAAGCCAAAATAAAAACCAGTCAGATAGCTCAAGCACGCCTGACAGAGCTATTTAAAGGATTCTGACCATTAGCTATCACTTAGATTATGTCACTTTTTCACACTGACATGAAAGGTGGCAGAGGAGCTATTTTCTCAGACTCTTGCTTCTTCACAAAAGGAGACAAACATCAGGCACAAAATATTCGGAAAAAATGTTATCTGTCTTTGTTACCATTTCATCTTCACCTGACTCTAATGTTATTATCTGGAATGGTGAGGGTTCATATCTGAAGAGCCAAACATTATTTTTAAGGCTTTCAAGGAATAGTCTGAATACAAAAAAGATATGTCTACATACGGATGAATACACTGGTCTTTAATGCTTTATCCCCGTATATATTTTGCTGGTGCAACAAAAAGACTTAGACCCAGGTATTTATATATCTATCTATATCTATCTATATCTATATCTATATCTATATCTATATCTATATCTGTATCTGTATCTATATCTATCTATATATCTATATATGGATTAGATATATATATAGATAGATTATATAGACATAGACATAGACATAGACATAGACATAGACATAGACATAGACATAGACATAGACATATATAGCATCTTTCCAATATTTATGTTTTATGGTTTTATGTATACCTGCCAGCAAGCTTGTGAACATCTTAGGCTTACTTCCTTTTCTGTTATCCAAAAAAAAATGCTGTGTTTCAAACCAGTGATAATCTGTATAGTTCAAAGCCTAGTTTTATGAAAAGTTAGGGAATGACATTTGAGGCTGACTTTGTAAGAAATTAAGCCATTCCTCAGAGTATCGTGTTATCTATCTTCCTTCATATACATGCACACAAAATTCCTCACAGTAATTCCTTTCCTTATAATTAAAAGAAGGACAAATACAAAGAAAAGTCTCTCACACATCCAACCAAATGAGTTCTCTTTCCAATTAAACAATTCAAGGACTGCTGTTTTCACTGCCATAGGAAAGAGGGGAGTTCCCATACAAACCTCCAACTAATTCTAACTGCAAGGTAGTCAGGGGGCTGGAGCAGATGGCATACAAGGAAGGCAGAGAAGTGGTGTTCAGGCTGAAGAGGTGAAAGAAAAAGACAGAATCTTATTGCTGCCTTCAACTGCCTGATGAAAGGTTACCAAGAATATGGAGCCATATTCTCATTTTGGCTCCATGGCCAAAGAATGACAGGCAGTGGACACAAGCAGAAGTACAGGAAAATCTAACTAGATTTTAGTTTTTGTTGTTGTTGGGGGTTTTTTTCTATTTTTTTGGGGGGGGAGGTTGTTGTTTTGTTTTGTTTTGTGCAATGAAGGTGTCTGAGTATCAGAACAGACTTTTGAGACAGTTTGTAGTACCTTCCTTTTCTGGAGTTATTCGAGACCTGATGTAGGCAAGGTCCTGCACAACCTGATGTGACTTGAAGATAGACCCGTCTTTGAAGTTGTCCCTGCTTTGAACCAAATGAAGATGTGAAGAGGTGACAGGCGTGAGCCAGATGACCTCCAGGAGCTCCTTCTAATCTAAATTATTGTATGGGTATGCAATAATTCTGCTTTCCATGCACCGTCAGTCCTTTAGATCTTGTAAGGAGCAGAGACTGGTATTTCTGGGCTGTGTGTGGATGATGTAAATATCCTCGGGCATGCCTGCAAACAATAAAGGTCAATTCTTGTGATGTGTGTGATGTTATATGGCCCGGAAGAAACAGGAAGGGGGCTGATGACATTTAAGGGTTTGATCAAAGTCTTTGTAGAGGTTAATATATGCATAGTGTCCAAGGATTAAGCTTTGCTTCAATGCCTTTTAGAGATTTTAAAAACAAATCACTTCCCTTATTTGACTCTTGGCTGAAGCTCCTCTTTAACTGAGGTTGTGTCCTCTCCCTCTCTCAATTTATATTCTTTCTTTTCTTCTCAAACAATGAGGTATTAAAGTCTTCATTTTCAAAAAATAAATGTTTATTCTTTTTGTAATTAAGCTCATCAGTGCTGCTCAATGGAAACACCAGTGAAACAACTTGAATGACAGTTTTGGGGCTATGTGTATCTATCTGTTCAATAGGACATGGCCCAGTGCCAGTAGCAATCTGCCAATGAATTTTGAATCAGATCTTGTGGAGCTAGATGCAAAAAGAGTGGACACACTGAGTGAGCCCAGAGCTGAATCCAAATCTTTGAGTCAAGCATTAGCATTACTTATATCTGGGGAAAGATTTGTGCCTCATGGTGAGACATGCCAGAAGTTCCAGAATTTAAACCAACAGTCTGCAAGCTTAGTCACAGAAACATGTAAAACAATTCCATTTAGAATTTTTTCAGCAATGTGTTTCTAAGGAAGAAAAATTACCCATGGGAAAGTAAACTTTAGCAGCTATTCGTTGGCTGAAAATATCTGGGAACCACTAGCTAGAAATAGCCAGTCATTGCTTAGGGCAGGCTAACATTTTAGATTTTTACTTCCTTGGCATATTTGGCATTTTACAAATCAGCACCAGGAAGCACCTCCTTATAACCTGGATCATATATTTATATATGTTCACCATAACATCACCTTGAACTACTAGCAGATGTTGTCTTCCAAAATGGACATCAAGCATGACAAAGCTCATTATGACAGCATTCACAGGCACATGGAAAGTGTAAGTTTAATTCCTTTCCCCAGCTGATAAGACTGCAACCTCCCATCTTCCTAGAAAGGGGCTTATCCATCACCTGTCGTCCATCCTGATACAGAACATCCTCCTTGATGAACTCTATAGCATGAAGGAAACATGTTGAAACATCTTGGAATAAAGTGTGGGAGTGTGAATGAGCCTGGCTGTGAAGTTCAGTGATTCAAATCTCCCATCCCTCCCAGTTAGCATTTAAGGTGACTTACACTCCTTTCACTTTCCAACTGTTGTTTGGTCATTGGTCTCTGTGCCAACAGCTTGGTTTGCACTTGATGTAAGAACTGAGAGCTTGAGCACTTGGACAATCCTTGAAAGCAGATTCCACATACTTTATTATCACCCCTTTTACATGTAGTATGGGGAAATACATCACAGCAAGAGAGAAAAATCCAAGTTTCTTTTACTGTTCATCAATGGAACACCAATTGTTTCAATGTTGTAATTAAAGGATATTAAAACTTGCCAATAAAGTTTCTTATTTGTTTGGGATTGAAAGGCAGATTAAATATGTTACTAAACTGAATGCATCATCAGTGTTGTCTATTCTGTTAGAACTAATGATAGGCAGAAAAGATACAAAAGCGTGGCATAAAAATTATATTGTCCGTTTTTGACAAATTGTAGCTTTATGGTTACTGTCATTTTGGAATGCCTTCAGGTTGAGGAACACTAAGATGAGGTCATTTAGATATTATTGACTCTGCCATTCTGGCATCAGTCATAAGTATTTAATGCATTTAACCCTCCATGAGGAGCTTTGAACTATAAAAGGCACTCTGTAATAAGGACAGCCTGCTGTTTTATAGCAGTGACACCAGATGTGTGATCCCTTTCATGGCTGTCTCTACTGCCACTGGAACTTCTGTGGTTCTCATGGTGCATGGAACAGCACTTTCATTGAAGACAATGAAACTATACCCGTATTAGGATATGGCAAGCATCTTTATATTTGACTATATATTTGAACTCATTCTAGCTCGATTGGACCATCTTTTGTGGAGTGATGTTAATAGACTTTGGAATCAGTGAGCAAACTAACAAATTATTGCTCCAGGTAAACAGGAGGTGCAGAATACATATTAATACAAGACATGACATTCCTTTACTAGAGCCCACAGTTAGGGCAATAACACTATACTCAGCTTTTTTCAGCAAACAGCCTTGTTTTTCAGCAGGCCTGAGCATTGACTCTTACAGTGATTTTGCAGGAAGCCTTTGCTCATTCATCCGAAGTGTGCAAATGTGGACATAGCACATTAACTCAGACACCCTCTTAAAACAAACCTGGGCATAATGTTCACAAATCAAACTGTACATAGAGAAAGAAACCTAGAGCCTAACATTAAGCTCAATGAGTTCAGTATAAAAATTTCCATTCATCTTGTTAGGTTTTGGGTGAGGCACAATGAAGATTCAGTAGGTGTTCAGAGCATGAAGTCAGTTTTGAACTTCTTGTGGTCTAAGTGTAAACCCCAAAGCACAAACAAAAAAGCTAAATACATTCAGTTCACTAAGATATTTTTTTCATACCACTAGCCTTTCCAATTTAAAATATACCAGCAATGAAGTTTTCATCCCAGTTCGCCTGAAGTAGGATTTTTTTACCATTTACAATTTCCAACTCTCTGTGAACTTCATAGTTCCAGCTTTCCTAATTGTGTCCATCTGTAGTCTGTACCCAGCCTGCAGACCATCTCTTCTGAGTTACTGGCAAAGAAGCACTTCTCAGATGCTGTTCATCAGTGTCAGAAAAGCATGAGATACAGAGGTGTGGGATATTTGAGCATTTAGAAAGCACCTAGCTTTTCCACTGTCAGAGCTCAATGCATTTGCTTACATATGGGACCTACTGCCATTTGTAATTATGTAGATCATGTGAGACACCTGCACCTGGCACAAGGTTTGTGTCACAGCAGTGCTTCAGTGTGATAGCAGCCATGCACCCTTCTGAAATCACAGCTGACACCCAGGTAGAGTTCTCTGGGGCACCTCCAACAGTAATGGCAACATTTGGGCAACTAGATCACATCTACCAAGTTAGGCAAAGGAGTTTCCAAATGTATTGCAAATATCAGCCTGGAGTGCCTGTTAGGGTATATTGATGCCACTAAACAGAGAACAGGTTAGGATATAATCCTGGAATTTTGAGGCTATGCAAACTGTGCCTTGTTCACACTGATGAGGATTCATTTCCACAGAAGCAAACTGCCTGCACCCACAGACCACACCACTTGGCGGATCATGCATTGTGTTGCTGTTTTCTTGTCATTGGAAATACTGATTTTGTGTGTGTGTTTCCAGTTTAAACAGTCTGAAATAATGTGAGAGATGTGCATGATCCATCCGTGTGCCAGCACTGAACTGAGCGTGTGTGTCATTGTGTCCTTGAACTTGGCAGGAAAGATGTATGCTGATGCAAGAGAAGGCAAAGCCTGAAAGGGTAGCATTAGAGCACTGTACTGAGCATAGGGTATCAAAAATACGCAGTCTCATGTGCAATGCCTGCTGGGAACCATCTCTGGAATGAACTGTCCACCGAGCCATGGCAGGACATTGTAATGGAGAAAGCACTTAGAGTGACTGAGCACAGTTCCAGGGAACATGTTGACAATTTAGCACCATGAACCACCTGAGGTCCCATGCTTGTGCTATTTCCTATTTTTATGAAGTAATGTAGATCTATCTTCAGTGTCTACTGGTTAGTATTATTGATACTAGGGTTAAAAATGTATGCTTATGCAAACATAATTACATTTATAACTCTTCGAATATAGAAGAAATACCAATTAGAGTGTGCTTGAAATTTTGGTAATATTTTATCCTGGACTTTGTCCAGGTTCAACAGAAGGACTGGGGTGAGCAATTCTGCACAGTCTTCCTGGAACTTAGCATGCCAATTTCCTTGGCAGACCTTATGAAGCACCACATTCAACAGCACTCCTGCCTAAGATGTGTGAGATTGGTGTATCCATTGATGAAACCTACACCTCATGGAGAGTAGATGGTCTGTGGATAATGTGTATGCCCCTCAAAAACAAGAGTCAGTGAGAATTAAGCACTTAATACTGGCTAAAAATCTGTTCCTGGCTCCAATAACACTAATCTAAATGAGTATTATGATGCACTACTACTTTAATTTTCAGCAGCCTTCCTGTTGTGGAAGTGAGAGTGCTCTGGGGAAGCAAATCATCAGGACATTGATTTAATATCAGTTTTGATTTAAGTTTCTTGGAACACAGTGGGTTATGCTGACTCTCAGCCTGTGTGTGCTGTTATTTGGATTCTGGATAAACAAAACAGTGTTCATTAGAAAGACATTAGTACTTTTGAGTTCTCAGGGCAGGAGGAAGAGCGAATATGCTTTATATTTGCTGTCATTTTTTAAATTTTGACACTGAAAATCATAGGTAATTTATATGCAATGTATTTCTATATCAGCTCAAAATACACTTCATGAATATTACTGCTGGTAGAGGAGTCATGCTTTCATATGGCTTTGCTGTTCATAAACAAGTTTTCTTTTCACAAGTGAATACACAGATCATTTTGTGATTACTGTATTGCAAGCTTCCCACAAACCTGAGTATCTGTGCCTTTCACAGTATCATTACTTTTCTTGTGGATGAAGCATCTCATCCACATGTCTGCAGGATGTCAGTATGTATTGTGAGTATTTTGCTTGTTATGAGGACATATCTCTTGGATTTTCTAGGATGCATTAGTCCCAAGTATGGATTACTACTATTTTTTTTGAATAGTACTTTTTTCTTTGCTGAGGTAAACACATAGAAATCATCTGTCTTATGAGAGAAAGTAGCTTAGCTTGTTGTCCCTAAGGACTACAACCAGAGCTATCTGCTCCAGTATTGTGTTGGGAAAATTCTGTTTGTGATGAAAATAACATTGGTCTGAGCTGTAATGCAAGCTACTACTCATTATATTCAAGCAAGACCAACTCTTGGTGTTTGGAGTCAAATTAATGCAAAGAGGAATGATTTCAACATACTATGAATTTAGTCTGTACAAAATAATTTTCTTCTTCATTGCACAGGGTTATATGTATCCATTGTACATTCATCAAAAGGAATTTTTAGTTCTATTCCTACAGTTGTCAGGAATGTCTTTCTTTCTGTAATTGAATTTATTTACAGTTTGCTTGCTGGACTCACTTGAGCTGGCCCTGTGCATTGTTTGACCTGTCCCTATTATTATAACATCTTGTTTCTCTTTTTGGTAAGAATACTCTGTGGATTTTTCATAAATCCATGTTATCCTTATGGGAGGTTGTTCAATCTGTTTTTTCCGGGTTTGTTTTTTTTTTAAATGTTTTCTACTCACTGAATTCCTTTGGAATTTCAAAGAAAAATAAAGATCCTAGCACTGATACCTCACTGTTGCCTGATTCAAAAGGAAATATTGACTCATCTACAAACAGTCCCAAGAATCTGAATCCAAATCAACCTAGGCAGCATCACTGAATCTAGCTTGTCAAGTTTTTAAAAAATAATGAAGTATAGAGATTTAATTTGCTTTTGTTTTGCAGTGAAAATATTTCTGAGAAAGTCATTCCAAGGTAGCAACTGTGACCAACATAGTGTTTTGGAAAAGCAGTTAACAGAAATATCACCAAGATTATGCTGCTCTGAAATTCTCTTTCAACTACTTTTTCATGATTACAGCATGATCATCCAATGAATTGTTATGAAAAGAGACACTTAGAAAATGTATTGTGTGCACTAAGGTTTGTGTTGCTCCTGGAAGAGTTTAAAAGTAGGATTTTCAGTGGATGTAGCTTCCAGCCATATTCAAGGGCACCTTGATTTTACTGTAAGCAGTGCCCCAGTGTATACTCATAGGGTTATTTCTGTTCTTTGGGGAGAAAATCAGGCTACAAATGCACACATACTTCATGGCAGAATATCTGTCTAGAGAGAGGAAAGCAGATATATGTATAAGGGTAAAAATCCCAAATATAGCCTCTAATAGGTGTGATAATTATTTTCAGGAGAAAGTGATAAGATGCAGTTTAAATCCATGGGGCACATTGTTCCAATGAACGTGCAGTGTATTTATTAGGGTACTCCAAGGATTTATAGCTGTTCCAAAGAAGTACATCTGCTCTATGACTACAGGCAACTTTAGTTTCTAGGGAAAGTTTCTCAAAACTTTTTAAAATATGCTTTAACCTCTTGCATGCCAACTTGACATACCTAAAAGTGAGGTGCCTCACACAGCCTGCACAGGAAAAGGCTGAACGACAGCATCCATCCATCTGCTGCAGATTCTTAGACTGGGCTAAACCTCTGGCTTGGCACCAGCTTCAAACTGTCAAGACGCAAGTATACACCTCCTAAAATTTTTGCAATTCTTGGTTTCTGGGATAGGAAATCAGGGTAGAAAGGCCGGATGAAATTCCAGTTTTTCCTGTAGTATCTGATTTAGACGATTTCAGCATGCAGTAGCAGTTAGGTATAGGGGAGTACATGTCTGTGTACACATATGGAATGATCTCCTGCTCCTGAAAAATGGGTATACATGGTGAAATAGCCCAACAAAAAACCATATCTACATTGCACAGCCCTACAGGCTTTAACCCAACAAATCTCCTGCCCTTTAGCTATGTTCACCCTAGCAGGCTTATAGTGTGGAATGCCAAGGAAGAGTCTCTTAAGCCACCTTGCATCCCTGTATGCTCAGGTGTTCACAGACCAAAGCTGGAGCTATTACAGCCCTGGGAGCTGGTCACCAGAGCACAACCTCCTCGTTGCCCCAGCCACGCAGGACAGACTGAGTCAACAGAGACAGTGGAAGAAGATGTGATGCACAAAGGAAGAAGAAAATGAGATAGAGATAAAATTGAAAAAGATAAAGGAAAAAAATATCCCAGTAAAATAAGAAGTAATGAATTTTTCATTACATTCCAATACAAGTTATTACCACTGTGACAAAAAATTTGAACTTCATCACCTCATAGCTGCTGAATAACTTGTCCTCCTCATATGTGCCCATTTGTGGCTCAAGATGTGAACCAGAGAGAATGAAACTGCTTGCTTGATATTTAGGGCAGGGTAGTCAACAACTATTTGCTCTGCTGGCAAATGACCTGTAGGTCAGGCCGTTGCTCAGAAATATCACAGGAGGATGTTGCCATTCAGAGTGCTGACTCAGGGAGAGCAGGAATGCCAAATGAATGAACAATCATCATGGTATTTTGTTTAGCATGGAAAACTCAATTAGAATTCTGTACTTCTGCTTCTTGCTCTTCCTTGTGGCAATCTTTTTACACAACAGCAAGATGTTAACAGTGCAGAATAAAAGGCATGCTAATAAGTATAATTTTTCTTTTCTTTTTTCTTTCCCTGAACACTGCATTTACTTCACATTCTTTATTTCATTTTACATAACAATTAAATAAAGAAAAGCTAGTACTGGGCTGTTTCTTTCTACAGGGAATTTAAATTTTTCAAGCCACTCCTCTCTGAGTGTTTGTATATTTGAGAGCAATTGTACATTTGCTCCCTTTCCTCCACAAACACCTGGTCCTCTCTAGGAACTGCTCTTCTTGTATGCAAGGACGTAAGAGCAGTGAATAGCAGTGGAGCAGTCCATCTGAAACCCATTTTCATCTGTTTTTTCTCTTTTTTATCCCAAGTATTATCTTATTCATTATAAAATATTTCTGTTCTTCTATTATATCTTTTCCTTTTCTTTTTTACTTTCTTCCAAATTCCCTGTGTCTACAGTTATTGGCTTTGATGGACAGACAATATATGATAGCCTGAGACATGTTTGATAGAATATTACTTTGGCCTGCATAAATTACTGTCAGGGAATTTTCAAGGAAGTACTGAAATAAATTTGCAGTGACTCAAAAATGTGTTATAAATTATAACATAATCCCCACCGCTGAATGAATTTTTGCTTAAAACAATTAAGTGAGTTTTTACTTTAGGTTAATTCTCATAAATTTCCTTATAGTTTAACTTCTCACACTGCTCTCACTCCCTTGGAGGAAAATATTTTACGAAGGAAATTTTCCTTCTCCCTTGCCAAAATTCATATTTCTTTTCTGTCAAGCTTGTGTCTCTACTCTCCCAGGCAATTCAGAGATGGCAAGGTTTGGTCTTTCCTCACATGCTTTTATCAACTCCTACAGGGGCTAACTAGGATCCTTCTACATTGTGCCACTACCTTCCTGATCCTTTTCTACTCCAAGTCACCAAATCCCAGCTTTTCAAATTGCATTCCTGAAATACTCCAGTTAAGAGGATAAGAAATGAAAGAGTTTGTGAAACTCAGGATCCTTATGGGATCTTGAAAATATTCTTCAGGCAGTGGCCTATATTTTATGCATTCAGAATCAATGGTAGCTTTGACTCAGTAAGAGTAATCTCTTCTGTCTGCTGAAAAGCTCCTGACTGGAAAATAACTAAAATAGACAGAAAATGTGAATGTTTCTATTATTATCTTGAGCTCCTTTACGACACTACCCTGTGTAAGGCTGTATATTTTTTTTTTTCCATTTTGAGTTTTTTTCTACACTGTGAAGAACTCTGGAGTTATTTTTATAGACAAAATTGCAAATTTTCCAGATTTTTCACTCCCAATCCTCTGAAACTGCTTTTCTTAAAACCTGCGGTCTTCACTCTTACAGTAAAACAAATCAATTTTCCATTTTTGTGACTATTACTAAATCCCCCAAAACATGGATTTCAAAGCTTCTAGATTTTGGAGACAAATAAACCTCAGCACTCATTACTTTCATGATATCATCATTTTTATGATAGACCGTGGGAACGCAACCTGCGACCACCAAACGCCTGGCGCGGCTGAAAAGCATCAGCGGACAAAGGTGGGGTAGGCACTTCGGGAAAAAAAAAAAAAAAAAAAAAACAAGCCAAGCAAATACCAGTGCACAGCTGCCTCCGTCATGAGGGGGCTGACACAGGAGCTGATCTGCTTTAAGCTCCTGTGTGCGAGGAGCGAGCATCGATCTTCTGTCCAACTCCTTGCTTCCATCAGGAGCGGAAAGCGGCGGGAGGCTGCCTGCCAGCTGTGGGCAGCTCTGCTGCTCGGCCGTACCTGTTTGTTCTCAGACACAGATGAGAGGAGCAGGCAGGATTGCCTGGGCTTCGAGGGAAGAATGAGACAAGAATATTTTACTGCTCTTTGTGATGTGACTCACTAGCTATCCGTTGCAGATTGATTGCTTTGGGTCCTGTAGCTTTCCCTGCACCACCCACCCTGCCCTCACTGCCCACGTAAGACGATGCAGAACAAATGCATTCCCATTTCCAATTTGTATTTGGAAATATTCCAGTGACAACACCCTTGTCCCAGCAGCCTGTCCTCCCTCTACAGTCCCTGTGGTGCTGGAACCTCTTGTATTAGCACTAAAGGGAAGGGGAAGGTGCAAGCACAGAACCTGTGCTCAGTACCTGTGGAGGGGAAAAAAAAAACAACATATATATATATATATATATATATATATGTGTGTATATAAAGACAAAATCGAGTTTACACACACAGCTTCTTCTTGACTCAGGCCTCTTCTCTTGGCAGCATCCAGAAAGCGGTGTGTCCCCCTCAGCAGTGTGGTGACATAGTTCCCTCCCAGTGTGGTGACATTGTGGTGGCAGGGAGACGGATGGCAAGCTACAAAGCCTGCCCAAGAGCCACAACAAATACTTGAGCAGTAACACCAAGTCTAGCTGCATGCTGTGCTTACCTGCTTGATTTAAATACAGCTTGAATTGTGCTATATTATTACTACTGTTAGGTACGCATGTCCAGAGAAGGGGGGGGAGACTTTTTACGTGATGCAGTATTCAAGAAGGGAAAATAGAGTTTTTCATTGTAAGGAAGGTACCAGAGATGCAGCGGAATGCTTTGCTTACCCAGTGACTCTCTGATTTCAAGTAATTTGCTTGGTATATTATTATTTTTCATCTCTATGGGGTATTCCTTTCTTCTCTTCATTTTCCTATGTGGAATAAAAACTCTTTGGGACAGAGAGCTCATTCAAATTCACAGAGTATGCCTCAAGCACTGTAAACTGCACTCATTCTTATCCATCAGTGTTTGCTCTTTAAATTGTCCAGATTAGATTTCACAAATGGTTTTGCAGTGTATTGAATTTATGGCAGAGGTGAGCTGTGCACCTTGAATTCATACAGCTCACAAGTCACAGAGCTCAGAGGGAGGACTCCAGATATCTGCTTCAAAGAGAACCAAAAAAGGGGTTCATTTCCTGATTCAGGATTAGATTGGGCACCAATTTGAAAGAATATCTAAATCCATGACTTTCCACCCAGCCATGGCAGAAAACAGGGAATCGATTAGTCTCATAGCTTCTTTTGCTGCGTTAGGACAAAATCTTATGAGAACACCCCATTGTTTTGCAAAACTTCAATCTGGACTTAAATTTTGTCCCTCTTTTAGACTGAGTCTTGAACACCAGCAGTAGCTGGACCCACACCCAACCTCTACATTTCCTGTCTGCATCTGCATCTGAGTCCCTGGCAGCCCTGGGGAAGCTGTGTGCAGCTGTTCTGTGAGGATTCAGTGATTGGGGTACTTAACCCTATAGTGAAAGGACATGAGTGCAACTGCACCTCAGCTCCCTGCTTAGTAGGAAGGCAGTGAAAGCCAATAGTATATTGACATAGCAGACTGACACTGCAAGGCTCTCTGACTCTGATTGTTTTCCTGATAAGCACTTTCCCTGCTGAGCCTACTCGCCCTGCCAGAAATATCTTTTTACATAACTTTGTGTCTCTGAAAACATTACCTTTTTTCATTCTCAATATTTTGTGATTTTCACTTAGAACTTAGATGTTTTAACAATTTGTATTTGCATGTGATTTAACACCAATTCGTTGATAACTTTCTCATCTCCAAAACAACTCTGAAAATGAAATTGTGGCATCTTCCTTGGAGAGTCTGGAAAGAAAATTTGGCAAAAAAAAGGAAAAAATACAAAATTAAATATCACTACAATGAGCATATGCAATGACACAAAGCCTTTATGTTGACTTTTAATTTTTTCCTGACTGTATATATTCACCACTTGCAATAATGCAGATTTGTATGTATTTGGATTAGAATAATCCAGAAGGAAGGCCATTGAAACCAAGCTTCAGAAGAGAATGTCTGGCAACCAGAAGTGTTAGGGGAGGGAAATCTAGCAGGCATTACTTTTGGATGGAATAAATCACAATGTTAGAACAAGCAGGAGTTTGCATGGTATGGCTGCAGGTTTGGGGTGTTCCCATAGACCTGGAGGGATAAGAGGGCCTGAAAAGTTTGGCTTTGAATCGTTGGGAGTCCACTGAGAACTTCTTCAGTTTGGAAAGCAAAGGAGCTGTGTGAGGAAGCAACTACTAGAATAAGTGATGTTAAATGTAAGGCTACTTGAAGTATGAAGTGCAATTATCCTTGCTCTGTTATGAAAGCACATACCCCAGCTCTTTCTGCCCTTTGAAATAGTACACTTCTCACAGCTCTTGGGAGGCTTCAGCTATTTTTCTGCTGTAACACATGCAGTTCCTTTTAAACCCTTGAGTTTCAAGAGAAGAAACAGCCACTACACTACAGATAACAGATGAACATTTCCAGGACAAATGAAAGTCTATATAAGCTTCAAATGCTCTATTAGTAATTGTTTACATTAGCTATTAACATTTTTGCTTGTAGAAATGAAGGACTGTTCAGAAAGAATCAGTGCTTTATTGTACTTGCCACAGAAAAGCCTCTGGCATTTTATCTTTAAGATTCCAACATATTTCTGTTGCTGCTTTTATACTTATCTGCAGTAAAAAGCTGATTCTTCCGAGTGCTTTGGATTTGCTTGAATCCGATTTATAGACCAGCTTTTTAGCACTGCTTCTAGGTATTGCAGGGAAGGGGAAAGCTGCTTCAGGTCCTACAGATTTCCATTCCAGGAAAACTGATGTTTCCAGTACCTTCTACCTTCCAAAAGCAATGTTTTTATTTATGGAGGGTCAAAGTGTAGAGTTTAAAGGGACACATTTATGGAAAGGACATTTAAGCCAGGATGTTCCACCACTGAACAGCCTTCTGCCCTTTGTCTCTCCCCAGCCAAAATGAATGTTGAATATGGGAGGAGTTTTGTGTCAGGCTCTACCTGCCTGTAAGCAAAAATATCAGTGTTTTTATTTAAAAAGAAAGGTCCATATGATGATGTGGGACAACGTTGCGCTCTCTGCAGGGCTGTGAAGACTGCTGAAGGTAGGATCTCCAGATGAGGGTTAAAACACAGAAAGGTAGCAATGCCACAGGCACATGCCCTCTTTACTTGTACTCTTTTGGAGTACAAGGCAGTCAGCTCTGAGCAGTGACTGTCTAGCCCCTACTTGAGCAATGCCACCTGCCCCTGGAGCACAACGTGACACCAGCATTTCCAGGCCACAGATGGCAAGGAGCCTTCTGCGAGATCGTGTCAGCCCTCATGCAGACCCGCAAATTATTTTCTTGAAAAAACATGCAGTAGGCAACCTGGATTGTTTTAAAATGTATGTTTCAGGTCAAAGCTCAGTGAAACACAATTCAACTAGGTCATCCAAGACAGCACCCTGGGCAGTCGTATATAAATCACAAATTACAAGAGACTTGCCCTGTTCACTGCAGGTGTCTCAAATGGCACTAGAAACTTAGGTGAGTCAGTGTTGGGTTTCTGGGGATTGTGATGTGAATGTAGATACAGAAGTGTAGGAGTGTTAGTGTGAAAGCTGAATGCACCTTAACTCTCTGAACTTATATATGTGTTATTCTGAGAATTCAGTAAGGTTAATAGCCATTCTTTACTGTTATTAAAGTCCTTAACTTTTTTTTTTTTGTCAAAGAGGTAATAGCTCTCAGGGATAATGACAGCAAAATATCCTTTCATTTTACTTTAAAATACTCTGATGAGAAAAGTCTTGCTTTGTAAAGTCATCTGGCTCATTTGTTTCATTTCACAAATTTCCCAGACACTCATTTGTGCTTTATAACTGGGATTCTGCATTAGTTCTTGATTAGAAGAGCTGTCATCTGCTTTTCTGCACATTCAGAAGCATGAATCATGAGCAGGCAGTTATTGGTAAAGCTCCGGATCATTTAAAGTCACAAAGTCGGAGGGAAAAAAAAAAAAAAAAAAAAAAAAAAAAAAAAGTGGAAAACCAAAAAGCATTTGTTGAGCAAGAAGGCCTGGGTGAATTCTCAGAACTTCTCTGCCCTGAGAAAGTATCAATAACCATAAATTTCACAGCCCCCTTTTTAGAACCGCAGCCTTAATGTTTTGTAGGGAAAATAAAGCTTTGGTTAACCTTGGCACTGGCAGACCTCATTAAAATAACAGCCTGTCACTTTCGAGTTTAAAATAACAGGGTTGTCAGTTTTATATTCAGCGGAACAATCTACGGTCTTATTCTCTGGGAAACACAGCGGGTGTGCTGAGTGGGGCTGGCAGCAGAGTAAAGACTGAGCAACACTGCCATCTCGAGGGCCCCCCAAATCCAGGGTGCTCCCCGGCAGCTGGGACAACATGATGCTCAAATCCTGCTGTCCATGTGGCACACACACCTCACTTTTTAAAAAGCTGAAAATAATCCGCCGTCAAGCGCAAGGTGGTTTGCAACTGCCTGGCATTTAAATTTATTTTGTGAGAAAATATGGAAATGTATAATGTATGAAAAGAAAAAATTTCCATATAGAGCAAATAAAGTTCTGCTTTGCTTGTTTTATAATCGGAGCAAATCACCCTCACTGAGGTACCTAGTGTGCATTGAAATTTTGGGCACCTAATGAGCCATTCTAAACAAAAACGTGTGCCTAAGCTCCCTACATCTAATCAGTGGAGAAATGGAGGTGCCTTTAAAAAAACCTCTGCAAGAGATCCTCTTTAGCTAAATAGATGGATGAGATAGAGAGAGCTCAGTTCAGTGGCTTGTACATCAGTGCCTAGTGCCTCTGAGATATCTCTATGAAGATGAGAGAAGTAACAAAGAACACACAGGAGACACATCTTTCTTGGGGAACAGCCCCTAAAACTTAGTTAACTGCTTTTCATTAAGTCCATTTTACAAGGAAAACTGTGTGTCTATTAAAATACCCAGCTGTCCTATACTAAACTGCTTGTGACATGTTTCTTGCCCTGACTGTGACACATACATGTAGCAGACATATAAACATAACAACTTAGTTGGAAACAGTATATAATATGTGCTTGCTAACCTAGTCCTTTTAAACAAATTGTTGGCTGTTATTCCTGTAATGCTTTCAGATTAAATCCCTAATGGACATAAATCGATGTATGAAAGGTTGGCACAGTTTTCTGCTGGTACAGCAGAGAACAAATCAGATGGTGGCGAACAGTCTGCTCTTCCTACCTGGCCATGCTCATGAAGAAGGGCATGCCTCTCACAATTCCACGTGCAGCTCAGGTGCTCAGGCACCATATTCACAAATCCATTATCCAACTGCCCACCATTATATAAGGTCTACATTATTTTTAATAAACACTTTAAGGGTACTGAATTCGTGGCTGGGTGTCTTAGACACTTCTAGGGCAAAGCAAGCAGCAAGCAAAAAAAAAAAAAAAGCTTGTCTGGTTTTTCACTGGAAAATAATGTTGTGTGAAGAAGTGGCATTAGTTGAATGTTGCTTATGAATGCAAGAGCAAAGGAGTCTGTGACTAAAGAAACTGCACAGACATGAACATGGCTTGTGATGGCTGTTTTCATGTCTGTTCTCAGACAAAATGTCAGACCTCTTTCCACTCTCTGTCTGTAGCTGTTCTGTCAGTGTAATACACTTGCCTGAAGTCCCTGAAATTACAGCACCCCATCACAAGCAGCAACTTGAAACATCTGCCAAGTGTCTTTGCTGCCATATACAACCCACAGTACCACATCTGGGTGGCACCCTGGTACCCCGGAGAAGCAACTTCCAGTGAACAACCAGAAATATTTGTACATTTTTCCAGGTCATAAAGGCTTAATTCTCAATGGACTTCCCATCAAGACATCTGAGCATCCACAAGGAGAATGTGTTGACAGAAAGGCAAACTGAATATTCTGCTTTCACTTCAAAAGGAAAATCTTTCCAAATTGCAGAATAAACAAGAAAAAAATGCAATTCAAAAACATCAGGAAAAAGAAAGAGAGGTTAATAGGAAACATTTCTTCTTAACATAAAGACTCCATATTATTTGATTTCATTTATTGCATTGAACCTACATCAGGTCTGTGTCAGGTCTTGAATTCTCATTTTCTCCAAATGTCCTGAAATAAAGCAAAGAGTGCTAGGGTCTGATTCCTACTGAAGTGGCAGGCTTGCTTTTAGCTCACTTCATGACTTTGCCTTGCAAGGTGAGCAAAGACAGAAGCAAGAGTCAGCCTTATTTACCTTGTAACTGAGCCCATGCTTTTAGGTCTGGAACTGAGCTCATGGGTGCCCTTCCAAGTTCTGCTGAGGAATTGCATGACATCCATGACTGATTTGGTTGTGTAAGCACTGGTAGAAATACAAAATAAACTGTGTTTCTCAATGTAGGGTGTGTAGCTATACCATTCCTGTGACTCTTGATATGAGTTTCTCTTTGCAAATTATGCAAATATTTAACTTTTCTCTCTTATGCAGTAATGCCTTTATTCTGTTAGCAATTACAGATTAAGACAAGGCTATTTTAATATTCATTTTTTATGTCCCAAATAAATTAAAAATTTAACCCTTTGCATAGTTCTTGCCATGTTTTTTCTTAGGAGAAAGTATTGTGATTCAGAAAAAGTTTCATACTTTCAAAGTAGCTGAAAAAAGGGTATTTCAATATAATATCAGAGCTATATCAGGAAGATAACTAAGGAAAATCCGGCTAGATACAGCCAAAGATATCCAATCATCTTAATCCCTATAAATCTCAGCTAGAGCAAGTGGAAAGAAAATATGTAAAATATCAAAACTGCACATGTCTTTTATTTAAATGTTTCCACAGAAGCCTAACCAAGCTTGAAAGTTAATCTTTAATTCAAAGATTAGGAAATACCAAGGAATCATTTACAAGGCCAGAGGTCACAAGGGAATACAGTAGTCTGATTTCATAAATCACAAGCAAGCAATGTTATCTTAGTGGGTTTTATCTCATTTTCAAGGGTCTGTACATCTGTTACATAGTTTTTAGATGCTGGTGGCAATCAAAACAATGTACAGAGAAACATGTGTAACCATGGGGACTAATAAGAGAAATTCTGTGGTCATGCTTGACAAGATCCCAGAACTGAAGCCTCGGAAATCCACAGGCAAAAGTTTAACATGTCATGGCAGTCATTACATCTCCTAATTCTATTCTGCATTTAAAGTTACATTCAAAGTACTCCCAAGTCATTGCCTGCCCAAACATTAATCTCACAGAAGTGTCCATCAGGCTACTCCCTAAAAGAGGAGGTGAATAAATCAGTGTTCAGAATTCCTTTAGCAAGGCCATCATACACCATACTGCACTTCCAGAAAGTTTCAGGATAAGGTTAAAGGAACCAGTTAGACAGATGTGCAAACTCCAGTGCTAAAAACTGAGGATTAACAGAGGTCTTCTCAGACAGCAGGAAAGGACAAGACTTCAGAGACTGAATCTACACAAGTTCTATAAAGCTCCATGGTGAAATAATGCAATAGGGACGTGTGAGGTGGGAGATAGCTGTGAAGGGAAATATCTGAAGGACATAAAATAATTTTAAAATGCACCTGAATCAAAGGCATCTCAAGAGGCTGCAAATGGTAACCTTTCCCTAAGCTGTAGTCATTTTTACTATTGCTACCTTTTGTGAGTCATATAAATGTCTGCTCCACTCTGGCTCTAAAATGGGAATAACACCTCAGGAGAATGCCTCTGAGATTTAATTAGTCATCATTTACCAACGATCCTGAGTAAAGTAAAGCCATCTTACTTAATCAGGTAGACTTCCTTAACAAAAATTAAAGAAAAAAATTCTGTTAGGAAATTTAATGATTTGCTAACTAATATAGAGTATACAGACACCATTTAATATCTTCAGAAGAGACTGGAGAATGGGAGTCGTCATTCTGATTTTCAGGGACTATTGGAGAGTATATGCAAGGTGTGAGCTGTGAGAACCTCTCTCCATTCTTTTGCTAGCCTCTATGAAAATGAAATGCTTCTACTGCAAATTACAGCCCTTAGAAGGGTCGGGGGGAGAATCATTTTCCAGTAGGTTTTTAATCACTGGCTGAAAACAGAAATCTGAAAGTCCTAGAGTACCAGCTCTAATTTGAATGTGGGCAAAATCTGAATGTAGCTCTAAACATCTGTGTTTTGAATAGCTTTATATAACTTCCAGCAAGTCATGAAGTTATTGCCCTGAAAGCTAATTACTCACCAACAATATCAATCAGATTACTTGTGTAAATAGTTATCCAGAAACAAGCAATAATAGGAAATCTATCCCTTTGACTTTCATATTCACCAAACTTGTATAAATGGATCCTCCACCCTATAATCTTTCTTCCTTACACTTTCTATAGAATCTCTCTATTCTCACTATGTCCGAGCAGGAATTTACACACCATGAACAATGGGCAGCTTAAGTGAGTTGCTTGTGCTGGTTCACTGTCCCAGTAGAGACCTTGGGGTTCTTACCCTCAGCATGGGCAGAAGGGGAAGAGGGATTTCTGTCTCCCCAAAATCCTGGTCCCAGGGACCAAAGACATCAGAAAGGGCAGGTATCCTGAGGCCATCTCCACTTCTCCCAAAGCCTTGCTCACAGCCTGTAAACTGGAATTTACTTTTTGGCTTGACAGGGCTCCCCTGTTGAGACTTTAAAGGCTTGGAAATGCCACTAGTATCTCATGTGAAAACAAAGCAACTAGAGCTTGGCAAGGGGTGTGGAGGAGATTTATAATGTGTCTATCATGACAAGAAACGCTGTCAACAACCCATACAGAAAAATACTGCCCTACTTATTTCTTGTGAGTGAAAATTCAAACAGTGCTTCTGAAATAGCATCCTCAGCTGTTTCTATCTCCTGGCTTATAAAGTGACATTCCACAGAGTTTAAGCTCGGCAAAGCAGCATAGGCCATTTGTGAGGAAAGCTATCATGTGCAGAGGAAAAAAAATAAAAGAGATAAATAGCCAAATACAACATTGTACCTTGACAACCTAAAAGACAATCTCAAAACTGAATGGAGGAATGGTGAGCTTTTATTTCTTGGTTTTTTAAAGAACAAAGCTTAGCGATTTCCTTTAAAAGCTATTCAACAAGCTCCCCTAAATCCTATTACAATTTAATGTGAAATGCATCTGTTTCCATAAGAAAAATAGTGACAGCATTCATCCTTTGTAGTCTGTCCTTTGGTTTTTCTCCCATCTATTCTTGTAGATTTCTCCACTCTAGTATACCATACACAAAGCAAGAACTTTATGATGAAATTTTAGTCAGACCATTTATTTATTGATACTGGAAATTTAGTTTGTTCCTGCTTGCCTCCCGAATCATGCCAAATAATATTATTGTTCAAGGAATTTATAAGGTAAAGAAACTGTTTTGGTACTGTCCAAACATTTCTTGCATGTGGATTCTGTGGATTTTCAGCTACAGATATTTATCTACGCATAATAGCAAAGTTGAATATCGTCTCTGCATGGCTTCTCACTGTAACTGAGATCCAAATGTACTGCAATGTATTCAGCCCAGGTATCTTAAATCAGTTCAGCATCAGCTCAGCCCTGCAACATTTTTTTAGAACCTGCACATGTAGCTGTCTATATAATATTTCTCTAAGACATGACCAAACTGGTGGGTTCATCTGATACACACTAGTTAACTGAATTCACATTCAGCAGACTGTGAGGCATATTAATTCTTAAAAAGGTGTATATTCAGAAAAAAACTTAGACAAATGGAAACTAGGAAGCTCAAGATGCAACATGCTTTTATTGATGCTTTGCCTGTGGAAAAAGGTGACTTTGTTTGCATGTTCTGAGCTCAAATGCTGGGTGTCTTGTTTTTAAATGCAGGAAATGAAGTTTTAGGATTTTTAGCTTTTTATGACTTTCACCATCATCCCCATTACAAATTTAAACAATGCATTGTTCAACATCACAATAAGTGTGGCTGATGGTTTTTAATCTGTTTTGCCTCTCGTTGTCTCTTAATCAGGTAACAGACATCAAAGAAAAGCTAAAGCTCTCTAAAAAGTTCTGGTCGACATTGCCCTACACAATCTGCAAGGATGAGCGAGTGACAGCCGGTCCGTCAGTGGAGGAGGACTGCTGGAATGGCCACACCAAGGCGAGGTGAGGTGGACCCCTCTCCACCCCACCCAGTCAAAATCCCCATCTGGCCTGAAGCAGTCATGAAACTGAGGGTGTTTCACAAAACTCTTTATGAGGGTGAAACAGAAATGGGGAGAACAAGTCGTCTACACGCAGTTTGTAGCCAAGATTACTTTTTTGTCAAAGTGCCATTAAAGCCAGAGTGTGAGCCGGGGTAAATGTGCACAGCATGTCAGCATGTGAAGGCAGAAAATGTGCATTGGTTCAGCTCCAGAAGGATAATTTATATTGAGATTTCAAGGAGCTCTTTAGGTCCATTTAGCATCCCTGTGTTGGGACTGACAGCTTGTGAAGCAATTGCACTCTCGGGATATCATACTGGGATGAAACAGAAATTGGAATTTCAACTCTACTTGCTATTGGCTGGCAAAGCTTAGGGTTATTTACTAGGGGGCAGGCAAAAAATGAAAAATAACCTCCAGAAAATAAATGTAGCACTCCTACTTATCTTGTTAGAAGATATGACCTTGTGTTACTTCTTCAGAGATAACTGTGGTCATCTGCCCTTGTTTGTGATGAGTCTTCTGTGAGTTTTAATTTTGAAGTTTACTTGGCCCTCATTGCAGCAGAGCAGAAGCCAGCAGATGAGCAGGTGTCTCCAAAAGTCCCAGTGTGGATTCATCAGCTGACAGAGAGGATCTGATTATCCCTGCTGAGAGGGGGAGGAATTGGCTCAGGGACCATGCCAGGGGCATGGTTTCAGGTGCACAGAGGCATCCTGTGCTTTTGGGTAGACATGAAGAGTGGAGAGGTTTGAGTGCCTGGTGACAGCTGAATCTCTAGAGAAGTGATACTTTCTGGCACTCAGGGACTGGAATGTTTATTTTCCTTTTACCTGAAGATACATATGAAGACAGAATATAAAAATGAGCCAAAAAGAAAAAAACACCAAACCAATCAAATAAACAATAGAAAAATTAGTGAGACAAGCGCATAAAATATAAAAACTGTGAAAATAAGGCAACATGGAAAAAAAAAACTTAGAAACATGCTCAGTGTCATTTTACATGGATGTACGGATGGACAGATGCATAAATAGATTGCACTCACCCAACCATCTCATTATCTGATCATTTTGGTAAGGAGCATAGTTTACAGGGAGATATCTCACACTGAATGCACATCATTTTTTCCTAGCCTTACTACATAACCTTCAAAGGAATTCATTTTGCAGACAAGAGAAGGAGGCTGTTCGGAATACTGCTAGCCTCTTGAATCCACTTTTGAATGAATGTAAACAAATCTGTCCAAATGCACGAGCCACTGCTTATTTTCTAAATCCCAGATCCAGAGAAACCCCATGGGGATTCAGGGAAATACTAGGAGGAGTGACTGGCTATTACAGGATTCATCATACAGGAATGGTGTGAAGAGAGAAATAAAAATGTGCTGTTTCTCTTTTGCTATTTTATCCTTTCTTGTTATTGAGCTTTGAAAGACCTGAGCCCAGGCCAGTGCTCTGCCAGTAGTTAAGTAGAGTTTCAAGGCATCTGAGCTAAATGCCACGAGCCACATCAGAATGCATGCATCAGTAAGAAATATATGCTACTCTTTCTACAAAAAGAGCAGTCAAATCCCTTAATATCTATCCAATCCTCCTGGTTTCCATGACCAACACTAGTGTGTGTACCACATCTGGCAAATATTTGGCAGCTCTCTTCTCTCCTGCACTGAAGAGTTTGGCACAGCTTCCACATTTGTTGGGAGTAAAGGAGGTCCATTTCACGCATACAGCTTTTCACCCTCCTTTTGCAGAGTTTATCTTATGAGAACCCTGGGTTTTTTCATTATGCCTTCTGAGATTAATGTTCTGGAGAGAGAGGAGCAGTTCTCTGTTAATAATCTCCTTAGTAATTGAACACAGATGTTTCACTGGATATAGAGCGACAACTTCAAAGTATCACCTGACTTCAGTAGGTCCAGCCACTGCTCCTCTGCCCAGTTTCTGTTTAATATCCATTCACAAAGGAAATGTATAGTCATAGTCTTAGTAACAGAATTCAATAAATGCTTCAGGTGGAGACAATAGTAATAAATCAGCGAAACATCACAGAATGTCATGGCTGTATATGAAATAGTATTAAAAACAACTTTGAACATAACTAGCTCTTAATGCAAAATCACCTCTTGGCTGGTGGACAAAGACTTTTACTGCAGCATTTAAAAAAGAAAAATAAAGGTTTCCTTGATCAGACTGATTAGAATCTGATATCAAATACTAGCTCACAAGAACAAGCATAGCAAAATCTGACCAGTATTCATATTTATATCTCTGTGTTCATTGCATCAGCTGTCATAAATACCCCTGTGCTATACGAGGAGCTGCATGTTGAATTCCAGAGAATATGACAAAAGCCTGTAATTGAAAAAAAAAAAAAGAAAAAAAAGAAATTTAGCCACCTCCTGTTTTCCTAGACATTAATACTGTAATTAAGAAGACATCATGGTGTTGGCTACCACTGGGAAAGGAAATTATTGCTGGGGTTTTTATCAAATCCTGTTTTGGAATAAAGAATTAGAAACTTCAAATTGCCAGAGAGACATTATGCCTTATGTTTCACTTTACACATCACCTTTTGATGCTGCTTTTACTGGGGAAAAGAGTTACAAACCTGAGACCACAGAGAATGAGAGCTTGGCTTTCTCCTTAGAGAGGCATTACACCAAGGTCATTTGTGGTTATTACACTCCCTAAATATCACTTTGCTGCCATGATTAATTTACAGTGACACCAGGTCGCCAACTGAAGGTCACCAATTCACAAGTAATCATGGGGTAACAGAGTCATCCATTTGGTGTTCTGGAAGGGTGCACTTGGCTCGTTGCTGATCCTGTACGAAGAACAGTTTTAATCAGGTCACATCACATAGAAACCAAGTGCTGTGGAAATGGGAAAATATTTATTAAATGGATGAATCTCTTTTTTAAAAAAATCCATATTAGGGATAATAATAATAGCTACTTCAGACAAAGTGCCTTTTAGAGAGATGCCCAGCAGGATTTCTCAATCGTATTTGTATTCAGAAAAGAACATGAGCATAATTTTATGTTTAAAGAATTAACATCTTCTGCCAGATGTGCAGAGACAGATTTCTGAAAGCTATTTAGGATCTAAAGAACAACATTAAGATCAAACTTTGAAAATTTATCTTCTTCCCTACATGCAATTAAATTCTTAACAACAGCTGATGCAACTTCACTAATAGGTATTCTCCAGAAATTAAGACATTTTCCCAAGAATGATGTAAAATCAGGCTTTAAGACTTAAACCAAGTCCAAGGTATTAGTCCTTGAATATATGACTTTTACTCAAGTAAGAAAAGCAACCAAATCTGGAGCCCTCTGATGTTCAGAAGAACAATCGTGAATTGCTCCAACCAACTCAGTCAGCCCATTCCAACCAAAGTACCTGAGAGACTGTGCTCATGCACTATCATCCTGGTGCTCAGGCTCACTAGGGCTACAGACTGACTAATATGTCTTAGCTCTGAAAAGATGTAATCCATGGAATCGATGAGACCTGCATTCCTTTCCACAAGGAACCTGTCACTCCTCCAAACAGAAGAAGAAATAGAGTGATATATGAGACAGAAAAACAAAACAAACAGAAAAACATAGAGAAAGGTAAGGAATAAAAGGAAAAATGAATACTGTAATTTTCAATATCTAGCTCAAAACTACAAAATACGTCACCAAAACAAACACAGGATAGATTCTCAGCTGTCCTGACATTCTCTTCTTCTCCTGCCACACATATGGGAGTGTCTAGTTCTGTGGCAGAGAGCTTTTAATTTTTGGTGAAATTCAGGTGGGAAGACTCACCAGATCAGTGTTTGCCCTGAGAAAGTTTCTCACTGCTGTGCAGCAAAGTTTGCAGTGACAATGAGTTGAGTGTCCATTAGCTGGAGGTAGGCACAGATAACTGTTTAGCACCACTAGTGAAAGCAGGAATAAATCACTTCTCAGTAAGTGTGAAAACTGCCTATTTTAATTGACGGCTCTAACTTATTTTTATATCTTCCAACAAACTGGCAGTGAGGCATTTTCTCCCTCTCCTTGTGTCTGCTCAAGCTTTTCTCCAAGATGGAGGAAAAAAATTTCCTGAACTGAAAATATCCTCTGGGGATTACCTCCTGAGCAAACAGATTCAGAAGAGGTGAACTAGTTAGCCAAACAAGCCAATTTTCCACTGCACTTATCATTCTGGACCAGATGTGACTCTCTAAACCCAGCCCAGCCTGAGTAAGCCTGTGCTGTATTCTGTACTCTATTGCCTACAATTCTGTGCACCTGAAAAACTCCAGTACTGCCTAGGTGTCATGCCCCAGTTGTACTGTAATCAGCTGCTGTGGAAACAAAATATGGAAAATATTGCCCTTTAAGACAGATTCTTTTAAAAATCAGAAGACTCATCCTTTCATACTTTCTTTTGTTGTTGTTGTTGTTTTGTTTGTTTTGGTTTTGGGTTTTTTTGTTTGTTTTTGGTGGGGGGTGTCAAGCCTACAGGCTTTATATATATGACCTGAAAGATTCATCCATCTCTTTTGGACTTGAAAAGGAAGCAGACACCATGGAACATTAATGGGTTATTAAAAAATTTAAAAAAAAATTGAGGGGGAAAAGAGAAGTGGTTTTAAATAGGCTTTGTGGTACTTGGCTATGATGTGCCAAAAGACATCTTTGCTGTGTCTGCTGAGACAAGCAAGAACTGTGGGAAAGCTAAGAGGAACAGAAAGCATTAATATTTTAGAAAACAATGTAAATTATACTAAAATCCTGACATAGCTGAGCAAGGAGCAAACACCAGAAAACAAACAGTATTGTTCAGCTTCTCTATACTCAGAGGGCTAAGAAAGCTTGCTTCTCTTTTTTTTTTTTTTTTTTTTTTTTCCCCCTTTTGCTAGAAGGATGCAAAGAACAGACACTGATTCAGGCTGGCACTTCTTTTCATTTATAACGGGCATACAGTTCTTGTAATGGCCAGGCCTACAAAGAGATCATTAAGGAGAGCAGAAGCAGCAGCAAAACTTAAAATTCACAAGGGTGTCTCAACTTACGGAACTGCAGCAAAAGCAGCTGTGTTCAACAACTTTGCCCAGCCAGCAACAAATCTTCTGTCAAATCATGGTCCCAAGATAAGATATGGCTTCCTATTCAGTGTGTCTTAACCCTACCCCACACACATCAAAATGCTTTTGTCAGAACTTGTGTCAGACTGCCTCTCCGAGGCTACCACTCACAAAACACTTTGGTCTGCATGTTCCCATATCTGCATCAGTCCTTTAAATAAAGGAAAACTATTCGAAGATATTTCATTCAATATAGACTTTACTGACTTCCCCTCCCCCCCACCAAAGAAGTAGGTGAACTAGCTGAGTAATGAGGGCAGAATCCAGCTACACATTCAAACATGTAAATTCAGGTACTTAAATATGGGGTGGGACAATGAGAAGTGTGTTGCCCATGCAGTTGTAGTACCATTGGAAACTCTCTGGGCCATCTGGGATGAGTGTGACGCCGGACACCACCTCCCCTCTGGACCAGAGCCTGGGCTAAAATTGCTTGAGCATTTTTAAAAGCACCAGTATTAAGGTGCCTGAAAAGACCCCCAATATCCTGTCAGTGTACTTAAAGAGGCATTTTTCCCCTGCCTGAACACACTTCCCTACTGCTATGTAAGATGGTCTAAGTAGTCATGACACCTTCATGAAACAGGGAAATTAGACCTTGGACCTACTGGATATTCAAACCCTACTAGAGTGACAGCATGATACAAAGTAGCCTACATCCTAGTGACTGAAGTGTCTTTCAAGACTCAGTTCAGCTGCCTTAAAAAAGATACACATTGTAACTTTAGATGCCCCAGATGTCCAAGACCTTGCCCTAAAACCTGCAGATATGATCCAGACAGCCTCACCTTTCAGAGCTCACCTTTCAGAGCTAGTGACAAGAGGAGGAATAACTAACAACACTCAAATGGCACCAGCTGTCTATGTTTATGCAAGGAAATCCCAGCAGATGAAA
Source organism: Cinclus cinclus (assembly GCF_963662255.1). NCBI lineage: Eukaryota > Metazoa > Chordata > Aves > Passeriformes > Cinclidae > Cinclus > Cinclus cinclus. The sequence continues at coordinate 76,819,008 of NC_085047.1, forward strand.
TATAATGAACTAGTCATTTGGCCAAAGGCACAAGGGACTGTAACAGCTGTCCCTGCTCCACTGATGAATAAACTCCTGACTAGCTGTGACTAGATCTGGTGGTGGCTAGATCTGGTGAGAGTGGGACTCTGCTTATGCACAGACACTTGCATTTGAACATACAAGATTTGGTATATGTGTAAATCTAAACAATAACTTTCAGCCTTTCTAATGCTTTTGCTATTATGTACTAAATGCCAAGGGAATTTAAGTGCCCAACTAACTGTTAGTCAGTGTTAAGGCCATGGATTTCTTGTGACCTACATTAAGCATGTGTCACATACCTAAATGAGGTACACTTCCAGGAATGTTTTGGTAATCACCAGATCCTGGGCAGTTAAAGCAGGGTATGTGACAAAATCACTGAATGGACTGCCCCATTTAAAGTTAGATGATCGTAAGAAGGACATCAGATGCACACTAGCCACAGTGCAAAATACAAACCTTCATGAAATGCTCACACCAGAGCACGTTCTGATTGCTTTAAGTCAGTACATTCTTTTTTTATTATTGATGGTCAGACAAAATGAAATCAAACAGAAATCAGTCAAAGAAAGCCTGTGAGCTGCCCTTCAGAGCTATCCTTGGCTTATCATGGACAGCTTGGAATAAAGAGCTGCTAAATCTTCATAAACAAGGAAAGCAATCCACATTAATATTTAGCAATTTCAGATTACTTGTAGCTACAAACAGCTATGGCCATCATCATGGACAGGATACGGAGCGAGACAGTCATCCTCTCTGAGCCAGTAATTCAATTCTTACACTCTTGCTTTTTTTAATCAACTGCACCTTGAAATAACTGATTTACTACCAGGCTGAGTAATTTATCTACAGCAACCCTTTCATTTGTAGAGACATATGACAGATGGAGATGCTGCTCCTTTGCAGTCCAGAGCATCCCTGCCTGCCAAGGTCTCCATCCTACTGCCTCTAGGCAGCTCTGCAGAATTATTTCCTGTTGTGTCTTTAGTGATTCATAAACACTGTGGTCTGCACTCTTCCATACTGGGAGGCAGCTTCTGTGTTCTCACCATAGTAAATCCAACTGCAGGAGTTTGGATGGGATCCCCACAGCAGTGTTATTTCTCATCATGGTACCAGTGAAACAACAGGACATGCAGCTTGAGGCTGGGTATTTTGGCAATCATATTTTGTTCTTAGATGTTCACACACCCCTAGGATTATTCTCATGTAAGCCTTCAAAGGCCACTGCTGGCAAAAGAGTCTCATTGCAAAGGGAGGACCCACTACTCTGAGACTAAGCCCTTCCTTGGTGCAGCAAAGCATCTGTTGTCTTGTGAACCTCCAATAGCAATGCAGAGCTTATTTTCCCTTCACCATGATTTCAACAGAGAAAGTCCTTTCATCTCCCTTACTTGCACATTTATTTTTCAGATATACTTATTTTTCCAAATTAACGTGAGCAATGCTGTCATCAACGCCAAACTTCAGTGCTGATAGAGAATTGGGCACACACAAGTGACAGTGACATGAAATACTCTCAAACTATATTTTCAGGAATCACAAAATTTTGTCATTAGTAGGCTAGACAATGCTGTCGTTAATTATTGTCCAAGCACATACGCACACAAGGAGTCCCACAAATATCAGGAGGATGGTCTGGTATGCAGATTAATTACAAAATAGATCATATCCTTATAAAGAATGTAAACAAAGGGTAGATCTGCCCTGAATCCCTTGCAGCCTAAATATGAGACAAAGATAGTAGGTAAAGGCAGAGAAGAGAGAAGAGGGAAGATATGATACAATATTTTCTCAGGTACCATGCCAGCAAAGAGAAATAATGTCAACCCCTTTTCAGCCTAGCAGCTGTAAAATGCACAGATAATTCTTAACAGAAATTCGAAGCAGGAAAAAAATGTAGCTTTGCAAATGCCTACAAGGAGAGCTTCCTGAGGACAAAAAGCAGCAGGGGATGAAGAGTGCATCTTTAACAAAGGGTAATGGAGATTTTTACTGTAGGATGATTGGAGGTATGGGCTGCTTTTTGTAGGGGAAAGATGTGCAAAAGTACACTTGCTGCCTGTGAGCAGCCTAAGACTGCATTACTCAAGGTCAGAGAAATGAATGCTGCAGAAATCAAGAAATTATAAGGTAAGAGCCTGTATAAAATCATCAAATTTGTAGATGGATAGGAAATGCCATACCTTAAATGTTCTGCACAAAGTACACGAGAGATGCAAGCATACCCTGGTTTAAAGTAATAACAACCAAATCAAAGAGAATACTGGAGTTTGGTAACATTATAATGCTTTTTATGGGCCTGGATGTCATATAGGTTGGAGATGTTGTTCATGGTGGTCTAAAAAGAGATGCAAGGCAGAACTGAAGACAAAAATTAAGTGCTCTTTTAAACTAGGAAAGCCATAATGCCTCAAGATAGGCTTCTAAACTGTCTCAGAACAAATATGCTATATACAACAAAGGGCTTCATATTTTTTAAGCAGAAAGAAATAAAAACAGCAGAATGCACTGTTAGATGCTTAATTTAATGTGCAGCCATTCATGTCAGCAGAGGATATGAATATGTGGTGACTTACTGCTGGCTTATGAACCTTTTCCATAGTTCACACAGTCACTGTTCTGGCTGGGGAGTATATGGAGAGTTAGGAGGTTGAAAAATCCTTTCTGCTCCCCATGCAGCTGTGCTACTAAGCAGATCCTTTGGAATCAGTAAAATTAAAAACTGTATTTTTAAAACTGTTTTAATGACTCTGTTTAAGAGCTGCACATTGAATTTCTTAGCACATCATTTACTGCACAGTGTTTTATTTCTGGAATTACTGCATCTCAAATTAATCTTTCATTCTGCTGTATAGATACTTGCCTGAGATTATGAACGATGGCTTGACCAACCAGATCAACAATCCAGAAGTAGATGTGGACATCACAAGGCCAGACACCTTCATTCGACAGCAAATCATGGCCTTGCGTGTCATGACTAACAAACTGAAGAATGCGTACAATGGGAATGATGTCAACTTCCAGGATACGAGTAAGAAACCATTAACTGTCATTACATAACTGTAATTCTGGAACACATTCGTAAATTGGCTCTGTTGCAATGACTTTCTCTGGTTTTTGTGCTCTGCGCTGCTGACAACATAAAAAGTCTTGTTCTGTTCCATGAAATTCCAGTTATATAATTGTTTCTTTTGCTTCTCTTCCTTATCTTCATGTTTAATGCATCCAGACACTGAAGGCTTTCCATAATGCCAGCAGTCTGATCCTCTTTCAGAAGAGCATTTAATCACCTAATTAAGTCACAGTGGGTTTCATTTGGAAGCTTTACTGAATGAAATTTAGCACCAACACTTCCTCATTCCCAATGTGTTCATCCCCACTGGGGTGCTAAGTGGAAGGGAGGAAAAGGATGGAAACTTGTATCACTCACACTGTTTCCCTCACTCCTTTGCGCCAGGTGATGAAACCAGCGGCTCAGGCAGTGGAAGCGGCTGCACGGACGACATCTGTCCCACCGAGTTTGATTTCGTCACCACCGAAGCACCGCCTGTCGACTCGGACAGGAGGGAGGTGGAGGCTTCAGCCACACAGCCTGGCTGGTCACTGCAGACATTGCTCCTCATCTGCCTCAGTCTCGTACTGCAGAGACAGTGGAGATAATCCTGGATCTAGTCAGAGAAACTGTGTTTTGGCTGCAGAAACAGCCAACTTTCTTCTTTTCTTATCTCTTGGACTCTTGGACAATGGACCATACCACAAACACTTGCAGTTTTCTACAAGACAGCAGTATTGCAACCTGCTTCCCATTTTAGTTTTCCCAAAGAGTACCAGGTGCCAGACTGAACTGCTTCCAGCTTTTTTCAGATATCTCTGAAGACAATATCCACTCTTGAGAGAATTCTTTCTCAATCCTTTATTACGGGAGACTTTCTGAGCTTCATTTCCTTTTATGCTGCAAAAGGGAAGAAGGATCCTACAGTATGTGTTTTTCCCCAGCGAGAAAAAAGACAGGGGAAGAAACTAAGAAAGTTTTCTTTCTGAATCAAGCCTGACTCAAGGCTGCTGCATTTCAATAGAATATCAACAAAACAAAGAAAAAAGAAAGACAAGAAAGGAATAAAAAAAAATTCAACCATTCTTCACTGACAGGCAGGTTTCTTTTAGGAACTTCTGTAGAATGATTCAGGTCATCAGAATGATCACTGTTAGAGGGAGGAAGGCTGGATTTTTTTTGCCTCACACTAAAAAAGTATGTCTCAGCAGTGAATGTCTTGCACTCCATCTGCCAACCACATCAGATTGGTATGAAGGTAGAGAAGCTGAAAAATAAGTTTATCTTTTAGTATGGTAGTAGCTCCACTAGCTTCAGAACGTCATGTTACAGTTGCTTAGGATTCGAATCTTAATGCCCAGTAAAAATATGAGTAGTAGCACGATTTCACCTAGTTTCTTTTAGGATTTATCCATGTTACAGAGTTGTCACAGTTTTCCACTTAGCTCACCACTGTGAGCTCACCAGCCATGATGGTAATGTTAAACAACGCTCTTGACCCCTCACAGGTTCAGACAGAAAATAATCTCCTGTGATGTAATATTTTTCCTTTTGTTATTGTTCTGACATCGATTAGAACTTTTTGCTACTATGCCCATTACCCTACCAAGACAGTAATTCTCTAATAGACTAACAGCAACCAGATCAATAGTGTGTTTCACACCTAACTGCATCTCTCATATCAGTTAGTTTCAGTGTCACAAGGATTTCTTCTACAAAATTTCAGATCAAACAAATATATAGTACTGACATGGAGATTTCTTTCACTTTTTTAGTCTTAGTATGATCATCTATTTTTATATATATAAATATATATAAATCACAGATTTTAACTTCTTAATTACAAGCTCAGGGTTGACACTTCTTTATAAGAAAAAAAATGTTTGGTCAACCAACTCTTCTTTTTTTTGCTGCTCTGAAATGTAACCCTTTAATGACTGGTGAGCATGAAAATCAAAGAAGAGACTTTTTTACATGTGCAGTTGTCCATTTCCTAACAAGTTTGCAGGTTGGTGGAGAAAACCTCTCTCATGTGTGTGTATTTGGTGGAAGGGGGGTGGGACACATGAGTTTGTATGATAGACCTAGAGAAGGACATGAATGTTAATTGTGATGGTAATTGTACTTCAGATTCTTCAAGGATACATTGCTTCAATAATCATTGTCTAAATGGTTATGTTCTGGAATAGAGTTTCCCTAATTTGCATCTACTCATAAAATCCAAGATGGAAGCTGTTTAAATCCTGGACAAATATGTGTCAACAATTACACAACAAAATCTTCCTTCTCCTATCAACTACAGACAAAGGATTTTTGGGGCAATTCAGCCTGGTGTTGAAATTATTTGCCAGAAATTTATTTCCTGATTCTTACATTGACTCTGGAAATGGTATACACAAATTGTGGTAACACTGTAAAGCCAGCCAACCACGTTCCAATTTAACAGCAGAACAGGTAGATCCTATCTATTCCAATCGCTTTTTCCTGTCAAATTATAATTAGCTATCGATTTAGTCATGAAATTAAAATAGAAAACACACAGCACGTTAGAACAAAGTATACTTAAGCACTTTTACCAAAAAGTATTTACAATCTATTTATATAGTATGTCTCATAACAAAAAGCATAAGTTTTGAGCTACTTGTATGCAATTCCTTTTTTCCCTTTTTTTTTTTTTTTACTTTTAAATATAATGATAGCATCACAGAATCATAGAAGCACAGAATGGTCTGAGTTGAAAGGGTCCTTAAAAATTATCTAGTTCCATCCCCCCTGCCAAGGGCAGGGATGCCATTCACCAGATAAAGTTGCTCAGGGCCCCATCCAGCCTGGTCCTGACAGGTGATCTGTTCTTCTGGGCCCAGATAAGTATGTCACTGTCTAGATCACACGGGTCTTACATGGTCATAGCAATGCTTTCTGCTTCTCCAAAGGTTCCCTCTGGAGCAGGTCTTCTGTTTGAGCATTTATGGTTTATAGGAAGCTTAAGCCAATTCTCACAGGATTTTTCTTTTGCCCTGGCACAGCAGGTATCAAGCAGAAGGTCTTTTTTTTTAATTTTTTTTTCCTGAACTTGCACATGCAGCTTTCTAGAAGGAGATCCCTTTAAAAATCTCCCCTGATCCATCTCTTTCTACCCATCTCCATATCCTCTCTACATCCTCAGCAACTTTGTTTCAGGAGAAGTAAAGTTTGATTTTAATTTCTCTGGTTGTGTGCTTATTCAGTGATAAATGACTTAATTTCCATCTGATTATTCTGGATCTGAAAGCTTATTGACAGACAAAAATATCCAAGCCCTCTGGTCCAAGTCCTCTGTTGTACTTGCTGCACGCTGCTAGTGAAGGAGCTGACAGACTCATCAGGTTTTTGTGTTAACCTCAGCCCACATGTAGGTGATCTGATGACTGTTTTCAGCTACTGCCCTAAGGTGTGTATCCAGGGTGGTCTCATCTACTAGCAGACCCCCATGAACTTTTGGAAAAGTAAGAGAAAGAGGGATCCCTTAGAAATAGGGGTTCACTGAAGGTGTTCGTCACTAGAGGAGCTTGTCCTCCTCTTGTTGAATTGGATCTTATAAACTGCCACTCAAACAGCACACCAGCTTAATCTTTGCCAAAATGTGATTCTTGAGGGAGTTCTGCCAGAAATTTATGTCTCCTACATTATTATTTCTCCTCTTATTTTCCTACCAGGCATGGTGATATTTTGTCAGGAGATGGAGATGCCTTTGCAGGAAGTACTATCTATACATTTCTTTAATAGTCCCTAAAGGTTGAATACACTCTTCATACATTGCATTTTTCTGAGATTAAGAGAGCTATTAAATCTACAGACAAAATGAAGTTGGGAATGAAGGAGAGAAAAGAAAAAGCATTCATGTTCATAAATGTGAGAATCTACATAATTTCCAATTATTCTATTTGCACATCCTTTGCATCCAATAGCTCTTCTTCTAAGGTAATTTTTTGGTGTGCCACAATTTAAATATTTCTCTTCTGTTAGCAGCAGATAAAGTAAGAAATTATAAAGAAGACAATTACATGTTCAAGAAAAAGGAGCTAAGTCCTAAGGAAAAGTCTTTTGATTGTGTAAACCCTCTATGCTGTGCAATCTAGAAGTTCTTCACATGTAATGTTCTTCTAAAGTAGAGGCTAATGAAAAATTAGATGCAATTAATTACATAACCTTTTCTGTAGCCCCTGTGAGGGTTTTATCTTTTCAATATTAACTGAATTGCTTTTGCATAATCCCCAAATTTTGCATGCTTATTGTACTGCAGATTTTTTTACTGATGACTCAGTACAGAGTACTGTAAATGCAGTGCAGACTACCTGGACTCTGGCCAAACTTAGGCATTTCAAAAAAGGACAATCAGAAAAAAAATTTGAAATATGATAGAGATTTCCTACAAAAAAGGAGGAGAAAACTGTGCCACGGTGTGCCGGTAAGGGTTGATCCCAGTTCCCTAAGAGAGATCATAGACTTCTGTCCATGGAAAGCTCTGAAAATCTGAGTCTCAGATGCATAAATCATCACAGTTTTGTGGGATTTTTAGGAAGAATGATTCCCAGAGATGTGTGAATCAGTTTGAACTGCTTCCATGTAAAATGGCTTTACTGTGTATGTGGCTGGGCACTGGCACAGGTTGTTCAGAGAGTTTATGAAGCTTCCTTCACTGGACATACCCAAGAACCATCTGGACACAATCCTGTGCCATGTGGTCTAGGATAACCCTGCCTGAGAAGAGAGGTTGGACTAGATGACCCACGGTGGTCCCTTCCAGCCTAACCCATTCTGCGATTCTGTGATTCTGTGAGCTGGAGTTGTTCTTGGAGGTGGATTCTATATGCAGTGTCTCAGCAGGAAGCAGTTGCCTTCAGTTTACTGATTCTGAATCATTATCAAATGTAACTATACTTATTCACTGAAACTTTTATTACTCCAGCATAAAAAATAAATTACAGCACTGATGCAAGTTGTGGTTTTTGTTTTTAATTTGCTTCCAAAGATAACCCATTAAAACTGAATACGGAAAATTTTAGAATGATTATGCAGGTTTCTATAGATTTCATTATGGATATCAAGAAGAAATCCACATTTCAAAGACCACAAAACCATGTTTACTGTATTAACCCACAAAGGTTCAAACCTGCTAGAGGAGAAGGGATGGAGTTAACAACAATGAAATATTACACAGAATTGAAAAAGGCCATAATTTTAAAGGGAATTCAGCAAGAGCTAAGTCTTAGTGTCAGTACTGAGATTATGTTGTCAAAACATAATAGACTCAGCAATGCCAGCTTTCAAGAAAAATGGGGCAGGTGATGCACTAAGCATGGCAATGTTTTCATTACAACTACTCAGATGGACTGTGAGGATCATATTAATATATGTAATTATGACCCTTTTTGGATAAAATAATGATAAAGACCAGACTACCATGGTGTGTGAAGGATAAATGTTATGATAGTAACAATTTCCTCCTCTGTTAAACAGTATAGGAGACATAATGGAGAATGAAAATCTTTGATTTTTAAAATAAATTTCTAAGATTAGACAAGAGTGATGGTCTCAATTTAGTCAGAACCTTTTCAACAGTCTGTCCTATTCAAATTTGCTGAGCAGTACAACCAACCAATCACTTGAGGGTAATTTGCCAATGTAACATGAGGTGTTCACTTACAGTATCTACTTACTTTTTCTGAGTATATAATTTATGTTTCTGATTGTGCATCATATGAGGTCATAAACAGACTTGTGCATTGCACATGTGTGAAATCCTGGTGCCACGACAAAGCAAATGAGAGCTTTGTTGTTAACAAGGATTTTTATTATAATCAGGAAGAAGAAAATAAGTCCCCTTTTTCTGGAAGCTGGTCATATCTGGTTTACTTCTGAATCTTAATGAAACAACAACACTGTCCATAAAGGAAGTGACGTTAGTATTGTCACCTGTATGTTTTCAACCTTTACTCCAAAGTTGTTGCCGTCATTCTGCGTGGTTTCCCCACAGCCAAGGTCTCTGGACTGTCAAGGAGTTCAAGAAAGTCATATGTGTTTGTCCATTGCTTAAAGTCTACACAGTTAAATCAAATAATTTCAAGAAAATGGGTTGGTATTTCTGTCCGCTCTTATTTACCTTATATTCAATTATGTAGCATTGACAATTAAAATCATAACACACATGAAAGGCTTTTGTTTCACACCAATGAAAAAAACTTTCTTCCTTTTCCTCTTTTATTCTGGCACCAAGAAATTTGTACAGCTTAATACGTAAAGCAGTTGGCAACATCTGGTGCATAGTTTGTTTATTAAACTCAGAGCAGCTGCATTACTAAGAGGAGTTGTCTCTTTCTTGAGAGGGAATAGGGAAAGAGTGTGTCCATTTATCATTAGCAAAAAGGATGTACAGAATGTGGACTACTTATCTTAGATACAGTGGAGGTCCATCTGTCAGCAATTCTGAAGATGTTTTAAAGTCAAATTTCCGGGGAAGACAAATCTACTCCCACTGAAACATAAATCAGCATGGTTTTCTTCTATGAAAATAATACAGAATATGTGGCTTTCAGTCCCAAGCATTGAGAAAGTTAGAAAGAAATCTGCTTTCTCCAAAGTGGGAAGCTAGACATTTAGACAATTCTCCTTCTCTAATCTCCTGCAGCTCTTTTGTACCTCTCCTGGGCTCTCCTGAGCCCCCTCACATATTGTCTGAAGCAAGAGCCTCCTGGGAACGCAAGTTGTCCCTGCCAACAACAGAGTTTGTTTTTCTAAGGTGAATAGAAAGACAGCTGAGGAATGAGTCAGGACAGAGTGGCTTCAACAGTGAGACCCAGCAGATGGATATGACTGTGGAGGATTACCAATAAAATCAGGTGAGGGACAGCTTGAGCTCCTCACATCTTAGCTCCTCTTCTTTTCTTACATCCAACTCTTCTTTTCAACCTAGTGCCTGTGAATTTTCAGTGTTGTCTGATTATAACCATCTACTCATGGACATAGCAAAGGCACAAATATTGCTTCACAAGTCAGCAGTGGTAGTGTGCTGCAAAGTTTCTCTCTCTTCTCGTTCTCCTGGTAGACTGTCTAATTCTGTATCTTTCAGAGTCTGAGGAAGAGCTTACTACCTAAAACAGATTTCTGTGCGTCAACAGTCTATTTGTCATTTTTAAAAAGTGTTATTTAGGCAAAAATGTAGTTCACATGTCTTATAAAAATTACTCAGTTTCATTATGTATCTAGTGAGTTTTCTTCTCCAGCCTGAAAATGACACTCAGAGGAGGCTTTGGAAAAAGCCCAGACTCCATTAACCCTCTAAGTTTCTTAGAGGTCTCCCGTGTTCCACTAAATACCCCAAATACCAGGTTACAGGTTAACAGTGCTTCTTCTCATCCCTCCTCTCCTCACTCCTCACCACAAAGTATCATCCTGGCCTTGAAAATCTTTCAAAATAAGTATTTCATCATTTCATCCAGCACATTAAAAAAAAAAAAATCCCATATCTGTGTTTCCTGATGACAAATAATTCTAACTAATCCTTCCTGTGTGACGAATGTCCTAGCTATCTAACCAGCGTGGCTATGACAATTTTCTTCTTCAGGCTGAACTGTCTTTTCTGTCATTTTTAGCTCACCAGATTTTCTATCTCCCTTCACCAGATTTCTGTGCCTTTGGTAGAAAGTAAAGCTTCTATTTTCAGGCAGAGGAAGTAGGAACAGGGAGATTTGGTTCACTTATTTGGAAGTTTTCTATTGGGCTTTAACAAATCCCACCTTTAGCTTTTATTCGCTATTCTAAACGTGCTTGATTATATGTTTATTATATGCTTATTATATGTTTATATTATATTATATGTTCTTGGTTATCTGACATAAATCCTGGTGACTCTTTTTTTCTATCTATAATTAGAGCTTATAGATTATCGTTTGGGTTATTGATTCAGTTGTGGCAAAATTCTGCTTCTTTCTTATAACTGTAGGCTGAAATTTCTGTTTTGTTATTGTCTGGTATGCTGAGGAGCCAGCAAGGCCAATGCCAAAGAGCTTGTGGATGTTCTATAGCAAGATTAACTGAATGGGCAACAAGTTCTGGAAACAATTCATAATGCTTCTGTAACTGATTATTTTGAGGTCTGTTGTAGCTACTTTTTATTTCATTCAATTTTATTTTAAAATGGTCTTGTTTTCATTTACTTCACACATCAACGTCTTGTATACTACGTTGTATGCATGTAATGTAACTGCATATAAGTTGTTTCAGTCTTTAGATCACACAGAAGGTTTTTAAGCAGTTGGTTGGATTTAGGGGTTTTTTTTAAGAGCTACAGAGTGATGATCAGTCTCAAAAATTTGCCTGAAGAATATTCAGAGGACTTCAGATTACAGCTTCATGCTGTTAATTGAGTTTGAGACTCCAAGAATATTTTGTAAATAATTTGTGAATATGTGTGTATACTTGAGGGGGGAGAAGGCAGCATTTGCATCTCTGAAATATTCTGACGCTTCTTTTCAACTTCTGCCTAATCTGAACACAAATCTACAAATGAGGAATTCACATTCAGATGTTCAGGGAAATCAAACTAAATCGATTGAAGGACATTTATAGACAGACTCCCCGCATGTTACTTTTTTTTTTTTTTGCTGATGAGCAACATCATTTAATTTCCACTAGCAATTTTGTTACATTTATCAAATTCAAAGACAGGGTGTTGTTTAAGTAGGTCAGATTTCTTGATTTGGGTATCAATTGACATTTTTACATGTTTGTTAAACTTTTATGACTCCGTACATATGAACATTGCTTGAAAGCATGCAAATTGTTAGCTCTGGTTTTTATGCTATATTTCTAGATTAGTATTTAACATAGGTAAATGTGAAGTTACAGGGTTGATATTTGAATTCAAATCAAGTTTAGAATAGAATTAGTTTTAGACAGAAACAGGGTTGGGTTGAAAAATTATTATTAAACTTTAAACCTGATTTTCTACTGATCTGGCTCTAACATTTCAGCTTAATCTGGCACAACAAATACTGAGAACCAGTTTATAGCTCATACCTGAAACTAAATGGTAGTTTGAAATCTGGGGGTTTCCAATGAAAATGAATGTTAGAGAAAAATCCCAAGTTCTCCCATCTCCAAGCACTACTTGCAAAGATAGAATATTTAGCAGCATATGGCAGTGTGTGTATGTGTGTGTGTGTGTGTGTGTGTGTTTAGCAGTATATCAAGGCAGAGTTTGAACTTTTAAGGGAAAGATTCTTTATGGCTTTGTAACTTCAGAGAAGTATTGTACCACAGAAATAGACAGAAATAGAAAAATATATACAATCGTTTTGATACATTTGTGAGATAGGTTTCACAGAACCTGATATTTTTTGTGTAAAATGCCTTAAATCACTTTATGTAGGGCTAATGCAATTGAATTTATTTCTGTATATAGCCTTTTATAGTAAATACTTCGGATGCAACACTAGACTTTTCATTCCACTGCAATCATATACAGCCTTATGATTACTAACTATAACAGAGAGACAGTAAAAGCTCTGCTTCATTAGCTGTGAATGCACTTTTAGTCCACTTGTAGACTGAGAGCTTGGAAGCAAGAAGTGGTGACAGTGCCAAGAGCACCAAGACCTTCCAGAGGGACAATGCCTACATTCTCTCAGTCCTTCACAACAGACTCTTTCTTTTTCCTCTGATGCCATCTGTCTTCATGAAAATCAGCTGTGACTTAGGGCCTCAGATCAGCCTACCAAACACTTTAGGGAGCACATTGTCTTTGTAGATCTCTACAGTCAGTCAGCAGAGATGGGCACCTCCATACCTGGGAAGGGGCTTACTTCTCTTCCCAGCACAGGCTGCCTGGGATGACAAAGATTGTCATGCAGAAATCTCACTCAAGTTCCTGAAGGTAGATGCCACTAGTGAGATGAGAGGTCTGAACTTCACCCAGAACTCTCTCCTGTGCTTTTTTGTTGTTGGCCCAGTGATGCCTCTTCTTCACACCAGGGCTGGAGTGAGGAGCCTGGAGAGGAATTCCACCCAGAGAAGTCACAGTACAATGACTTGGTTTCTGGGCCAAACCAACCCTTTTGTAACCAGATGTACAACCAACATGCATTCATTTGTCTGACTGCTGCCTGATGCTGCTGTGTTTGTATTCTTACTTATAAGACATTGGAACCAGTCAAATATCCTGGTTTCAAACAGGAAAGGAGACTGCCTTCAATGAACAGATGCACAAGGGATGGAGCTCCAACAGGTCTTTTCTGAAATCCCAGATGTCTTTGCAAGGCTGGTAAAAGCAGAGCACAGGGCTAAAGACAGCTCAGACAGCAAGGATTATGATGCATATGGCCAAAGGACAGAAAACAAATTAATGCAGTGCCTCAAAGAGTGAGGAACTGCGATAAAGATACTCTTTGGGTTTAATCATTAATGCACTTAGTTGTTTGTCAGTCTCAGCCCTTTTTGCGTCAGTGAAAGGAAAATACACATCCAAGGGGTCAGTAGAGAAAGCAAGGTTAATACCTACAGGTTAATGCTGACAAACCATTAACACACATCTTAAAAAATAGCTGAGTTGTATGACAGAAATATTCATTAAAAGCTGAACAATAATTAAGCACAGCTTTATCTGTATCCCTCTCCATCTCTTGAGACTTCATAAGGAAGAAAATAATTTTCGTTCCCCAGAATACTTCTTGTGGGGTTGGTACTTGAAATGTGGCAGAAACGAAAAGCCCTAGCTGTGAAGCACCCATTTCAGTCCAATATTCTGGGCCTTCTGCTCTTCCACTTTGTTTTCCTTTTGCATTTCTGAGAATGGCATGTACACACAGTGCATGTAAGGATGCATCACTCTCCCTGTATGCACATTTACGTATGAATATACACACACATATGTATCTCTACAAATACAACCACAGACCAGTACATTTCAAGCACATATGCTATAAGAGAGTACTGGAAAGGCTCCATTTACCACAATACTTGACACAGACCTAATGAGAAGAGTCCTAGGCAGGGACTTGTGCTTTAAATGTTTATACCTTATGTCTTTATAAGTGATGCTGAAATTTTCTGAAATAACTGGAAAAGAGTGAACCTGAAGAACTTAATTTACCAACATCTGCTGCTACTAGTAAGGAACACATAAAACCCACAACTTTCCAGATAAAAACAGCAACCTAGATGGTGTTTTGGGGCTTTACAAATACAAATTACATTATTCCTCAGTTTCCATTTGTACACCAAAAAAACCTATAGAAGCTCACCAAGCTTTTCAGAACACCTACTTCCTTCCTTTCCTACACAATGATTGTTAAATGAGGACTTTTCTACATTTATGGAAGTATATTCTTTAAAAATGAGTTGGGTAGAACACCAGTGATCGAAACTGTCATCCTAGTTGGGTGTTTTTAAAAAGTTGTCTTGGTTTGAAATTGTAACCTAGAACAAAAGTGAATTCACAACGCATGGAAAGTGGCTCTTACTTCTAATGATATCACCTGCCCCCCCCAACTGAATCACAGTTTTATAATCATACTGCCACTGTCCATCACCCAAGAATGACATGACACAATACCCGGTGGATTACCCCTGCAGCAATTGGGTCTTTTTCATTTCTTTCTTCTCCACATACTTTACTCCAGGAAGTTTTGATTAGTAGAAATGAATTCAGATTTCCCTGTGGGTAAAAAGAAGGGAAGTGTTTGACATTTTCCAGGCAATCTCAGACAGTACTGCTCAGCCCATTGCTTTTCAAATTCCCCCTGAGTCTTTACTAAGTCCAGTGCACAACAGCTAATGTGTTTTTCACAAAACAGTGATCAGTAATGTAAATACCATTTCTTCCCTCAAGATTTATAATGAATTCTGTGTTTCTTAAGCTTGTTTCTCTCACAGTTTTTCATGTTAAAGATGATATTTGGAAATCACAGAACAGTTAAAATATAAAACTTTGTATTTCTATTCATTACTGAGAAAAGTTAGACTGCAGGGATATTTTGTTGGCAGAGCTGTATTGACAGTCATTTACATCCATATATATGTACATATATATGTGTAGAGCTGCACCTGCTTCTTTCATATACCTTAAAATTACTACCAGATAATGAATGTCCTCCTATTAAACTCTTTTTTTGTATTGCATCTTCCTGAAATATAGACATTAGAAGACTTTGCTGCTCAGCCAAGGCAATTTTGCCTGGTGCAATATTACGTTATTAGACAAAAGCATTTGAAAAAGCCATAAATTTTATTTTCTAAATCAATACTTCTTTTGCTGCCTACTGAAAAATCCTTTTTTAGTGCTTACAACATATTTGAGAGCTAGAATAGGATTGTAATATACAGTAACAGACTGAAACAAAAACTAGCATTCTTAAAGATTAATTTTATTTGACCTGCTTTTTGCCTGCAAAAGTTATCCACATAAAGCTTTTCAGACAGATTGTACCTTGTTAGCTTCCCTGCTTCACAGTATATATATATTAATGAATATGTATTTCCATTGGCAACAATGTAAGGCAAGTTATTTCTCTCACAGTGTTATTCTACTGTTTATTCATGTGCATATTTTAAATTTGCAATGGCTTGTTGGAAAGTCTAATTGATTGTCACTGACTACTAGCCAGAGTTTTCTTTTGTTAAGACACCATTACATGAAATTCTGATCATTACATGAGAGCTCACTTCTGATTGTTAGATCTAAATTATATTCTTTTCAAAATCACAGCAAAGTCCTTAACAATGAATCTTCACAAAAACATTGTGTTAAAAATGTCAGGAAACGCAGTTTTTCCAGTTGTCTTCATAATAAGAAATAAATATATTTTCTAAGTTAAACAAGAAGATATATTGACCTTTATATGAATCTTGCCATAACTGGCAAAGCATTAGAATATAGAACCCACAATTCACTAACTCTCTGTGCAGAGAGAGCAATAGCTCAGCTGAAAAATACTGGATTGCTCATTAGGGAAGTCTTATTGATGCAACACACCAAGTCATTTGCAGACCATTTACTATAGGTATCCCGTTGCAGCAACTACTGTGAGATGTGACATCAAGAAATCAAAGAGAGAGTCAAGCTTCCTGCTTCCCAGTGCCATGAGATTTCAACTGTCTATGCAATCAACAGACAGAAACAGGGAAACACATTCTTTCCACTGGCTGTTGCTGCACATACTGTATGTTGCTCTGACTTCTCTCTGTTGACACTAAAGAGTATTCTTGGTCTGGCATTATGGCATGACAAGCTCTGTGAATGATTCATTACCATCTTCAGCTTAGAAACCTTTTAAATGCATGCACAATGCCATAGTAGGTGGTTTGCACTCGGCCCATTAATCCAAGTATTAGGAATAGGTGATCAGAAGTAGTTCTTTTTGGTGAGGTAACTAAGTGCACGGATGAAGACTTCCCAGTGTAACTCATTTAAATTCAAAGTTCAGAAGTGTTCCAGCAACCTGGACAATGTAATTTATGCTATGTGAGGACTATGCAATGGAGGATCAGAAACACTTTCCCCAGCCTCTCTGGTCCTCCTCCCAGTGAAGCTAGTGAGAGTTTGCCATTGGCTCCAGTACCAGGAAAAACACATCTAACAAGTTTGATACTAACCATTTAAATCTGTGTTTATATCCTTGGTGTCTGTCTCTCAAACGACACTGGTGACACTTACTAGTTCATAATTACAACAGAAATAAAGTGTGGGACTATCTTTTACACTGTTACTTAATATTCAGTACTGTATGTATATATCTACTTGACACCTCAGTGAAGACTTTGACATGCCTTATTCATTCCAGTTATTTTTACAGTATTGGTTTTGTTAGATTGCTTTCCCATATAAAGAATAAAACTATAACTGTTCTGACTTAAAATTGTCCAATTCATTTTTATCCAAGTTTTGTTAAATCTAAATCACATTCACCTGTTCTTCTCATTCCCATCACCCTTCACTCACATTAGGAAGACAATGTATATTGGTGGTTTAAAAACAGGTATTTGATATTCTCTGATGGACTACAATAAATATCTGAAGTAAGTATCTCCCTCATGTCTTGTGGTTTCTTGTCTGCAGAACAAAAAGTACTGTCTGCAGACCAGCAGTGTTAATCTTATGATTGTCAGCTACTGGAGAATCATGAGGTAAAATGAATCTTTAAAACAACTTACGAGGACCTCATTCTACAGCATTCTTTTTTCAGCTACATTTATGTGCCAGTCATATTTCCCTAACATCTGCCAAAGAAGTGAAAAAATATTGTGGAACTGTCCGAAGTCATGACATCTAAGAATAAATTTCAGGCAGGAGTCCTTTGTTTATTCTTTTTCAAAAGGTGAGATCTTCCTATGCCTATACATAAAATACTTCTAAAAATTATATTTGATTTCTATTTTTACTTACTTATTAGCTCTAAGTCAATCATATTAGGAGATAATTTAATGGTAGTCTTTTATTGAAATTGTTGAGCACCTTTTTTTGTTTGTTTGCTTGCTTTTTGGGGTTTGTTTGTTTGTGTTTGGTTTTGTTATTGCATAAGACCACCCATGATCCAGGAGTCTTAAAACATAAATCAACCTTGGTCTTTAAGAAATGTGGGATCTGGCAAATTAGAGTGGTCTATTTCTCCTTTTTGTTTGGCTTTTTCTAATTCCTTCAGTGGAGTCTAAGATTTCATACTAGGTTTTCAAACTGTCAGTGAAGCCTCTTTAAAGGCTTGATTAAGTTTCAAGTTTAAGGGGTTTGTTCAAATGCCTACATATTGCTGTCTGGCATCACTTGAAACACTTTAAGTTAGCCAAGGCATCTGCCCAGAGCCAGCAGACGTGACACAGGACTTGCAGAGCCCTGCATCCTTCCAGACTGACAATTAGTCTTCCAGACGGGATGGTCTCAAGAACCCTGAATGAAACTAAAGCCCTAAGTTTAGGCAAGAGAACCAATTTCTTAAATTCAGGTGTGTTGAATCCCACTTTACCCTGTTACAAACCTAGATTTAAGCAAACTATCTCTCACCCTGAGAAGGGGTTTAGTTGCCTAAACAAAGGCAATGTTGCCATTCTGGGTATGGCAGGGTTTGGTTCATCTGCCTGTGTTTACGTCTCCTAGTCCCACTGCCTTGGATTTTCTAAGATATATCACAGAGCACTGGACACTTTTGTGAGGCTCATTAAGTCATAGTTTGCTTTGCGTTCAAGATATCTGGGAAATATATAGAACAGCAGGAAATCCATGTCTTTCTGGGACATCAGCTGGAGCCAGTGCATGGCACCCTAAGCATCTCACATTACCTGCCTCTGGCAACTGACACCAGCTCTCTAAGACAGAGGAAGCCTGACACCTTCTGGGCGTGTCTATCACTGAACTGAGAGAAACCAGCTCATTCTAAAAATTATTCTGTGAAGAAATTGTTTGGGTAGGGCTCAGAAATGTACTCCTTTCTTTAGAGTGGACTGCCCCGTCCTAGAACAAAACAGTGAGTTTTCAAGGAGGAAAAAAAATACTTTATGGTGTTCAGCCTCTGAAGAAGACTGAAGAATGATTTCCAGCTTCTAATAATTTTGGAGTATTCTTTACCTTATTAACATAAGACAAACATTGCTGTGCATGTTTCCTGATGAGATAAAAACAATTGCTTGTCGGAGAAGATTTTAATGAAATCAACAATTTAAAATTCTGGTACTTCCTTGAAGAGATATTATCTGAAGCAATGTTCAGAGTCTTCTGTAAATCATGAAAAATCTATCTGACAACTAATAGCTTCTTTTAATTATTATTCTTTTCCTGTGCACCTATGAGAAGATTCTGTTAATTAATAGTGCCTTGCTTTAAATCTTGCTGGAAAAGAATGAAAATGTGAATTGCCAGGGATTTCATTCTGTTAAGTGTCAAAAATTTACCTGCCTATTCAAACACCACTGAATCCTTTAGTCGAGAAATACTATCACAACCATTTTCTCTGCCAAACTTCTTGTATTTGTTTCATGACTGTATGAAACATTTCAAGTCTATTTTGATTCTTTTGTCTTATCAGAATGCAAATAAAAATCAGGCAGTATTGAATGTAAGAAAGTATTTTTAAAAGTGAAAAATAAAACCACCTAACTGTTTGAAAACAACAGATGCTTTTATTTCAATGTCAAGTAAAGGTTCTGGTCAGTTCTTTTACAAGTTAGAGATTATATTTGAACACCAGCCTCTAGCACTGAAATTATATTGATATACTAAATTCTGAGGCTTTGCTGAATTTATTGGCACTCTCTTGTTTTAATACACTATTGAACCTATTATTACATTTGCATCTGTGAAATGCATATCCATTTACCTGAATGTTTGGGTAGTGTCTATGGCAAACATTAATAAATCCAAACGACTGCTGACACTATTCCAGGGAAAACAGTGGCCTAAGAAAATGTTTTCTGAGGCATTGCTAAGCTTAGGCACACCGATGAGCCATCAGATACAGATTCCCAGCTAATATAAAGAATGTGCAGGTGTCAAGTTCTTGCAATATGAGGTAAATGCAAAAAAATCTGCCCTAGGATTTGGATCTGCACGAGAAATGATGTTGTCTTACAAAGAGAGGGATGACAGCCCGTTTTTGAGCAACACATGTGACAGATGATGCTCAGTTCTGCCATCAGCTTCACCTGTCCAAGCCCTGCCCATGAGAGGGAGCACAGGGCTGGGCAGCCCACGAAGGCAGGAGCTCTGGGGACAGGACAGTGAGGGAGCATGAGGGATAGGAGGGGCTTGGAGAAGAGACCAGCCTACTGTAATGAGACATCTTTGATACTTACAGTTACTTCAAATAAATTATTTTATGAGAAAAGGAGTGTGGGAGAAAGAGGAGAGTAAAATAAAAGTCCAAGAACAACAGAATAATGGAACTAAGAGGAAAGCTTTGAGCTGAGTATCAGTAAAAATATCCTTATGGCAAAACAGATAAAGATGCCTAGTCTGGCTCCCGGTTTTAATTTTTGTGATGAAGTTTCTCTTTTTTCTGGTTAATTATTATCTTCAATGATGCATTTATACCATTTAGATAGAGATATGAATTAATTCAAAACAATCAATAAAATTATAAATGCATAAGCTTTTCACACACTCTTTATTAGATGTTAAAAACTTCCGTCTTCCAACTGTAACCCTGACTATAATTAAAACAACAAATTATACAGGATACAAATGGCCAGTACATGTGAGACAGCTATTTGTGCCACTCAGTTTCAGACATTTCTTTAAAATACAGCCTAGGTTTAAGCACCATTCTACTTTCCCCCACTGGAATGAATATTAATAGAAAAGTTAGAGGAGGGTGAAATAGATATATTTGACAAGCAAGGCAAAGAAAGCCAAAAGGACAAGGAAAGCAATGTGGAAGAGAGGAGGGAGACTGGAGAAGTCTCTAGAGGAACAAACAGAAGTGAAATGTCTGGGTACCTCCCAGCAGAAACCAGAACTGGAACAATCCTGCACTGCCATGCAAAGATGCTAGAAATTCAGACTGGATTTTTTCTTTCCCCAACTCTTGTTCCCTGAAACACTGAAATATTTGAGTGGTTCCTCCCTGAAACAAATTCAAAGATCCTTAACCATGCCACAGGCACAACTGAAAACTAAGGGATTCTATTCTAGGACAAGCAACTACACATTCCATGAAATGTGTAAGGAAAAAAGTCTGACATTCCCTGGCTGCAAATTGACTTTACTGACACTTTTCAGGCAAAGGCAATATTCCAAGTAGTCATTTTGTTACTCAATAAATTCCCATTCCCATTCACTTTGCTCTGTAAAACCTGCCCTTACCCTGCTTCCAAATGAAATAAATCATGGAATATTAGAGAAAAGAAGAGAGAGCAATTTTGTGAAGTGCTACTAGAGATGGGTTTTCTAAATAAAAACCACACCAACACTGAGAGACTGACAGCAACTAAAGCAAAAATGAGCATGAGACAGGCTGTTGTGATGAGCTGACACAAATTCATCTGTCTGAACAGCACCATTAAGTATACATCACAAAAACACAACTACGAATCCCCAGACCAAGCTAAAAAATTTAGATATAAGCAAGACTGAAACAAGAAGTACCACTTTTTCCTTCCCTTTTCAATTGTAAGTGGAAATACACCTTTTATCTTTATGTTTGTCTGTCCTAGCACAGCCACCAGGGTATACTTCTTTCTTACCAGCAGGTAGACATAGCATAAAAGAGCACTGAGCACCGTAATCTCTCTCTATATGTGTCATCCCTGATCAAATATTTTTATTTGGGGGGTTGATTTGCAAACAACAAATTCTATATTAAAACAAATGCTCTCATTGCTTTTGCAAAATCAGCTTATCCTAAGATTATACGTGGAAAATGCTGGAGGAAAACAAAGAAGGGTTTTTCCTTCTGTTAAAAAAAAAAAGAAGCAGATTTTTCTTTCCTCAGGAAGGATTGTGCTTTGCCTTCACAAGTGTTGTTTTTCAAAGCTCTGAGGTAAGTTTTAAATCCGTGGGGTTTGGCACAGGAGCGAGGAGCAGGCTTTGTGCAGCTCACCTGGAGCGGCTCCCATCTCCAGCCTTGGGCAGGGGTTGCAGCCACCTCGGGATGTGACATGCACCCTGTGAACATCCTTGGAGCTGCTCTCAGTGAGGCTGTTTGCTCGCAGCTCTGCCGGACAGCCTTGCCAAGGAGAGCAGCACAGCGGTGCCGAGCAGGAGCGCACCTGAGAACCGCGCACCTGAGAACCACAAACCTGGGCAGTCCTGACACCTGTGAGCAGGTTTGATGTGCACCTGAGAACCACAAACCTGGGCAGTCCTGGCTGCTGTGAGCAGGTTTGATGTGCACCTGAGAACCACAAACCTGGGCAGTCCTGGCTGCTGTGAGCAGGTTTGATGCACACCTGAGAACCACGAACCTGGACAGTCCTGACTCCTGTGAGCAGGTTTGATGTGCACCTGAGAACCACGAACCTGGGCAGCCCTGACTCCTGTGAGCAGGTTTGATGTGCACCTCCAAGGGCTGAACACCCACCGCTCCTCCCGGCAATGCCCTGGCCCTGCACAGCCCACTGCAGCTCGCTGGAAAGGTCTCTCCATCCTCAGTAGCTACTGACCACGGGATGGCAGCATGAAAGAGAGTGAAAAAATGTTGCTTATACAAGCTGGTCTGGAGTTTGGAAGTCTCTGGTAAAAATGAAAAAGAAGCCCAATGAAGGTTTAATAAGCACTTCAGAGTCTATCTGGAATTGGTGGCAGCTAGCCCTGAAAAAGCCAGGCACCAGCCTTGCTGCTGACAAGAAGAGCTTCTGAGCAGCTTTTCAGTTAACCCAAGCAGAGGAGGCAACTATAAAACTCTTACAGATACTCGAACAATAATGCCTCCAATGAATATGAAGCCACTGAAAGATGTTTTCAAGTAGAAGGCATGCAGAGGGGGAAAAAAAATGAAAGATACCTCAGGACACCTTCTTCTAAGTCTGAAATAAAATCTGGCAAGAGACAGAATAGACCAAGCAGAGATGGATGGCAGGGAAACAGGCCTGGAAGCAGCCTGGGTGCAGCAATGAAATCACCCAGTGAAGGAAGCTGCAAGGGAGATTTTGTGGCCTTACTACTGAACATTGAAGCATTTGTCTTCCAGTCATAAATCCACATAACACAACTCGCCATTTCCAGAACAGACAGCTGAGCTCTCTGCTACACAGCCGCAGAAAATCAAGAGCCACAGAAGGAGATCCATGGCAGGCAGAACGATGGTGCTGGAAAGGATCTTTTTTTATCTTGTCTGTGAGAAAGCCTGAGGACAGAGAAAAGGGCTGAAGGACTGCTTCCTTTATTCAGACACTTGGAAGTGCTGCCAAGGGCAATGGCTGCAGTCCACCCATACTTTCTTTCCCTTCTGGCTGTTGAAGTTGCTCCAGGGTTCATCAGTTTGTCAACGGGACAGAGAGAACAAGGCATAAAGGGAGGAGAGATGAACAGGGATGGAGTAGGTGATGTGGAAGAGACCTGACTGCTTATTGTCTCTACTGAAAAGCTTGGTGTGTTCTCACAGTCAGATTTACTAGCTTTGTTACTATCCTGGAAAACCTGTCTGTCCTGGCCCAAGGACAAATGAGACCTCTCAAGTGGGAACACATCATTACAAGGGCAGATGGGATTCATTAAGATCAGGACAGGCAAAATAACCTGCGGATTCTGCAGTTTGGTGAATACCTGGAGCTTTCTTTTCATATTTCATCTATACCCTGCTGGTCTTGGAGCATGGTTTTGGATCTACACTCTGCAATAGTTTATATGTTGACCTAATTTGAAATCCAATGTAGGGGTACATTTGCTGTCCATGGAAGAGAAAGTGAATGCCCCTTCACAAGAAGAAGCTGTTGTGTAAAAGAGGTGGGCAGAATTGGTACCATTTTTTCTGGACACCCAGGTCTTGGAAAGCCTAGTTTCAGTAAAAAGCCCTGTATAATGAATATCTGCTGTCTCTCAGCTGCAGGAGCACTGAAGCAGAGCGGGATCATAGGCACAGCTTTGTTCATAACCTGACTTAGTGCAGGCACCTGTGTGCAGGCCACATCACTGGCTGCATGTACTGCACAACTGGGCACAGCCAGTATTGCAGGGAAGAAAAGTTTCCTTCCTGGTAGCTATCAGCCTACATGCCTAGTTCTGCAAGTGAATACCTTCCCTACTAAATTTAGCTGACAGTTTTTCAATCTGCTTCTTTTCTTTCTCTTTTCTGCCATCACAAGCATAGGCATGTATTTGCCCCAAAAGAAAGTCAGTAAGGATATTGCAACTTAAAATTTTACAATAAGAGCCACAAGACATGGTAGCTTTATGTCACTTCTTTCCTAAATCAGGGCAAAATTGGAACAATTTCCTTTTCAAGCATTTAGCTAAACAGGCAGGAATGAGACTTAATTTGATTCAGAAGACAGGTTCTCACTAATTCCTGAGGAATATTTTCATGATAATCATTTTCACAAAAGCACAGGCCATGACTGACAGAGATGATGTGGCTTTTATCAGCTACTGGATTGTCAAAATTTAGGAACCTAATCTACTGAGTGACTCAGAAAAAGGCATTAGCTGCCCACAGATCCAGTACAGCCAGATGAGAGAGCAATTAACTAGTGACCAGAGAGCATTAAACTCCTCAGAAAGATGATCCACTCAAAAGCCCTGCATGCCAAGCTGAAAGCTGCATGGATCTAGCTAAACAAAAAAGGCTGAGGAAGGGATGTTTTTTGAGTACTACTCCATAGCTCAAACATCTCATTTGTAACTCCTGTATGCATTTTCTCAGAAGAAAGCAGCAATTTAGTAGGAATTATTTTTAAGGAGGGCAGGGGTGATGATGATTACACCCATCTCAGCTTGAAGCCATTCAGCAGTGCACCTCCCATCTGTTAGCAAAGTGCCTTGAGTAAAAAACACACAAAGCCAGATGTGTTGATCCTTCATCTTTCCCCCTGGGCTGGGCTGGGTGGTTGTTTAATTATGAGTATGAAGGGGAAAAGTGAAGGACAGAGGTGGTCCATGGGCACCAGCTGAGGTTATGCTTTGCACTGATCTGTAGGATGAAAATCCCAGGGTGTACTGGGCTATGTGGAGATTGGGGATACTATGTTTTCAGTATTCTTTCCCTCAGTTTAGGCATCTGTGGGAGCCTTTGAGCATCCCTCTTCACCCCACCTCAGTAGCCTCAGGACGACTTATGAAACAAGATACCATAGATATTTAATAACATCTGCATAAAACAACAACAAAAATGCATCTTGTGTTGGATGGGATTAATGGAATATCAAAACATGTAAAACCAACGTTTATAATCAGACTTCTTGCAGGACATCCTCCATCCATTCTTTATAGTGGCTATGCTCGGTTTATTTTTAAGCATTTCATACAAAATTGACACGTGTTTCTTTCCTTCACCAAAGACACAGCTTTCTTGGTTGCTACAGCAATACTGTACTTTTTTCAAGAGGGAAAAAAAGAGCTTTCTGGTGTCACCGGTAATATTCCAGTAAGCCACGAGAGGGCAGGTTATGCTCTCGATACAGCTGCAGATTTTTACAAGCAGCTGTTAAGTCCGCTCACAGTTTTAAAGCCCTAATTACCAAACTAAGCTCCAGCCAGTGAAAAGAGGAATGCATGGGGTTTTGACCCTAGTACTTGTTATGTGTCCTCATTGTTTTTCTTCTGGAAAGGAGAAAAACATTCAGTTTACATGCAAGATGAAAACAACTCTTCTTTGTTTTACTCACAGGTACTTAAGAAAAAATTCTGTTCTAACAAGTTATCTGCTGTGATACATTTTTTGCATTTCTCCCTCTTTCTTTCCTTCCTCTACCCCACTGCCACTATAACTTGCTCATAAGCAGGGCAGCTTGCAAAGCAGACCCTTAGGACAGCAGCATCCAAACCTCCAATCTGATGAAGCTACATAAGCATGCTGTAACCCCAAGGAAAATTCTCATCCACTCTTGGAAATAGCAGTCTGGGGTGTCTCCTAAATTTCAACATTCAGATCCTATGAAGGACAAAAATGTGTCAATCTCCATCCAACAGCAGCTCTCTAAATCAGTGTTTAGCATGAACTGGCCCATGTTCTAAGTTGTTCAGCCTGGAGAAGAGAAGGCTCCAGGGAGACCTTGTTGTAGTCTTTCAATACTCAAATGGGGCTTATAAGAAAGATGGGGACAAAATTTTTAATGGGGCCTGTTGTAATCAGACAAGGGGTAATGGTTTCAAACTAAAAGAGGGGAGATTTAGACAGGACATAAAGAATAATTTTATTACAATGAGGACAGTGAAACATTGTCACTGGTTGTCCAGAGAGGTGGTGGATGCCCCATCCCTGCAAACATTCAAGGTCAGGTTGAACAGGACTGTGTGAAACCTGATCTAAAGATGTTCCTGCTCATTGCACAGGAGCTGGACTAGATAGATGATCTGCACCCGAAGTCTTCTGTGATTCTATATGAAGACACATAGTCTCATAGTGCTGGAAGACAGCTGACAACTCCTTGAGAAAGGCACATGGAGGTCTCAGACCTAGCTACCTTCTGACACAGATCAGGGTCAACTAATGTGACATGTGTAAGCTAGATATCTGGATCTCCATCTCATCTGTTGTCTTCAGCACCAGATCACACTGGTCCCTAAATAACAAACCCCCCTAAAGGCAGCCTGAGTGGGGAACTAAGGTACTGAGCTGAGCTGCTGTACAAAAAGTGCTTCAACCTTTGACATCTTTGCACTGGGATCCCCCAAAGGCACCCCAAAACAGCAGAAATGGCAGCAGACTGCTGTCCACCTGATGGAGCAAAGGCTATCTGAGTGTGTGGTGAGCAAATCACAACTTTGTTTGACCAAAAAAGTCTGCACTTTAGACATAAGTTTTGTGAGTTACACATATTCAAAGCTAAATATATGTGAAACCCATCTTCTTTCTAGTCCACATAGGTGGTATTAAGCAGGCCTAAAAGAAACGCCAGAAACTGTTATTAACTGAATGTTTTTTATTCAAGGCAACAAAAGCAAAGGTTTTATAAGACTCAAGACCCCACAATACACACAGTCTGAGTACTCCATTAACGTCGTATATCAAGCACCAAAGCTGACAGGAACTGTTCAAGATGTCATTCCTACATAAAAAAAATCCTGTTCCAAGATAGCACAGGTGAACCACACAAATGGGCTTCAAATCTCTGTCTAAAAGAAATATATAAGGAATATATAAAGGGATGTTTAGGATGGAGTCTAGCAACTGCCACATTCAAACTTGATTCCACATGTGCACACCTGAATAATGCAAGCCATCTTAGTCTTGTTACCTTGTGTCCTGCATCTTAGACTTTGGAAATTTGGAAGTTTAAGCCTAGATTCATAGAGCAGCACATCAGAGACAAAAAAGCTTAGTCCCACTTTCAATTTCTGTCCAAGGTCCCTAATAGAGAGGTAAAACACATGTGTATATCTAGGTATTAGGGAACTCCTGATCTTAATTTTTAGGAGCTGGAGTTTTGGAGTTTACCTATTGCTATCATCAACTTTATTGGAAATAACATACAGAATTGATCATGTTTCTGAAATAAACTGTAACCAGGGAGTTCCTATAGTATTTTGTCAAACAGCATGAAATATTTTGAACTTTAAAACAAGACTATGCTATTCAGAATATTTATTGATAACTGTAAAATAAAATATTATTCAAATATACACATAGAATTAATAACTTTCAGCACATCTTAATGCTGCTAGATGAAATCAAGAACACATTGAGGTGAAAATTTACCTTGGTTATCCAAGTTGGTTTTCTCCTATTTGGATTCTCAGCTGCCTTGAACTAAATCTATAGAGGATGATTTACAGGTGTCACACACTCCAGATAACATTTAGTAATGAGAAAAATTTAGCCTGACTTGGGCCTTGCTCATATGTACCCAGAGACTTCACACATTACAATTCACAAGATAATGGGAAAAACATGAATGAGAACAATTTAGTCAGCGGCCAAAGGAGTGTGTGATAAAGTCTCAGCTAAAATACCAGTAAGGCAATCGAGGTCACTTCCTACAAGAGCAAGCAAAGAAGGGAAGTGAGGGCACTAGGCCTCTCCCATGTACTTTTTGGGGCTGAAGCTCACATTCATCAGTGGTTCAAAACCTCTTCTGTGCCTTCGGTGCTGGAAAAGTACAAGCAGCAGAACAAGCACAGCCAGAGCTATAAGTGCTCCTCCAATTGTAGATCCAACCATGACAGACCATGCTTGGGTTTCTTCAAGGGAGCCTGGAAATACAAAATAACTGAAGTGAGGACAGCCCATAATTCAATTTTGCAAATTACACAGAAGGCATAATATTTCCTACATGCTGATAATTACGATTACTTGTTCAGCTTAGTGACCTACTGGCCACAAGCAAAATTCATAACACCCCATGTAACTGAGACACATACCAGAGCTGGAGATGCTTTCTGCCAGAGAAGTCTACAGATGAATTTAAACTTCAACAATTCATACAAATTAAAGTGTTAGGAATAGAAAATATTAACAGTGACAAGAGAAACAGATAATTCTTTTAACTAATTTGGCCAAAAATATGAATAAGCAATTATAAGCAATTCTTTCTATAGTGACATTTCAAGAAAGCTGCTTCCAAGCTATTTTGGTCAAGAGAAAACCCTCAAATTTTTCTAAAGATCACAAAGCAGCCTATTGTCAAACTTTTAACTGAAAACCCTTCTTAGTGTGGTTCTGCTGACCAGCTCAAGATCGCATCTGCTGATTTTGAACCACTTCTGAAGAACCACTGTCCTCAAAGATAATATTGCTTATTCCTATAATAACATTGCTCCACTTGACTGAATTTTTCTGTTTGCATCTGTGCTTTCAGAAGCAAAAATTGCCTGCTCTCCTTTTCTGAAGAATGCTACATATACTGAGAGGGCAATAATCACATCTGATGAAACAGTCACAAAAAAAAATACTCTCAAGAGGACTGCACATATTTAAAAGTTATCTAGATGTACAGGTCAGAGGAGACAGATGGCTAAGGGAGATGTCACACTGACTATAAAAGCAACTATAAGTCTTGTGCCCCAATCTGCAGTATTCAAAAAGGTTGAGTGCAAAATTAGTAAAGTCCATTAGTAAAATTAGTAAAGTTCATTAGTAAAAATGAATTGTTTACTGCCTTGCCACCTCTCAAGTAAGAACCAGCAATGTATTAATATATGTTTATTTCTAATATGACTGCCTGAAGTACAATTAGCAAGTTATTCTTTTAGCTGAAAGAGTTTGGATGTAAAGGCTGTATTGTCTGAACACAGGCCATGCAGACAGGGGTAGATACACTCCTTTATGGAGAGCTAACAATTTATTTAGGTGTGAGTCAGAAGCAACAGAGTCACAAGCTAGCCATGTTCCTCTCTGGGTGTCTCATGCCAAAGGGGCATCCATATTTGCAAAGCAGGAGGCGGGGACAGTAATCCAAAGGGAGGAAAACTTAAACTCCGTAAGAAGGGAAGTTTCGGTTTTGGGGGAAAATTCTGGGGATGCCCCTGAGAAAAGCACTGCAGGAGCAGCTAGCATGCCTCCACGAATCAGGGCTCCCCTGCATTAATGCAGCCTGAGGACAAGGGTTTCAATCTTTTGCAGTCTGTAGACCGTTAAACAGTCTTCACAGATCAAAAAGAGAGATATATGGCAAGCATTTAGAAGAAATTCTTGCCCCCAGGGGTTAGATAAGTACCTTATGCCTCTCAAAGTAATACTTAAATGGAGGAGGAAGCTACTCAGATTTAATCTTTGGAAAAGAAGCTGAAGCATGGTTTTCATGCAGATCTTACTCTTCTGCCTTTTACTAATGTTTTAATATCTTGTTGCAGAATTTGTATTTTCTGAGTAAATGTTTTGCTCTCTTGCTATTTTGTCTTTGTCTGATTTGTGTCAAAGGCAATTTCAAATGAACAGACAAACACTAAGGAACAGCCCAGCTAGGAATATGGAAAATCTTTAAAACTGGGGATTTACAACAAAAAACACCCAGGCGCATCTCTCCAGGCACCCAAATATTAATGTTGGGAAGTGGGCAGGTGAATAGACCCGTGCATTTTGTGAAGGGTTCCTTATTTTATATCTGCCTGTGCCATGACCAATGTGAGCT
Source organism: Cinclus cinclus (assembly GCF_963662255.1). Taxonomy (NCBI): domain Eukaryota; kingdom Metazoa; phylum Chordata; class Aves; order Passeriformes; family Cinclidae; genus Cinclus; species Cinclus cinclus. The sequence continues at coordinate 76,848,772 of NC_085047.1, forward strand.
GTCTCATCAATTGGCCAGGAGCAGCATCCTGGGACATACCTGGCAGGTCGATGGCATAGGTGTAGCCCAGCTGCTCTGCAGTTTGGAAGAGCTCATCGTTGGTGACCGGAGGGAAGAAAGGGACCATGTTATAGAGCCGGTTGTGCCCGATGGGGGCCAGCTCCTCAGGCCAAGCGTTGTCAGGGGGTTTGAAACGCTTCATCCACTCATCAAAGATGGCATCAGTAAAGGAGTGAAGAACCTGCAAATACAGGTGATTTATTAAGTTCTTTCAGAACTCAACCACCTTTAAAACACTCAACAAGCACACGGGGTGGCTGGAGCTTTGGAAAGAGAGAGAAGCAGGTAATCTAATTTAGATGGGATATACAGAATGGGAAATCAGGAAAGCTCATGAGACGCTGACTGTCCTGCATGGGAAATTTTGCTTTATACACCCTTGTTGCTGCTTGTTCACATTAAGACCTTCCTCCAGACAGTTTAACATCGGCTGACACCAAAAGGGCAGGTGAATCATGGCAGATGCGGAGCCACTGAGTTCATTCAGGTGAATGTGGCTTTCAAAATTATTTTAACCCTTCTCATCTCTGAACAAGTGTGGAAAGTTGCAGAAATATTGACCCCATTGTGCTCATTTTAGAGCATGTGCCACCAGCTCCACAGCTCCAGGTGCCCATGACTTTGATCAGGTGAGTTTATAGATCTAAAATTAACTCATGCAGGAAAGTTGTTTCAGACAACTATTACAAATGTCTGAAACTAATTTCTAACGTACTCATGCTTTTTAATTACAGCCCTGGAAACAACTTGGAAAATATCCTATAAAAAATAATCTTTTGTACATAATTACAATGAATTTCATTAATTCATTGAAAGTTAATTAAAATTCAATGAAAATTAGAAATTAATTTCACTGTGTAAGAAAAAAACTAATGCAGGAATTAAAGAATTATTAAGGAAGCAATCTGAAGAACCACTACATAAGTATTTATTTGGACTAATTTCTCAAAAAAAAAGAGGTTGAAAACTTAAAATAAAGGTAAGAAAGAAATGTATCTACAAAATATACAGATATAATATATAAAGAATTTATATATGTAATGTAAACACTGTGGTTTAATCTACCAGAGAGGAGAATAAATTTGCATGAATTTACTAGGGGAGGCAGATGTACAAGCAGAGTCAACTACTGGCTTTTTATTTGCACAAAGCTGTTTGTGCTGCTCATGGCAGTGCAGCGCTATTCCAATGCACCAGTGAAATCACATTCTTTCTATTTCCCAAGAAACACCCTGGCATTAGATGGATTCCTTTCAGCTTGTAAATTTTGAAACAAGAAACAAACAACTGGATCTACTGCTTTAAAATAACTATCCCCAATTTCACCTTACGCCATTAGATTTAGATACCAGTTAATGAAATGATTCAAGGTGGCATGACTTGGAATAGCAGCTCTTCTCCCTCAAATCTTATTTTGTATTTTATAAATTACCCTGAGATCTTTTTCCTTTTTATTCAATATTTATGCAGGTGTGGCAGTGTTCAAGAAAAATAGAGGACTCCTGCTTCTCTATTTATAGAACTATTTTTTAGGGAATTCACTTTACTTGTTCTGTAAGTCCCATGTGAGAAAAGTGCCTTCGAGCTTCAGCCACTGTCAGTCATGCTGGGGGTAAAAGACATACCACAAAGATGGGATCATTGGCAGCTGCGTGAGGGAGAGCACTGGTTCCATTCAGGAAAGAGTGAACCAAATTATGAAGGCTCAGCATCGGCGAGTCAAGGGCTCCATCTGGTTTATCAAAACCCTCCAGCGCATTCCTGTGGACAGTTAAAAGTACCATCGAGTAACCACATTTTCATGACAAATGTGCTCATAAAGAAAACCAGTGACCCAGCCAGCTCAAGAGGAGCCGAATGACAAACCTGAAACTGAAACTGGAATTGCGGAAAAAGGGGGGTCTGTCGAACTCCTGCAGGGAAAGGCACCTCCTGACATCTTCCATGGTTGGCAGCTGCTCACTGGAGCCCTGGGGTGGCCTCCGCCGCAGCGGCCCCTCACCAGTCCCATTGCACAACGTGACCAGGCGGTTGTAGTCATCCAAACTGAGCATGGGACAGAGAGAAGCACAAGTCAGAAGAAGCTGGGCACTTGTTTGTTGGCTTTTTCTCATGCGGTGTAAAGAGGTCTTGGCTATTCGTGTGAGAGAGCAGAGGTTTGGGACGGACATCTGCTGGGGCAGCTCAGTTCACCTCCCACAGCCTGGGAGATGAATTTATTGCAGGACTGTCACTATTACATGGCTTTCTGTGGCCCTGCATCCTCTGTGGACCACCAGTCATTTAGACCAAGAGTTACCTGGATCATTGTCCACAGAGAGAGGATGATTTAGAAAAGGCAAGCACAACTCCCATTGTGGCTTCTCCACTCCCAAGGGCTTTGGAAGAAGTTTTTGTCAGGCAATGTAAAGCAGAGTTTTCAATTTTGAATTGACAAACATTCACTCCTAGGTAAGGACTATTTTTTAACTCAACAGAAAAGGGGAAAATGAAGGGAAATGTGAGCTGAGAAAATGCAAGAAATTAGGAAAAAACAGGTTTTCACTTGCCATGCCTCATCCCCTTTAGAAGAAAAGCAAGAGCAATGCATTGCATCCTATTTTTTCAGGGCCTTCAAGAACAATCTGCTATTGCAGGGTTTACCCAGTAACTAATGGGGAGAAAATCCTTTATATAAGGGAGATAAAGAGGGAAGGAGAAGGAGAAAAGTAGTGTAACACTTGTGAAACAAAAAAACTCTTTTCTATTTAGTGTGAAATGTAACAGCATTTTCAGAAACTTTTGAAGTAAACAAAAGCTCTTCTCAGTTTAACCTTGGTAAGGCCAAAGTTCAGTCATTTCAATTTTCAAGAAAAAAAAAACAAAGCCGTATTTATCTTTGAGGGAAAAGTAGGGGAAAGACTTAAAGCCAGCTGGTGCCTAAAGCTGGAATTTCAGGTATCTCTTTAGGTATCCAGAAAAAGAGACTCTTTTGAAAAACCCCGAGCTTTCAGTAACTCTGTCTGACTAGCTGCACACTGCCCCTGAGTTGAGAGAAGAATGATGTGTGGGTATTTGCAACCAACAGCATTTTATGTCACAGCACCCTGATCCCTTATCTGAATGCCCTGTGAAAGCCCTGCTCTCACACAAGTCAACATTCTCACATGGAGCTGGCAGCAAGCTCCTGGCTGGCTCTGTGCTATTTTTCATGAGAAATTTCAGATATTTCAAAGCCAAACCCCAAACTGCATTAAATATATCAGGGTTAAAGTCTCATCCAAAACAAGGCAGAAGACTTTCCAGCCTATCTCTAGCTTCCTATGTGCCAAAACAATTTTTTTTCTGCTCCTGAGGTCAGTTGGGTGTATGTTCCAGAGAACCAACACACAGGCATTTCTTTTTAGAAAGATGTTTGCCAGTAGGAAAACTCATCAGACTTTTGGCAGCCATAAATTGGCTAAATCAACTAAAATCCTGTCCTAGAAGAATCATCTTTAAAAAAATACACTTCCACAATACGAGAAAGTTTACACAGAACCATCTACACATAAACTGATGGCAATTTCCAGTTTTAATGAAGATGTCTTGGCTTCTTTCCTGCCACTCACACTGAGAGAGCAGCCCATGCTGTCAATGCTGAATGACAGCAAGGTTTTGTCCGTATGTGAGCTTGCCCTGGACACTCCCCTACCTGTTGCAAACTACTTGCCACCGGGAGAACCTGGAGCTCAGGTTGATCAAGCCTGGGTCATCAGGCCGTGGTGCTCCAAAGAGCTGGTCCGTACAGATGTCACACTCATTCCTGCCCGTAGCGAAGTTCCAGTACGGCAGTGCAAAGGACTCGTTGCCCATCAGGTGCTGCATTGGACAGAAGTGCTTTAGCTGGGAATCAGCTCCAAAGGAAAGAGAAAGAAAGGGGCTCCTTCAAGCTGTTTGACTGGTTATTTCACTGAATATTCAGCTTTTCATTCTGCATTTTAACTACCTGCATTTCACAGTGCCACACCAACTCCTTCTAAAAGATCGTGGCATTAAATCAGTCTAAGCAAAGACATTGTCACTAGTTTCCCTGCTGTGGGACTGTACTTCTTTTGGCCATGTTAGGCTGTCTGCCATCTCAGAGACCAGGCAGGAGACCAGGAGCAGAGATGAAATGAGCCTTAAGCAAGTAAGAGGCTTTGAGTGATGTAAGTGGGTAATGGGTAAAATTGTGCCTGTGGTTGGTTTTCGTTCCAGAAAACTGGCCCTGGGGAGGAATCAGAACTTGTGTTAATAGGGGGGTACAGTGCATTTGATTGTGCTTGCTTGCCAGATACAATTTCACACAAGCAAGATCCTGCAGCTATTTTGACAAGCAACCATTTTCATTAGAGATCTGTAAGGCTGAAATACAGCAACATTGCCAATATACAAGTCATGCAAATGGAAATTAGACTATGCTTCTGCAGCTGACTCTCAGGCATGTTAACATATATTTGTTTAAAAGACATATTGCTAAATATAATATGTATTAAATGTACAATAATGTCATATTTAAAGGCAGTAATATTTAGAGATGGTTTCATAGGAACAGTATCTTCAACATCAGTCAACAATATTTGTTACCAAATTTTACATGAAGGCATTGCTTCAATTTTATTAATAAATACTGTTATTTCACATCTTCTGTCCTCTGTTGTGGAGATGAAGGGAAAAAATCTCCATGATAACCTTCACATCACTGTTTATGGTGATTAACCATTCAGTCCTCAGCACTCAGAAAGCATTAATTTCACTTAAAACAAAACAAAAAAAAATTATCAAAGAGCAAATACTCCTGGGAGCTCGGGTGAGAAACTGCCCTAGGAGGTAGCTTACCCTTGGCTGGCTCAACAAAGTGACAGAGCAAAAGGGAGAAGCTGTGCAAGGAAAAGGAAAGGCTGTTCAACTAACCTGCAGTTCCCTCTCCAGCCACAGCAAATGGTACCTGTGCCAAGTAACAAAGGCAGGTCCTTGGTGGGAGAAATCAATACCTTTGAAGGGGCGGCCAGGACCTACAAAGGGAAGATAAAAAAAGTATTTAGGCATCAAATGAGACTGGAGAGAAACACAGCATGTCCTTTAATTGTCTGGAATGGAGTTAAACAAGAACCTTCAGCTCTGCATCTTTGAATAGAATGCACACATCAGAAGCTACATCACTTGCTTGGGACAAGTGATATCTGTGGATATTTGCTCCAATGCTTAACAAAACTTCACATTCCCTAAAAAGTTGGATATTGCGAATATTTCTTCTCACTTTAGTGGATTTTGCTTTTAAAAAGCTGTCTTACTTTCTAAAACCCTATCTCCTTGCTAAGATGTGCATTATCTCATTCTCTTGCTCAGCTGTAAGACTTACACCATGCATCTATCAAGAGAACCTCAGCATTTTCCATGCCAATAGTAATCCATAATCCTTTGCCAACTTTCTTCAAATTGTGCTTGTTATTTCTTGTATTGTACTTTTGCTAGGTGAGGGGTGAATGGCTTCAAACCACATATGGATTTGTTTATCACTGTAGAAAACTTCAACACATATATGCATTTATTTACTATTGCAGCATCACTAGAAGCTTCCCCTTTCCATTTCCACATGACTGTCCTGCCCCCTGAAGAATCTTTGCTCTTGCTAGGCCAGAGGCTGCTTCCCTCCACTCTGTAAAATGGAATTGTGGCAGAGGGGCAAACTGAATGATATCCACTGCAGAGTAGCAGTTGCCCTCCAGCCAGGAGACAGACATGGGCTGTTCAACTTGCACATGGGACTGCCAGGTAGAAAAGCCATACTGGTTGGTGCACCTCCTACAAGAAGTAAGCTGTGTGAAAGGGGTCTGGTACAGGTACTTCTGTCTAGAAAAGCAATGAGGCCAGGGAATCTGAATTTGGGAGAAAGCATGGGATTAGATATCCAAACTTCTAAGCTAGGTTGGTTTTAAGAGGTGACTATGGTTAGTCAGGCAAATCCCATCCTTGGTGACTTGCTGAAAGCCACAGAAAGCAGTAGCATTCTGGCCCCAAATACCTCTGCATGGTCTGTGGCTTCACCACTTCAGAGCCCCTTTTCCAACACCACTGCATCTACCTTGTCCTATGGACTGGGAAAATCATTTTGAAGTCAGTCACTGCCTGACCATACTTCAGTTCACTCAAGTGAAGACTGTGCATTGCTCCCTCTCAGACTGAAGAAGCACCAGGAGTCCAACTGGTGTGCTCTAGATGCCATGGGGTTTGGGGACCAGACCATAGCAGGTCCAAAGGACATCTCCCTTGAGTACTGATGGCCACCAGCTCTTCACCAACAGTTTCACTCCACAGCTCTGTGCCTACTACTGGGACCTTTGTACTTTCACCCTTTTCCTTACCTGTAGAACCCAATGGAAAAGAATAGCACTAACCCAAGAGTGTGTCTCTGACTGAGTAGTAATGAAGCCAGACAAAGTAGTTATAAATACTGCAGTTGGCAATCTGCGGTTCCTCTCCGCTTGGACCAAGCAGACTTCTCCAGTGCTGAGTTGCAATGACATAGTCCGGGTGAACGGTTGTCTTGGCACGGTCTAGAGCATCAAAGAACTGCTCTCTCTCATCTGCTGTCAGGGAGTGGATGTCCTTCCTGACAACTGCTGGCTTCTTCCTGTTGCATTCGGGGCCGGTCCAGCCAAACTTACATTCACCACAGTTGTAGCCACCAAAGTTTCCTGGATCAAGGGGGAACAATCAGTCACAACATCATTAATCAGGGAAAACTAACAGGGAAATGTTCTTTCTCCGCAGAGATGCCAGTTCCTGGAAAGGACAGCAGCTGAGCAGACTGGAAGCTTTGCCAATTTACTAACCAGGAGGATGGCTGGCTCGATTCCCAGAGCCACAACAAGGCCAAGAATCACACTCAGCCAGTTGGGGAAGTACTGGGTAATGGGCTTGATGCCCTGAGGTGCTCAGAGCTCTGCAAAGTCCTCAGGCACATGAGGACTCTCACTGAACAGAGAGCTGAGGAATTGAGTTTAAGCCAGTGATGAAGAGCTTTGCTCGACTGGCTCTCAAGTACTCCTCTACTTCCAGAATAAAACCTCAAAATAGGTCCAGTTCACATGGATCCTTAAGCACAGAAAACAAAGCTCTAAACAAAACAGCTCTCTTAAGGACAAAATTTATGTGAAACTAGTGCCTCTTAACAGTGTATCTGGGGCCCAACACAAGCCAGAACAAGCACCAGGGTTGCTGCTGGTCACACTCTAAGCATTATTAAATAGTGCTGCAATAACAGCCTAAGAAACACTGCAGTACTGTTGTTCCCTGTTGGCATTACTCCTAAGGCAAGTAATGAGGTCTGCTCTAGGATATTAGCTCAGACTCTCTGATGAGATGGAAGAGCCCAGGAAAGCAGAGCTTGATTTGAGTGTAGTCTCTTGCACGCTGTGGCAGACATCTGGCAGCAGCAGAAAGGCCCTACTGGATCCTGCTCCCCCGTTTCTGAGGGAGCCAGGGAACAACCAGCCATTCCCGAAGTACACACCTGCCCCCTGCTTGTGTGCTGGCAGGCTGCAGCAGTGTAGGACCCGGGGCAATACTCCCAGGGACAGGGGGGAGCAGAATGGCAACCAGGGCTCCTCTGGGATCTCCACGCTGCTATCAAAAATCTGTACTGACTCCTTAACCCATCCTCAACCTCCCCTCCAACGCCCTCACACACTCATTCCACAGCAACCATGACAACTGTTTTCCAAAATGCCACAAAATCTCACTGCTCACCACACACATTGGTGCTGCTAGACCCAGGACTAACGTGGGGATGAGGAAATGTCTTATGAAATGTTCCCAGATGGGCAGATGTCCCTAGGCTGTAGAGCCTATGACCAGAACAACAATTAGCATTAATGCAAGTTTTCGGATTGTCAGGGGCTACAGGGCTTATTACCAAATTCAAAGGACCCCCAAGGTTACAAGGGCTGTTACCAACAAGGCTCTGAAGCTTATGTCTAGCTTTTAGGGTAAGGGCTGCTGAATGGTAAATATCTGTGGCAGACCCCAGTGACACCTGCCCAGAAGATATGAGGACTCTTACTGCAGAGTTTGGACCAACTGTAGGTTGGTCACAGTTGCTTCAGAGCCCCTGAGATCTCTAAGTTTGCATGTTGTCATGAAGTTGAGGATCAGTGCTAAGTTTAGGGACCACAGGCATGAAGACTCCAATGAGGTTTTGGATCATGCACACCCTGATAGCATTCCATGAGGACAGTTTTCAGATATATGGCTTACATTTTGTCATGATGCAAGTAGGAGTAGCTGGGTTCAGCTGCCATGTTCCAGCTGTGAGGGAAGGCACCCAAAGCCAGGGGTTTGCACTGGCTAAAGGGGATGAATACATACACCAGAAAAAGCAAGTAGGTTATAGTTATATGAAACAAAGCATATTGTGTGGATATGGGGGGAAAGAAACATGGAAGGTCTATTTGATCACGGTATCCTCAGGGTCCCATCAGAACAGCACAATTACTGTTATCAGTTCAGTGTACTCCACCATCTGTGTCTTGTTCATTCTTCATGACTCAGCCTAGCTATTAGGGCCCATCATATACTCTAGCCTGAACTGACCCAATGACAAATATCAAGAATATCTTGCAACATTGCCTAATTAGGCCATGTATACTGCTCAAGTTTCAGTCATGGACCATGAACTTCTGGAAGGCATCTGTTGACTCCTCGCACTCAGGTACAATCCAACCCTTAAGAGAAGGAGGGAAAAGCGGGAATTAATCATTAAAAGTTCTGTCAACAACCTTTTTTGAGACTGGCAGTCTTTCCTCCAGTCTTTTAAGAGACCCCTCAATTCACAGTGCTGGATAAGCATCACATTGAAATACAGCACTAACAGAACCAAAGTCAGTGCAGGACCAGGTCTGTGCTGTCTGGGTTGGTACCAGAACAAGACACTCTTGGTCACTTGTTGAGGCTCTAATGGCTCCTCTCTCAGGAAGGGCCTTTTGAATTTGTGGGTCTTGATGGTTGAAATAATTTTATCAGACAATATTTGTATTTTAGGAATACTCTGTGCACCTCCTCAGGCTCTGAGAAAAAATTTGCAAAAGCCTGAAATGATGAGTTTTCTTCATGGGAAGAAAGCTTTTGTCCAGCTGTATTTATGTGGAGCCAGGTGGACCAATGACTGGTCACCTGTTTCCCTTGGGCTGATTATATCCAACTGGTGCTCTGCAGGATTTTCTCCCTTAACCACCTTATCTATGAAGGAATCCAAGGGCTTCATTCTTTCCATCACTTCCCCAGTCACTTTTGAACAGGGCGTGAGCTTTCACCAAGTGAGGAGGACTACAGTGGAGACTTGAAAATAGGAGAGAGTTTCCAGGCAAAGCAGTATTTCACACTGCAATATTTCTGCTGGTTGTGTTGAACATTTTTGTCACATCCTCTGGTCTATCTGGCATTGTCAGAAACACAAAAAACAACACTTCATGATATCAAAACTTGTTTTTTGTCATTTTCTTTCAACAAACTCCATGTGTCACAGGACTGCCATTATGCTGCAGCTGAAACGGCAAGAAAATGACAGAGGTCTGTGGGATTTCCCATAATTTAAAGAGAAATTACTGCAGTAATCAGACACAGCTTTTTTATGACCTGCCCAAACCACTCTTTCAGCATTTGTTTCTAAAGCACTCTACCAGGACACTGATCTGGAAATTATACATTACTGTTTCCAGAAAGTTCATTTACTGCCATGTGCACTTCCCACATGACAGCATTATGAAATGCTGGTCATTTACAATTTAACTTCCCTGTCTGCTATGCTAGTGATGGTGGACCTCAATGGTACAGCTCTATGAGAGAAGGAAAAATAATCTCATGAGAGCAGGGTATAGTGCACAGTAGATATTTTCAGTAAGGCAGCGAGACACTTTCAAGATACTTTTCACACAGGAATCCTAGCAATATGCAAGGATTCATTCCTTAGCATTTTTTCACCTTCAGCGAATAACACAAAGGAACTCAGTGTACAACCTTTCTGAGGCTCTGCCAGGGACAACAGAGATTATTATCAACTCTTGTGGTTTCCAGATAATATAGTGTGGGAGGTCATTCTGGTGCACAGGAAGGAGATCATATTACTGTTGCATGCTCCCGGCTTGTTCCACTGTTTCCAGGAATGTCCATCTCACTGCCGCCAGTCAAAAAATCATCTGTGTATTCTCCATTAACCCTTTTGTCTGGAGATGGGATCACATGCCTTGGGAGTTGTTTTCTTCTGTACCCAATCTCAGCAACACTTAAGGTGCTCTTTCTCAGTCAAGTTGGGTAAATCAGGCTGTTTCTGTAGGCACTATGGCCATGCTACTTCTCCCACTGGATCAATCCATTGGCATGGCACTGAAAAAAATACACTTCTCATGACCTGACACTCGATATGTGCTCATACACATCACTGGTGTAGCTAATACCGCTCACAGGCTGTAGGATGTGGAAGATCTGCATCTACACTGGATTTCATAGGGTCATCAAGGTATGGCTATAATTTAGTATTTCCCCGCAGACACATTACCCTATAACAAGTAAATTAGGTGTATTTTATAACCACTTCAGTAGTCCAATTTTTACCTCATGGGGCAGCCACCATATTAGCTACATGGCTTAACTGACAATTTTATTACAGCTAAAGAATAGGTGTTAAATCATCTGTCCCCAGCTTGAATATATTGCACAGGAATTAGAAAGGATTCAATGGATTCTTTTCTCTCAAAACAAATTTTATTAAAAAATAATGTTCAGCATATGCCCAAACATAAACCTTAGAAAGTGGAAGCAGAAAAAAAGAATTATAATTATGTTTAACTCCTCAGTGAACTCAAACTACGTCACTGTTTAATCACTGTCACAATCTGTACTAGCAACCACGTGACTGACTGCAGTGGTTTTTCACAATAGTCGTCTGTACTGAATTTTTAAAATGTTATATCAGATCTGTATCCCAGCAGCACAACGTTATCGTTTAGAACTCAAAATAGCATTTAGTTCACAAGTCTTCTAAAATAGTTTTCTTCTAAACTAAATTTATCTATCTCACTGAAATACTGCTTTGTTGTGTAAACAGCTACAAGTCTCAATATTCAAAGGCTGGATTCATGTATCCATCACTTGGTCTAATTCAACATGTTCACCTTCTTGAAAAACAAATTAGCACATTCCCCTTCACAAATGCTGCACACTGGCAGAATCAGGTAGTTTCAGTTCAAGAATTTAAATAAATTGAAAATGAGCGGCACCTAAACGAATTGTACAATACATGCAATGGATTCAGAACTGAAATTAGTCAAGAATTAAAAACTCTTTGCTACCTTCCAACTACAGTCATGCCATAATCCCATATTTCTTAATAGGGATTATATTTTTGCTGCAACAAACACATTGAGTGAAATGTGCAGAATCTTGACTACAAACCTGCAATTGTTTATTGACCTTGGCACGAAAAGTGGGAAGCCAAGCTGGATCTTTCTTTTGTTCTAATCTTGTTCTATTTGTCCTGTTCATCCATATTTGCATTTGGGGTTTTCTTTTTTTCTTTTTGGTTTGTTTTTGGGATTTGGTTGGTTTTGGGGGTTTTTTTGGAGGGGGGGGGTGGTGCTCCATGAATATTCAGGACCCAGACCTGGATAGATATGATTTTACAGTATTTTTCCTCAGTGAACAACTTCAACAAATGAAAAAAAAAGAAATCAGAGTTTCTCTTCTCCTTAGATACTGAGTTTTTAGCAAAAGGCTAAATTTATTGTGAAAACTCTAGAATCCCACCTTTGGAAAATCTCAGCCTTGTTTCTCACAGTTCCTCCAGTTTCCTATCATATAGCCATCAGCTGTGTGTCATGTTCAGTTGGCACTGTCTAACCAAATAATCAGCTACACGGTTGTTGGAGTTCCCATAGCTTATCATTCACACCATTTCTGAAATAAAAATTAAACTGTGCCAAGATACAACTGTTTGTATTGTTAAAGTGCTAGAAAGTCCCTTGGTGGGGTTGGAATTTGCACAATCCAGGAACCATTCCAAACACGAAGTTTGCACACAGCACTCACTTGGAAAATAAGACATCTTAATAGCAGAGATGTGCACTGTTCCATGTCCCTTTGAATGAGTATATTTAATTTCTGTTACTGTATGTTACCTATCATTATGTTACACAGGTAGCATCGCTCGAGATGCCTAATAAGTACCACATCACACCACTTACAGATGCTGTGGAGACAACCAACCATTGGATTAAACCAAGTGGAAAAAAATGTCACAAAAAAACCCTAATAGACACGGAGCCATGATCACCAGCATTGTAAAAACTTCAGATCTAATTCAAATCCCACACAGCTGTGAACTTCTTAGCATTCTTCCAGGAATGGTTTTGCATACAGCATCAAGCAGAGTATAGCCCAGGAAAACTTTCTGAAAATCATGCTTAAGGATACATTTTGTGTACTGTTTTATCATTGGTGTCTTTAGATTAAAAAACTGCAAGGAGAAAGAGGAATCCAAGGGATTTAAAGAGACAAGTGGAGCAGCCAGCTCAGAAGTAAAGCCGAAGGAAAGGACACTACATTCTGCTCACATAACTTGGGATCTAGTCCTGTAAATATCAAATACCAGTGCTTATATCTACTTGGACAAGTAAATTAATGTCCGCCTATGCAGAGCATGTCTGTCTCCACTGCTCTTCCATTTACTCCCAGATTTTGATGCTCTAATTACTTTAACTGTGTAAATATTGGTGCATGCCCATGTGCTCCAGAGTTCTTCTGACCCAGGATCTGTGTCTGTATGTGTTACCTGGCTTAAGTTTTGGAGGTATATAAGAAACTCTAAGAAAAACAAGTGTGCATCCAATTTCTTTTTTTTTTTTTTCCTAAACAATCTGGAAAAGTCCTTTCACACAAGCATTTGAAATCCAGTCAAAGGAAGAGATAAAAAATTATGTATACTATAAAGTCTATTATTATTTTGAGGGGTTTGGGTACCACCATGTATCCATTTAAGTCATCTGCCACTGCCTCTCTGTTTCCACTTCATAACTGCACTGGAAAACTTAACCTCTTTGGTTGAAATTCTGTGCAGTGCTGCCTTCCCAGATTGATCTGGGATTTCTTGGTAGTGTGAGCCAAAGTATACATTTTAGACAAAACAGTTCAACACATTCTAAGAACCATGCTGAAGCAAAGCAGTTTATTCTTCTCATATTAGAAAATTCAAACAACTTGATGTTTTCAACAAGAAGTCCCAGGTTTCATTTGAAATGTGCCTAGAAATAGACTTCAGTGCCTGGGATGTGCCTTTTGCCCTACTAGTGGTGCCATCTCCTGCCAGCCCTGCACAGAAGTCTGGGCTGAGGGCTGAGCAGCTCTTGCTCTTTTACCCCCCTTCAGCAAGGGCTGTGGCTAAGGGTCCTGTCACCTAATTCTGCCCTGAGCTCATCTTCTTGCTCATGCCTCCTGCCAGCATTAGGGAAGTGGTCTCATTAGAGCCTTATCCTTTTGGCCCAGCTAGCCTTCAAGCACATCTCCTCCCAGATCCATTTCACCTCCAGCACACAAACTCAGGAACCCATGTAAAGTCACAGTGAGAAGTCATAGCTGGAGATGAGGAAGAAAAGGATGGGATGGCCTCTTGGTGGCTTTACAGATACATTTTGGATCATTGTAAGATTTAAATTTAGTTAACAAACATGGGAAACACCCTGGCCTGACACTTGGGAGACTTTCAGTGCACTGAGCTACGTCAAGTTGCAAAGTGCTAGTCCATGAGGAATAAATCTTCAAACAATTCACACTGATCCAGGTTCAGTGCACTCGAGTAGCAGTGACAGAAGTTTGAAAGCAGCACTGAAAGGTCAAAAACTCTGTAGAGAAAGGGGCCACTGGCTACGGGGACAACTCCACCGGCAAAAAGGGAAACACGAAAGTTCACATGAGAGAAAGCACTTCTTTGACACTGCCGCTCTGAAAAAGTACTAATGGTGTCATGAATATGGAAGAACTTTTTAGGATAATGGTAATATTTAAAGCTTTCTCGATGCCTTATATCACCAGGAATGTCTCTGGCCTTTGGAGCAAGGTTAGCAGACCCATCCATCCCCATCCCCTCCCCACAGCATCCATCTCACCTGTGCACCGACAGCTGTGGTTGAAGAACTTGTGGGGCCACCGTTCCCGGTCATCCACATTTTGGAGAGTGTAGGGGCCACTCCAAGGCTGAGTGTCTGCCTGCACCCCCTCACACTGTCCCCTGCCCTGCAGGGACCCGCAGATATTGCCTGGCTCTGTCCCCAAGGCTGGGCAGCAGCGTTTCAGGCGAAGGGCTTCCACCGTCATGCAGACACGGGGAAACTGTGCCTGTGCCTGTGGGGGACAGCAGCAGCTCAGGTAGCCCAGCCCAGCCCAGAAGAGCCACCTCAAGGCTCCCATTACAGCTGGGTTCAGGCTGTGCCTCCCTGCTGGACCTGACTGCAAAGAGCAGGGAGATGTATACTGTGGGACAACCTGGCCTCACCACAGCTCCGTGCCCCAGCCAACCAGGGTAACAACTCCTGCTGCTGAGGATGCTGGTGTTGGGTGTTTGTTTAATCCCAGCCTCTAATTGCCTTGAATGCAGCTCAAAAGATGGGTGCTTTGACTCTGTGGTGCCTGCCCAGCAGCCACAGCTTTGAGCAGGGTTTATATAGAGGTTGGGAGAAGCCCTCATTAGAGGGATTAGCACGGTACAAATCCTCGTGTTTTGCACATGACATCAAGGGCAGAAAAGATGCCAGTGTGAAAGCAAGTTCTGCAGGCTCTGGCAGCTTGTCAAGAGAGTGAATGCCTCAGATTTATTTCTCCAAGTCTTTTTTGAGCTTTGAGAAATTGATGGTCTTGTTTTAGCTGAGCTGGCTGCAGAAACACATTTATTCTTTTAATCAAAACCCTGTAAACAGATGATAAATAGAAGAGAAAACCTCTCTTTTAGTACATTCACTGCAAGATAATACTTTCCATTAAAGCAGTATCAGTGGAAAACTAACTAGAAGCACAGAGGATAGAGATGCACCATTAACAATAATTAATAAATGTGGTAGTATAAATTTGGAATGGAGATTCCACCTGCCAACTGCTGAACTTCAGTGCTCGCACTGAGAACATCTGAGTGGCAAGTGGAGAAGGGTTTCCTTCTTAATAGCCTTTTTGCATACAAAATAAATTATTTAATTGTTTTTAAAGAGTGAGTGGTCCTTATTTGCTCTGTAGTCCTTTCCCCATCATTACACCAGAGGTTGTTGTAGAGGTGGTCTGGCTGTTAGACTTTCAGAACTGTCACAGCTGATCATTTATTACCCACCTGGCAGGAGACAGCCCAAGAGATCGATACACACAGCAGACATGCACTTAAGTGGTTCTGTTCAGCACCGACTAAAATATCTTTAAAAAGCTCCTAGTATGCAGCAGTTTTTGCCTTCAATGCAACTCCTAGAGCAATAAAGTTAATAAACAAAAATAAAGTAGTGATAAGTGATTTTGTGAGCCTGAAGCAATAGCTATTAGTTCAGGTCCACCATACTGAATAAAACTTGGCAACTCCCCCTGCTTCACTGAAAGAAAGCTTTCACTACCTTCCCCCTCCACCTTCCCCAGCTCTGTTGTTTAGCCATTTTTATAAGTATGTATAACGAAAAAAGCCAAGGTTGTGTCCGTGCTATTCAATACTTGCATGGATGTTCAACATTGCCATCCTGTCTCAAGAAGTTTTTGATCTATGCAGCAAATTATTGCCATCATGTAGCTGAAGGGTTCATCCACACTGTGGACACTGTCATCGGCACTTTCAGGTTCTCAGATTTTTATATCAAAAACTTACTCTTTGACAGACAAACTGAAATATGATTCTACCTCATTTATGGAGGCATAAAGAATATTAGCAATACCATGTATTCTGGAATGGGTTTCAACTCACCTCACTTTGGATTCAATTCAATTTATCTGGAACTGGCTTTTCTCTGCTGCTCCTGACACAGCACATGAGAAGGACAGAAAGTGTGAATAGCTGCTGAAAAAATATGTTGAAGAAGGTCAGGAGTTATAAATGGAAGCACTGGCCTAAAAACCCTCTGAAAAACACTCCTCCCCATCCTACTCAGCACCCAAATGCATCTCTCTGGTGTGTGAGGGATCTGTCTTTAAATCTATGTTAGACAATATCTTGTACCAAAGCTACCCACATAATATCTGAAAGTAATTAAAGTGAACACTGACTTATCAGGATCACCAAAATTAAATCAAAATATACAGACAGGATTGAGCTAACCAATTAAACACCTCAGCTGATGGGTCTGTATGAAAAATATATGTCCAAGCAGCCATTTTAATCAAAGCTGGATTTATTCAGACACTAATAGGAAGGTTTCTACAGCTATTTGAAACCCTATACAAGACAGAAAGAGTAAGCACAGAGAAAGGTGAGGTATTGAGGCAGGCAAGACAAGGGAAGGCAAGGAAATAGGCTTCTAATGTAATACATGAGGAAGGAGAAACCTGCTGTTTTCAGAGAAGCTGGAATGTGGAGAAAAGGAATAGCAGGTAGAGGATGACATGGAAATTACTTAATGTGCAGGGAAAATAAAACTGTGAGCAGAAGAGTGGCACACATGCAGCTTTTATTATTATTACTTCCCTCCATCACAACTGCATAATTCTGCAACACTGGGAGCACACTACAGCATGCAGTCCTGGCATAGAGGTAGCACTAGTCCCTTGTCCTCAGTAATGCATTAGCATTTTAGGAGTGCCTTCCCTGGCTGAGGGGGAACACCCAGACAAACAGAAAAAGGACACACAGATCCCACATCCTGGCGTCACTGTGTCGCCAGCAATGGTGGGTGTCTGCTGCTGCATGACACGTCATGAGGAATACACTGAACAAAACTACAAAAAGACAGTTGTCTTCCAATTAGCCATTGGGAGAACAGCAGGCACTGTCCATTCCTTAGTGTGTCACTGTTGAGAAGTTCCTCTGTTTTTCCCACGCAATCACACTTAAATAAAGGAGCTGTTGTTGGGGCTGCACAGAATCAGCACTATACCAGTTTACAAATTAGTATCCGGAATGACTTTCTATTTACTACAGAATTTTACTATGTCTTGAAAAACGGGTAGTGCTGTGTGTTGGTACTACTGCCCTGAGCCATCAAAGGACTTTTCGGGCAGCAAATCTGAGCACATGAGCCACACCAGTGATCCAAACTGTGATTGCACCACCTTATCCACACGCGCTGGGCTCGCATGCCACAGTTTGGAAGATGGGGAGGTACAGGGGTGGCTTCAGTGAGAAGCTTCTAGAAATTTCCCCCATGTCCAAGAGAGCCAAAGCCAGCTGGCTCCAAGATGGACCCACCACTGGCCAAGGCTGAGCCCATCAGCAAAGGTGGCAGCACTTTTGGGATAACAAATTTAAAAGGGGAAAAGAAATTACTGCATAATTGCAACTGCAGAGAGAGGAGAAAAAATATGTGAGAGGTACAGCCCTGCAGACAGCAAGGTCAGAGAAGAAGGTGGGGCAGGAGGTGCTTCAGGTACAGGAGCAGAGATCCTCTGCAGCCCTGGTGCAGCCCCTGGTGAGGCAGCTGTGCCCCTGCAGCCCTTGGAGGTCTACAAGGGACCAGAGACCCACCAGCAGCCTGGGGAGGACTCCGGACCAGGGCAGGTGGATGCCCAAAGGAGACTGTGACCCTTTGGGAAGTAGGCTTCTGGCAGGCCCTGTGGAGAGAGGAGCCTGTGCTGTAGCAGGGCTGCTGGCAGGACCTGTGATGCTGCAGGGACCCACACTGGAGCAGTCTGTTCCTGCATGACTGCACCTGTGGGAAGCCCTGGAGAAATTCATGGAGGACTGTCTCCTGTAGGAGGCACCCCAGGCAGAAGCAGGGGCAGACTGTGAGGAGTCCTCCCCCTGAGGAGGAAGGAACAGAAGAGAGATGATAGTCTAACCACAGCTCCCATTCGCTGTCACCCTGCACTGCTGCTGGGGAGAAGGCAGAGAAATTGGGAGTGAAGTTAAGCCCAGGAAGGGGGGAGATATGAGGGGAAGTTGTTTTCAGGATTTTATTTCTCATTGCCCCAATCTGATTTGACTGGTAATAAATTGTACTAATTTCCCTGAATCTGTTGTGTCCACAATAGTAATTGGTGAATGATCTCCCCTGCCTTTATCTCCCACAGGCCTTTCTCTATATTCTCTCTCCCCTGTCCAGCTGAGGAGGGCAGTGACAGAGTGGCTTTGGAGGGTATGTGGCATCCAGTGAGGGTCAACCCAACACACCACACATCTGAGCTACTCGATCAGGCTACCACACCTGAAACTGTTTTCCATTTTTAATTACAATATTTAGGATTGATGCTGGAAGTACAGGAAACAGTATTTCATCTAGCTTGTAGTCTGGATTCATGCATAGGGTGACCCCCTACAGAAAACTTCTCAGCCTGTCATCAAAGGCTGGCAAAGAAGTAAATCCATATGCCAACACATTTTTGGGATAAATACATTTACATATTTTTGAGGCAAGAGAGGAAATAAAGGAAAAGAATACTCGAAGGTACAGGCAAAGAAATCACTAAACACAATTCACACAAATAATACAGAATTCCTGAGTAGTAAGTAGGCAGCAAGTACACATTTTTCTCAATGACACTATTGTTTCTCAGGCTCCTTCTACTGTACTCAAGCACAGATTAGTATCAAGCCAGAAAAGTATTTAGCCTTTGGAATTTTGGAAAGAATCTTGGTCAAAATAAAACATTCTACATATAAACTGGTGTGGAAACCAGTATATCAACAGAAGAATAAATAAATTACATGATAATTCATAATGACTCCAGAGATAACAAGAGGAAAGATTATTTTATAAAGAAACATGCAGCAGATGTTTTCAGACACCTGTGTTTGTTCTAGGGTTCCTGAATTTCCTAGCAAATTTATGTCTTTGGGATGTCTCAGCACAAACTACTGTCCTGTCTCCACCTTACCCTTTGTCTCCCTGTCTGGTATGCGGGAGAATGAAGCCAAAGTCTGGGAATGTCAGAGCAGCTCTGAAGATCTCATGATCCTGCCATTGCACAGAAACCCTCTTCATATGAGCAGTCTCATCATCTCCTGGCTTCTCATATTTAAGTTATTTGTCCAGTCTTTTCTAATGCATGGAATTATTTTCCTGAAAACCAATTTATATGCTACAACATGTTCACACACAGTTAGAAGAGCAACTCAGAGAAGAACAATCTGCTCAGGTCTCATGGAAAATAGACCAGATGAATGCAGCCAGGAATTAAACCTAAATTAAAGACAGTTTCATGGTCTTCCATGAGTTTTCTTTCCTCAACAACCAGAAGACTGTTGTACTCATACCCTATCAGTCTGGATGCTGGATTACTCAAGCTTTCCTTCTGTCACCAATTTCACATGTCACCTTTTTGTGGATTTACCTGTAGGCCTCGTAGTGACAGAGAATGAAATTTATCTCACCTGATGTTAGACATCTCTGATTGCTGATATCTGCACTTTACAAGTCACTTATGGTTTCCTTTGTAGGATACTCTCTTAATTGAGAGAAATAGGTGGGTTTATTGGGGTGCAATTGGCCTGTTTTCTGTACTCACATCAAGAGGGGATGAACTGCACCACACAAGGCCTAGCCACAATATATTTATTTATTGCAAAGGGAGCCTTGGTTTCAGTGGTAGGTACACAGTATGCATGAGAGGTCTACATTTAGACAGACGGATCCCCCCAGATTCTTCATGGATTCCTCACCACGCCTTGGGGTCCAACTGAACTTTGCTCCCACAAGTCTGGAGCAGTGGGAATTCCTCATTACTTAAAGACACACACACACTTCCAAAACTCTGAATTTGCTGGCACTTTGCTTCTCCCCTCCCTAAGGACAAATGCTAGCTGAAGCATGTACTCTGCACAAGTTGCATAGGACGGTCCCACATTCATACACTGCTCTGGTACAGCACATCGCTGTGTCAGCTCTGCCAGATCTTTCCACAGCCTTAAAGAAACATTATTTGCAGACACATTTTTATACTTTTAAGTCAGGTGTTGCCTTACTATGGTTTTAGTCTATTCTATTCTGTCTGAGATAATGATTGAGCACTTCCATTTCTTTTGTAAGATCTTTCTTTCATCCTACTCCCTCATTCAAGATGTCTGAGAAACTTCTTCAGTGATCATGACTGAGTATCATCCTTTGGCTTATGAGACTCAGTACTCTGTCACTTTCTAACTAAACAAGCACACTTCTTCCAGTGTCCATATTACAAAGGAACATGGATATAAGATCAAGCCATTTATAATTTAGACAAACACAATGCTGACTGGCAGATTAAACTGCTGCCGTGGTGACCACCTACCCAAAGACAGTGTTATCTTCAGAATTATTTCATCATCATCTAGCCTGGGTGTACTATAAAGACAGTCACAGATTATAAAGTATGATTCACTTAAGGAAGCCAGAATCTGGAAGGCAAGAGAACTAAATCTCAGTTACCCTCATGTTCACCAGTACCCTATGAAGGGAAAGAAGCACTTCCAGGGAACAATGCACCCCATTCTCAGACAGGCATCTTGACAAGGTCTTCTGTCCTAATTTCTCTACCTTCATCTTAAAAGGAGGTGAGAGTGACTAGTTTAACTTCAGACAGACACTGAAATTCTAAATGTCACTGATATCAAATGAATGTCACTAAATGGCTGTGGTAGGGGAGGGCCTGATCTACACAGAGTAGATTTATGCCAGAGTACAAAATGTGAAGTGAAATAGGTAGGACAGAGACTCACGTCTCAATGATTCAGCCAGGCAACAAATTGCCCCTGTCACAGAGGAAGAAATACGAAGAAGGAAATCCAGATCTGGCTGTGTAACACATTAAAAAAAAAATCTGAAAGATAGGACAAGTATTTGAAGTAATATCTGAAATTATAGAGTCACAGTGTAGTTTGGGTTGGAACCCTACATTCAACTTTTCAAAGCCTGTTCCAGAAGACATTCTTCTCTCATAATCTTTATTCAAAAGACTAATGCTACTACTCATCTCAATAGAAAATAAAAAATGGAACAAAATGCATTCAAATGTACTCATCCCTCATGTCATGCGGTTTAAATTCCAAGAATACTGTTGGACAAAGTAATGAATGATCCCTTGCTTTAAGCAAGAGGATGCATGTACATTTTAAAATATATATATAATATTTCCCCTGGGGTTCACAGCGGAATAAAGATAGCATTGATGACCATAGCAAGACTGAAGGCTAAGGTTTCACTTAACTGCCCCAAATTTGCCTTGGTAACTGTACCATAAATTTTCTAGTTCTACATTACAATGGAATATGAGTTCTATATTCCTAGAAAAGCATAAAGTAGGAACCCTGGCATAAAACACTAGGGGAAAAAATAAAAAGGAGGAGGGGAAATAAAAAACAACCACAGCCCAAAAGTCCCAATGAAAGGGATCAGAAAAAGGCTCCTTTAAATGAGGTTCCTGAGCAGAACTCAAACAGGGTAAAGCTCTCCTAAACTGCTTGC
Organism: Cinclus cinclus; assembly: GCF_963662255.1. Taxonomy (NCBI): domain Eukaryota; kingdom Metazoa; phylum Chordata; class Aves; order Passeriformes; family Cinclidae; genus Cinclus; species Cinclus cinclus. The sequence goes on from NC_085047.1 coordinate 76,870,431, forward strand.
TCACAGGGGGGGCAGGGGAAATAAAAGACTTGAATGTACACTATTGGATTCTAGAAATGCATCATCAGCTGAAAATTTTTCTTGTCTTTTTAACTGCATTTCTTTCCCAAAAAATTGTAAAACACCATTCTAGTTGTTCCGTAGGTTCAGAAACAAAAAAGACTATAACTAAGATTTGTTATTAAAAACATAAAAAAACCCCTAAATGTGACTCCTGACTCATGTTTTCTAAACCCCTTATATCTGTCACACTATGTAACTAAATGAGATTTACCAGATGTCTGTATACAGTGAAAGAGACAAAGTCAGAAATCATTCAGTCAGGAGACAGAAACAAATCTTCTCTATCAAACAAACCCAATTTTTAATCCAAAGAGATCAATATTTTATTGCTGAGAAGTAGGCAAGACAGTAAAAAAACATCAGGTGCAGAAATTCCTTCAGGGACAAGGAAGAGACTTTAAATTAGGTAGATGTACAGCTTGGGGGACACGGAGGGAAAGAAGGAGCATTTCGCTTGAGGAACGCCTGCACTTGAGCCTACTTGAACAGCAACTTCATCCCACCACTGTCAGAAATTCCAAATAGAGGTATTTCACCTTTAAGAAAGCTTTAAGCTTCTTCATTATGTGTCGTGTTCTGTGACTGAAAGTTGTTGCAGCCTGCAGCAGAGCTAGGACGTGGGGTGTGCCTCTCTCTGATCCTCTCCTCCTGCCCCAGTTCTCATCCACTTAAAACAGGAGCCAAGGACAGCCATGGAATAAGCATGTGAACCAAATCCACCAGATTTTGAATCTTTGCCTGAGGCTGAAAACTCATGATAAGGTTTTTTCCCTCTGAATCCCTGTGAGGTATCAACTTCAGTATTTGATGGACATTTAAAAAAGCATATGTAAGTATATCTGTAGGAGCAGAGAAGCTTCCCAGTTGCAGAGAAGGAATTTTGTGACTAAATCACAAAGGCCTAATTAGACAGCCTGTATTGGTGTCCTAGCAGGGGGTTCATCTTAAGGGAAGAAGCTGATAGAAAAATAAATGGAAATGTTTGCTGGCAAGAAGAGGCCTGGAGTGTAGAAAAAGAAGATTGTGTAAAGAAGGTATAGCTGAATGAAGAAATGCCTGAATATTCTGTGACAAGCAATTAAGCAGGAACACTTGAGGTTATTTTCACAGAACCTGCCAAATCACATTAGAAATGTGCATCAAGCCTGCAAAATCAAACAGACAGGAGTTTGAAAATTCCAGAATTGAGGTTATCTCTTAATTTTATCCTTTTCTTCCACATAAGACTTCAGGTCTTACTCAGTGTGTGCAACGTAAATCCCACCCCAAACAAAAAAAATGAGACTTTATTCTCACTGTCCCCATGGCTATCACTGTTAGTATTTCAGTGCATTTCTGTTTGACGTCACAAAATGTCTCCCAATTCTTCCTCAAAGTGCCATAAAAGTCTTTGATGAACAACTGAACACTTTTAGCCAAAAAAAAAAAAAACAAAGCATTTTTGATATCACACACTCGGAGAAGCTGTAAGTGATCATTTTAATATTTCCTTCTGTCCCTGAGAACTCAAGTCTGCAGTCTCAATGTTATTTCAAAACCTTAAAAATCTTTAGGAAAAAGAGCAATATAAGGAGCTTTACTACCTCTTATCTGTCTGATCAGTAAGGATCCAAGCAACACTACCCTTGCTTTTTACTGATAAGATACTCGTCTGCAGTGAAATTCCTTGTGTTGGACAAGTAATTCAACACCAATGCTTGTTGTGATGCTGTGATTAGAGAAGGACCAGTGACACCTTTTCATGAATAGATGACAGGTGCTGAACAGAAGAGTAAGGGACATTGTTTACTGCTGTGTTTTGCACTGGTGACATCAATATTGAAAGTCGTTTTTCTGTGTGTTTTTCTGGTGTCAGTGTATTAAAAATGTTATCAAAAAAAAATCCTGAAAGCAGGAGAAAATGTCTTGAAGACTCAAAGAATTTAATTTCTTTAGCTTACCAAAACAAAGGTGGGTGCTGACTTGATAGTTTTGTGATGACCAAATTCCAGGTACCAAGAAAGATCTCTGATCTAACTGAGAAAAGGTTAAACAGAGGGCAGGTCCAGATTAAAGGTAAATATTTGAAGAAATTGCAACAAATTACCAAAGTCAACCAATGAACTGTCCTCCTCTTCATGTCTTCAGATCAAAACCAGACTCCCGCCTTAAAAATATACTTCAGAGAATGCAATTTTTTTTTCTCAACTTACAAGTAAACAAAGGAACAGGAAGAATCAGATGAACGATAAAGAGTAGGCGACATCAATTAACCAGATTTCCTGGCCTCGAAGCTATTCCTTTGGCTTTCTGTGAAGTAAAATAGCTTCAGCCATCTATTGACAGTAGAGGAATAGTGAGGTCCGGGAAATTTTGAACTGTGCTTCAGATTTTGGCAAGAAGCAACCTCTAATGGTTCTGTACCAGTCCCCAGCCCCTAGAGCCACCTGTGTCCCTGTCTTCCCTTCCTTCCTTCCTTCCCGGTGATCCCGCTCCTCATGCAGTTTCACTTTCTCCTCTTTCCTCCCTGCCGCCGTGAGATGGCGAAGGGTAAAGGAGGGACTGGGAATGAAGCTCGCTGCTTTCATTTCTTCCATCCTAGATCAAAAGCTTCATCTTAGAGGAGCTGAAAATCGAAAGGGAAAGGCAGGGCAGGCTGCAGCAGGAGCGACACAGCCGGGACGCGCCCGGGTAAGAAACCCCGGGGTGCTGCACAAGCCCCGGGGCAGCCGGGCCGGCTCCTGCAGGCGGCTCCGAGCCCGGGGCCAGCCCGGCCGCAGCATCCGCTCGCCACCTCCCGGGCAGGGCGAGGAAAATGAGGAAAACGGTTCTGCCGAAACCCGGGATCGAACCAGGGACCTTTAGATCTTCAGTCTAACGCTCTCCCAACTGAGCTATTTCGGCTGCCGTGGTGAGCGTGCTGCAGTGAGATAGCACTAATCTGTTCTCCTTTACCTGTCACCCGGCTGCCCCACCCGATAAAAATAAATGTTACTAGCTACGCAGCACTGGATGCCACCAACGAGTCATTCATGGGTCTTCGCAAACAAAATTGTGCCGTAAGCCAAAGACAAATCAGCAGTAACACAAAATTATGTATATACAAACATCTGCACACAAGAACACACATGTCAGAATGAAGGTGTTTTAGCATCTGCAAGGTGTTTTATCTCCCTGGATTATTGGGGGAGGTAACAGGAACTAGGACATTATGTGGGACACAGGCGCATTAAATTGGCAATATCATAGCTTCAGTTGTCATGGATTTTATTTTAAAACCTGACAAACTGTGTGCAGAGACGATTGTGTCACAAAAAGATATGAACAGGAAGGGCACCCCCACCTTCTTGTGTCCATGGTCTTCCACTGGAGAAGCTCCCTGTGTCCACATAAATCACAAATCCTGGCTAAGCAGTGTAATAAGAAAAATAAGTTTACTTTCATGTTGTTGATTAAGCATTGATTTCAACAGGCAACTGGTTGCACACTCCTGTGGCTACAGGGAGAAGGGAGAGGATGCATCGGAGTACCCACATTAGCACCTTTGGCGGGCAATGACATCTCAAGTTTGTGTTGATTTGCACAGCCCACGGTCTGCGAAAAGCCACCTGTGAGGGCAACTCCCACTCACATTCTGCACACTGTGTGAAGGAAGAGAGGCTGCTGTGCAAAACTGTCCACTGCTGCTCCCTTCTGTTAGCAAAAAAACCCCAATACTCTCTTCCACAGTACTAGAGGAATTTGACAAATCCCTCCTTTTTCGAGTGGGGAAGAAGCAGCCTCAGCCAAGCCAGCCATGTGAAATATTTGGTAATATAAGTCACCCTGTTTCCTTTTCAGAGTGTATTTCTCCTCATGTTGTCCCCTATTTGTGGGCTCTTCAGGAGGCGATACGTTTTCAGGAGTCAAATACCTCTTTTCAGGAGTACAAAGGCTGAGGACTAAGCCAGCACTTTAGTGACTGAAAACAAAAACTCTTCAAAAAATATTCAGTTAAGGAGCTGTTAAAAAGCCCCACACGAACTTTGCTTAAGATGTATGTGAACAACACCGATACAAAAATCTCATTGTCTCATGATTTTGCATTGCCACTGGCAACGATTGTTTTGCTGAGAAATTATGAATGTAATCCCTTAACAAGTATGTTGCTGATGCAGCTAACACAATCTGTGATCTTTGGTGCAGATAAACTCCAAATGTGTCATGGCATGCACAGAAATGAAAACTCTTTTGACATAAGAGTCTTCATACATTACCACAACAATCAGAGGTACTGTGGAGCAATGGGTTATTCCAATTCTTAGTTTTACTAATCTTTCTTTTGCCAGGTCAAATGGAAATGGCAATGAGAAAACAAAAACTAAAGGTAATGCAAAACAAAATTAAATACAAGTGAAGGACAAGTCGGTCTCAGACATAGCATATTTAATAAAAGAGTCAGCTTTTCCCATAACAGAATTTGGCCGGGGGTTTATATTAAAAAGTTCTTCCTTCTGTAGAAAGATATTTGCATTTCATGCCTGTCTAATGAGCATAAGAACAGAGTTTCAGCAAAATGGAGCATTCTGAATCAAAAAAACCCAACTTCCAAAAAGAAAAACCACCATTTTTCACCCACAATCTTCGTCCTACATCAAAGGAAGTTCAGGGTGGACAAGTAAAAGGTATTTTCTAGTCCATCATCCTATGACAGTGTAAACCAGCCTCAACCACAGCTGACACCCCTTAATGCAAGCAGCACACAAATTTAAGCGAGTGCAGGGGTCAGATCAGAGAAAGCCTTGGAATAAGTAAGGGCTCTCTCTGTTGCACAAACTGGAGCTGGTACACACACACACACCACAAATGCCCCACAGGCACAGCCCACAGGGTAAGCTGTGGCTGCCCCACCTGCCAGGTGGGACGGATCTCTGTGTCCCTGCACGTGGCAGGGGGCTTGAACTAGGTGATCTTTAAGATCCTTTCCCAGGCAAATCACTCTGATCCTGTGACTGCAGACAGCCCTGCCTCACCTGCCCACTTCAATGTCTTCCACATCCTTTCACTTGATGCTGCCAAGGGATGCACTGAATAGCAGCTGTGGTACGCCAAGACAGTGAGGTAGAAATGTTGGTTTTCCCCAAAGCACAAGGGATTGCAGGAGCTGCTTCCCAAAGATCTGATCCAATTCAGAACAGTAATCCCAAAAAGAGATGCAAACCAATGGCAATCCCAACATAACTTCCCAGATTCCTGCTAGAAGCTGAATCAAAACCTTTGCTGAAGTCCAGGCCTTCTCCTTTAGAAAGTTTCAGCAGTTAAGTGACATACACGTTTACCCCATTTATTTTCTTACTGGTGTGGCCTCACTTTGTTCTGTGACACAAACCTTGAAAGAATGGACTGAAAGATTAGTCTTCACAATATTTTACATCACTACCTCTGCCTTCTGCAGAAATGCTTCCCAATAAAATTAGTGAGAAATAAAACCCAAAAGCATCACACTTCTCCACAATGACAGTTTAGTAGCTGATCCTTTGTCCTTTTCTTCCTACAGAAGTCAGAAGGCTAATGGCAAAATAAGCTGTTTTAACAGAAAATACTTTTACAAGTGAAAGAAATGCTCCTACCAGATCACTCACCTAAGAAAATCCCATCTACAGCAAAGTAGCTCAAAGCAAAAGCCTCATAAATATATATATTTCAATATTTTAAAATGTGCATGCATATATTTATTTATATATACATGTAATAACAAAAAGACAAAAATCTCAAACATTTGGATGAATTAAATCTTAAAAACATTATAATCTAGAACACCTCCCACTAAAACTTAATAGATGCTATTGAAAATCCACTCCAGGCAATATCACTTCTTTGGACAGTTGCATAAACATCCATGCTTGTATCTTCAGTATCTATAGATTAAGAACATCTTTCAAAAGTTCTCTTCAATAAACCAATCACCCCCCATTGCTTTCTTCTGTGTATTTCCACTAACACTATTTTTAATGTCCCAAAGACACTGTACCTATTTTCAAAGGTCTAAAATATTTTTAAATTAAGTTTTATTCACATTTAAAATAGTAAGATTTTAGTTATCTGTAACGTCTACTCTTTAAAACAAAACACAGCCAGTATTCCAGCATAAGGAGATGTGAAAGACATATTTTCATGCAACCCACTCAAAGCAGCTGTCACAGCAATCACAAATACACCTAAGACAGATCTTTCCAGCACTTTAGCTACTTCTGGTACTGACTTTTACAAAATACAGAACAGTAAGACGGATATCATATAGAAGGATGCACATTGTAAGGAAGTTATGTATCAAGAAAAGTATAAAAACTAAGGAAATATTTTAATGTTATCAGCAACATGTGTTTGACAATAACATTCCAGTAATTCATCCACTGAAGCACATCTGATAAGCCAAGTGTGCAATAGATCATTACGTAGGAAGTCCTCTAACTTCTACCTGTAGCAAATGTAGACTTTTACTTCCATTACACCAAGTATCAGGAGTCCAATAAATAGAACTGTCACACAATTCAAGTATAGTATTATTATCCCACTTTGTCACAGAAAACTCACCTTCAATAACAGGATCCAAGACTTTGAAACCCCTACTTGGCACTGCAGGAAGCCTAGAAACTCCCTGCTTAGCCTTCTTTTAGAGTGAATCTTGTCAAACACAAGTAGCACTTTATCAACAGCACTGTGCACCACACAAAAGCTGTGATGAAGATGGGAACACTTGTGTTTCAAGAACTAACTCCCAGTTTCTGAGATCCTTTGGAAGTCACAGCTTTTTCTGAGTACACCACAGCATCCCAGTCCTGTGCCACTTGCAGCTCTGCCCACAGCCCACAGAGGATCAGGGACTGTGTCAACTACAGATGCTAAAGTGATAAAACCAAGAACAGCCGTCCTTTTTACGTTTGCAACATTACCTCAAAGAAAAGTTAAGATAACTTTTTCAGGACAAAGGAAGAGCTAAGAAACACTTTGTTAAAAAAAAAAAAAACAAACTCAATCCACTTTTTCAGCATGTTTTTCTTAATTAAGAGAAACCAGTTACACTGTAATATTTATTACTAAATCACACTTTGAACAAGATTCACTGACATATTTCTAGAATTAAAGTTTTTCAAAATTTTATACTGAAACTCAAATATTGTTTTATCTTTAAAATGTTTATTACAGAAAAAATGGTGAAACACCACATTGATTAAGGTCTGCCAACCCACAATTCACAGAAAGAGATGTAAAAAATTTTCACCATAAGCAGCCTTCATATCACAGAAAATAAAATCATTGGAACATTAACCCTGTTCCAGTATTTCAAGTTTGTTACAATTACAGCTAAGAAAAAGGAATTAACATGTAATAAACAGCAATACAGTAACAAGAGGACAAAGTGTAAGGAAATGCTTCTGGAAATCTCAGGGAGAACATCTGCTACTTCTTGACATCTTTCCCCCATCTTGTTCCCTTTGAATAGGGGCATTTAAAGTCAGAGTAACTTTAAATTGTAAGTTTAATCAGCCATTAACAAAAGCTAATAGTGCACCAGCAGAGAAATGGACAGAACCATTTGTCAATCAATTTATAGTCTCCAAAAAAATACATAACTTCCCCCCTGGATTAAAAATAATACCCAACCCTCTGAAGTGACAAAAAAATTATATATATTCCACTGTAAAAACAAATACAGATTAATAATTCCAGAACTAAAACAAATTTAACTCCAAGTCCCAAAAGCTGCAATCACAGTTAATTATTCTTAATAAGGCAAATTTTACTTCAGTACACTAATTTATAACATTATAAATATTCTTCACTCCATACAGGGTTTTTTTAAGTCAATACCTAGTGAGAATAGAGTATTGCACTGAAAGCTGAAACTACAAGGTTCAACTCATAAAGTGCTGAAACCATTCCGAAGTTGTGCCATACTGTGGTTCTTTACTCATCATGGTTCTTGTATCTTGAATACATAAAGACTCCAGTGTGGCCATTTGATTGAAGGCTTTGAAGAAAAGACCACATGAGGTAGAAAAAACTCCTTCAGGCTCTGTGCCACACTATGGACCACTGAGCTGGGCAAATGGGTCTGTCACAGGAAAGGGCTCCAAAGCTTTCTCCGAGTTTTTCCAGTTGTGGAAATTCTCTCTGTACCATTCAACTAATGTGGAAAGAATGCTGATGAGTCAAGCTGATCAGAGATAACAGGGAAATCCAAATATTCCACAGATACAAGACTAACAATATGCTAATTGCTCTTTATGGAAGATTTTAACCCATAACATTACAAAAATCTAGTTTAAACTTCATAAGTTCTCTATGCAAGACTTATTCTAGCATTAAAAAGTGATTATCTTTTTTCTTTTATGTCATGTAAATTCACTATTAAGAAAGCAGTCAATTTTACTTAAAATTCAAGTGTTACATTCAATCTCTTCAGCTTCTCATTAACTAACCTATATGCCCATTTCCCCCTTTCCCTCTCCCTCCTCCCATCACTCCTAAATCAGTGTAAAAGTCATCAGTCTTACTTGTTTTCGTTATTCCTTCTTTCCAAGGCACTTTAGGTCTCCATCCTAAATTGTGCATTTTTTCTGAACTCATTGGGTATCTGAGGTCATTTGTAGGCCTGGTTAAAATTTTAGCACACAGAAAACAATTTGATTATACTACCTCATTAATTAGAGATACAGTACCTCACACTTTTCCAAGGAACATTAGATATGCTTCAATTTTGAAAATTCCCATCAACATGAACAGGTTGCATTGCCTTCAAAAAATAGGTGGCAGCTGAGTGCAGCTACAACAACACAATTCAGTTTGTACAGCCAACTACTTGAAATTGACTAGAATAAATATTAATTAGTATTCTACTGGCACAAAAATGAACAGAAAACTCAAATCACTGCCAACGCATTTGTGCAAATCAGTGCATTTGCAACACAGAGCCAGTGTTTTCTAATATTAGCATTTACATTTTTCATCCTGAAAACCCACAAATTTACACTTACTCCCGATTTAAAATACACAGGCTTCCGAAGAGGCATCATCTCAGTGGCTCATTAGCTACATAAACTTAGTAATACTGAATATGTAGAATCCCAAGGTGCAAGATTCAACACAGAAAGACACATCTGATATTTAAGCACGGCAGAAATTTTCACTTCCACAGTCTGGCAGATAGGTAGCCTAGTCTAGCAATCCTGCACTACTGGCACTGGCATATTGAATAGTCAAGGTACATGTGCAGGCACAAACCAACACTTACCACTGTTACTGTAACATTAATCTCAAGCAGGAGCTGAACTAATTTTTCCACAGCAAGTAACCCTCACGACCTTTAAGTCACTAATTATAGAATTATATAGTCATAAATTAGATATATTAACAATCATTTATATGACCTCAACACACCCTGAAACATGTAATCCTATGTGGTTAGTTTTCTCAAGTCCATTTATGTTTAAGCATTAGTAGACAGGGCCCAATACACAAGAAGAAATATCTCAAACTGAATCACACTGAGAACTCCTAAACGCTCACATCATGTGAGCCAAAGACATTTTGTTCAAAGTCCTGTAATATACTGAGATGGGATTCTGAGGAACATTTCCTTTAAAAACAAAAGTTAGCACATTTTTAAAGACACTTCAGTTGCCATGATAACAACCTAAATGTGAACAGAAAGTGGGAATTCTAAAGGCCATAATACTTAACTGCTATCAGTAGACACATCATTTCTAATCACTCTGGAGAGACTGATATCTAAAGTAAGCAGAGACTCATTGTTGCTGCAGAAAAGAAATGGATATAAAAGAGCAGAGCCAAACCAAGCCTGAAATTAAGGATGAAAGCACACAGCAAAAGCATATCTATAAAAGCTACCCATTTTTACCACTGCCTTAACTTTGGTACCTTGGAGCTTTACATCTACTTTAAAGAGAGCAGCTTCAGCTTAAGATGGAAATCTAAAGCTAACTACACTCCACAGGCACATATTTCTGCCTGTGGAGACTGCGTCTTACTACAAAGTACATCCAAGTCTCAATTATTCACATTACCTCCAAAATAGTAAAAGCTAAGTGAGAGATGATGGGATTCATCTCACTCAGTGATGCTGAATACAAAGTACACTGAATAAACTGTCCCAAACAACTGTACAGAAAAGATTTAGTTTTTAGCTGCTCTGTAAAACCTGTTCTCTTCCCAAAGCATACTTCAGTATTGAGAAGTATGAACCAAGTCTGAAGAGCGAATAGCATTTTATGTTTCCCTTCAAGAAATTCATTCTGACCAACAGATCCAAATTACAAAGGAAAATCCCATTCCCTATACAGAACCTAGAACATAGATGTCAAATCCACTAGCAAAAAAAAAAAAAAATAATAATCAAGGAAGCAAAACAGCTCTTACTCCCTCAAAAGTGTTCCCTCCTTTAGAGCAGAAACACTTCCACAAAAAACTATTTGGCTAAGAGTCTCAGAAAACCTTCAGGACAAAACTATCCTGCATGTGCAGCACATCCTGCATGTCCTCCACATTCTTCACCTGTCTTTGACATAATCCATCCAGTGCTCCATTTCAGACTCTGAACTGGTCTTCTTTATCTGTAAAGAAGAAAGACAAGTATCACTTCCATCCATTCTGGGCTGCCTAAACATATATTTTAAAAATGGAGGGTTTTAAACAAGACTTAAGTTTATTAAGAAAAAAACACCACCAAATAAAAAATGTAAGCCACAAACAGAAATGGTCCTTTGTATACTGAGTCTTCAAACCACCAAAGTTACCAAATTATCTAGAACAACTCCAACCTGTCTCCTTCATCCAGAGCACTGGTTTGATCCACAATCAAACTGTTAGACTTTAACAGTCCCATATTCGCAGACCAAAACTAAAACAGCCAGCATGGAAAAAAAAAAGGTAATTAATCATGATGCCAGTCAAGGTATGTTCCAGTCAGGACAACTGATGCAGCAACCCCATGCAGGATAGCCCATACTGCAAACTTAGTCCAGCTGCCACCGAAAGGGTAGCACATGATTCAGCTGCAAGGATCTTCCAATACCCACCGCAAGTCTAAGCTCTTTCAGAGCTACAGAAGGTCTGTGGAATTAATCATATGTGCAATAAAACTAGTAAAGGATAGCATCAGAACTGTTTACTCACTAAATGGATTAGCTCCTTAGCAAGCTGGGCAATGGACATCTCAAAGTTAGTTCCAATGTTATAAATTTCACCCGGCTTCCCCTCCTTCAGGACAGTAAGGAACGCTTCTACCACATCAGTTGCATAAAGAAAATTCCTTCTCTGAAGTCCAGAACCATGAATACAGCTTAAGACAAGAAAAAGACAGAAGAACTTTTTTAGTCCTCCAATAGATGCATTCAATTTACTGGACTGTGTTTTAAGCTGTTTTGCTGTTACATGGCTGCCTGAAGGTACCTTAAGTAACTGACAATCCTTTACTTTAAGGAAATCCTGTTACTAAAATAAGAGATTCACAACTTAAGTTACGTAACTATCATTTTACAATCTAGCACATATTTATAACTGCAATTACAGTTTTATAGCACAAATACTACCAAAATAATGTGAGCTACCTACCATTTTCTGTTCTGTTGCAAAAGAGATATAAACTTTGGAATAACCTAAGGAATTAAACAACAACAAAATTACTCCACTATTTTAGCATCTGTTACTCTACAAAGCGTAAGGAACTTCAACAGTTACATAGCATTAAGTATTTTTAGTAAGATCCTTTAAATACCTCTAAGTTTTATGAAGTCGAATGAAAGAATGTATCAAGCCTAGAAACTGCAAGGATTTTGTTTTGTAAGAGTAGATGCCTCTATTGTATCATAAATACTGTCTTTCTGGCTGTTACAAATGTAACATTTTTACAAAAATAAAAGAAGTTCCCATTACTTTTACACACAGCAGTGCATCAGTCTGACTTCAAATAATTATTGCCAACAGTTCGAAACAAAGTTTAAACATCCAGCAAACTGCAGTAAATCGAGAACCAAAGAGTTGTTAAAATAGTTAAATTTGGAAGAGAATGAACAGTGAATTTTAAAATAACATGGATAAACATAGATCAAGTGACAGTGCACTTGCTGCACAAAGATTTACATTATGTTCATCTACAAGCTTAAATCCATTCTTAATGCCCCAGACAGTTCTGAAAAATTGCTCCCACTATTAGTCCTTAAACTGAAGCCATTAGAAAACTACTCAAAGTACTTAAATTTAACTTCCTACTCTAAACACTGGAACAGAATACCAGATAAAACTGAAGATTCATGTAGCCCTGTGCTGTGTTTTCAGCAGTAACTAAAATTTGGTAAGTGAAGAAGAATATATGTAAGTCAAATATAAAGCAAATATATGTAAGTCAAATACATCCCCTGAATATATCCCCAACAATCATGCAACCTGTAAGCAAGACACAGACCAATGTAAAATGTATTCTAAAAGCCACTGCTTACCCACCTGCAATAATGTAGGTGCAAATAAATTTATTTGGGGGAAAAAAACCCCACAAATGGTGAAAAACTACTTAAATTAAAGAACACCTCAACAGAACTGTAAAATAGAGCTACATTTCCCATGAGTTCCAAACTCCAGAAAGTACACGTAATTATCACTTTCATTTCACCAGTGTATTTCCATTCACCAACCAAGCAGATTCTGGTACTGACTTTAAAAGGCAACTCCTTCTCACAAATAACTGTTTTAAATAGTAACCCTGCAAGGTCCGTATGAGCACATGCAAAGCTTTACAAGTCACTTTACACTACTTCTCACCTTATATATGAATGCTATAGCTCCGTCCTACTTATCTTCTGTGCAGGTTGGAACATCCCTTCCTATACCAGACATTGTATTCTCAGTTTATTTTTTTAAAGGTTTCCCTTAGTTATTAAATACCCAAACAATTACAGAACATGATGTGAATTAATGTGATTTGTAGGGGAACTCTGTCAAAATATCCTTTGAAAAACAGAAAAATTACAAAACAAAGTTGCTGCCACAAAATTAATTTAAAGTACATACAAGTCTCTAACTGAAGTTTTATCAACAACCAAAAAATATGTGATCAGGGTAAGACATGTTAGTGTAAGCTCAAAATACAAAATCACACATTAATTGCAAGGGTGCTTTTTTCAAAAGTCATCCCATGCACATGAGAAAAAAGTAGCATCACTGCAGCCCTGAATTCTGATACACTGAAGCTCAGAGAAAAGCACAGTTCAACTTACTTTTTCTGGATACTGATGTGGTCCGTAAACATTACTGCTCCGTGTGATGACAACTGGAAACTGAGAGCATTAAACATACATGATTATATAAGAAAGCATATACCAGTAAAAATCTGTAGGCTTCCCGCTGATCAATTAACAAACCAACACATGCACAGTGCTTACTCAAAAATCTGAAAGCCCTTACAAATGTTACTGAATAAAGCTCTCTGTATTTCTTTCAACAGGCAAAAGCCTCCAGCCTTCTCAGCCTGTTAGGAGCACCACAGGTGACAAATGCTTGAAATCTCTCTTGCTCTGGAACCACCGCAGGACATTGCCTATGTGTATCTGGTTGACTGAAGACTGACTAACTCCTACTTATTCCAGTATGTTTCGCAGGTCATGAACATCCTATTCTTGTTCACTTTACAGCAAAAACATCATATATCAAGAACAGAAGTCTAAAGTATCCAAAATAATAAATGTGTTTGCTTAAACAAATCTGACTAAAGGGGCTTTTAATCTTTTTTTTGCTTTAACTATAAGCCTAGTCTTAATACAATTTGAATGATGCATGTTCTACTTCTTTATACTTTTGTACTTCCTGCAAGCTTAGCACCAGTTTTTAAATTCCTAATGTTCTCTTTCACCATTTTATCAAAGCACATTTTCAGCTGATTTAAAAAACAAAAATTAAAAAACATCCCACTGTCTCGCAGTGTATCTTCACAACTTACTAGAACTTACTGGGGGAGATTCTCTAACACATCCAAACTACTAGACTACAAGACTAACAATAAGGGAAGAAGTGGCACTGTGTGGACTAGTACTGATTTTTCTTTCATATTCTTATGTACATAATAAAGACACTTAATTACAGGCTTCAGAGTTTGTGAAGCTTCCATAGACTTACTTGGTACCTTTCCCAATAAGACTGAACAAAACACTCTGCAGCTGCTTTGGAGGAGGCATACGGATTTGTCGGACGTTTTGGTGAGGATTCATCAAATTCCTAAAATGAAAACAAAAATTTGCATTACTCAATTTATTTTGCCCAGATAAGCTTTAAAGTGACAAAAGAAATAAAAATCCCTAAATATCCAAGCACATCAGTCTGACAAAGTCCGCTTACAACAGAAGGCCATAACAAAAGACAGCCTATTTATTGAACATAGGAGGCAGCCAGATTACCAGCAGTAATATTTTTATACTTGTAACAGAGTTACCTCACAACAGCAGGTCCTCAGATTTTTATCTTATTAAATAATCACTGCTGCTACAGGGAGGCTTAATATTTTTGGGTTCATATTGCCTCTGAGAGCAATTGGGGCAATACTAGCAAATTCACATTTCAGTCCTAAATAAAAGGGGCCCTTTATTAAATTTTTTCTGTAACTGTATTTCTGCAAAAAATGTAGAATTGCAACCCAAAAGCTTCCAAAGCTTTTACATGGAAGATACCAGGTCCAGAACAGGTATCTTCCAGCTAACCTGACACTTTAATCTACTTTTCACTTGAAGGGAGAAAAAAACAAACCAAAAGGAGGGATACTACACAAGGTGTGATTGGTAACAATCACCTTAACGTGATTAAAACACTCACTGTTCTTGTATGACCTTTGCCTCTGAAATGAAAAGGCATTCCTCCCCTAAAAAAATCTCTACAAAAATTTCTAGTGTGGTTTCCAAAGAGAAGAAAAAACAGATTAAAGTTCTCTTTTCAAGGCCCAGAGACATAAAAATTTCTCTTGAAAGTACCAGCCAAGCCACAGGTCTACACACAAGAAAACACCATCCTTGGGTATCATAAAAGCCTACAGATGGAAGTTGTGTTGAGGGAACTGATAAAGACACTGTGATAATAAGAAAGTGCACAAAACTCTTCTGAAGTACATTAATACTTCCAGGGACTATGGCAAAAGGCTCCTTGATTTTATTTATGTCTTTAAAAAGATGAACATGCATAATCTGCCTTTTAACTGAGCTAAATTACGTTTCCTGAATTAAGGTCAGATATAAATTCTCAAAAAACCAAGATCTGCATACAACAATAAGAAACATCTGAATATTTATTACAGTAATACAGGAATTGTCTCCTGTTTGAATTGTCACTACCTGTTAGTATTTTAGCTAGAATATAAAGCAGTGCCCTCCTGTCAAGCTCTCCATATTACTGAAGTCTCATGAATGCTCCAAGACAAAACCTGGATAATACACTGCTTTGATACTATCTCTGAGCAGTGTGACACCATTAATGACCCAAATTTCACTGCTTTAGACAATAAACATTCAATATAAAACAAGTTATGGGGGGGGAAAAAAGAAAAAAAAAATCAGCACAATTTTGATACTCAGCTTTCTAAAGCAGCCAGTGTTTACTTGAAGTCAAACATTTACAGAGGCCCAGGAAAGCTAAACTCAACTATTTTTCACTATTAAAAGCAGGTAAATTAGAAAAATCCTCATGCATTTTTAAACTCACCTCATCAGTGCTACCTCCATATACTTCATCTGTACTAACATAGACAAACTTCTCCACATTGGCTGCATGTGCAGCAGCAACCAGCACATTGGTGCCATAAACATTCACATAGGTGAATTCCAGGGCATGCCAAAATGAAAGATCTACATTAAAAAAAAAACCAGACAATTCTGATTAAATTTAGGCAAGACTGGGCTATAGGTTCCACTTGGAGGCTACAATATAGATCTGTCAGATAGCAAGGTCCTTATTAAATGAAAGCACCTTCTACACTTACTTGAAGACAAAAATCCTTGTTCTCAACAAGAGGCTGAAATCATGAGAAAAAGCTTGTTGGCTATGGACTTTTTCATCTAAAATAGCATTATCTAACTTTATCTAAGTGGCAGTACAATTACTTCCCATCTCAGGAGGAAAGGCTAAGTACAGTCAGAAAAGTGTCATTCAAAGACAGTTTACAAGCAGTAATTGCAAGATGCAATATGGATCCATGACTATTAACTCACCAGCAGCTATTTTGATTCTTACAACTGTTCCCCTGACCTACTGACTTTGTGCCTATCAAATCTGACAATTTTGAGAAGTCTTTTCCTGGTGAATTCTTTGAGGAGTGTTCTCATGAAAAACCGAGTATGGTGGGGACGGTTCTTACTAACAGTGATACTAAAAAGCAGCCATTTGAAATAGACTCTTTATAATTTATTCTCTCTCTTTAGCATGGAGACAAGATTCCAATGGGACTTAGACCTAATCCTTCAGCTTTCACGACGTTTTTTCATATGACATTGGAGCCAGTTACGTAAAAACTTCAGACTGCCTACAAAGCCCCTCTCCACTGTCTTTATGACTCCCTCAGTACACTGTCAGCTATGTGTGAGGCTAGATAGAATTTTAAAATGCAATGCAAAGAAAAAGGTACCTTTACGTGCAATGAAAACAAGACAACAGTTAGATGAAGCACATTTTAAATCAAGGCTGTGAATCCTTCTGAGTTAAAAAGGCCACCAGACATGTGATTTGTAGAGACAAACTGGATCCTTGGTTTATATGAAGGGAAAAAGACAAAAAAAGTATACTGGCACATATTTCAAGGAGGTATAGCCATGGAAAACAAATATCAAAACATGCAGCAATGCTCACCTACATGTGTTTGGGCTGCAAAATGAAGGACTATATCTATTTTCTCAGTTTCAAAGAGCTGCTTTATAAAATCAGGTTCACAAATATCTCCCTAAATAGGAAACAAACAAACAAAAAAAGCAAATTATTTTGATAGAAAATAGTCAACTTCCCTTTGTACCAAGTGTCACATAAAAACCATTACAAAGGGAACACAGGATACAAACAGCACTATCAACTAAGCTCTTGGCAATATATCAATGCCATGTCTAAAATAAGACCACGCATCAAATTTCAGCCATTTTTAAAAAAAAGTCTTCAACGCAACTTATTTCAGAATTTATGTAACTATTAACATTAGAAACAGCATTGTGTCCAAAAATACACATAACAAAAGTACAGTGTGGAGCTCCAACACTGAGGACGAAATGCCAAGTTCCCAGAGCAAGTAAAAGCTCCCAGTCTGGCAAGCAGGCAGGGACATCTAGTGGCACTGCAAAAAGAGAAGTGGATTCCCACTAAGGGGAATTAGAATATGTCTTGCAAGGGTTTTGCTGCTTGCTGTTTATTCTGGTGATTTACTTTTTTTAACTGACATATTTTTTTTAAATAAGAGACATTATTTTGAACTAATGGCTAGCACTAATTTTTTTAAACAGAAATTCAAGTTTAGTACATCTACGCTTGAACAACAACAGAAATTGTGACTAAAATGTATCTTTCATACAGTCCCTGAGTCAAATTTTCTAAAATTACTGTTCTACTTTCCAAAACAGACTTCCTTTCTACAGTACCACTAGAGAGTACATCCTTCTTGCAGTCTCTTAAGGTCAGTACCAGTGTTACAGTTCTAATTGTAAGGGTTGCACATCAGAGATTATCTTCTCCAGCCCATTTTTTCCTGTCAGTGTAAACTTGGTTTATGCTTGGTTGTTAAGCTGGATGTTAAGCTGTGATTAACTGCCTCTAAAAACCACCAGAAACAAACAAATAACCCAAACACACAGCCCAAACAAAAAAAAAATCCCACAGTGAAAAGTTGGAACTATTTATACTGATGTAAGTTTTGGAAAACATATTCCTACCCTTGTTCAAAAGCAGTATAGCCACATCATTCCTAGTTACTGTTCCCCTGCTTCACACAGGGAACTGACTGTTTAAAGGGTATCTTGTAGAACTCCAAACTCTCTCCAGTAATTAAATGTCAATATCTACCCAGGTAACAAGGCTTTTATACAGCATTCGTACAGTTCATACTGCACACTGGAAACAATCAAAAACCTTAGGAAAATAACCAAAAAGCCACTTTGATCATGCTGAAACTACACACATGTGCATGTCTGCATACAGGCTGTCCTTTTTCTCTCATGCAACTTTTATCCCAAAAGCTCAGATATAATCCCTTACTGAAATAAAGAGGTGGTTCATAAAAACATAAACAGTCATGGGGGTCACCAACAGGTCAGGGCAAGTTCAGCTCCCAGCCTTGCCTGAATCTACAAAAAAAGGCAAGTTTACATCTACTACCTCTGAGAAAGGAGCTGTTTCAGCAAACAGAACTATATGCATTTCCCAGATGTCCTGCAACGCTGGGCAGACCCCAAGACAGAGAGATGAGCACCAGTGCTGCCTTTTTTAGACAGGAGGAACCTCAGCATACAAGCCCAGCAAGTCCAAATATTGATCTGAACAATACATCAAAATCCATCTCCTGTCAGAAGACAAAACTGTGGAAGTAGTACACCACAAATCTGTAAAAAGTCACATTTTGTGGAAAGAAGGCTCTATCACCTGGATAAACTTGTAGTTTTCCTTCCCAGAGACAGTTTCAAGATTCTTCAAGCTTGCACAGTAGTCGAGCTAAAAAGAAATATAACACATCAGTAAGTGGGTTTCATGGAAGCAAAAAGGGCAACTCAAAACCAACCTAACCACTGGAAAGTCTGAGAATAAAGTAAAAACTTATTTCAAAAAACAAACAAACAAAAAAAAAACCTACTTCACAAGCAGATGTGAAACTTTAAAAGTACAAATCTCCAAAAGATACCCTAACTGCAAAAATTCTTAAACAGATGTTTAAAGCTTGAAAAACTTCATTATTTTTCTGACCACCAGTTGATTTTTTTTTTTTTTTTTTGCACAGGAACAAATGGAAAATAAAAAAAATACAAATTAGTAACTAACAATAAACCATATAAATTTCAACATTTTATAGACTGCATTATAAATCACCTAAAACAGTTGTCTATATCAAGAAAAAAACAAGCTATTACCTTATCCAGATTTATAATCAGATAGTTTGGATAGCTCTTCACAAGAGAGACAACTACATGTGAAGCACTGCAGGACAGAAGAAAAACATATTGTACAAATATATACTTGGCTTTAAGGTAATAAAGAAACGACAAATACCAAATAAATTCAGCATTTTTTTAAAGTCTTTGGGGAAAGGAGGGGATATATTCAAGACAGATGAAAGACAAATTCAAATATATTTTAACATGTCAGCATTATTCTAATATATATTCTATATATTATCTTAATATTTTATATATATAGTGCATATGGTTAAGAAACTAAAAATCAGAATAAAAGTTCATCCTATAATGAAAGAAATCAGCACTGCCCGCATTTAAAAAAAAACCCAAAATTATATGCTATTTTCAATTGTTATTGTAAAATACTTTTGTACTCTAAAGCTTACATATCAGGTATCAGGGAGAACCAGTCAACAAACCTAATCCACAGCAGTGATTCCTATCACTTAAGTCTATGACATGCTGTTAGGTGTAAGAAGCGACAACCAGGTAGCATTGCCCCTTTGACACAGTCAGGTGTACATGAAGTTCATTCTGAGAGTTCAGGTTAGTTCAGGGGTTATTCACACAGAGAAATTTAACCCTCTCGCAGCTTCTGACCCCAAGCACACTGAAGGGCTCATGCTTAAGACGGACCAGACCTTTCTCTGACTTAAACTGAGCCTACAGCACGGGGGGTTGATACGGGAAAAAGCAGCTGGCTCGAAGCCCTGCCGCTTTCAACCCAAAGAATCCATCAGGCTGGAAAAGACCCGAAATCATCGAGTCCAACTTATGACCAAACAGAACCTTGTTAACTAGGCCACGGCACTAAGGGCCATGTCTCGTCGTTTCCTGAACACATGCAAGGGCAGCGACTCTTGACAGTGCAGTATCTAATCACCCTTTATATGAAAAATTCTTCTTAATGTCCAACCTAAACCTCCGCCAGCGCACCTAAAGACTGTCCTCTCATTTGCTGCCTGGGAGATGAGGCTGAAACGCACCTGACTACATCCCACTTTCAGGGAGCTGAAGAGAGCGATGAGGTTGTTTCGCCTAAAGGCAAAACAACCCCAGCTCCTTCAGGCGCTCCTCGTAAGGCTTGCTTGTGCTCCAGGTCCTTCACCAGCTCCGCTGCCCTCCTCCGGGCAGCCCCGTCCCGCCTGAGGCCGAACACCGACTGCCAGCGCCGGCCGGCCCCTCTTTCACCACCTCGCCGGCCGCAGGCAAGGACTGCCGGGGCAGCCTCCCAGCTCGCTCCCCAGCACTTACCACCTCAGAACCCACGACAAGGTCGAGTCACCAGCAGCTCCCGAGAGAAAGTGGCCCGCGCCAGCGGCGCCAAGGACCCGGGCCCAGACGGGCACAAGGGAGGCGGCACCGCGGGACCCCCACCCGCCACGTCTCATCCGCGCCCCTGAGCAAGAGGCCGGCGGCCCGCTCCGTCCCCGCGGGGCTCACTCACATGAAGCCGGCGCCGCCTGTCACCAGGACCCGCTTCTCGAACACCGGCGACGACGCGGGGTCCGCCCGCCCCGACATCGCCCGCGCTTTACGGCACCGGCCCCTCACTCCCTTTCTCCCACGGCTGCGCGTGCACGGCGCGGGCCCGTGGGCTTCACGCCTACAAGAGGCTCATCGAAAGATCGCCTTCCTTGTTCCCCACGCGGCCCCAGGAGCGGAGTTGTCACCGTCTCAGAGGCTACCAACAGCGGGGCGGGCGCGGCGTGGGAAAAAGGCCAACGCTTCGCCTCCGCATGCAGCGGCGACTGAAGCCCACCTCTTTTACGACTCTGGCTCTCTCAACTTACGGCCGGACCCGGCAACGGGACACGTTGCCACAGGGGCGGGGCCTGGTCGCCCGGTCACGCCCCCAGGGGCGGGCACGCTCACTCATTGGCTCTCTCGCCACTCCCGCCCTCCCGCTCGCGCCTAACGCGGCGGGAGCCGTCACGTGACCCGGCGGGGCAGCCCGGGAGGAGGGAAGTAGGATCCCGGTGTCCGGCGGGTCCCGGCGATGCGGTGGTGGCTGTTGTGGCTGCTCAGCGCCGCCGCCTGCTGCTGCTGGGGCCTCGCCGCGGGCAAGACGCTGCGGGGCGGCTTCGCCAGCGCCGCCGCCCGCCGGGAGCCGTGGCAGCCCGTGGCGCGCTTCCAGTTCTACGGTGAGTGCCCCGAAGGCAGGAGAGCGGCTGTGCTGTCCTGGAGCGGGGCCGGTGGGGAAGCGGGCGGCTGTGAGGAGCCGCTGGGGCGCGGGGGAACCGGTGTCGGCCGGAGGGTCCGCGGCGGGGGAGCGCGGTCAGCCCTGCAGCTCTCCGTCCTTCCCTACTTCTTTCCCTTGCAATCTCCTTCCCTCTTTCCCTCCGCCGGGATGTGGAAAATGTCCGGTCCGGTGTCCGGGCAGCGCCGGAGCGGGGCTGGGATCCCGGCCAGCAGCAGGAGGCGGCCCCGGGTGCGAGAGTTGGCAGCAGCCCCGCGCTGTGGGTCACGGAGGGGAGCGGCGCCGCGCCTCCCTTCGCTCCCCGCAGCCCGTGCGGGCACTCCCGGCCCGGTGTCCGGGCGAGCAGAGGCGTTCACCCTGCGACACGCATCGCTCCTTCCCTCTTGGAACTCCACCAAATGGCAGAGGTGCCTACCGTGGCTGGGACCGGTCTCTGCGTGGTCCATGGTGACACCGTGCATCAGGGTGGAAAATTCTCATCTGGTTAATCCCCATGGCTTTTCTTACCCGTGTTAAAAACTCTTTGTTGGTAATAATTTCTGACTGTTAGTCAGTAATTACTTAGTAATTATTCCCGACTATAATCCTGCTGGAAGAGAGCCTGAGCGGTGGTCTACCGTGCTTCCTAGAGAAGTTTTACTGTACAGAAAAAACCGCGTGTAACCGTGACAAGTGCCACGTCCAGCAAGGCTGTGCTGGTCAGCCTGCTTTTCCAATGTGCTCAGCATTTCGGTAGCTTAGGCTGTTTTTCTTTCCCATTGAGCTTCATGGCAGAACAGTTCTGCAGAGTCCTTCAAAATCTAACGGGATGCAGGAAACGTGATATAAGCAAAATAGAGTTGGGGCGTGACCTTCCAGCACTGAATGAGAAATTATGGATAGGGTGGAGATAGCTTGTGAAGTGGCTTGAAAGCAGTTAATTATCACTGCCCTAGAAGAAGTGCTCTAAATAGATCTGAAGGGGAAAAGTGCACTGTTTAAATCTAAGAAAATATTTCAAAAATTCAAGCTGAGTGGTGTAGGTGTTCAGGTATAATTCTGTAAATTGATGTTGCGTATTTGCATTGGAATACTTCTCTTTCTGTGTGATTACTAACAACTGTTTTGGATCTTAGTGATGCTTTCTTTAGAGTCTTTTGTTATTATTTAAAAGTCTTGGCTAAACTGTAGTCCATACCCCATTTTACTGATTTTTCTTCTCCACTAAATTCTGCCTTTTAATCTAGGATACTCCTAGGTTAAAGAAGTCTGTGGCAGTGTATGAAAGAAATTATGAAAACAACTCTTAGGAATGTGGAATTACTCTGGCAAGATAAATTTTGTCAAATGAGCGAGTTCTAAAATACTAAAATATTTCTGCCTGTCAAGATGCAGCCTATAGTGTCAGGACAAGAGGGAATGGTTTCAGACTGAAAGAAAGTAGGTTCAGATTGGATATTAGGAAAAAATATTTATAGTGAGGGTGGTGAGGCAGTGGAAGAGGTTGCTTAGAGATGTTGTGGACTCTCCATAACTGGAAGTTTTTATGGACAGGCTGGATGGGGCTTTGAGCAGCCTGGTCTAGTGGAAAGCATCCCTGTCCACAGCGAGGGGGGGTTGTAAACTAAGTGGCCTTCCAACCCAGGCCATTCTGCCATTCTATGAGTCTGCAGACAGACTGACACATTAGAGGACACTCTTGAAGTTTGTTTTTCTTTGCATCAATTTGACATCTGTCATCTATGATTAAGTATTTTAGCTCTAATCCATCCCTAACATGAAAGTCCATTCACATAAGTTCTTCTGGTGTTAGGCTTAAGAGCTATCCTATGATGGTCATGGTCATGTCACAGAGGTCATGAAATACTAGACTTTTAACTAGTGTTAGTAGTTACTGTCCTTAACTTGAAAACAATAAAGTTTGGGGTGAGAGGGGGGGGAAGGAAAAAAACATTATCTAGAAGTCTGTTTAAAAAAAAAAAGGAGGAGGGAAGGCTGTTTGTAGTAGAGAAGTTTAATGACACTTGGGCTATGGTGAAGGTTTGTTTAAGTACCATCATAGAGAATTGTGCATTCACTGGTTTCTTAATGAGAGACATAAAAATTGCTTCTGAAAGACCATCAATTCTTTTACTTGGAAGTAGTGGTAAAAAATTAATGATAATGTGAAGCTGTATTATAGCTACTTATTAAAAAAATCTGTGCCACACTGTCTTTTGGCTTGTAACTGACATCAAGACAGAATAGTTGACTTTGTTTTTTAAATATCAAGGTGATCGTGCTGTTCTGTGTGTCAGAGTCAAGAATATAGCAGTAGCTGTGGCAAAAGCAGCTAGACTTCACCTCTTTAAAGCACAGGAATGGCAGAAGCTGGAGAACAGTGTCCAAGATCACAGCTGTACAGAGAAGTTCTCTAAAGCTCAGCTGACAAGTGAGTTGCTGCTTTTTTCCTCCTTATGGGGTTACTGGTGTACTTAGAATTCTGTTATCTATGTTTAGAATATTCATTATGGTGAATTTGGGCTTTGTATCAACTGGGACTTTGGCCTTCTGCAATTAAAAATGCTACAAGGAAGTAAAATTTCTTTCTTCGTATTACTTCAGAAGACTTTGCAAGTTATGATTTAATATGCTGCTGGAAAATGAAATCCATGGCAAACAGTGGATTTAGCCAAACTTTATGACCAGCTCCAGTTCAGTCTTTCACATGTTCACAACTCAGGGTACATACATGGCTGAAGTTTTAATTTGCTCATTCAGTACCGAGCTTTTTTTTTTTTTTAGCTCCATATGGAGTAAATGTCTTTATTTTTTTCTTTTAATCGCATATTTTACATAAAATACATTATATTTGGCATGTGAGAGAATTTGCAAAGAATACCATTGTACTGAGAACATGAAGAACTAAAGAATCTGAATGTTTGGGACAGTCAAACTTTTGACTTGTTTGTTTGAGTTGTGACTTGACTTGTAACTTTCATTGCAGTGGAATGAAAAACAAATTAGAGGCAAAGTGATGGAATCTGCTGCAGTTGCCTCTGAACTTCTGAGGCAAATGTTTGTAAGGTGGGAGTGTTTAGCCCAAGTACAAAGTAAAAGGGTAGTTTAGTACCTATAAATCTTTTCTTTTACTGCCTCATAAGAAGTCTTCTCTGCAAAAATTAATCTGCATCATTCTGCCTTACTTTATAATTTGCCTCTATTATAACTTAATGCTATTTCACCTTTACTTTTATAACTTGGTATTTGTCACTGAATCTTGCATTCTACTGTTTTTAGTATTTGAACTGAGAGTTATACCAGTATAGAATATGTAGATTGTCTTTTTGTCCCTTGTTTACAAAGGAACATTTCTCACTTGTCAGGAGGCTCCTGTTCTCCAGTTCCATGGAAATGGCATTTTTCAAAGCGGAGAAAACAAAAATAAAATTACATTTTCATGATAGCACAAATTTGTCATGCTTTGATGTACAAAACATGTTAGAAAAATTTTAATACAGTATCAAAGATGAGCTAATCAGAATAAAACTTAAATTGAGTGCCCATCTAAATGTGGAAGAACTGTACAACACTGAAGCATTGAGTTATGTAATTAGAAGGCAGACTGAAATAATAATTTTTTGTACCATTTGTTGATTGTAATGGTACTTAAAGCATAAATTTTCCTTTAAGAAATTAAAATAGTATTAGAAGCTTCATTCAAATGTGTTTTAAGTGACTTCAGTTTCTTTTTAAACTACATTTGCACATTTCCTTTGTGCAGTCAGAGTCCCAAGAGTAACAGATTGATCTCCTGTAGCATTTGTCATAATGAAACTTTACACAGATGTCACTTCTGGGGATGTGGTTTCCTTACACTTCATCAGAGCTGCACAAAAGTGCTGCTGGAATAACTGACAGTTGGTCTGTTGTTCCTGACTGTCCTAGCAGTGTACTCACTGTTTTCTGCTCTGTTACGTGGTGTTTGACCACAGGGTGAGTTGGATCTCTTTGCTGATCTTGGGCAAAATCAGTTGCTTTTTTACCTCTGAGTCAGCTTACAGATTTGAGAGGAAACTGATTAAACACAGTCTGTGTGATCCTTACTCTTGGTGCAAATAACAGTGTCAGAACCCAGTGAGAGATGACATAGGGAGTAAAGCCACTCCTGTCAGCTGTGGTTTGCCTTTCATTTGGACTAAGTACCATATGAAATACTAGTTTCCATGTCATCCAGATCTATACCTCATGACAGTTGCTGCAAGGACACATACAGTACAATTCCTTCTGGATCCCAATGTTGTTCAGTTAAGAGAACAGAAAATAACTTCTTGTAGTTGAAACATGTTTATTGGAATTACATAGAAGTTTTTCACAGGTAGGTTTCAAGTTAGAAATTTGTTCTAAGTTTTGTCTACAAAATACTTTGGGAAAACGAGTTTGTATGTTTGCAGCTCTTTTATTTAGAAAGGCCTTTCATAAAAAAATGTGTTTTGTGGGGTTTTTAATGAAATTTTTCTTCATCCTTAGCCATTGTCATCTTTACGTATTAAGGTGAATTATTCTGTTGTTGTTATTTCTCCTGCAGAGAAATTACTGAGCTGATTAGCACTCGAGTTCAGTAGTCAGTGTGACAGTGCTTGCATTTCTTGCAGTTTCAGCCAAACATGGACAGCCACTGGTTTCACTTGCATCAGGAGTTTGTTTTGAAGAGACTGTGCTTGGTTAATTGTTGTTTTTAGGCAAAAATAGTGCTAAGATAGCAAGAAAATGAAACATAGGTATCTTACGTAGTTGTTTTTAAATGTAATCTGATTTGAAATATGCAGTTGAGTTACACAATGGTTTCAGCTCTTAAGTAATGATTCAAATTCAGTATGTTACAGTTTGGGGAAGATCCTGTGTACTAATACTGATTTGCACCTTTAAAGCATGCGTGGTGTTCTTTACTGTGCTCACATGCAGCTCTTCGTGTTTGGTGCTCTAAATCTCTTTGAAGACTGAGTCAAACAAATTTCACAAAGCTATTTTTCATGCTGCAGAAGTATCTGGTGGGTAGTACAGAATAGCTAATCCTGTCAGTACAGAACTAGAGGATGGAAATGTGCAAGCAAAGGAGACAGCTTGCAATTCCTGGCTTCTGGAGGGAAGGAAGGAGCCCTCCCAGCAGAGCTGCAAGGTGGGATGCAGTGTCCTCACCAACCCTTACCCACACCTACTTGAAAGCAAAGCTGAAGTTGGAGGGCTGGTCTCTGGTGTTATGGATAGTTTTCAAAACAGTCTGTTTTCTACTGTGTATAGTTTATAACCTGTATATGATGCTTTGGATTTAAGTTTTGTCTTTGTTCCAAGATGTATTTTCTAAAACCAAACTAATCAAGTATTTACCCCTATTTTTGTGGTTTTTGTTTTCTTCCAAAGTGACTGTGAACCACACAGAGCAAAATCTGACAGTGTCCCAGATTCCTTATCCGGAAACATGGTATGTGTTTTATGTAGACAAGTTTACCTGCGAGGAGAATTATTCTGAATCCGAGGATATTCAGTTTGAAATGGTCTTACTAAACCCAGATGCAGAAGGGAATCCATTAGATCACTTTAGCGCAGGGGAATCTGGTAAGACTTTTTTTCTTAAAATTAGATTTGTAAGTTAAGGATCTGATTACTCAAATCAGTACTTTTACTGTGCTTGGAAAAGTATGGGGAATAGATAGCAGAGCCTCTTGTATTTTGTATTCTGTTTTTGTACAAAGAGTACATTTGTGTTCATTTTCTGTCGTCAGAAAAATCCTTTCCTTTCCCTAGATTGACTTTTCAAAACTTTCCTAACTAGAAGTGTAGATGCACAAGGAAAGTCAACGTTAGTCTGCTGATAGGTATTTTGGACACGTTGAAATTGTAATCTTCCGATTGAATATGATCTTAATACCTGATTTTGATTAATTGGTAAAATTCATTAACTGTGTGAAACCTGATTCTGTGCAGCAAGAGTACATACACGATAAAACCTTTTGCCAGTACAATTTCAGTTCACTGTTTAGATCTTTGTAAGTGTCTTAGTCACAGGATGTAGATAAGGTTTGTCAGGCCTGCTTTTGTTATAATTAAGAAATGTAATTTTAAATCTTTAAACATTCAAAGAAAAACTCAAGACAGCAACTAAGGAAGTGCCTACATAATATTGTATGCTTTGGACAATCCAACCTAATGTATTCTTGGTTGCAGTGAGTAGCATTTGATGAGGCTCTGGGAGGCCTCATCAACCTGGGTCCCTCACCTGGGTCTTTTGTGAAGGATGGGCCCTGTGGGCTTAGTCTGCCTTCCTATACAGAGTCAACCTGAATATGCCCAGGATGAGCCTAATTGCTGTGCTCACAGTCAAATGTCCTGCTGCCACTTGTGGTCTCAAGAGAATATAGTGGGGGAAAAAGGCAGCTCGGTTTTTGAAAGACAGAAAATATTCACTGGACTATTTAGCAGAATCTGCAAGAAAGTGGTACATTAATATCTGGATTTCAAGGCTCATAATCAGACTTAACCTCTCTCTTTAATTTCTCAAGTTCTACAAACTTGCCAGTTTTTATTTGGTGAATTTGGTTTTCAGAAGTGAATTCTAGGTTAATTTACTTACTCTCAAAGAGGAGTAATAGCTAAAGGAGTAATTGCTAATCAAGGTGCAAAGCAGCTGCACGGTGTCATATGGCCCACCAAAGTGATGTAGAGACCTCCTACAGAGACTTCTCAGCTCTGTATTAATTTTATAGGAAGACTGAGCACTTGAAGGCAGAACTCTGAATAGCTTAGGTGCTGAGTAAGGAGGTGTGTAAATGACCTGGATGTATGTATTTAGATCTAACAAGTAGGAGGCAAGGTGACCTGTACATGCCATGCCTTTCAGAGTTGCAGAGGAACACCTCTGTTGATTCAGAATTAAAACCTTCATCATTGCCATCAGTCCTGAAGCTACATACGCTGGTCTACTTTCAAAGAGGCAAACAGCATTACATCTCTTTCTCTCTGTTTTTAAATTTAATTTTTAATGCATCTCTGGGAAATAATCTTTGCCATTTTTCCCATAGAAACTTAGAATGAGAAGGTATCAGGGAGAAGATCCAGCTTTATTTCTTGTTTATTTCATGCAGCCATCTAAAAATTACATAGTTGCACAAGTTTTTAGTTAGGTCTTCCTTCAACTGAGTTACTTTAGGCTGTGGCCTCGCACAGGACATCTCAAAAATTGAATTAATAACAAGGAAAGCATGCGAAAGAACTTGAGGATAATTGAGAGAATTAGAATCTAGGATTTCTAAAAGCAGCTGAACAGGTAGCATCTTGAAGAGCTTTTAAGTAAGATATTTCAAATAATGTTTTACTTTGTCAGCTAGGTTCCTTGAAAGTCAGGAACCTTTGAGGAGACAGGTTGAAAATTGTATTTTTATCGTTGGTTTTCAATGTAGCTTTCTATTAACCCCTTTTAGTCTCAAACCAATAACCTACACTCTGTCTATGGTTGGAAGGAGCATTCTATCATAAATGCTTAGTGTTTGTTAAAAGCTAGTTGATTTTCCTGAAGAGTTTTCCTAGGGTTCTCACTCATCATGGTGATAAATAACTTTTACCTACCAAGTCCTTGCAAACTTCAGTGTGTATCTTTTGAAGCAGAAAGAAAGATTTGATCTAAACCATGTGCTTTTGTCATTGATAAGTAATGCTTATGTATTGGTGTACAAGAGAAGCTGAGTGGACTGGAAGTTTTAAGACTCTTTATGTCCCTATGTTCTTTTTATCTCATTTTCCTGTATGTATGTCCAAAATGCTTAATTTCAGTCACAGAAGCTATAATAATGCTAGCTACTATTCA
This sequence comes from Cinclus cinclus, assembly GCF_963662255.1. Classification (NCBI taxonomy): domain Eukaryota; kingdom Metazoa; phylum Chordata; class Aves; order Passeriformes; family Cinclidae; genus Cinclus; species Cinclus cinclus. Next base: position 76,899,664 of record NC_085047.1, read on the forward strand.
GAACTTACCCAGTTCTAATATTTTTCAGCTCATATATTGATACGTGTATACTTGCTCTTCCCAGTCTCTGGGTGGAGCTGGCTGGAAGCTTTTAGCTTTTACCAGAGTTATTTTGCTGCTGGAGAAAAAGCTATTTTTTTATTTTTTTTTTAAGAATCTGATTCTATAGCCACCACTAAATTCCAAGGAAGGTTAGAGAGAGAAAACAAGTTTTCTGTGAGAAATGTTTTTTACCTTTTTGCTTGCATCTCACTGGCTTTGACCCTTTGGGAGTTCTTGATAGGTTGCAAAGCATAGGGACAATAGAAAATATTTCCAGGATCCGCGTCTTAAAGGGAGCATTTTACCAGTCTACTGCCAGACTGAAAATTAAAGGACTTCTGTTTTATAAATAATCATAATAATAAATATAATAATAAATAAAATAAATCTGGGGAATATTTTTTAGACAACCACCAAAAAAATGCATTCTAAGGACTAATTACTGTTTTCTGCACTTCTTTATCTATTAAAGTTTTTGGACTTGATCGGCTGTGCTTCTTGAGAAGCTTTATGCAGAGGAAGGGTGACACCCAGTGGTTAAAAAGATTAAATAGAAGTCTGTCTGGGGTTTCTCTCACCTCGGATTGTGCCTTTACAGAATGAAACAAATAAGCAAAAAGAGCTCAAAATTAGTCATTTAGCAAATATATTTCTGACCAAATGAGCTACAACTGTTTCGTGTCTATCAAGAAACTATGTCTCACTTTAGTCTGGTAATTGCTGCAAACCTCTCTGCTCAGGAGAGGTGTTGCTGATTAAAAACATTTTGTCAGATCAAATAATAATCGGTTCTCTCATAAAATTCTCCAATTTTCTTGGATTGAAGTGACCAGGATTTAGACATTTTATGTGTACTACCACGATTGCTAAGAATTTCCCAATTATTGTATTAAAAAACAACCTGCTGTCTTGGTTTGTGATTTTTTTTTTTGGTGTTTTTTTTTTTGTTTTTTTTTTTTGTTTTGTTTTTTTTTTTTTGTTTGTTTTTTTTTTTTTTTGTTTTGTTTTTTGTTATTAACTGCTAGTAACAATGTTTCTTTGTAAAACTAAGCTGTATCTTTTTTTGCCCACAGGATTACATGAATTCTTTTTCCTGCTTGTCCTAGCATACTTCATAACTGCTTGCATATATGCACAATCCCTGTGGCAAACAATCAGGAAGCGTGGACCTATGCATGGTGTATTAAAGGTGTTGACAATTTCATTACTGTTGCAGGCTGGTTCAGCTGTTGCCAACTACCTGCATTTCTCAAGGTACTTATGCTCCTTTTCTGCTTTCAGTCTTTAGACTTGAACAAGGTGTTATTATTAAGTTCATTATTTGCCTGGGAGGTATAGTGACAAAACATAGGACTGACTTTTGAACTGTATCATTGCCTAAATGGACTTGTGAGAGAGAACACCCATTTAAGACACACCTACTTAAAAATACAATCTTTCTATTCTTTTTTTCAGTTATTCTAGAGATGGGATAGGAGCTCCTTTTATGGGAAGTCTGGCAGAATGTGAGTAGGCCTGTCTCCTGTTTCTTACATACTCCTACCCATGAATCTGTATAATACATTAGCAAATGCTGTTGCTGGGCTATACTGTGATCCTGGATCACATAATTGGATTTTTAATATAAAATACTAAAAATTCCTCCCCCAGAAAAAAATGCTTTATGTGTGTACAATAACTGTATTTCAGGTTATGCATCTGTGATATTGTTTAGAATTTTTCAAAGGATTTTTTTTTGTCTCAAGATTCCTTGCTACAAACACTTAAAAACGTGACTATCACCTGAGCATGTTTTTCAATAGATGGAAGAGTTTTGTGGAGTTAGATCTAGAAAGCCAAGCGTTTTAGGAAACTTAGTCATATCTTATAGAATTTGACATTTCACTAACAAATGTAACAATTTTTAAATGGATTAGTATTTTACAGCACAAATTTTATGATTAGCATGATGCAAAAAATGCTTATGTGGAGGTTTGATAGTAACAGAATTGTTCTCCACTCTGTATAGATGTTGCTCACTGGAACTAAATTCCTATAGCATACCCTTCCAAAATGCACTAACTTAATCTTGTTCCATTCTTCATTCTCTGTTGCTGTTGGGTAGTTTGGGTTTTTTTCCTGCACTTCACATTTTAAGAATTGGGAGTTCATTCCAAGCAAATACATTTCCTTTTGACTGGCTTGAAGCACCCCAAGAAAGTAGCAATGCAGTGTGATAGTGTTGGGGTGTAACAGCCTGTACAGAGAAATATTTCCCTTTGTAGCGTTCATTTAGAAGGCTGCAGTTGGAATTATCAACCTCTTGATGGCACCTGGCACCACAATAATTGCCTCTTTCTTGTTTTAATCTTTTGAGCTGGCAGCTCCTTGCAGCCACTCCAGCACATGTTATTAAACTTTCCTTCTCATCTCATGAAATAAAATGGAAAATATGGAGGTAGTCATAACTCTGCCCCAGTGTTAACTGCCCAGAACTTCGGAGAGAATAGCTTCATGTTAGATTTTTTTTTTTGTGTATATGTTGTAGTCAAAAAGCCCACTTTGATTATGTTTGCTTATCTAAATAAATATTATTTCTTTGAATCAGTAGCTGAATTTCTTAAATTTGGCTATGAGAGTTTTCCCTTTCTTACTCTCCCTGAAGTTGGTGGCTTCCAAAACAGTGAAAGAGCCAAAGTAATAGAAATGTGGAAAGCTTCAGTGGCAACTACAATTCTGAAGAATGGTTGATGACAAGTAATATAGTTTGAAAGGGAAAGATGATACCATTTTTCTTAAATGGCAACAGAAATCTGAGTTAAAATTAAATGTCAAAATTTGTATTAATTGCAGTGTGGCCAGAAAATCTTTCTAAAAACCTGTTCAGATACTGTCTCAAGCAGTTTTTCTTTTCCTAGTACGATTCAGTTTTACCATGAATAAAGAGCTGATCCTCAGTCTAATTAACCACCTAACCTAATCGCATACATCACACATAAATAATGCTGGCACTCAGAAGCATTGCAAATGGTGTCCTTTTTACTTTTGGCAAGAATAAAATGTGAAAAGTCAAAGACTGTTTGTTTTTATGTCTGTTGAATAGTCAAAAAAGATGAACTGTGGTGAAATCAGACTGTTACGGTATCTGCTCAGTATTGTGACTTTACACTGACCCTGAATATTATGGGATCATCGAACTCTTTAAAATCATTCTCACATTTCTGGCAAAATGTATGGGATGTCAAAGATTAAAGCTTGTTGTTGATTTTTGTCTTACACGAATTTATGTGGGAATCCACTTGAATTGTTACCACACTGAAGCAGAGCAGTATCTATATCCGTGATATGATTGAGAGATGATGTCTGGCTATACCTTATAGGGCAGGTTATCTTAAGGAGTGACAGAAGAGAAAATGCTCGCTGGAACACACACTATTATTCAGTCATTTTTCTAGTTTGGATTTGTGACACTGGTTTGGCATGTCTTTAGTTCATATAGCAATTCTTTTTCCAGTGGGTACTGTCTCTTGATAAGGTAGAATTGGAAAATAATTCCATGATCACTTTTTTTTGCCCAAAATCAGTGCTGGTTGATTTTATTAAAGAATTATCAAGTTTATATTTACTAAAAGGTCTTGGCAGATCTTAAACAGCAAAGGTGTCTTAGTATATTAACAAGCATTTAAGCATGTAAACTCTGAGAAAAAGAAACATATCCCAGGAATTGCATTTTTATGTCTGTTTTATACCCTTATTTTGCTAGTATTTCTGCGTGTCGGGAAGTATTGGAGATGATCTCCTTTTGACACACTTCTCTTGTGTCCATATTAGTTTCTGTACCGTGGCAACACTTTCTGTGCCACTATTGTTAGTAAATGTGGTATTTACCTTTTTTAATACAATCCAGTTGTATAAAAGTAGAGCTTTGGTTTATTTTTTTGTGACAGAAATATTATTCTTGTATCCGATAGTGTAAGTGAAAATTACCAACAAGGAACAAATTTAATTGAATTAAGATATTAATGATGTGAAAAAGAAAGCATTGCTGTGTGTAGTACCCAATCTCTGGTTTTTGAACCAAATTTGGCATTTACATAGTGTAAGAATCAGTTTTCCTTTTACATCTCTGCTACGCCAGTACAATCAGTCAGATCCCAACACCAACTTTAAAATCACTCATCAAGTCAAAAACGTACCAAATCTAAAACTAACAATCACTCAGAAAGAAATCTTCAGGTTTTTCTACTGTCAGTAATGCTGCAGCAAGGCTACAAATAAAGGTTTTAATGTATTCTAGCTTAAAGTTTTCTTTATTCTGATGCAGCTTCAAACGCTAGTTTGAGACACTGATTAAGAATGCAACTTTATGGAGTATGTATTAATTGTTCCCAAACAGAGGTAAAAATGGGCATAGCAAAATGAGGCAAAGGTACTTTGCATTTAATAAAATGAAATACAGACAAGTTGTTGATCTAAATGAAGTTTGTGTTAGAGTTATTCATTATATTTTCCCCTTTGAGTATCTCAGAGTGGAATTTGTCCTATATACTTGTGCTTTCTTCTGGAAGCTACTACATCCTCAAGACAAAGTGCAATTAATTCAAAGTACAATATAGCTATCTGATTTTTGAACAAAAGTTCTACAGAGCAGAGAAAAGAGTTCATTTCATCATGTTGCATATTTGCACTATGATTAACATACATATGATTTTAGTTCTTTAGCATTTATAAGTCTATTTATGTAGATGGACTCCTGAGCCCAGACTACTCTGACACAAGAATGAGATTTGGAAAGACATGACACTGTTCCCATGTTCATGCATAACTGCAGGAAAGCTGATAGTGATCTATTTGGTCACTGAAAACTCCACAAAATAGCCGCATTTTGTGGCAAAGCAACCTCATTAATCTAACTCATCAAAATTAAAAGGTGATACAGAGGCATAAGCGTCCATCCTTCATTTACAGGTATATAGAACATTTCTCTGTGATATAGGAAAAAAACCAAAGCTTTGTTTTTGTTGTAATTTTATTCATTTTTCCTTTGTTTTTCAATAGTGTGTGACATAATCTCACAGATACAAATGCTGTATTTATTGTTGAGTCTGTGCATGGGTTGGACAATAGGCAGAATGAAGAAATCTCATGGCAGACCTCTTCAGTGGGATTCCAGTCCAGCATCTACTGGCATTGCTATAGTAGTTGTTGTTACACAGGTTTGTATTTCATATTCATTCTTACACTGAAGTACACAGCTGCTATTAAGTAGGACAGAACTGTGAACCAAATAATTTCAATATTTTAATTTTATGAGGGAGGGAGTATCAAGACTGGAAAAAAGCCCACAGCATAATGTGCACCCAGTATGTCTAATAGGTAACACCACCTTCTCTTTACTTAACAATTTAAGATGTAGCTCCACAGTTTTTGTCTAGCAGTAAAACCACTTAAGAAGTTCCCACAGTTTTCCAAACTCCTGATTGTGCCAACTCTTTGTAGCATTGTACAGTGAACCAGATTAGTGGAACAACCTAAACTGAAAAAGGGAAAAAAAAATTCTTTTCACAGTCACTTTATTGATCTGATTTGTAATGTGGTCCTATAAATAGTTGTAATCAGTACAACTGAGGCACTGTGAATTACATTATGCAGGTTGACAGCCAGCAGCATGGGAGGAAAGACAAGAAAAGCTGCTGTGACAGTCTTTGTCATGAAAAAAAGGAAATAATCAGTGCCCTCCTTTTGGAAGCACTCAAATAGAATGTCTAATGGTCCTTGCAATCAATATAAGGAAGAGAATTCTTGAAAGGTTCATGTGCAGGATTGGTCTTGCAAATATACAAATGGTCTGACACATAATTTCATTCAAATATTTTCCATTAGTATAAATTAGAACGTTAAGTAATCCAGTAACTTAAAAGTAAATTGTAATGGAAATCATTCAACCCTGGTGGTGCCTTTTGTAAACAAATTTTTTTAAATCACATCATGAAGACAAGAGAATCTGAAAACCATTGAGAAAGAGAAGAACAGGGAGAAACTGGAGACAGTAATGAGGAAGAAATTATACTGAAGATTTTTGTGCCATTTGGGTAGTATCTGTAATTAGTGCTGCTTCTAAACTGAGTAAGTGGACTCCTAGAACATTAAGAATAGCTGGGAGCTGGCATTCTTGCTAGTTAAGAATATAAACCAAAGGCTGTTTAGGTCAATGCGACTGTTGAAATTTAAAGATGGGTATCAAAGTAAGGTGGAATGAACCTATCCAGCACCAGAAGTTTTACATGCTGGTAGTAAAGAAGACTTCTAAAGTATTTAATGTCATTCATGCCTCTCCACTTGTGCATATGTATGGGTGTTTTAGTACTCTGCCACTTGGGACTGGAAAGTTTTTCATTGTTGTTTCCTTTTACTATACATAGAAAAGACACTCAGTATAAATCAGTTTGATCTTTTGGTTGTTATTAATGGTAAAAGGGGGGCAGGCATCATACATGTGAGCTGCTTCCCCCAGGACTCCTTACACATCTTTTGGCTGTTGGAGCAGCACTGGAGCATTAGCACAAAGTTGTCTATCTTACTTAGCACCAGTAAGGCACAGCTCTACCACACCTCCTGGTACCATTGAGAATGTCAGGTTTGGCAGGAGTCTTGTAGGGACACATTATGGATATTGGAATATGTCATTGCCTAAGTGGCTTTGCACCGCCATATCAGTATCTGCTGTCGCACACGAAGAGTATTTCTTCTGGAGAGAATATTTTCCATCTCATGGTTCAGTACATATGAAATACACCTTCTGCTAGATTTGTTCTCCTTGCTACAGAGTGCAGCTGTTGGGCTCAGGGAAACAGGATTCAGACTGTATCACCTGTGTCAAAGGTGGTGAGTTGAAGAGTTCATCTCTGGATTAGTCGATTGTTCACTGGTCTGTCTAGATTGACATGGGTGTTTGACCTGCTGTAAACAATTGATAGCTTTTAATGGGTAAAAACGTAGCATAATCTTTTTCCTGTTCTGATCTTTCCCAGAGATTCTTATGGGAAGCAACTTCCTCCTATGCCAGAGATTAGACAGACTTTGCCTGGATAATCAGAGATGTTCTGAGCACCTGCTGAGGAGGCTGCTGGAGTCTCTGTGCGTTAACCTAATGCAGCAGATAGAGATTGCACCGTGTTAGTTTTATTGACGTTCTCCCATACCTGTCCTCGTCCCATCTTCAGGGAAGTCAAGAAAGTGGACAGCTTGAGAAAACATGTTATTCTTCAACTTAAATGCAGTTTTTACTGGCAAGCTGTCTGAGCCTGTTTGCCTATTACCAGTTCAAACTACTCAGCAAATTTTCAGGAGTTCTTTTCCTCTCTGTACTGATGCTATGGACTTTTTTCCTTTTTTGTTCTTTCAGAAACCATAGCAATTTCCTAGGCTGTGTTTATGGGTTGCCTTCAGTGTTGGGTGGACACAGCCTCCTAGTCAGCAAATGTCTTGTGGTCTTTGCAGCTGCATAGAGGTAACATCTCAAAGGAGGGACAAGTCTTTTAGCATCATTTAGCATCTCCCTTTGCCTTAACTTGTTCTTTATTTCAGCCACAGAGCAAAAGATTCCCAGGTTGCTGTGCAGTCATAAAAAATTCTGCTTTCTGCTGCTGAGGCACAAACCTTGTACAAAACTTAGTTGATGGCAGGCCCTTCCCATCATATAGACCAGAGCAGTTCCAGCTTTCAGGGCTGACCAGACTGGAGGCAGTGATTCTGGAAAGATAGCTCATTACTCTGAACCTCATCAAGATGGCATAAAGTCTTACTGTTAGAACGTCACCCTACACAGGGTGTGCTCAAAATGAGCTCTACCTCTGACCTTAGATCTAAGCCATTTTTTGCTGTACTGGCATTGTGTGACATCAGATAACTGAGTACTAGATATAGTTAGAAACAACTAGTTTGCCTTGCTGCGCCTTCTCATTTCCCTTTTGCTTTCCCCTTCCCCTTGCGTCTCAGGGGTGATCTGTCCCATGAGAACCTGTCTTTGCTGGAGATGGGTATGTTATCTTGGCTTGTCATAAAGTCAGTGTTGGCATCATGAAGGGAAGGAGGTGTTCTACCATAATTGTTTCCTCATGACATAAAGGAAGGGTGTCTGGTTCTTCTTCATATGGATATTGAGGTTCAGCTTGTATATCTAGAACATCAGGATGATATCCGTGGCCATCGTTCCTCTAGTATTTGAAGAGGAAGGCAAGTACTGGGCAGTGGTTGGTGTCCAGGATCAGGGTTATATACAGATAAAGTCAGGCATTCTAAACAGTGTATTATGTAAACAAGGAGATGGTCATTCTCTTTCACCTTAAGAGGAAGCAGTTGTGACTTTGATGTTGGTCATAGCATAGTGTGTGAGCTCTTTAGCTTCCTCTCTCATCCAGTTCTTTTGTCTACAGCCTAAGTACAGTTGTTGTTCTGGATAACCATTTGAATTGTTCCCCCCTGATTTCTTATCCGAACTCAAACATAGTTCTCCTCAATACCAGCAATAGATGTCTCTGATGTCTACTTCAGCAGGTTGTTGTCTGGTGTTTTTAAGTTTGTTCCTGATAATGCAGCTAAGTGAGCTGATACTTGCCCTTCTGTGGTCAAAGTAAGGGACTTTAATGTTCCTTGATTTCTCAAACTTTTAAGGTTTTTTTTTTTTTTTATATTTCACAACTAAAGAGATTTTAATTCTAACACCATGCTTGTCTATGAAAGTTCTTCATTGAGAACGGATTGTCTAATCCGTTTTTACCTAGAAACACTCAATAGCACACATTTCTTCTATAGAATCCTGCTTTTCTCAGGTGAGTGAGAACAGCCCCAGCTGGTAGTAAGGGCAATGATACATGTACTTTGTCCAAGTTTACACAGTATTACACTGACAGTTCCATCTCTGCCTCTAAAGCATCTGCCTTCTGCTTATTTTGGAATAATCTAATGAAGCTGAAGGAAACTGGACTTCTCTGATCTCACATTCCAGTTGATCAAAGGCTGTATATGGTGACAGATGTTGTGTTGTTTACATTCTTTAAAGGGCTGGTCCAGAACACACTCTGCTGTCAGACACTATTATCCTATGAGGATTTGGGCTTTGTTCTCATGATTCCTTTACTCCAGCTCTTTGTCATCTTGCCATGAAAGTGGCTTCCTTCTTTGCTGTTATTCTTGGTGTAGACTAAGAAAAATTTAGGCCTTCACAAGCTTTGGTTTTTAAGGTAAGGTAGATCCCAGTGATATTTTCTTCATAGAGTAATATCACATTCTGTCTCCATCAGCCTACATGGCTTCCCCCCAGATGCTTGCTTGAGTCAGGAAGATTCTATACATAGGTTCAGGGGGTCTTTTATTTTCTCAAGCAAAATACGTACAGTCCAGGGAAGTTAAATATTTTGGCTATTCCCAAATGTTAATATCAAAAGGGAAAATGCTCACAAGACTGCAGTTATTCTGTAACTGGTAGAACCCTTCGTTGTCTGAGCATGTTCTAACTGGACTGAAATAACTTCTGTGACAGGAATTCATCCATTTCATGCCAAAACTAGTGCTGTAGACACAATGTTACCAAACACTGTGCTGTTTCTCAGGGATTCCAGAGCAGTTCAGTCTTACTTCAGTCTTACTCTTTGACAGAATTCTCCATCAAGCCACTTGATCATTTGAAGATGTTTGCTTGAAATTACTCTTTTTCTGAGCGTTGCGGTGAAAACATTTGAAGCCTGTCAGTCAGATTGTGTGCTAGTAGTCAGGGATGTTGAAGACACACATACTTTACATCTGTCCCTCTCCCATTATTCCATTTTCTGTCCAGGTGGTTGAGGAGTGACTGAAGTGACAGTAGCTGAGAAATGAGAGGGCTGTGTCCCCCCTAGGTAAGGGGAGGAGGAAAGCTGGAAAGTACTCTGAGGATATTCTAAGCAAAAATTATTCTAATACTCAACCAGTGAGACTCAAGGCCACCCACCTTTGGAAGGCACAGGTGGATTACACAACTTTTTAAAAGTTAATATTAGTAATCTTTTTTGTCTTTATGTAGTGAGAAAGCCTTTGAATGTATTCAGAAAGGAATCTGACTAATTTATATTTCTAAATTGAGCCATACAATGTCTGCTTCTGAAGACCTTCAGAGCTACTTCACTCATAAATCAAATTTGCCTACCTTTCTTCAGAAAGCCTACTTTATTAGGCACCAGAAGCCTCAGTGCAAGTTAGATATGTGCAGTAGGTGGACTATATTCCAGTGCATATTCAAGTTCTAAAATGCTATTCAGCTGCTACACAATGCTCTGAGAGTCAAAACTTTTGTCTACTCCATTTTATGATGTTAACAGTCCCGAAGTCTTGAAAAGGTGTTCTTCATCAAGACACAGGGTTTTTCTATGCATCTGGTTGGCTCCTGCCTTCTTCTCAACTTCTTCTCAATTTAAGATTCAGAAACCAGGCACTTGTTAGTCAGTTTTTCTTTTGAGAATATCAATATTGTTTCTCACAGTACTCCCAGAAAATTGGGAGTTGTACGGGAGATGGATACAATGCTGGGAGTTAAGGAAGGGGTTACTGTCTTTTATGTAGTTGTCTGGAGTGCTCGGCCAGATGTTGGAATGGCATTTGGAACCTGTGACACTCCCTTTTCTAGACCCTAGGAGGTTTCTGAGCCAGGTGCTTGCACAGTCAGGCTCGCTCTCAGTTTCTGACCTAGCTGATGTTGAATTCTTTTCTCCACAATGGCACAGCTTCAATAGAAGGGGTGGAGAGTGGCCCACCCAAGAACACCCTATAGCCTGGCAGTTGCAGCAGTCTCTAAGGAGGTGGGAGATGTGAATTGGATATCCTTTAGGCAAAGAAGGGAATTGTGGGAGATCCAAGTTCAACCTGGGTGAATGCTTGAGCCTTAAGGCTATTGTATAAAAGGGGCAGCAGCACCACCCTCTTACTTCCCCATCTTTGAAAAGAAAAGTGAATCCTGTTAGGATTTTGAAAGAAAAGGCGTAGTCGCCTGCCTTTGAAACAAGCTTTACAGGTTGTGGATCACAAGTGAAAGGAGACACCTCCCTGTAGCTCTGTGAAATAATTTCAGTGGTCTTCCTGCAGAGTAGGACGAGTGTGCTGGTGATTATTTCAGATTTTTTTTCTAAGGTGCTACATTCCATCTATCCAAATTAGGGGAAACTTTAACTTGTCCAGCCTTCTAAAAGTTACAGAGTCCAAGAAGTGGGACTCTGTTCCTGCCAGTTGCTGTTGCAGTAATAGGTTACAGCAGAAAGCATTTCAGACTAGGGTTTGTTAGATTTTTTTTTTTTTCTTAGCATGGCAGTCCCTAACAAGTAAAGTGGAGCATTATCAGATAACTTCATCTGTGGTGGGAAGGTTAGTTGAGAGTTAGTGTAACCTGGTTTACTCTAAGTGCACTTTGCTGTTGTTCTTTTTCAGAGCTTTTTGTTGATTTGGGAGCAGTTTGAAGATACAAATCACCACAGCTACCATTCACACCATGGCTTGGCGAGCGGGCTGCTCATCGGCCTCAGAGTCTGCCTAGCACTGTCCCTGGCTGCTGGGCTGCACCAGATTATCACAGTGGAGAGAAGCACGCTGAAAAGGGAGTTCTATATCACCTTTGCCAAAGTATGGGTTACATCAAGCAAACTGATCCCTTCTTCTGTAAATATAATTGTGGTATGCAGTTGACTGAAGCACTAAACTCTTTCCCTCCATAAGAAAGTTAAGGTGTCTGATTTGATTACATTGCACCCTGTCATCATACTCTGAGTAGGCATTTTAATTTGACAAGGGCTATAGAGCTTTTTAAAACAGAAATCCCACCTTTCATTGTGTGGTTTTCGTTATGTTGATTGAAAATTAAACAATGGGTTCATAAAATAGACAGAAATGTAAATGTAATTCCTGTAACTGTCATCTCTTTCTTCTAAGCTGGCATGTAGTCATTTTACAACTTATACTCTTCTCTTTTAGGCCTGCATTCTCTGGTTTCTGTGCCACCCATGTCTTGCAACCATTGCTGTAATATTCAGAGAATATCAAAGAGAAAAGGTATGTACAGGCAAGATAAAAGAGATGAAATTTGAATAGTAGTTGTTCTTCATGTTTAATGTTTGTTAGCAAACTCATGCTCTTAGGCTGTTAATCCTATGACCCCAAAGCAACTTGAAAAGTCTTAGTCACACAGCTCTCATTGATGCTAATGTGAGTCATATTTTACAAAGGCATACAGGGCTCAAATCATCTAAGGGTAATCATTTCTAGGTTAAGGGAGGGAGAGGGGGAGATTGTTAAGTCAAAGGAAAATGTGGAGGGGGTGTTTTGTTTTATTGTTTGCTTGTTTGCTTTTAATTAAAAACAGCTTGGGGATTCTTTTAACAAAGGGAGTAGAAAGATAAATCAGTGGATTTTTTGTTGTTGTTTGCTTTTTAGTCTTCATCCTTTAAAAGCTTTATGTGGCTAAATAGGTCAGGGAACCTGTAGCTGAACTGTGTTCTTTAGAGCAAGAAGTCTGTCCAAATATGTTGTTTGGTTTGTAAGCTCTAAACAGTTAAAAAGAAAGGTGGACTCACAGAGTTTCTCGGTTGCTTAAATGCATTGGGAATTGGAGAACTCTGTATTGGAGCCTGCCATGTTCAGATGAGGTGCACCACTATTCTCAGGTGATTGACTACCTCATTCCAGCATAGGGTTTGCTTCTTTTCTTTATGCTTATAGCCATCTGTGCATTTGTATGCAAATGTATTCAGAAAATGAGCTTTTATTTGTGTAGAGGATATGTAAGGGAAAGAAAAATTATTTATTAAATATAAATAATAAATTAAATACTGTGTTTGATTTACAAAAAAAAAAAAAGAAATCTAGGCAGAAAAACATTGATTCCTCTAGAGTTACTAATGAAGAGACTTTTTGTTTTCTTGATGAAAACATCCTCAGGGCAACAGGACAGTCTCTAGAGGCAGGACCAGTAAAGCAGTATTTTTGCAGTATTTTGAGATTTTGATTGTACTAAAGGAAGACTACAATTTCTCTGCTCTTTCATTTGAGTAACTTGAGCCATTATGTGCAGCTGCAGTTCCTACAGTATGATAATTCAGCTGTTTGCTTCTTCAAATGCACCTGAATAAAAAATGCAGTCAATAAATATATTTATTTAAGAAAAACATGTATTTTAAAGGACTGTCTGTACATAAACTGAAGACTTGTGCTTTTTCAGAAACAAGTTACACCTTTAGGCATTTGATAAATACAGCCTTACACAGCTTTTACAGATGAAGATACTTGAATGAAAGAGACCTGGCTAAGTGAGTTTGATAAAGCACTATCCTCAGCTCCATGACTATGCTAGTGCAAAGTGTTTCCAAGCTTTCTTTTTTTATTTTCACCCCCCACTCTGTTTGTTGTAAGAATAGAATATCTAAATATCACCTCTGCTTATGAAACTGCATGGGTGGTGAATTGCAAGTCTGAAATTCCCCAGAACAGAGACTGCCAGAAGGGTTATGTGACTTGCCCAGGGCTATCTACTGATTTAAAAACACCCAGGTGTGAGAGTCTGATTCCTGGACTTAAAATGCACGTTCAAATCTTTTTTACCTGCAGCAGTATTAGAAGGTTTAGAGTTAAACCTCAAGCACTCGTGCTGATAGTATTGTATCTTGTTTAGTGAGAAGATTTTTTTACTTACTATTTTTTTTCTCTTTTTTTTCTTGTCTCTAGATTATTACCATAGGTGTTATCCTCTGTCAGTCCATCTCCATGGTTATCCTCTACAGACTTTTTCTATCTCATAGTCTATATTGGGAAGTATCTTCACTGTCATCAGTGACATTACCACTAACAGTATCCTCTGGACATAAAAATCGACATCACTTCTGAGATGTTTAGGAAGAATGTATTATGTGATAAATGTGCAATAATGACTTGAAAATACAGGTATTTTTGTCACAAGTGTATGAGACATTGATTTCATTGGAAAACTGAGTGATAATATCAAAGCACTTCACAGACCTTTGGTCTGACAAGATTCTAGATTAATGTGTTAAAAATACTGTGGAGTGTAATTTGAAGAGTTTTATAGATACTGTTTAACAAGTGGTGCTGAGCTGTATCACAGAAGAGTACAATAAATCTTTTCTCTCCAGTTCCTGGAGACCAAAAATGCCCTTACTTTGTGTCAATACTAGGTTTGAAGGTCTTATAAAATGCAGTTCTTAAAACATCTACATGCTCAAACAAGTTTAAAATAGGCCAGTTGTGAAATTGGTGTGATGCATAAGGATGAGTACAAGGAATTTTTTATTTTCATGCTTTAGAGAAAATGCATTTTATATATCAGTGTGAAAGATGGGGAAAGAAAGGAGGGAGAAAAATCTAGAAAACATATGTAAAATGTTCACAACTGACTGCAAGAAACTTTCCTTTATCATGGATGTAAAAGAAAAGCCTTTTTTGCATCTAATGTTCATACTGGTTAAAATTCTAATGGGAATGTAAATAGGGTTTATATCTTCCTTTTTTTAAAAAAAAGTAAATGTAACTAAAAATTTCATCCAGTAATCAAGGTCTAAACAGTTTTTGAGGCTTAGAATACATAGCAACATAAAGGTAATTAAAACAGCAGCCTTGCATCTTTTAAAGGAGAAAAAAAAAGGCAAAGAAAATGGAATGGGTGATGTGGTACTAGAATTTTAATCCTGATATAATTCATTTCTGTAACATTGAGGATTCAATCATAATTAAGCCATATACACAGATTAAATTAACAGAAGCATTTCAAATAAATGTTGGTTTCAGTCATCAACTACCCATGAATTCCTGCCCAAGGATACTTAATCAGGATTAAATTTTCTATGAATAATTGAAAAACAAAATACTCACTGGATTTGTTATAATCCATGTTGGCACTGGGTTCTAAGTAGTTGCCATCTTCCATCCATTGTAATAAAGCCATTCTACTTTGTGATGCCCTAGCATTCAGAAAGCCAGTGTAAATATATACTTTATTGAAGTGCCTATTTATAGAGTATGATTAAATCATGCTGACACTTTTTTCTTATTATAAAAGGACATACCTATTGCCATCGTGAGTGAAATTTTTCTTTTCGGATTTAGCTTAGTTTAGACTTGATACATATGTGTTTCTTCACAAAATGAATTTTATTTTCTAGTAAATGAGTGTTCACTTCTTCTTAACAGTGTGTATTTGCTTGTCTCTGAAAATGTGAAGACACTGATTCTAGTTTTAAAATAGCCCTAACTTTTCCATATATCTTTGCCTCAGTTGTGAGCATAGTTGAAACATAAGTCTGTTCCATTGTAGTTTAGGGGCAAAACTAGATATTTGCCTTTGACTAAGGCAAAATGGCAACATGACAGAGTTGCTCATTAAATCATCTCCTTTCTTATTGTTTGTAATTCAGATCAAGAATGGCAGGTTGAGGCTGGAAAAGATGAGATATTATGATTTCACACAATCTTCAGAATGATTAAAAGATTAATTATTACATTCCTCTGATAACCACACAAAAATATTATTGGTTAAAACTTCAGTCTTTATTTCCCTGCTTATCTCTGTATTTTTCATCTTCTCAAGAAAAAAGCATCCTGTTTTTGATTAGTCTCCAATAATGTAGTAAAAGAGTTCTATCTGTCCTCATGTATAAGACTTCAAATTCATACATAAAATAGAATTTTCTGATAGACACAAGTACTGCTTTACAGTTTATGGTCCATCACGATAAAAGTTTTAATCTATGCAAAAAACCTCTGTGACTTTCAGCAGAGACACTCCATTTGTTTTATTCTCCAGGAGTACTGTCTTACTTCTGCAGTTCTTCTGACTTGACTTGGTCAGTATTATGATATCGTTTACCTCATTTTCACTTTATAAATATACCCCACAACAAATCATGGTTCATTAGTGTAAGCATAAAATGTAAGGTGTTGTCTCTTACATCTTTCCCGCATTGCCCCATACCTCAATACCCACATTCACCATTGCCCCAACAGGTAACATTAGTTTCTTAGTTTGGCATTGGATCCAGTTACTTGAAAATAGATTTTAATTTTGATATTAAGGTAACTGTAGCAGTGAAGTATCACTTTCTCATGGTAAGGGGTAGAAAGGGTCTCTTAGCCAGGTGCCCATGTCTCTTAGCAGATAACCAGTGCTTACCAGTTTGGTGTTATTAAATAATTAATGCACACTAATGTAGTATGTCACTATGACTGCAGTAATATTCAGTTAATTTAGTACAAGATCTCTTGGGGGGAGGGGGGAAAGTCTTCATGTATGTCTAATGGACAAAGCTTCATAGTTAACCTGTACTCAGTGAAACTTGCTGCCTCTGATCATGCCTGAGGAGTGGTTCAAGTATGTAAAAGTCTCTCTCTTCTTTCTAACTTAGATCTCCTGGGAGAACAGCTGATAAGACTTTGCTTTTTTCATGCTTATCCATGCTGTTACCCATTCTATCAATTTGATTTCATAAATTCATCTTAAAAAAATAGCTTCCAGCCTTTTTCCAGTTGTCTTCAATCCATGCATCCCAAGTTGAAAACTATACTTGTAAAACGTGTTGTCACAAAAAAATACAAACTAGTTTTCTGTCACATACTGGGGCTTTTGCGTACATCAGCAGAGCTGGTGCTGTGCCCTATGTCAGGTCTGCATTAGGTGACTGCAGTGGACAGAAGCACTCCTCCAGTGCCCCCATGGTCCCAGTGTGTGCAAGGTCAGGCTTTGTGCCTGCTGAAAGCTGCAAAGCTGCTGTGCACCTGGGGAATTTTCAGGGAGAGCTCCAGCAGTTCCAGGCTCCCTGATACCTCATTGCTGCCTGGGGCTGAAGCAGGGCACCCCCAAAGGCAGCATTGCCTCTGCTGACCATGGTGAGCAGCTCTGCAGATGTCAGAGGACAATGTATAACCTGAGAGTTTCTGTGCATTATGCAGTTCTGTTTTAAATAAAGTTGAGGTTACTGTGTCTGCTCAGTCTGTTGTCAGTGTGTTTCAGTGCTTGCAAAATAGGAGTATGTATTGACAAGACTGCAAACCGAAGTTGGTTGTGCTCTGAAGAAATCCACTTCTCTGGGCTAGAGGGCTTTGCCTGGCCAGCCATCACCTTTTCTGCTGGTGCAGATGCCAGTTTGCATCAGCTGTGATTTGTTAGTTGGGAGGGAGGGAGGATCTCAGTGCAGTAGACAAAAGGGTGAGATCACCAACTCAATCTACAAGACCCCCCCATAAGCTCTCAGGAGGGATCATCCTGAATTCCTCCTGACCAGCAAGGTGGAGGCTGGAGCAGTTTTGGGGCTCATCACAAGTCTCCTCAGCTATTCACTCCCATGTAGACTGTGTTTATTGTATATTTATTTAAAGTGTTTTGGGTAGGAAAATGAATATTTACAATTAAATATATGTAAATGGAAGTGGAAAGACTTGATTGGAAAAATACCAAGTTTCTAATACATATTACAATACTAAGACCTCCCACACTAGATAAATGTTTATAGCCAGACCTAAATTAATGTTTCTTTATGGTTCCTCTGCCAGTGGAAAGCCATGGAGGTATCAAAATCTTTTTGTTTGCATCTCAGTCCTCTACAGAATACTTTATTTGACTTGGCTGTAGTTTATTCTGTGCGGTGTTTTGCTTCTAATTGATAGAACAAATATCTATGGGGCTAGACAATGCTAGCCTTTCTGTGTGACTGCGCAACGCACATAGCTGGTTCTCCTTGCGAATGTCAAGTGTTAAAAGAGAAGCTATTAGCTAGGTTTTCAAAGAGTCCGTCTTTTCTAACTGCACTGATCTGACCAGGCTGTAGTTTTCCAGTGAAAGCTGGAAAGTTCCAATTCTAGTTTTCCTTAAACCACTATTTTCTGCAAATCTATTTCCTGCCTTGTGAATTCTTTCTCCCACTGTGCTCTCTCTCTGCCCTCCCCTCTACCCCTCTCTCATACATATGATTTTGAGTGTAATGGGTGTCATTTCTCTCTGTATCTCTCCATCTGTTCCCACGATCAGCACTTGCAGTCCAGCCCCTGCTTTGCATGTAGTATGTGTGTATTCTCTTTATCGCCAGCCTGTTTCCATTTCGCGCTTTTCCTGTCTCCTTCGCCCTCTGTGCCATATTTCTAGTCTCCATAGCCATCAGAGACCTGAGGGTGTGGTTTTGACATTGCAGCTAATTTGAGCTGTTGGCTGTCAAAAATTGTGTCCCTGTTCCCCTGGCTACACACCGCTGTCACTTCTGTTGAGCTGGTGCTGGCTGTCACCTCGCAGTTTGAGTGAGGAGTCGAGGAGTTAAACTGGCAAAAATATTCAGCCTTTAGCAGCAGCCAAAGAAAAAAAACAATTTGGTTCTCAGTGGTTTTAGCTCACCAAACCAAGTTCATCAAACTTTGTGGAGTGCTGGTGGCACTGCTGGGGATCAGGTAGGAAAGGCACACTGAAGAGGGGCCACCAGACCCCCTTTAGAAGGCTGGCTGCAAGGTTGGTAAGATAAGCTTTCAGCCTTGAAATTCCTCCATCTCTCTCTCCTCTGTTCTCTCTCTTCTGCTGCATTTTGCATGCTGAGCGTTGGACTGTTCCTGCCCTCAACTGCTGTCTTACAACAGGAGTATGTCATTAGAGGCAGGGGGGTTCCAGCAAAGGGCAAGCTGCTCAGCTGCTTTAAAGTATTTTAACTTGAAGTTGTGCCTTTGCATTCTTAAAAAGGAACTGGGAGGCATCACAAACAACCCCCAGTTTAAGGAAGTATTACTGAGGAGAGAAAAAACATGAAAACAGACACAACTGGAGTGGGTGCCATTTTTTTCAACAAATGGTAACACTGTGGTAGAAGGCAACCAAGGACATCACATGGCTTTTCACAAGGTCTGCCTGTGGGTAAGGAGAGACTTAATTTGAACATCTGCAACCCAAAGAGCAAAGGTTTCCAGCTGCAGGTACTCTGGAAGGCTGCCTTTATCTCTGAGCCGGTTAATCTGCTGAGGTGCATGACTTCGGGAGGCTCTCGTGGGATGGTGAGGATCTGTCTCACCCTGTGGTCAAGTGCTCCTGAGTTCGTCCAGCCCGGTGAGCGACTTTGGTTTCTAATGTTCCTGCAACAAACCCCTCTGAAAAATGAATTAATGGATCTGAAAACAAGGTATCTCAGGAATCTTTTAATACAGTAGCCGCAGCTGAAAGAGTATCTGTGCACCTTGTTAGTGTATACATTTTTTTTTGCTTAGTTTCTCACCCTTCCAGCCTCTTACAAAACAGTGGCATTATTTTCAAATCAAATTTTATAAAATGAACATTGGAGTTGTTAAGAAGAGATCAAAATTTACATAAGACTTCTATGTAACCTATTACCTATGAAAATTTACTTCAGGCTGAAACATGTTTTCCAAAGTTTATAGCATACAAAATAAATGGGGTTTTAAAATTTCTTTACTTATGATTACCTTAAATTGTGTTTTCTAAAAGGGAAGGGGGAAAAAAAACCTTGGAACCTTACCAGTTTAATTTGCATTTTGGCTCTGATGTAACTCAAAATAGATTAGATTTAAAAAAAGGAAATTTGGCAAGTGATTACTCAATTACATGATTTTACTGCTTTGGTATTTTGAAAATAAAAATGAACAGATCTGTTTTACTTTGAAAAGTGCCTGGTGCACGTGTGCTGTAACCACTTTTCAGAAACCATATGGAAGGTTCCCTACACTGCATATGGCAGTGCTACCCAGAGCTCAGATATGCATTCCTGCAATAGACTACACACAGGATTCAGTCGGATCAGGGAAATTAATGTCTACATTCAGATAGTGCTGTATGGAAGCACAGCAGGGTAACATGTTTGGTGTAAAACATGGGAAGGTCCCACTGACTGGGCTGCATTGCTCCTTTTTTCACAGAAAGGAACTAAAATTGCTCGGAGCTAGTGCCAGGCAGGGAAGTTGGGAGGAATTTTGAGAAAGGTTACAATTTATGTTTTGCAAGATAGAAAAGGTGAGCAGCATCAACAGATGCTTTCAAAACATTTAATCATCCAGGTTTAGGGTAGCTGTTCATCTCTAGCCTTCATGCCGAGGGTAGGAAGCCTTTGCTGACTCCTGGGAGACCAAGAAAGTGGTGACAAGCTCCCTAGAGTAACAAAGCTTTGATCCTCCACATGGTGAAGGATGGGGTAGTACTGTGTCTTAAGGTGGGTATCATCAGGATTATCTGCTATTCCCATCATCCTCTTTTCATTAGCAAACTGGTAGGAGAAGATGGACCATCTGTCTCTCCATCACTGATGTGTCCCCTTGGAGCCTCTAGGGATATTTGTGGCTTTTCAGGTCTCTGAGAAATACAACACTTTTACAAATGTTAGTTCAGTGCCATGATCTGATCATTTGCCTGTCCTGCTCTGTAGAGCTGCTTGGATTCTTGAAAGCTCCTCCACAGGCACGTGTGCAGCTTTCCCCTTAGTGCAAACATCATGGTGCATATCTGTTCCTTCACACAAAGCCAGCTTCCATGGCAGGGGATTTCACCAGAGTAACTGCAACTTCAGATGACAGAAACCTTACTTAGTGCCATCACTGCCCTGACAAACTGTAGTTCTTCCAGTTGATTTCAGTGAGGATTGAGATCTTCAGAACACTAATATTGGTGTAGTAATGATGATACAGACCCAAAGTCCTGGCACACAAAGAGCAGAATATGCTGGGGAGTTAGAAATTAATAAATTCCTTTTGAAAGAGTGGTGTGGAATGGAGGCGATGGGTTACAGGGTTTCACTGGACTGCTGAGCCTGCGGACCTTCAATAAAGAAGCCCTGTCTGAAGAGGGGTCACAATCTAGATGTCCCTTACACAGCTGGCCATTGCAGAGGGACAAGTGTTCTGCTGTTGCAGCAGGGAGATCCTGCTTCTATCCACCTCAGTGTATCTAAAGTTACATGGCATGTGAGACTTGGTTGTCCTCTACATCTTGGTTTCATCTTTATGCCCACTTATACGGTAACTGGGTTTGGGTACTACATACCTGATATTTAACAGACCTGATTCTGAGAAATCTGTGAGATAGATCCTTGCTGCCAAAAATAAAGTGCTCCTCATGACCCTGAATTTCCCTCCTGTCTTTACTTTTCTCCTGTTTAAATGTGAAGCAGTGGCCTTCAGGACCCTTCAGTGCTGTGCTATTGCCACTGATGTCATCGGTACATGAGGATTGTTGCTGTTTCTCAAGAATTGAATATATTTGGTTTTCCCCTCCTTTATACTTTTGTGGGGGCAAGGGATGAGCTCAAACCTGGTCTCCATCCCACCAGGTCAGCAACCTCTGTGGCACTGTCAATAGCCTGAGTCACCCCAGCACTGACAGTGGACAAAGCATGAAGCCTTTACTCAGTGACAGGAGAGAAGCTGAGAGCTGCTATGAGCCCGAAGTATTTCCAAGGGGAGAACGGCCATGTGCTTACCAGAAGGGTTGATCACCTTCAAAGAAAAGGGAAAATAAATAAATAAACAAATAAATAAATAAATAAAATTTTTAAAAAGGAAATAATAAAAAAACCCACGAGCTTTTTCTGCTACTGAGTTTGAGATATGTAGACAGTAAGTTTCAGTTTCTTATCTCTGAGGTCTGTTACCAGAGATGGGAATGTGCAGCAGTGTGCATGTGTGCAGATGTTGCTGTTGTGAGTTTGTAAGTTCTGTGTTGGGGGAAGAAGCAAACCTAGGGTTTCTGTTCTGGAGATGAAAATAGGATGATAGAACCAGGGCAGGAAGAAACCACTTCCCGGTCACCATATCCTGGTGGAATTGTTGCAATTCATGTATTATTCAAGGTCTAGATTTCGTGGCCAAGTCTTAAATTGGAGTTATCTGAAAAGTCTCTTCCCTGTCGATTATGAGGCTTTCCCAAGCAAAAGCCCGCACTCCTCACACACCTCACCCCCAGCCACAGGTGTTGGTGTTCCAGAGGGAAAGAAATGCAAGCGGCGTCGTGGCTGAAAAGCTAGCATGGAAGACTAACCAGGTTAATTCCACGAAGCACGGCTGTGGTCGTGCAGGGCCCGTGAGCATCCACACCTTTCCTCAAGGCCCGGGTCTGTAGCTACTGTTTCCCCCGGCGAGGAGGAAAGCCGGGGAAGGCGACTGCGGGCGGAGTCCCCGGGGCTCGGCGGGGCGCGGAGCCGGAGCGCTGCGGGGCCGAGCCGAGCCTAGCCGGGCCGAGCCGAGCCGAGCCGAGCCGAAGCGAGCCGAGCCGAGCCGAACCGAGCCGAGCCGAGCCGGGCCGAGCCGAGCCGAGCCGAGCCGAGCCGAGCCGAGCCGAGCCGGTCGGCGCCGCCAGGGGGGGCCGTTGGGCCGCGGCCGCAGCCCCGGGGAAGCGGCGGAGAGCGGCCCCGGCCCCGCAGGACCCGGCACGGCCGGGCTGGGCGAGCAGCCTGCCCGCCGTCCTCTCCTCCGCTTCGGGGGCCCAGGATGATTTATCTCTCCTCTTCTTTTTTTTTTTTTTTTTTTTTCTCCCTCTCTTCTCTCCCAGCCTACGGTTATTCCCATACACCTGACCCGCTATTTCACAAGCACGGGAAAACCCAGAGCGCGGCTGACACCGGGTCCCAGCGAGTGAGGGGGAGAGGATGTGAGCAGAGAAGTTTAGGAAGATAAGTGTGAAATAAGAACAAATAAAACACCTCAGCAACCAAAACGAACAACAAACAAAACGAGTCTTTAGAAAAATCCTGAATGTCTGAACGTGTGCGTGTGTTTGTGTGTGTGGTTTCCTTCCTGCCAAAGCAGGATGTCAAATACCGTCCTTTTCCCCTCTTTTTTAAAGCAGGCTGAAAGGAAAATTCTTCACAGAATCTTAAAGAACTTTTTGACACAACAGCTGCAAAATCTATTTTCTAAACAAAGATTTATACATATTTATACGAGCTTAATCCAGATTTTTTTTTTAATAAATCATTCTCAGAACTGCAGAGGTAAACTATATGTAAATACCTCAAGTAATAGGCTTGTAGTGCAAATCACATCATTTTATCTTCAATTTTGCATTCGTTTTTCTGGCTTAAAGGTGCATCAGAGATATGCATTTTAGCATATTCAGAACACGGGGCGTGAAATTAAATGTTTGACAGAGTGAGAAAAATATACAGACTTTGGAGATGCCTTAAAAATAGTAATTTATGCAGATCTAGAGGAGTGAAATCATTTGCAATGGAGTGACCCTCTCTCCAGGAATTTTTTGCTCAGTGTTCTTCTCTAATCTCCTGCTGTATCTTCATTTTTCATTGAACTAGCCAGTTTTCTGCGAAGCAGTCTTGTAGATAAGGGAAGTGCTAAAAGAAGAAGAAAGAAGAAGCTCAGTGGGTCCGTTTCCATTGCACTTTTACCCAAGGCAATGGGCAGAATTTAACGGATTCCTTCCAACATATGTTTTTGCCAGATAAGTAAACAGTGTGTGTCGGAAATGAAAAAGCATTTGCAATTTAATGACATTACAGCTCTCAGCTTAGGCTGGCGTGCTGCGAGGCGAAAAGCAGAAAGAGAGAGGAGAGTAGAAAGAGAAAAAGAACAAAGTTCATCTTCCCTTTTGTGCATTTTTATCAAGGAAAATATTACTTCTTTCCCCCTCTTGTTCTCTTTTCTTTTTCTCTTTGCTTTTTTGTCTCACTCATCTACATTTTTTTCTTTTCTCTCCTTTTGTCTCCTCTGTTCACTTTTACCTTTTTCTTCCACTGCCACCGACTCGTTTCCTTTCACCACCCCCCCCTTCCATTGTGTCGCCTTATTCATCTATTTGGCCCATTCAGTTTTTACCTATAAGGAGCTGTTTATCCAACAATGTATCTTTTTTTTTTTTTCCCCTCTACCGTGTTGTACTCCCGGCGCTACAGCTCACAGTCAACAGGATTGTTGGAGGGATTATAACGTTTCATTTCAAAGCTCGACAAATCTGCTCGCCTTCCCTCTGTCCCCGCTCTCCCCAGACTCGCCGGTCCCTCGCAGATGCGCGGCACCATCGGGGCCGGGATATCCCCCACATCCCCTCACCAAACCCCCTCTGGGCCACCCCGCCGGGGCCGTCCCGCTCGGCAGAGGCGGCGGGGGAGCAGGGGCAGCCCCCGGGGAGGGGCAGGGGGTACGGGCAGGGCAGGGAGAGCCCTCCGCTCCCGCCGCCGCCGCCGTCGGACGTGCCTGCATCTCATCCCCCCCGCTTTCCCCAGCCATTAGGTGAGGGCTGCAAAGTCACGGGCTCCCACCCCAGGCTTTCCCTGGAGCTCGGGTGTAATTGAAAAATACCTCCAGTCAGTGGCAAGTCCTATCTTATAGGCACATATCTGAAACGCTGTTAAAAACCAAAAAAAAAAAAAAAAAAAAAAAAAAAAAAGTGCTTGTCTAAAGATCCGTGCATTGGTTTGGGGTTGGGTTGGGTTGGTTGATGTGTTTTTTTGTTGTTTTTTTTTCTTTTTTAATTTTCATTTTATTTTTTTTTTACCATGAAATTACATCTTCCACATCTCCCAGATCCGGTACTTGGTAAGTAAAAAGGGAAATCTGTTTGGACATAAGGAGGTAAAGTAGCTAGAGGTGGTAATTTAATCATCCGAGGATATATTTCAATGTTTTTTCTGGTCTTCTAGGCATTAGCACTTTAAATTCATTATGTCTGTTTGACAGATATATGCAGCCTTAAGGATCTAAAAATGAAATCCAAGAAGTATAGCCTGCTAGAGGACATATATTGAAGTTAAGAGATTAAAACGGTCTAACCATTGCAAACAGAATGGAACATCTCGTATTTCTCATTCCTTATAAGCATGACTATTTTGCAGATGTTAAATACGGTCTGCTCTAATTATGAAGGAGGGGAGGGGGGGTACCCCGCTCAAGAGCCGAGGCTTTCTAACTTTTACATTGATGAAGTGGATATTAGAAAGACAATATTAGCTCCTGTGCCGCGTCTCGGGCTCGAGAAGTTTTACATGGGGGATTTTCTCTATCAATAATTTAATAAGGAGGGTGCAAGTAGCAGGAGCAGCAGCCTCTCCTACATGCTTTAAAGACTCAAGAATCGTGCATGAATTTCCTATAAGGCAAATAACAAAAGAGCCAAATGAGAAGAGCGGGTCTTTTTTCTGTTTAACTGGGACACTGAGGACTCTGTGTCATTACAGTAATTTAGCAATGTTAATGATCTGTAATATTAATACATCATACTTGAAAATGGGGAAGAGTTGTCATAATTAAATGCATTAAGCCACAATTAAAAAGTCATCTAAGCAGTTGTAAAGATACCAGCGACGATAAAGCTGTTCATTACACTGTGAACCTCTCTGCCCATGGAAGCTCTCCCTGGCAGGGCTGGTGCAGCAGCCCCGGCCCGGCGCGGCAGACTCCGCGCAGCAAGGCGGTGGGGCGCGCAGCCTGCGCGGCTTTATCAGCGCATCGCCTGCGGAGGAGGGGGGTGAGGGGGCTGGACCAGCGAGCCCTCGGACGGATCTGCCTCACTTCTTCGGGAAGGAAGGGAGACGGCACAGAAGCCGCATGCCAGGCATTCGCGTCCACACACACCGGCCACCTTTTCAAGGCGTGTCCCCGGGCGCCCTGGAGCGCACATTTGGGCCGCGAAGCCGGTGCGGGGCTCAGGATAAGCCCGGAGCAGGCTGCCCCCGGCCCGGCCGCCGTGCGCTCCCCGCCCGCCGCGCACACGGCGCGCCCGTCTGGGCGGGTCCTGCCCGGGGCGCTGGGACCCGGCCCCGCCGCCCCCGGCCTCGGCATCTCCCTGCTGCTGCCGGGAAGGGCCGAACCCCTGAGCCGTGCGACTGAGCTCTGAACGGCGCGACCGAGGGCTCCGTATGTGGGGCTGCCTCCTGGTCCTCCGGCCCTCCCTCTGCCCGTGGTCTGCCTTGCACTGACAGCTTCCCATGGTCTCCAGCGTGCTCTCTGCAGCGCGGCGAGCCATGCGGGTTCTTGGGGTTGAGGGGTGAGCAGACGCAGTCTGATACTGTGGGCTGTTAGGCCTGGCCCTTCTGCTGCCCAGGTGCTGCCAGCCACCCCACGGGGGCAACATCCCCATGAGTTTTTTTCTTCGTATAACTCGTGAGAACCTCATCCCCAAGCTAGTTTTGGTGAAAATCTCATCCCTAGCCTGTTCTGTCTGAATGATCCTGCTCTACAACAATCCATAAAAAAAAAAAACAACACATTCTACCAGATCACTGATGATAGTCAGAGTGTTTCTTCTTCCATCTCCGCCAGGTTTTCCATCTCATGGACACACACCGTGATTTTCAGGCTGGTTTTGTAATGGAGAAGAGGATGCACTCACTGACAGTGTGCTTGTGTAGGGCACTCCGGTGGTCCTCTCCTGAAAATGGCTTATCTCTTTGGACAAATTCAGGAAAATCTGTCTGAGGGAAGACAGTCTCCTTTATTATGGAAATGGGCAGTTGGGTTAAGGAGGAAAACCCAGTCTGGCGATTCCAGAGGGACAGACTCTTAACACCAGCTCAATCCTATGAATCAAACATGGAGATGAGTCTCCCAATCCAATGAAAAGTTTCAGATAGATCTTGAACATAGTTCAAATAATTTACATTTCTATTTCCAGCCATAATCCACAACTCCATGCAAATGTAGGCTGGCCCAGGGGACATACAGCACATGGACGCTGTCATCTATATAGAGTCCTGATAGGAGAGGAGTGCTGTGTACTGAAACTGGTTATACCTTTCCCTCTCCTGTTGATATCAATGATGAATGTGATTCAGTGATGAATGTATCAAAAACAGTGATGAATCAAAAATAAGAAGGAATAAAATTAATGCCAAATAAACTCCAAGACAGGAGTAAAGGATATTAAGTAAAAGCAACACAATACACAATTTACTCAATCTTCAGATACAGCATTTTGGTAATGTCAACTGTTTTGTATTTTGTTCTGTATTGCTGTTACTTCAAACAGTGTAGAAATGCACAAGATCAAGATATTGGTTTGATATTGCTGTTTACACTAATATATTAATAAAATAATTTATATACATAACAATTTACATATATATACAACTTTCATATATGGTTGAGTGTGATTCCTTGGAGGCCCTTACCTTCCATGGGAATGTTGCTTCTCTGAATGACAGCATGATGATGAGAAAGTCTTCATTTGGATTTGTAAAAAATCTACATGTAGGAAATAGATCTATCTTGCGGATAAAATGCAGATGAAATTACTGTGTCAAAGTGATGGTACTTTAGCTTTTGTGGGCATGGATTTCTTAAAGGGGTGAAGGGAGCTTTATTTCCTCTTCCTCTCCTGCATCCTTTGATACTGTACATCCAGACTCTGTGAGAGGGTCACAGCTGTGTGGCTTCCCTGCATGGCTTCCCATTCAGTGGATCCATTTCCCTTGTGTGTTGGTCCATCAGAAGAATTTCATGCACCCTCAGCTTCCTGTCTCATGGCTTTCTTGAGTTTGCTTAAAGCCCATGCTTAACCCCAGCCAGAGGCAAAATAACCTTGGACTTGAGCTCACACTTATGTCTGTTGTCAGAATTCCTTGAAAACACTCAAAATAATCTTGACTTAAGTTGGGAAGAAGCTCTTACCTTTGGAAATGGGAATGGGCCTTCAAAGGTCTGAGACCAACACTGTGTCTCAAAACCCTATTTGTGGTCCATTTGTCTAAACATGACATAAGCATGTTTCATAATGTATCTTAATGCAGAAGATTAATGCCCCACAAAGCTTATATGTGGTGGTTTCCTGGAGAAGACTTTTTCCCACTGTGAAATCCTGGAAAATACCATCCTTAGCATTCAGCCCTGAAAATATTGATCTGAACCCAGGCTCCCTATCTTTATGGTCATCCCCACTGTCTATCGCAGAGCTGGGATTCAGAGCCCAAGCTCTGGGGTCATGCCTTGAGGTTCATGGTCCTGGGCTTGTTTGGGTGGAGGAACTGTCTCTCAACCACAGGTTCTGGGAGCTTGCACAGAAGCAAAGGGACAGTGCCTTGACAAAGTCGATGAAAGAACAACATTTACATCAGCAGCTTCAAGATGCAAGGTACATTTTTTTACTAGGAAACATTATATTTTGGTGTTCTAAAGGGAACTTATTTCTCTAAAAATGTCCAGGCTGTGAAAAAACATTTTTTTGCTGAGAAGAAAGTTATGTATAAATATATATAAAATAAATCGTGTCCGTGCTTGAATCTATGCTTATTTTGAGTATTGACAAATGAAAACTGTGCTCTTCAGCTGGCTCTGCTGGGCATGCAATCTGAGACACTTTCCTGGCGCTGGAGAGTGACCAAGCCTGATGTGTGATAGCCTGTGCAAAGAGGATGAGGAAGTAATCACAAGTAACAGCCATCCAACCCATCAACTGCCTTGATTCTGTTAAGTGTTTCACTGGTGCAATTGGAGAAGTCAATTTTAAGGAGAGATTGGGGGGGTACACTGTACAGCTAACTTCACAGGATGCTCCTTACCTGAGAACTGGGCAAAAATGTAGATGCTTGAGAGGTAAACTAAATCAATGAGCTATAAAGATGTTATCAAAAGTACTGGAAAGGCAGAAGCTCCTAAAGCAACACTATAGTTAAGGTAAAAGATGCATAAGACACACAATTGTCAATGCCAGCACAGCAGTTGTGTTGAAACAGTTGGCAGCTGTGTGGAGCAAAGGAGGTGGAGAGAAGGAAAGCACAAGAGTAGGTGGTCATGTAGGCCAAGGACATGTGTGCACTGTTATAAAATGGTGGGGGGAAAATAGAAAAAATTATATTTGTTGAAGGAATTTACATTAAACTAAATTATGTAAAACTTGACTGGGGTTTGGTTTGGAGGACAAAAAGGGAAGGTCAAGATTCAGAGATGTGTGTAGGAATATTAATCAATGGAGGTCAGTGAAAGAAAATTCTCAAAGCCTGAGAAAGCAGGAGCTTGCTCTGAGCTATGCTGAATTAATGCTAGTATGTTAAAACCAGCAAAAGGTATTTTGAAAACAAGTAAAAGAGAGAATCTGACTGAGGAGTGATATTCCATGCTGTCACAGTGAAGGTGATAGATGAAGCCATCTTCTCCAGAGTCAACAGGGAAGCGATAGGTAAGGGAAAGAGGGTAAAAGAGGCAAGTCTAAAAAGCCCGAAAGAAATAAAGCCTGGAGAGTGTGGCTGCAGGTGTCAGAGGCAGCTGAGACTTTGAAGAGGATGACAAAAAACCGCGGACCATAAATTGAACAAGCTGGATGGAAAACCTTCAGAAGCAGGAACAGGTGGTATGTCCTAGGGAAGAGGTTGGCTGGAATATCTTCTGCCTCAACAGCAGGTATTTAGCAAGGTGGGATATTGGCTCCTGTTACAGCTGTAAGTAGTGTTTGTTTGGTACTAGATGTTCAGCTCTATCAGAGCTCTGTGGTCTGCTCC
Source organism: Cinclus cinclus (assembly GCF_963662255.1). Taxonomy (NCBI): domain Eukaryota; kingdom Metazoa; phylum Chordata; class Aves; order Passeriformes; family Cinclidae; genus Cinclus; species Cinclus cinclus. The sequence goes on from NC_085047.1 coordinate 76,929,123, forward strand.
CAAGGGACAGGCATGTTTGTCAGAAGTATAATAACAGCTGACTAAGGCAGACTTGCTCTGAGATTATCACTACTCCATAGCCAATCATAAATAAATATTTCAGTAGAAGTCTTAACTCCCCTTCTAGAAAAGTAGCACAAGACAAATGAATGTTTTCTTTTAAACGTGAGTTTTGGAAACTGGCAAAAATTTCATCAGTCAACATTTGGAAGCAATACCTTCAAAAAGAGTGCCTCATAAAGAATAAGCTTTCCCTAAAACCTCACAATCTTACACCTGAGCCCTTCAAAAATGAGAGATCTTTTTCTTCTTCATAAGCTAGAGGTAAAATATTCTGCTCATTTAAAAATAACTTGCCTTGGGTACTTCTTATTTGATGTAATATAAGTTGTTATTGAGAATTCCAGAGCAAATAAATGAGAGGGGGGAAAAAGTAAATTTGTCTCCAGCAATTGTTTCTAGTAGTAATCTTTAAATAATTTGTCCTAGCTCGTCATCCAGGAACCAAATTTGTCATTAGTCCATGTCAGAAAAAGACCATTCTCAAGAATACTTGAGATGCAAATGAAAGACTAAATTTTCATTTAATCCAGTACCCTCTTCAACATTTCACTTTATGAATCAGTAAGGAACTTCTTCATGAACTTAAAAAAATGTTCCTAAAAATGATCCAGGTGCAGCTTCAAGAAGGAGCATGTTTTCATCAGGATTTATGACCCTCTGAAGAGTTTGGAGCCCAGAAATGAATAAATTTATTGCAACTCATCAACAGGAAAAAAGAAAAAAGAAAAAAAAAAAAGGGAAAAAATTAGGTAAGAGCCTGGTCCTGGTGAAATTCGTGGTAAAGATGTCATTTTCCTTAGTGTATTCTGGATTTGCCCCATTTTCCTTCATCTGTGACCATTACAAACCTGATGCAGTTGCTTTCTGATTGCTTTTACATTTGGAAATTTTAAGGTGCATTTAAATTGCTGAGGTTATGTTCAAAATACAGTAAAATATCAAACTTAACATTGCCTTTTTGTAGTCAGTTTTTCTGGATGTGACAATTGATTTTGATTTGTGCAAATATGTATGAATGGGCATTATTTATATGAATGTTTTGGTCAATATTGGCCAGCAATACTGGTTCCTGGACTATTCAAATGCTGGTTTGCTAATTGTTAAATTATGCTGATGATGAGATGCAGGAGCAAGTATAATTTATCCTGTATGCAGAATATTCAGGCCATAAAAACAAATTTCAAACATACCTTTATTCTTCGGTAATTACAGTAACAAGGTCAAGAAAGGCCCGTCAAGGAGTGACCATAGCCCAACCATCAGCCAGACTTGGGCAATTAGCAGCGATGCTAACTCTGTCTAGCCTCTGTTCCAGCTCCTCTGGGCATCAACAGCAGGTGTTAATGAAACCTTCTCGCCCAGCGATACTCGAGAACGTGCACTCAAAGAAGTGGCTCAGAAAGGCGGGGGCCAAAGCTGCTGATTGAGTCCACATCGGGATTTGGAAAGGAGGCTCCCGAGAAACAAATGCCTCTGACGTCCATTTCCTGCAGCTAGGTTGTAGCTGGGCATCTTTTTTGAAGCTGAGCATCAGAGCTTGAAATCACTCGTTTGACCCAGATCTGAAGTATCCACCAGAGTTCTGCACTCTGAAGAGTGTCTGTATTCTTACCCATAACTAGTAAGAGATATGGAAGTAAAACAGCCGTGGAGCAGAACCCCAGAACGGCTGCAGCAGGAGTGCCTTAAATTCACTTCTCTTCATCTCTAAGCTTTCCATCTCCTGTCGCTAGATCTCACCCTCCAGCTTACCCGTGGCCAGGTGGAGAAGACGGGAGGCATAAGCTGGAAATTCTGCCTACTACGGCATGGCCAAGAGGTGGACACCCATCTCCTGGGTGAATGCTTCTCTGCCTAGCAGGAGCAAAGCGGGGGAGCATACGGGGCTGATGCCTGATTTAGCATCTCGGGTGCTTGCAGGCAGGCTAGAGGTTGACAGTGCAGAGATCAGGTCACGGGGGGCCCCGACAGCTCCATGAAGTCGCGGCCAGGAGGGTGCCATAACAGGGGTTCTCCTGACCTGCTCCCACTGTTTTAGACTGCCACGCTGAATTTAGCTATTGAGAATCCTCAGCGGGTTCCACTGGGGAAATCCCAAAGTTATGAGCCCTCCTTTTTAGGGCTGCGTTAGGGTTTTGCTGTTTTGTTTTTTTATATTATTATTATTTCCGAGAAAATAAATCAAGACTATCCAAGGGATTGCAACCCCTGAAGGAGTGAGGGTTCTCCGGTTGTATCCGGGACAGCGCGGCACTCCCGAGGCGGGGCGGGGGTCACCATCGCGGCACGGCGAAGGCGGAACCCCGAGACACCGAATGCACTCCGGAGACCCTCAGCTGACCCCACAGCAAAGACCCACAGATCTCTGTCCTCGGCTTTCCCCGACGCCCCCGAAATTCCTGGGTCATCACGGTCTGTCGCCGGGGTGGCCTGGCGGGACCGGGGCTGGCTCGGAGGGGGCGGGAGTCACGGGGGGAGGCGGAGGGGCGCGGGGGCGGTGACAGAGCATCGGGGGAATGCACGGCCGCCGGTGCTCCCGGCTGCGGCACCCGCGGCCGCTGAGTGAGGCCGGGACGTGGTGGGGGGGGGGGAGGGGAGGGAGGGTGACACGGACGACACACTCGTACTCAGACTGCCACAGCGCGGGCAGCTGCTCTGACAGAGCCGGGGAAGGCTTAAGGCTTGGGGTCGGGGGGTTCCTGCTGCAAAGCCACGGTGTGGGCGACGGACCCGCAGCCGCCCCTTCGGGTCGCCCGAGGGGGACGCGCCCGGCGCTGCCGGGCTGTGCCACCCGCTTCGTGATGCCACGAAGCGCGGCGAGGGACACGGTCCGGTCGCCGAGCCCGTGTCCAGCCCCGGCGGGGCGGGCGCCTCTCCCCCCGGGATGCTCACCCGGCAGACGGGACGGACGCGGACAGATACGTTTGTGTCCCCTCCCAGCTCCACTGCTGGCCACAAACTGCGGCGTGGGATTGCGTGGTATTTCCTCAGCAGGTGTGAAACGGAGGGCCAAGGAGGGATAACTACCTCCTGGTGATGGGGACTTTTCCCAAGGTTATCCCGCTGAGGGTTGTCAGCGCCTCCTCATGCTGAAATGTTTCAACGTAGGAAGAAACGGGGTCGGCGCTAACGATTAACTGCCGAAGTATGCTGAAAATGCAGTGACACTTGTCTTTAGAAGGGCTTGGTTTTGTCTACGGTGCTAATTGATTTCTGTTCAGGCTGATCCCTCTTAAAACATGAACAGATTTAATGGTTCTTACTCCCGAGCTCTATGCTATTGAGATAATTTCGGTTATTAAGACGCATTAATAAACAGTTAATAGACACCCTTTTTTCCCCCGAGAGGTAAGCTCTTCATCAGTCCGTAATAAACGAGAAGCCTCTACCAATGCTCTCCCGCACTCGGAATCAGCAGTTAGTGCCCACTGGTGTCAAAAATACCCTACAGCTAAGGAAGTGCGGGTGGCTTGTCCTATAGACCCCAGCAAGTCCTTGTG